>NC_083422.1:1975429-2712096 GCF_020745735.1 Hemiscyllium ocellatum | reverse complement strand
AGTGGGGGGCACAGCGAGAGAGGGGGGCACAGCGAGAGAGAGAGAGAGAGAGAGAAAGAGAGAGATAGAGAGAGAGAGAGAAAGAGAAAAAAAGAGGGGCACAGAGAGAGAGAGATACAGAGAGAAACCCACATTGTTAACTCATAGAGCAGTGAACCTGCACAGTTACTGCCTTTGCTGTTGAATTAATGTATCACTCGACATCTGGGAAAATTAACAAACACTGAAATTCACAATGATCTTGGAGGAAGTTATCTGGGAAACATCACAGCATAGAAACAGATATTTCAAGCGTGGTCTTACAATAATTCTACAATTGTGAATAGAGTGCGTTCTTTCTTGATTACATGTTTTATCGAGATATGTCTCTTAATTCAACTTAAAATATAAGCCATAAGTATTACTTTAACCTGGAATAAGACAGTGCTATTTTCTCGGAGAAAGTGTGGACTGCAGATGCTGATTAGATTCGATTACTTACAGTGTGGAAACAGGCCCTTTGGCACAACAAGTCTGCACTGACC
Organism: Hemiscyllium ocellatum; assembly: GCF_020745735.1. Taxonomy (NCBI): domain Eukaryota; kingdom Metazoa; phylum Chordata; class Chondrichthyes; order Orectolobiformes; family Hemiscylliidae; genus Hemiscyllium; species Hemiscyllium ocellatum. The sequence goes on along the minus strand of NC_083422.1, from coordinate 2,711,572 downwards.
CGTCGAAGAGCAACCCACCCATACCCCTACATTTACCCCTTACCTAACACTATGGACAATTTAGCATGGCCAATTCACCTGACCCGCACATCTTTGGACTGTGGGAGGAAACCGGAGCACCCGGAGGAAACCCACGCAGACACAGGGAGAACGTGCAAACTCCACACAGTCAGTCGCCTGAGGCGGGAATTGAACCCGGGTCTCGGGCGCTGTGAGGCAGCAGTGCTTACCACTGATCACCGCTGGGGATCAGAGCTTAAAAATGTGTTGCTGGAAAAGCGCAACAAGTCAGGCAGCATTAAAGGAGAAGGAGAATTCTACTCCCTACCTTTTATCTTAACCAGCTTGGCACACCCTCCTCATTCCTGAAGGGCTTATGCCCGAAACGTCGATTCTCCTTCTCCTTTGATGCTGCCTGACCTGCTGCGCTTTTCCAGCAACACATTTTTAAGTGCTATTTTCTGGGTCTGCAGATTGAAAGAAGCAAAAATGGCCTTTGGTAGAGTCAAATGTTCTTCTTGTCAGATGTGGGAGTTTAGGGAGAGTTTACAGGTTACTGAGGATTATATCTGGAATAAGTGCCATTGGTTGTAAATCCTATCAGATCGAATGGATTGGTTGGAGACAGTTAGAGGGCAATGAGGAATTTACAACAGCAAGGGGATGTGATGGAAGGCAGTTATAGAAGGAAAGAAGGGAGTCTCAGATAGTCACATAAATGGGTTAACTCCAGGAAAGGTAAAAGAGGTATGCTGTTTTGAAAAATGTAGGGGGTGATGGATTCTCAGGTAAATGTTGCAAAAACAGCCAAGTTTCTGGTATTGAGATTGGCTCTAATGCAATTCCAAAAGATCAACTGTGTTAGGGGACTCTCTTGTCCGAGATACAGACTGTGGCCAGCAGCGAAACATCAGAATGGTGTGTTGCTTCCCTGGTACCAGGATCAAGGATGTCTCAGAGGATGCAGAATGTTCTCAAGGGGGAGAGGGGCCAGCAGGAGGCCATTGTCCACATTGAAACCAATGACATAGGAAGGGAAAAGGTAGAGATTCTGAAGGGAGATTAAGAGAGTTAGGCATGAATTTAAAAAGAAGGTCCTCAAGAATAGTCATATCTGGATTACACCCGGTGCTACAAGCTAGTGAGGGCAGGAAAAGGAAGGTACAGCAGATGAATGCATGGCTGAGAAGCTGGTGTATGGGAGAAGGATTCACATTTTTGGATCATTGGAAGCTGTTTTGGGGTAGAAGTGACCTGTACAAGAAGAACGGATTGAACCTAAATTGGAAGGGGACTAATATACTGACAGGGAGATTTGCTAGAGCTGTTCGGGAGGATTTAAACTATTGAGTGGGGGCGGGTGGGACGCAGGGAGATGGTAAGAAAAGAGATCAATCTGAGACTGGTACAGTTGAGAACAAAGGTGAGTCAAACGGTCAGGGCAGGCAGAGACAAAGCAGAGAACAAAGTAGGACTGATAAATTAAACTGAATTAATTTCAATGCAAGAGGCCTAACAGGGAAGGCAGATGAACTCAGGGCACACTTAGGAACATGGGACTGGGACAGCATAGCAACTACAGACACATGGTTCAGGGATGGACAGGTCTGGCAGCTTAATGTTCCAGGATACAAATGCTACAGGAAGGACAGAAAGGGAGGCAAGTGGGGAGGGGGAGTGGTGATTTGGATAAGGGATAGCATTCCAGCTGTACTGAGGGAGGATATTCCCAGAACTAGATCCATGGAAGTTATTTGGGTGGAACTGAAAAATAACAAAGAGATGATCACCCTATTAGGATTGTATTACAGATCCCCTAATAGTCAGAGGGAAATGCAAAAACAAATTTATAAGGAGATCTCAGTTATCTGTAAGAATAATAGGATGGTTATGGTAGGGAATTTTAATTTTCCAACTATAGACTGGGACTGCCATATAATGTCAAGGGTTTAGATGGAGAGGAATTTGTTAAGTGTGTATAAGAAATTTTTTTGATTCAGTATGTGTACGTACCTACTAGAGAAGGTGCAAAACTTGACCTCCTCTTGGGAAGTAAGGCAGGGCAAGTGACTGAGATGTCAGTGGGGGAGCACTTTGAGGCTAGTGACTATAATTCTATTAGATTTAAAATAGTGATGGAAAAGGATAGCCCAGATCTAAAAATTGAAGTTCTAAACTGGAGAAAAGCCAATTTTGACGGTATTAAACAAGAACTTTCAAAAACTGATTGGGGGCAGATCTTTGCAGATAAAGGAACGGCTGGAAAATGGGAAACCTTCACAAATGAGAAAACGAGAATCCAGAGAAACTATATTCCTGTCAGGGTGAAAGGAAAGGCTGGTAGGTATAGGGAATGCTGGATGACAAAAGAAATTGAGGGTTTGGTTAAGAAAAAGAAGGAAGCATATGTCAGTTGTGGACAGATTGAGTGAATCCTTAGAAGAGTATAAAGGCAGTAGGAGTATACTCAAGAGGGAAATCAGGAGGGCAAAAAGGGGACATGAGAGACCTTTGGCAAATAGAATTAAGGAGAATCTAAATATATTGAGGACAAAAGGGTAACTATGGAGTGAATAGTGCCTCTCAAACATCAGCAAGGGGGCCTATGTATAGAGCCACAGGAGATGGGGCAGATACTAAACAGTGTTTATTGTGGAGAAGGACATGGAAGATATAGAATGTAGAAAATACATGGTGACATCTTGAAAAATATCCATATTACAGAGGAGGTGATGCTGAATGTCTTTAAACACATAAAAGCGGATAAAAACCCAGGACCTGATCAGGTGTACCATAAAACTCTATGGGAAGCTAGAGAAGTGATTGCTGGGCCCCTTGCTGAGATGTTTATATCATCAATAGTCACAGGTGAGGTGCTACAAGACAGGAGGTTGGCAAACGTGGTGCCACTGTTTAAGTAAGGTGGTAAAGAGAAGCCAGGGAACTATAGACCAGTGAGCCTGATGTCGGTGGTGGACAAGTTGTTGGGGGGAATCCTGAGGGACAGGATGCACATGTATTTGGAAAGGCAAGGACTGATTAGCGATTTTCAACATGACATGGGACATCATGTCTCACAAACTTGATTGAGTTTTTTGAAGGAGGAACAAAGAGGATTGATGAGTGCAGAGCGGTAGATGTGATCGATGTGGACTTCAGTAAGGTGTTCGACAGTGTTCCTTACGGGAGACTGGTTAGAATGGTTAGATCTCATAGAATACAGGGAGAACTAGACATTTGGATACAGAACTGGCTCAAAGGTGGTGGTGGAGGGTTGTTTTTCAGACTGGAGGCCTGTGACCAGTGAAGTGCCACAAGGATCGGTGCTGGGTGTAATACTTTTCATATAAATGATTTGGATGTGAGCTATAAGAGGTAGGGTAAGTAAGTTTGCAGATGACACCAAAATTGGAGGTGGAGTGGACAGCGAAGAAGGTCTCTTTGTTCAGCAACACTCCCCAGGACCTTACCATTAAGTGTATAAGTCCTGCTAAGATTTGCTTTCCTAAAATGTTACTGTAAAAACGCTTTGGATTCTGATCCTTCTCAGTTTTAATCTCCGAGTTGTAAAAGTGAACCTGAGTTATAGATTGTCAATTAAGGTTGTCTGTGGGTGATGCCATAGGAGACAAGGGAAAGAGTTTTTCTCCTCAGTAATCACAGAGGAGAGAATCGCAGATGGTAAGGCAATAAGGGAAAAATTCGGAGAGGTTTTGGACCACATACATATTACCAGTGAGGAGGTGTTTGCAGCCTTAATGTGCATTAGGATGGATAAATCCCCCAGGCCTGATCAGACATTGTGGGAGGCTAGGCAAACAATTGTAGGGGGCCTTGCAGAGATTTTTGCTTCACCTTTAGCCACTGGAGAAGACCCGGAAGACAGGAGAATGGATAATGCTGTTCCATTGTTCAAGAAAGGTAGGAAAGAGAAGCCAAGGAACTACAGGCTAGTAAGCATGACATCAGTGGTCGGCAGGCGGTTGGAGAGATTACATATGGACAGGATCAACCAATATTTGGATAGCCAAGGTCTGATTAGGGATAGTCAGCACAGATTTGCACATGGGAAGTCATGCCTGACAAATCTTTTTTAAAGTTTTCCAAAGAGATAACCAAGAGGATAGAGGTGGTAGGGCAATGGATGTTGTCTATCCGGACCTCAGTAAGGCCTTTGACAAGGTCCTGCACAGCAGGCTAGTCAGGAACGTTAGGTCGCATGGCATCCAGGGAGAGCTAGTTAGTTGGATTCAAAATTGGCTCGATGGTAGAAAAAGGGTGACAGTTGAAGGTTGTTTCGTGGACTGGAGGCCTATGACTAGTAGTGCACCACTGGGGTGGTGCTGGGACCTTTGTTACTTGTTATTTACATAAATGATCTAGGCATGATTAGTAAGTTTGTTGGTGATACAAAATTAAGAGGTAGCGTTGACAGCAAAGAAGATTATCAAAAATTCCAGAGGGATCGGAGTACAAGTACTTAGTTCTTTGAAAGCAGTGTCTCAGGTGGTAAAGGCAGCATTTAGCATACTGGCCTTCATCAGTCAAGGCAGAGTATAGGAGTTGGGACGTTATGTTGCAGTTGTATTGCATTGGTGGGGCCGCACTTGGAGTATTGTGTACAGTTTTGGTCACCCTGTCATAGGAAAGACATAGTTAAACTGGAAAGAGAGCAAAGAAGATTTACGAGAATGTTGCCAGATTTAGTAGGCCTGAGTTATAGAACATTACACCGCAGTTCAGGCCCTTCGGCCCTCGATGTTGCACCGACCTGTCATACCAATCTGAAGCCCACCTAATCTACACTGTTCCATGTACGTCCATATGCTTGTCCAACGACGACTTAAACGTACTTAAAGTTGGCGAATCTACTACCATTGCAGGCAAAACATTCCATACCCTTACTACTTTCGGAGTAAAGAAACTACCTCTGACATGTGTCCGATTATCCATCACCCCTCAATTTAAAGCTATGCCCTCCAGTGCTCGCCGTCACCATTCTTGGAAAAAGACTCTTCCTGTCCACCCTATCTAACCCTCTGATTATCTTATATGTCTCTATTAAGTTACCACTCAACCTTCTTCTCTCTAACGAAAATAACCTCAGGTCCCCCAGCCTTTCCTCGTAAGACCTTCCCTCCATACCAGGCAACATCCCAGTAAATCTCCTCTGCACCCTTTCCAAAGCTTCCACATCCTTCTTATAATGTGATGACCAGAACTGTACATAATACTCCAAGTGCAACCACGCTAGAGTTTTGTACAGCTGTAGCATAACCCCATGGCGCCGGAACTCACTCCCTCTGTTAATAAAAGCTAAAACACTTATATGCCTTCTTAACAACCGTCAACCTGGGTGGCAACTTTCAAGGATCTGTGTACCTAGACACCGAGATCTCTCTGCTCATCTACACTACCAAGAATATTACCATTAGCCCAGCACTTTGCATTCCAGTTACTCCGACAGAAGTGAATCATCTCACACACTTGTCTGCATTAAACTCCATTTACCATCTCTCAGCCCAGCTCTGCAGCTTATCTATGTCTCTCTGTAACCTACTACATCTTTCATCACTCTCCAAAACTTCACCAACCTTAGTGTCGTCTGCAAATTTACTAACCACCCTTCTACACCCTCATCCAGGTCGTTTATAAAAGTGACGAACTTCAGTGGACCCAACACCAACCCTTGCTGTACACCACTAGTAACTGGACTCCAGGAAGAACATTTCCCATCAACCACCATCCTCTGTCTTCTTTCAGCAAGTCAATTACTAATCCAAACTGCTATATTTCCCACAATCCCATGCCTCCGCATTTTGCACAACAGCCTACTGTGGGGAACCTTATCGAATGCCTTGCTGAAATCCATGTACACCACATCATCCGGTTTACTCTCATCTACCTGTTTGGTCACTTTCTCAAAGAACTCAATCAGGTTTGTGAGGCACGACGTACCCTTCACAAAACTGTGCTGACTATCCCTAATCAAATTATTCTTTTCTAGACTATTATAAATCCTCTTATAACCTTTTCCAACACTTTACCAACAACTGAAGTGAGGCTCAGTGGCCTATAATTACCAGGATTTCTCATCCCTGGGCAGTACTGGACAATCCAGCATGGTCAATCCACCCCAACTCGCACATCCCCAAACACTATGGGGCAACCTAGCATGGCCAATCCACCCCAACCTGCACATCCCTGGGCGCCACGGGACAATCCAGCATGGCCAATCCACCCCAACCTATACATTCTCGGGGCACCACGGGATAAACTTAGCATGGCCAATTCACACCAACCTGCACATCCCTGGACCGCGGGAGGAAACCCATGCAGGGAGAAAGCACAAAATCCACCCGGGCAGTAATAGAGTCACAGAGATGTCCAGCATGGAAACAAACCCTTCGGTCTAACTCGTCCATATCCTATCCTAACCTAATCTAGTCTCATTCAGAGTCATAGAGATGTAGATCACGGAAACAGACCCTTCAGTCCAACTCATTCATGCTGACCAGATATCCTAACCTAATCTAGTCCATTTTGTTAGCACCTGGCCCATATCCCTCTAAATCCTTCCTATTCAAGTCCCCATCTAAATGCCTTTCAAATGTTGTCATTGCACCAGCCTCATTCCATACACGTACCACCCTCTGTGTGAAAAAGTTGCCCCTTAGGTCCCTTTTAAATCTTCTCCCTCTCACCCTAAACCTATGGCGCTCTAGTTCTGGACTCCCCCAGCCAAGGGAAAAGACCTTGTCTATTTACCCTATCCATGCCCTAATGATTTTGTAAACCTCTAGAAGGCTACCCCTCAGCCTCCAATGCTCCAGGAAAACAGCCCCAGCCTGTTCAACCTCTCCTTATCGCTCAAATCCTTTAACCCTGGCAACATCCTTGTAAATCTTTCCTGAACCCTTTCAAGTTTCACAATATGCTTCCGATAGGAGGGAGACCAGAACTGCACACAATATTCCAAAAGTGGTCTAACCAACGTCCTGTACAGCCGCAACATGACCTCCCAACTCCTGTACTCAATACTCTGACCAATAAAGGAAAGCATACCAAATATCTTCTTCACTATCCTATCTACCTGCGACTCCACTTTCAAGGAGCAATGAACCTGCACTCCAAGGTCTCTTTGTTCAGCAACACTCCCTAGGACCCTACCATTAAGTGTATAAGTCCTGCTAAGATTTGCTTTCCCAAAATGCAGCACCTCGCATTTATCTGAATTAAACTTCATCTACCACTCCTCAGCCCATTGAGTCATATGATCAAGATCCTATTGTAATCCGAGGTAAACCTTCTTTGCTGTCCGCTATATCTCCAATTTTGGTGTCGTCTGCAAACTTACTAACTATACTCCTATGTTCACATCCAAATCGTTTATATAAATGATGAAAAGCAGTGGACCCAGCACCGATCCCTGTAGCACTCCACTGGTCACAGATCTCCAGTCTGAAAAACAACCATCCACCACCACCCTGTGTCTTCTACCTTTGAGCTAGTTCTGTATCCAAATGGCTAGTTCTCCCTGTATTCCATGAGATCTAACCTTGCTAATCAGTCTCCCATGGAGAACCTTGTCGAACATCCTACTGAAGTCCATACAGATCACATCTACTGCTCTGCCCTCATCAATCATCTTTGTTACTTCTTCAAAAAATTCAATGAAGTTTGTGAGACATGATCTAGGGAGAGGCTGACTAGGATAGGAGTTGGAACAAAGGAGAATGAGAAGTGACATTATTGAGGTGTATAAAATGATGAGGGACACAGATAGGCTGTAGTCTTTTTTCCAGGGATGGGGAACTGAAAACTAGAGGGCATAGGTTTAAGGTGAGAGGGGAAAGATTTAAGGAGGACCTGAGGAGCAACATCTTCACACAGAGAGTGGTGCATATATGGAATGAGCTGCCAGACAAAGTGGTTGAAGCAGGTACAACAGCAACATTTGGAAATGTACATGGATACGAAGGGTTTAAAAGGATATGGACCAAATGCGGGCACCATGGTCAGCATGGACTAGTTTGGGGTGAAGGACCTGTTTCCATGCTATATTACACTATGACTCCAAGAGGAAATACATTCTCAACATCTACTCTGTCAATTCCACCAGGCTGTGCATGTGCACACAGCTACTCCAAAGGCCCAATCACCACTTCTAGTAGTGACATCCGATTCCAGAAGTCACTGCTGCACACAGACCCCAGAGGTCCACGCAGAAGGGCAAAAAATTTGTAATAATGCTGCTCCTCAGAATGTTGCATGTTTCCATCAAATCATCTCTTACTAAATTCTAGTGGATAAAAGCCTAACTCGTCCAACCGAATACCTAGAAACAAGCAGGTTGTCTTAAATCAGATGAAATTTCCCTGAACTACTTTGAATGTATTTATATCCATCCATAAATTAAAAGACCAGTACTGCACACAGTGATCGCACCAATGCCCTGTTTAACTGGGCTCAAAGTTCATTACACATTCCCTTAAAAGAAAATGATTTGTAACTCTCACCTTAAATCTCTCATTCAGCACAGCCTTACGCATGCACCGGATGCTGTTTGCAACACTCGTTCCAGAAATAAGATGGTCTGGGCTCACAATCAGGTACCCAGCTTCCCCATTTATTACAAACGTATCAGAATACTTCTCTCCTTCAACATAGACTGTATCCCCGACTTTGACCTCAACAGTGTCCCTGAAAAGGGCAAGAGCTTGTCAAAACACATGGAAATTCACTCAAGAACATATTTATATGGACATTTTAATATAATACATCATGACAAAGTACTTCATATGAAACAACGCTACCAGACTTAACATTAGGGAAACTGGTTGGTTAAAAAGTTAAGTTTTAAGGAGCACCTTAAAGGAAAAGAATCAGGTACAAGGTCGAGAGGTTAATGGAGGAAATTCAGAACTTAAGGACCAGGGCACAGTCAATAAAAGAACAGTAAAACTCAACAATGCTCAATAACCCTTGATGAGTGCTGTTTTGCGAAGAAGATTAGAGCGTTAAGATGGAATAATTCTACAGGAGATAGTAGGAAAGCCATAGCTCCTTACCAGTCATCCTTCAGAACACATTGCTGCGTATTGCTGCAGCCATCAGTGCCTGTTTGGCTTGCTGTAATTGTCAAGTGTTTTTCTCGATCACCACTGGGACTGAGGACTTCATTCACCATTACCACTTGATACAGACCTTTGCACACACTTACAGCAGCATTTAAATGCTTCTTACTGAAGATGGAAATAGACAGAACAATCACATACAATTATAAGTGAAAAGCCTCACCCAAATCAATGTTCTAAATAGGTAATCATAAAGCTGCTTTTCCAATGACCTGCTGGGTAAATACATAATACAATGAACAGAGACATATAAAAAAGACAAGGGCCCAAGTTTCAGCTCTGAAATGTAACACGACACAAGTTCCTCCAACAACCCTGCACTAGGACTTGCATGTTACCATTCCAAATCAGAATCCAGTGACTTGTGATATGTCACACATACCATATCAAGTTAAAAAATCACACAACACCAGGTTATAGTCCAACAGGTTTAGTTGGAAGCACACTAGCTTTTGGAGCGACACTGATGAAAGAGCGTCACTCCAAAAGCTAGTGTGCTTCCAATTAAACCTGTTGGACTATAACCTGGTGATGTGTGATTTTTAACTTTGTACATCCCAGTCCAACACCGGCATCTCCAAATCATGAAAACCATATCCAGGTTATGACAACTTATTCATGTCTCAGCAGCACCCTAAAGATTAATGTCTTCAGAAGCAAATGGGGAGGAATACACCAAATAGATGAGCAACTTCATGGAAACCCACAAGACCCAAGCAAACACACCTCCATCAAGCAACAGCAACATTGTTTCATCGAACAAATTATGGCTTGGGTGGTCTGATGGCTCAGTGGCTGCTGTCTCACAGCTCTAGGCTCCCAGGTTCGATGCTACCCTCGGACGAGTGTGTGGAGTTTGCACATTCTCCCAGGGTCTGTGTGGGTTTCCTCTGGGTACTCCGGTTTCCTCCCACATTTCAAAGATAAGAAGGTTAGGTGGATTGGCCATGCTAAATTGCCCATAGTGTCCAGTGACATGTAGACGAGATGGGTTAGCCATGGGAATTGCATGGTTACAGGGATCGGGTAAGGGGATGGGTCCAGGCAAGATGCTCTTCAGAGTCAGTGTGGACTTGATGGGCCAAATGGCCTGCTTCCACGGAATAGGAATTATGATACCACTGCACCTTCCATTACTATGTCAATGATTGAGAACAGAATAATTGAATGGTAATTTGCTAATTAAGCAGTCCAGAACTCATCTACTCAGTCTGCATGTTACTTTAGGAGAAAGTGAGGACTGCAGATGCTGGAGATTAGAATTGAAGAGTGTGGTGCAGGAAAAGCATAGCCACTCAGACAGCATCCGAGGAGCAGGAGGATCAACGTTTCAGGCATGTGCCCTTCATCATGAAAGGGCTTATGCCTGAAACATCGATTCTCCTGCTCCTCGAATGCTGCCTGAGCAGTTAGGCTTTCCCAGCACCACACTCTTCAATTCTGTATTTTGCTTTATTTATCTTTCTCTGCCCTTTTTTAAAAAAGGTTTCAATTTATTATCTTTCCTTTCTTAACTTCTTTGGCAGAAGGCAAGTGCTCCCTGCCTGGGCCCAGTCTTAGCCTGGCATGGCCACCTTGGCCTGGTGCAGTGGTCTCCCATGTGGCAGTGTCCAAGTTTGCCAGTCTTGCAAAGGAAGTTCACCTATAGACTGGAAAAACTTTGCCCCCCTCATTCCCCATCCAGAGGATGCTACTGATAAAATGGACATTATCCTGGATACGAAAGGATGAGAGTTAACCTTGGAAAGTGTACCGCGTAGATTTCAGGAGTGAGGACTGCCACAGGTCGAAAATATGAACAATACATAAAAAAGCTGCATCATCTGGTTCAAAATAATGACACTGGATTGCAGCAAACTTAGATGTGTACCAAGAAAACAAACTATCACTTCTAGATTTGCTACAGATGATTTGCACAGCTCCAAAATGGATTTGGAGCAATGGAAGAAGTGGGAAGCAAGCCGTAATCTACGCAGGAGAAATTTTGTCTAATAATGGTTTCGGCCAATATAACGATGGCAGGAACTGAATTTTATACCTTTCAGTTTTTATACCTCACAGTTGTGTGTACGGCTTTAGGATAGAAATATAAACACAATAAAAGCTGTCAAGAACATTTGGCCTCGGATCTTCAGATAATCATCCTCCAAGGCGGAACTCGGGATATGCAACAACAACAGAGTTGCTGAACAGAGGCCAATAACCAAGTTCGGTATCCATGAAGATGGCTTCGACAGAGATCGTGGGTTCATGTCACACTACAGGTGACCCCCATCACACTATACACTTTCATTCATACACACACAAGCACACATATTCACACACAAGCACACTTACACAGACCCTCTGTCATATACAGAGGAACCTCGATTATCCGAAGGAGATGGGTGGGCACTGTTTCGTTTGGATAATTGCTTATTCGGTTAGTTGATTCAATGTATTTCCTCTTGGATTCAGAGTTTTCTGTAAAGTCTACTCCCTGTTCAAAACATAAGGCAGCATCACAGCGCACATGTGCGCGAGCCCCCACGCACCCTCCAACCCCCACCCTCCGCCCACCCGCCAAACCCTGTCCAACACCGCCCACCTCCAACACTATCCCCCCGGACCGCCCTCTCTCCAGAGCAACCAGACTGGATACCAACAACGATACCGCTGATGCTGCTCTCTGCCTTTTTTTTGGAGGGGGAGGAAGTCTCCAAGTAGCGTGCATGACTCCAGGGAAAGGGTGGAGACAGAGAGAGATCATTCATTTAGAGACAGTGCCTGCGCTCCCATCAGTCCAAGACTGTTCTCGGCAGCACTTTTATTCAATGTAAACAAAAGATGCAATTAGTTTTGGGGGATACATTTTGATGTAATGATCTCCTTCAGATAATCCGATTTTCAGATAATTGATATTCATATAATTGAAGTTCCTCTGTACATGTGCATACATGCTTGCGCACACGTGCGCACACACAAGTGTATGAGGTATAGTGGCATTTGCAGGTACATTCCATTTTGTTCAAAAAACACAATCTGTGAGCAATGTGACCCATTTTATAAATTCCAAATTTGGAAACAGAACTAGTCTGACTCAAGGTTGGGATACAGACAGACTCTAACCTCACAACTTTAATGCATCATCTGAGCTCAGATGTCTTTTTTTTTAATACGAATAATACCTTAAGTTGTCTCAGGACTGTGACTTGAAAGTAGTTCTGGGATTTACATTTTAATCAATTAAAACCTGAATCCCCATTCTAAGTGATTAAAGAATCAACAGCAATCTAGGTTTGTTCAATACATCACATCAGTTGTAAGACACTTTGATCTTTTACTATAAATTGTGTCTTATGATCCTGCTCCACTACCGCCTGACAAAGGAGCAGCACTCCAAAAGCTTTTACTTTCAAATAAACCTGTTACTACAATCTAGTGTTGTGTGATTTTCAACTTTGCCCACCCTAGTCCAATACCAGCACCTCCACATCTTATCCAATCAATTTCTGGAACCCATAGATGTTATTATCATTGGAGAATGATGCCTCAAGGCAATATTCCATACCTGTACGTCACAGAGCTAAAGGTCAGCAATTCCCCAAACTGGAAGCTCAGCCAAACATATTCCAAAATGTTAATGAGTACAAAGAGGTTTCCAATTTTCATGACTAAGTTTTTAGAGAGAGTCACAAGTGAAGACTTACTTTAATGGCATTATTTCAACTAAAATTGATGATTACACAAGTAACCTGAAGCGTTGCAATATACTCTTAGAAAATAATTTTTCATTTATAAAAACTATAGGGAAAAGGAAGGAGTCAAAGGAAGTCAGGATAATTGAGGTGCAGGGTATAAAACATGGGCAAGAAGCAGCCAACTATTGCAAAAAGGCATATGGACTTGAGAAAATTACAGATTAATTCAGCAACAATGTATTCAAGTTTAAAACAAGGCCTTGAAATGACAAATAAATCTGCACCACAAGCTAAAGACCAGCTGTACCTCACATAATTCGGCTTCTCTGCTGCAATACTGAAACCCTGTGAGCAGCTCCCACTCTTTGATTCGCATAGCTCATCTGATTGTTTTGTAATATGAGAGAGGTGAGGTTTGTTTGACACACTCAAATATAGCTCAGCCTGAGATGACTTTGTCTTTAAATCTGTTGAAACACTTCCTTTATCATGCTCGCATTTGACATATTGCTCTTCACATTCTGAATCAACACAGTGCTGTATATTGCTCCCACTATGATACCCCAAAATTGTACCAGGACTTTTCATAGCTTCCACTTCTCTTGTCTCTATCCAAGATTTATCTTTTGACACTGTGGATTGAAAGCGTTTCAAGTGTCCATCCTCTTTACTACAGTTACTGTATTTAGTTCTCGCTATTTGAACAAATACTGAATCACTACTTCCATTCTGTGAATTTGTGCAGAGTGTATCTATTCGCTTGAAGGGATTTCTTAGAGCAGTAGATGTGGACAACTGCAGGCTCCCCACCTTATTCCACACAGTCACAGGGGGCTTTGCATCTTTAGATAAACAGTTTGGAGAAGAGAGTGGCTTCAAAACGTAATTCTCACATTGTCTCATCTGTCCATTTTGCAATTTTTTATTTGGCAGCTTTTCATTCACAGTTTTCTTCACAACGTTGCACAGCTGTGGCAAGGGCTGGTTAATAGCCTCAAGACACTCCTGCAGGAGATGATCGGAAGAGTCCTGTTTATCCTGCACCTTGTCACTAACTACTTCCCTCTCTGGAGCTGATTTCCATTTTTTCAATCTGGGCACTTCATCAGGATGAGCCGGTCTCTTCCCAAATAGAGAAACTGGAGAAAGGTTTTCACGATCTCTCAACAAATCCTGTCTCTTAGTCTTGCTCATGACACTGTGTCGAGCACTTCGTTTCACAACATTAGTATTTTCACTATTTGAAAAGAGCTTAACTTTAACTCTAGTACATTTCTTTGATGAATTCAACTTGGGGTGATAGGTGTGGAAAGTTGGTGGTGTCATCACATTGGACATTTGCAACTTGGGATGGACCGCAAGTTCACTGGCTGGCGTTTCAGGAACAAAAGTGTCTGCTATAGCCACCGGAGATTCAGGAACTACTTCACATGATTCAGGTAACTTCACAACTGTTTCCATCCAATCCTCTTCACCTTCACTGCTTTCCAACAAACTGACAGTCACTGGAATGGTCCTGCGACTCCATTTTGTTTCAGTGGCTTTCTGCCCATGTCGAACTTCTGCCAAAGGTTTCTTCTCCATCAGCAGCGAAGTCTATAGCCAGAGGGAGATAAAGTAATTTTCCATATTTTCAATCATAACAAAATAACACAAGCATTAAGTGACAGGACATAATAAAATGCACCATTTCATATTTGGTGTTGACTTAAGAACACTATATCTGTTCTACTAAACAACTACTCATTGAAAAGCGTGACTGGACTGATATGGCCACTTAAGTGACTTAGGAAGAAGAATAGGACTTTTACATATGTTAAAATCAACTTTTATATATGTTATTCTGCCATACAATGAAGAGGGAGCAAGAAGGAAAGGGTGAGGGGATGAGCAAGGAGGAATGGGTGCGGGGTAACAAGAAAGAAAGGGATAGGAAGCAAGCAATGAAGAAGGGGGCGGAATGAATCCACAGCTGAGAGCTCAGCGGGTTTATTCCAAATGGTTTACAGCTCCATAACTCACCCGGCAGAACCTCTCCCCGCTCCGCGCCATGGCAGCAACAGACAACCCGACCGCGCGCTCACAGGCCACGCCCACAAGATGCAAATTCGCGCCAGTGCCTCCCGTCATCCCCGCGTCACGGCAATGCGTAGCGCAGGGGGCGGGGCCTCGCTCGGGCTCACGTCATTCTGAGGTTTGAATCCTCAGGTTGTATGGTGGGAGACTTTCATTGTGTATCTTTGATGGAGTGGACTGGCCTTTTTTCCCTTTCACCTTGTCTGGCTGGGTGGGAATAGTGGATGCAGGATGCTGATGGAGAAAAGATGTTGATAGTTCAAAGTTAAAAATCACACAACACTAGGTTATAGTCCATCAGGTTTATTTGGAAGCACTAGCTTTCTCAGTGCTGCTCCTTCATCAGGTGCTGACATGGCTTGCCTCTTCTGTGACCGTGGTTTCCCACCTACAGTGGTTGACAGGATCCTTAACTGCATCTGCCTTAACACCGTACTTCCACCCTTGTCCTTTCCCATCACTCGCAACAGCGTGATCAGGTTTCCCCCGTCTTCACTTTTCACCCCACCAGCCTCTGACGTGAGGAAGGAGCTGTGCTCCAAAAGCCAGTGCTTCCAAATAAAGCTGCTGGACTATAACTTGTTCTCGTGTGATTTTTAACTTTGTCCACCCCACTCCAACACCGGCTCGTCCATATTGTTGATATTTCAGATTAAGTGGTCACAATGTGAGAATGGCAAAAGAATGCTATGTCTCCTGCTAGACTTGAAAAGGTTGTAAGTGAGGGGGGGGGGAAGGACATGATGACAAACTGAAAGAAAGGGAAGAAGTGGGAGTTAGTTCACAATTCACAAGTATGAAATTTCAAGTGCTTAGTCTGAAGATGAGATGTTGTTCCTTCACTTTGTGCTGTGAATCACTGGAACACGGCAGCTTGCAGAGGACAGATGTGGGCTTGCGAGCAGGACGCTTTGTTAAAATCACTAACTATGGGAAGGTTAGGGTCCTGCTTGTGCACAGACCGGAGGTGTTCAGCAAAATGGCCACCCAGTCTGCATTTGACTTCTTCAATGTACAGGCGGCCACTTTGGATGCAGCGAACACAATACACAAGATTGGAGGGGATACAGGTGAAATGCTATTTCACCTGGAAAGACTGTTTAGGCCCTTGGATGTTGAGCAGGCAGGATGTGAAAGGTTGTGGGGTTCTACCTTCTGCAGTTACATGGAAAAGTGTGATGGAGAGGGGGAATGACTAAGGTGTCCCAGATGGAAAGATCCCTGCTAAAATACAGATGGAAAGTGAAGCAAAAATGCTTTTGGTTATGGTGTTCTGCTGGAATTATCTGAAATGACAGAGAATGATCCTTTGAACGGGGAGGCTGGTGGGATGAAAAGTGACGACTTGGCGAATCTGATCACGCTGTTGTGAGTGATGGGAAGGGACAAAGGTGAAGTCTGGTGTTAGGTCAGATGCAGTTGAGGGCCCTATCAACTACTGTGGATGGGAAACCATGATCACAGATGAAGCAAGCCACATCAGCAGCACTGCTTTGGAAAGTAGCATTGTCCAAACAGATGCAATGTAGGCAAAGGAACTGGGGGAGTGGGATGGAGTCTTTGCCCGGATGTGGTTGCGAAAAGCTGTGGTGAAGGCAGTGATGGGAGTCAGTGCCTTTGTGCAGGATGGCTGTGAATGTTTATTCCCTGAAATGGAGACAGAAAGGTCCAGGAAAGAAAGTGTCAGAAATGGATGATGTGAAAGCTATAGAAGGATCAAAAATGGAGGCAAAATGAATGAAGTTTTCAAGGTGGGAGCATTAAGTGGCACTGAAGCAGTTGTCAATGTATCAAGAAAAGGGTTTTGGGAAGGGCCAGTGTTAGACTGGAACAAGGATTATTCCACATGTCCCATAAAGAGGCAGGCATAACTGGGACCCATTTGGATGCCCGTAGCCACTCCTTTGACTTGGCAGAAGTGAATGAGTTACAGGAGAAATTGTTCAATGAGAGAATAAGTTCAGCCAGTGGTAGTGGATGGTAGTGAGTGGTAGTGGATGGCGCTTGTTCAGGCTTCTGGTTGAGGAAGAAGTCGAGAGCTCTCAGATCAATCTTAGAGCCTGAACACCTTCTCCCATGTCCTTATCACAACCCCCATACACCAAGCTTTGTCATCATACAGAGCAAAAGTGAGGACTGCACAGGCTGGAGATTAGTGTCAAGATTAGAGTGGTGCTGGAAAAGCACAGCAGGTCAGTCAGCATCCAAGGAGCAGGAAAATTGACGTTTCAGGAGGAACTGTTCATCACACAGGCTTACACGACAACCAACCAATTGTGGTCCCCATTAGCAGTCATCAAATCCCCCAAGTTGACCTTTACCTATTCCTTTTTTCAATTAGCTTTCTGGCCCCCTGGCCTCCATCTCCACTTATTGTTTACTCCTCCACCCTGCCCCGACCCCATCTTCACCTTATATACTAACCTTTTTCAAACTACAGTCAGTTCTGAAGAAGGATCACTGGATCCGAAACGTTATTTTTGCTTTCTCTCCACAGGTGTTGCCAGATGTACTGAGATTTTCTTGCAATTTCCGTGTTTGTTGTGTTGCCCCCACAGAGGGGCACGATTCAGGATTCAAGCTCCATTTCAGAACTTGAGGACCATCTGGCTTGACCCAGCAACATGGTTGTGAAGGAATTCGGTACTGTTATTAACTTAACCTGGGGCAGTGTTTTGTAGAGGAATAAGACAGTGTTATTTATCTGGGTCTGTAGATTGTGAAAGAGTAAAGATGGCCTTTAATAGACCCCAAGAACTTACATGTCACCTAAGAACTTACAAATATCCTTTTTCAGTTATTTCTTGTCAAATAGAGTTTGACACCAACACAATGTTGCCCTCTAGAACATCTTTCTGAGCCTAGGAAAGTATACATAAAACATCTAGCTTCATAGAGACTCAATGAATATAGTTCTCTCCAAGGAAGCTATGGATTTCTACTAGCGAAGAGCATAGCCAAATCTCATTTTGTAATGGAAAGTTAATGTGATGTCTATGATCATATTCTGTACATGACTGCAGATTGTCTGCACCATGGCCAGCTTTTTTCCTGTTACCCCACCAGTTGTCAATGTGACGCTTTTGCATTGCGCCAAGGCAGCTGGCTGAGTTCTGGGGTTAATATGATTAAATGCCCTATACAACATTTCTCCAGGTCTCTTCAAAATGGCCATGCAGTCACACCAAAAACAGGGAATGTCAACAACTTCAGAAAAATGTCTTAATTCTCAGTGAGCTATGTTCAATATCGGAAACCCATCCCCCATTCAAGTCCAAATGGTGCAATGTGTTTTTTTAAGCAGCCAAAGTTAATTACATTTTTGAAAAAAAAATTATTTGGTAGAATTGCTTTTCATTTGTTCCCAGAATCTTCATCTCTGAAGTTGTCTTCTTGAAATAAGTTGGCAGTGTTTATACAGACTGATAGTATAGTGGGGTCACAGCCCTGCGTCTGCACCATCAGCAATTTAGAACTAAGACATGAGTATGCAAGTTTTAGCTCAGAATCAGACCATGTTCACATTTATTCTTCATATGACTAAATAATTCTTATTACATTACTGCACTCTGTTCTCATGAGTCAACCTAATCTTCATTTGTAGATAATTACTATGATTGTTATAGTAATCATCTCTATCACTGACTCTGGATATCAGTTCCCAGCCCTTCTAACTCAAATCATAGGATTTATTTATTAAGACTGACCTAATTAATTCCAAAATAAAAGCAAAGTACCAGGGATGCTGGAAATCTGAAACAAACGCAGAATGCTCAATAAACTCAGCAGATCTGGCAGTATTTGTGGAGAATGAAAGTTAACTTTTTGAATTCCACTGGAGTCAAAGTTTCAATTAATTTCAATATAGCAGACATTCAAGAGCATGCCATTCAGTTAAATCTTTATTCCAGTTCATTGTCTCCCAAGGGCTTGGGAGATAGATGCTACCAGACCTGCTGAGCTTTTCCAGCAATTTGTTTTTGTTTCAGAATTTAACTCTCATTCCTAACAAAGTGAGAGCACAGGAGGGTGACACGTATGTATAAAGTGCTCTGCTTCCCTCTGTTTGTACCAACAGCTAGTGTGCTTTCACAAATCTGGACAGTGACTGCTAATTAATGAGACAAATGTGGGAACTTCAAGCTGAACTGGTATCTCCTTCCAGGTAGCATCATTGCATAATCACTCCCACAGGATCCCTGGGGAGAGACGCTTATTCTACCCAGATTAGCTCTATGTCATGCTGGTTGAAGAGTCAATAAATTACTATAATTTTAAACTAACGAGGGGAAAGACAATTTCCATCTCCAAAGGTACGTTACATCAAATACAAACAGTGTTGCTTTGGATCTGCATTCAGATGGAATACATAATGACCATCACAAAATAATTCACAAATTGTTCCAATATTAGCATTTATTACCAAGTTCTGGAATTCATACAATGCACAATGAGAAAATACTGGTGAGAGGGTGTTAAAAGCATCAGTTTTCCTGCTCATTAGGCAATATCCCTAATTTCTAATCTTTATTTCATCTGCTGTGAAACGACTTACAAATCCAATCAATGAATCTCAAATAAGGAAAGCTGTTCAACATTCTATTAAAATCTTTGAATTAAATTCATAGCAATGCTTTTAACTGTTAAATACTTTAAGAAAATAATATTTTCTATGGAATAGTTCCACATGCGAACAAGTTCACCTCAAAATGCAAGTGATCAAAATCAACACAGGGCTGCAGATCAAACATTAGCAGGAATGTTTCTGGGCACTCGAGTTATCAGAGCTTAAAGAAATGCAGAATATAAAGGAAAAGCAGCAATAAATTCCAAGTCACTCAGTGGCAGCTAAGAGAGATGGCTAGACTGTTTTTAACTATTGACATTTAGAATTGGCCCCCACATTTTACAACCATTAATTTAAATTTTAGAATTCTTCCCCAACTTCACGTGTTATGAAATCGTGACAAAGAACTATTTCACCTTCCTCCCCTGGTGTCTGCTCTGCTTATGATGGGCTCTAAATAATTTAACACTGCCACAGCAATACAAACTAGATTTATAAACATTAGATTCCTGGAATGGGAGGAAAAGAATCATGGAATCATAACATGGGCATTAGCAGTTGGCTCCCATGCTGAATTAATATTCACACTTAGGGAGAATGTAAGCTCTCACATTCGGAGAACTCCCATACATATTGAGCTCATACAGATTGGAAAGACTGAAGTACAAGCAAATTCCCATGTATGAAACAGCATGGTTGATGTGACTGTCAAATTCTGCCTGCTCCCAAAGCTGCTTCATTATGGATGCTTGAAACAAGGAAAGCCTGTAGTTTGCAAATAGTGCAGATTTTAATAATTAGTCTACTGCTAATTTGTGCCTTGCACACTGCTCTTACCATTACCAACTAACATTCAAGACAGTTATCAACATGCTGTGTCTGAATGGCCAAATCTCAGGGAAAATGTTCATTGTCTTTTGCTCATATGAAATAGTGATGTGTACACAAACTACTGTCTGCTTGTGTTTAGCTAATAATTGGTTAGAAATGGCCAAAAATGAAAATGCGTAGTCTGCTTGTCAGCTAGTGTTAAATTTGAGCCTGACAAAATCAAAAAAATTCTATTGACCCAATGGGTAAGGCTCCCTCCATCGACCTTTCATTTGCCAATAGAAACCGATTCTCGTTAGCTGCAAGGACCTCTCAGAACCTGGCTTGTTCAGTTCCTGCTTGCTGCAAGTTTCTGTGTGTTGATAGATCCAATGTTTTAGTTACTTTTACCCATGTTACCAGATGATTTTCAGTTTGTTTGCTGCATTTGGGACATTCGCTAAACTGAAAACAGATTCTTTGTTGTGGATCCACTTTTGCTAGATGTGTCATCATGTGACTGGTAACCAATAAGAGCTTTCAAAGACAGTCCTAAACGTTCTTTGTACAATTGCCTGTAAAATACAAGAAGTATTTTTATATATAACATGAAGTATGAACATCAACACACAAAAGTTGAAGGTACAACTGACAATAAATGTGCAGTGCTATCTTGCAACAGTGTGTGCCAGGAATCCCATGGGTTTAGTCAACAATGTATTGGGGAGAAGTTTAAAAAAAATGCCTCAGATCTAGCATCTTGGGCTTGTCGCCCCCTCCCAAAATGCTACGCTGTCTTTTCAAAGATCAGTTGTTGATCTGCTTCTGCCAACTCATTTCAGCACTCCTGCAGTGGCACTGGAAAGGTTCGACAGCCAGCATGTTACCCAGGAGTCAATCAGCCCTTTTGCTGAAGATGCTGGCTGAAATTGTGAGCAGTACAGCTCCTATTAAAAGCTTTGTTGTTGAAGGCAGTTAACTGGTGATTAGCTATACTGAATAGGAAGTGCAGGCTGCAGTGCTGCTTTCTGCTCATTTCTAGGCAGGTCAACAATTAGAGCCATGAACCTAGCATGAGGACGCTTGATTGAGGGAAAGGAGGAAGTGGAAGCTCTGTTCCTGTTCATTATTCAAAGAGATCCACTGGTTACCAGATTAGGACAAGTAAAGGCACTTAACTTGTGGAACAGGTAGCCCCCATCAGGACAGGATGTCAGACATAATATTAATCCAAAGTTTGTGCGAAGATTTGTAGCTCGGGTGCTTGTTGTTGTGGTTCTGTTCGCTGAGCTGGAAGTTTTTGTTGCAAACGTTTTGTCCCCTGGCTAGGAAACATCATCAGTGCTGTGGAGCCTCCTGCGAAGCGCTTCTTTGATGTTCCTTCCGGCATTTATAGTGGTCTGTCCTTGCCGCTTCTGGGTGTCAGTTTCAGCTGTCCGCTGTAGTGATTGGTATATTGGGTCCAGGTCGATGTGTTTGTTGATGGAGTTTGTGGATGAATGCCATGCCTCTAGGAATTCCCTGGCTGTTCTCGGTCTGGCTTGCCCTATGATAGTAGTGTTTTCCCAGTCGAATTCATGTTGCTTGTTGTCTGAGTGTGTGGTTACTAGGGATAGCTGGTCGTGTCGTTTCGTGGCTAGTTGGTGTTCATGTATGCGGATTGTTAGCTGTCTTCCTGTTTGTCCTATATAGTGTTTTGTGCAGTCCTTGCATGGTATTTTATAAACTACATTAGTTTTGCTCATGTTGGGTATTGGCTCCTTTGTTCTAGTAAGTTGTTGTCTGAGCGTGGCTGTTGGTTTGTGTGCCGTTATGAGTCCTAGGGGTCGCAGTAGTCTGGCTGTCAGTTCTGAAACGCTCCTGATATATGGTAGTGTGGCTAGTCCTTTTGGTTGTGGCATGTCCTCGTTCCGTGGTCTATCTCTTAGGCATCTGTTGATAAAGTTGCGTTGGTATCCGTTTTTGGTGAATACCTTGTATAGGTGGTCCCCTTCCTCTTTTTGCAGTTCTGGTGTACTGCAGTGGGTTGTAGCTCTTTTGAATAGTGTCCTGATGCAGTTTCGTTTGTGTGTGTTGGGGTGGTTACTTTCATAGTTTAGGACTTGGTCTGTGTGTGTTGTTTTCCTGTGTTATCAACAGATGCCTAAGAGATAGACCACGGAACGAGGACATGCCACAACCAAAAGGACTAGCCACACTACCATACATCAGGAGCGTTTCAGAACTGACAGCCAGACTACTGCGACCCCTAGGACTCATAACGGCACACAAACCAACAGCCACGCTCAGACAACAACTTACTAGAACAAAGGAGCCAATACCCAACATGAGCAAAACTAATGTAGTTTATAAAATACCATGCAAGGACTGCACAAAACACTATATAGGACAAACAGGAAGACAGCTAACAATCTGCATACATGAACACCAACTAGCCACGAAACGACACGACCAGCTATCCCTAGTAGCCACACACTCAGACAACAAGCAACATGAATTCGACTGGGAAAACACTACTATCATAGGGCAAGCCAGACAGAGAACAGCCAGGGAATTCCTAGAGGCATGGCATTCATCCACAAATTCCATCAACAGACACATCGACCTGGACCCAATATACCAATCACTACAGCGGACAGCTGAAACTGACACCCAGAAGCAGCAAGGACAGACCACTATAAATGCCGGAAGGAACATCAAAGAAGCGCTTCGCAGGAGGCTCCACAGCACTGATGATGTCTCCTAGCCAGGGGACGAAACATTTGCAACAAAAACTTCCAGCTCGGCGAACAGAACCACTACAATAATATTAATCCAACACATATTGGCTACCTCAAATTCTGGGCAATGATCTGCATGCAACCTCCCATACAAAAAATAACATGCCTTCGAAAGGAAGGAGTGAGGCACAGAGATATCCTGAATACTGGGAAGAAATGGAGCTCAACATCAAACATTTTTGTGCACAACAGCAAAACTGAACTACTTCAGGACATGGTATATCATTACAAAGAGATAGTACAACATGGGAACAAGCTGAAACAACAGAAATAACTGGAAAAACGTAGCAGGCCTGGCAGTATTTATGGAGAGAAAACAGTCGATGTTTTGGGTGTAGTGATTCTTCTTCAGAACTAATTGTAGTTATAAAAGATTGGTGTATATGCTGAAGATTGTTGAAGTGGTGAGGATAGGGGTGAGGGTGGGGAAGGGGCACTGGGAAAGAGTAAATGATGGGTGGAGATGGAGCTCAGAGAGAGAACAGCAGTTGGGCAGACAAAGGAATGGATAATGATCAGCTTGGGAGAAAGAAAAGCTGTTAATGTGAACCATTGGTGGGTGAAAATGGGTTGGTTGTGGTAGCGGTCCATGTGATGACAATGCCTGGTGTGTGGGGCAAGAACCTGAGTGAAAATGTTCAGACCTTAAAATGATTGAACTTGACACTGAATCTTGACAGCTGCATGGTCACCAAGAGGAAAAGGTAATGCTGTTCTTCCAGCTTGCACCGAGCTTCGCTGGAGCACCACACCAAGTCTGAGACAGAGCTGTTGGCTAGGGAACATGGCAATGTGTTGAAGTGGGCTGGCCCCACAACCAACCTTTCCTTTCTCCCAGGCTTAACATTATCCATTCATTTGTCTGCCCAACTGCTGTTCTCTCCATCTCTCTGGGGTCCATTTCCATCTATTGGTTACTCCTCCCTATCTCTCCATCTTCAGCATATATACCTCTCATTTACCCACCCGGTTTCCATGTCCCCTTGCTGTCATCCATCCAATCATATTCCAAATATTTTTTCTTCAATCATTAATCTTAGATATAAAGTCCATAGCTTCATGGTTATGAAAAGTTACCTGCTTTCTGTTTGAAATCACTTCAGTTAATCTTGCTTCGACAGAAACTCATGCTAGACACTTCAACTGGGTCAGTCTAATTTTATCTACTCTGGCCCACACTTCAAGAACTTTAAACACTTGCATATTATTTAACAAGTAATGTGTGTTGATGTAATGGATAAAGTCTCAATTTTACAAGTCTCTTCATGTATTAGTGCTCCCTACATAAAGGGCACACATCCTGAGAAGAAACAAAATTCGGTAAAGCAGAAGACACAGCATGATACAGATCAAATCCCCATCATTCATTTTTTAATACTGAGGATTGTAATGTTAGCACTTACCCTATTGAAACAACTGCATCTCTGTTTTGGCAGTTCCCTGTCCAGATTGCTATTTTGTCACCTTTTGGCCTGACATTCACAACAGCTCCACACACCTCATCACTAAACTCATCAAAGGCCTCTCCGATCAGACACAAAAGCTAGTACATGGGATAGGAAGAGGCAAAAAAAAAAGTTATACATTGCAATGAATCACCTTCATGAATTAAGACTGTTATACAAAAATTCCAACAGATCATAAATGTACTGTAGATAGCAAGGTTATGAGCAAAGTCTTAGAATGTTTTGCCACTGTCGTTCAAAAAAATTATTTCATAGAATGTTAATGTTTAGATTAGATTACTTTTAGATTACTTATAGTGTGGAAACAGGCCCTTCGGCCCAACAAGTCTTTGTTATTGGCAAAGACAATATTTGTTGTCCTATCTAACTGCTGTCATAAAAGCGGAGGTGAACTAACAGCATAAAGCTGCATTTGCATTCCCAGGTCACGTACAGAATAAAGTTTCCTCTACAGTGTCTGGCATGGTTGTGCAATGAGATTACATAATTTGCAAAGGCAGCTGGCCTGTCTTTAAAATGGACACAGAATCTTAAAAACCGACTCTTACAGGTCACACGAGTGATCTTGTTGATTCATTTTAGCCAAAACGGAGACACTGATATGTTAACTTAAAAGTCAATCATAAATATTAACTAATTCAAGAAATGCCACGATTGTCCATTAAATACAGTGTGAAGACTTAAAGGTAGTGCTGCAGAGGAGATTGAAATTCCCTGCAGTGTGCTTTCAGCAGAATTGCATTTGGATTCTGGAATAATGATTCAATGTTATTTGTGGCCATCTTGTTTGATCGTGATTAAACCTTGGCTGAAAGAGCAGGGATGTGCAGGGATTAAGAAACTGGATGAAAGACAGCTTCAGCTGAACTATGAGAGCGCAGAGAGATTTGGGATTTCACTCCAACATTGGCAGCTGCAGAGAAAGATGCCCAGAGAAAGCCCCTTTGTGCTGAAAAGGATGCCATGCTGTTTAAGTATTATGCCAACAGAACTAATAAACAACAGGAACATTTCCTTCCTTCCTGAAGCTTCTCTATCTTCTGAACCCACCTACAAAAGTAAACTCGTCAATTATAGAAGCTACTGCAGCTTCTAGAATACATCAAGGTTGAACCCCTTCACTTGGGATTGAGAATCTTGTGCAAATAACCAGGCCTGCAATTATACTAGAGACTGATTTCATGTTTAATTTCATATGTATTTATTGTTAATTAAAATGGTTATATTTAGAGTTTAGTTAATAATTTGATCAACATTTTATTGAAATAAAATTTCATCAATTGTTGTGTAAACTAACTTTTGTCTTGTTAAAACTTTACTGCTGAGTTATGAACTGAAACATTTGGAAACTAGAATAGCAACTGTACAAATTTGCAGTTTACAGACTCTTCGGTGGACCGGGGTAAGCGTGGGGTACAGGTTTCTGGCACAGAGTCTGTCTCTGTTGCTCAGAATGGAAGGGGGATAGAGGAGCCAAGCATTAGTCATTGGGGACTCCATAGTTAGGGGGACAGATAGGAGGTTCTGTGGGAACGAAAGAGACTCACGTTTGGTGTGTTGCTGTCCAGGTGCCGGGTGGATATGTGTGTGTGTGTGTGTGTGTGTGTGTGTGTGTGTGTGTGTGTGTGTGTGTGTGTGTGTGTGTGTGTTGGGGGGGGGGGGGGGGGGGGGGGAAGCAGCCCCAAATTATGGTCCACGTAGGTACTAATGACATACAATTACATTAGATTACTTACAGTGTGGAAACAGTCCACACTGATCCTCCAAACAGCAACCCACCCAGATCCATTTACCCCTTCGCCTAACACTACGGGCAATTTAGCATGGCCAATTCACCTAAGCTGCACATCTTTGGAGTGTGGGAGGAAACCGGAGCACCTGGAGGAAACCCACGCAGACACTGGGAGAACATGCAAACCCCACACGGACAGATGCCCGAGGCAGGAATTGAAGCCGGGTCTCTGACTTTGTGAGGCAGCAGTGCCAACCAATGGAACACATGGCTACAGGGACGGTGGGTTTCAGATACCTGGATAATTGGGACTCATTTTGGGGTAGGTGGGACCTCTACAAAAAGGATGGTCTATATCAGTTTTTGTCCAAATGTGTACAGGAGGGTTTCCTGACAGTATGTAGACAGATCAACAAAGGATGAGGCCACATTGGATTTGGTACTGGGTAATGAACCCGGCCAGGTGTTAGATTTGGAGGTAGGTGAGGACTTTGGTGATAGTGACCACAATTCAGTTATGTTTACGTCAGTGATGGAAAGGGATAAGTATGTACTGCAGGGCAAGAGTTATAGTTGGGGGAAAAGGCAACTATGGTGTGATTAGGCAAGATTTAGTATGCATAGGATGGGTAAGGATACTGCAGGGGATGGGCACAATTGAAATGTGGAGTTTATTCAAGGAACAGCTACTTGTGTGGCCTTGCTAAGTATGTACCGGCAGGCAGGGAGGAAATGGTCAAGCAAGGGAGCAATGGTTTACTCAGGAAGTTGAGTCTCGTCAAGAGGAAGGCGGCGGATGTTAGGATGAGATGTGAAACTCTGTTACGGTGATACAGTGTTACAAGCCAACTTGGAAAGACGTAGAGAGAGAACTAAGAGGAGCCAGGAGGGGACATGAGAAGTAATTCACAGATAGGATCAAGGAAAACCCTAAAACTTTCTGTAGGTATATCAGGAATAAAAAGAACTAAAGATTAGGGCCAATAAAGGACTGTAGTGGGAAGCTGTGCATGGAGTCTGAGGAGTTAGGAAAAGCGCTAATTGAATATTTTTCATTGTATTCACATTGGAAAAAGAATGCTGTTAAGGAGAATACCGAGATATACGCTATTAGACTAGACGGGATTAATGTTCGCAAGGAGGTGGCATTGGCAATTCTATAAAGTGTGAAAATAAATAAGTCCCCTGGACTAGATGGGATTTTTCCCAGGATTCTCTGGGAAGCCAGGGAGGAGATTGCAGGGTCTTTGGCTTTGATCTTTATTTCGTCATTGTCTACAGGAATAGTGCAAGACTGATGGAGAGCAAGTGTTGTCCCCTTGCTCAAGGAGAGTAAAGACAACCCTGGTAATTATAGACTAGTGAGCTGTACTTCGGTTGAGATTCAGGTGTTGGAAAAGTTTAAGAGATAGGATTTATAATCATCTGGAAAGAAATAAGTTGATTCAGGATAGTCAACATGGTTTTGTGAAGGGTACGTCGTTCTTTGAGAAGGTGACCACAAAGGTGGATGAGGGTAAAGTGGTTGATGTGGATTTCAGTAAGACGTTTGATAAGGTTTTCCTGGTAGACTACTGCACAAAATATGGAGGTATGGGACGGAGGTTGATTTTGCTTTTTTCATTAGAAATTGGCTAGCTGAAAGACGACAGAGGGCGGCAGTTGATGGGAAATGTTTATCCTAGAGTTCAAAGTTACTAGTGGTGTACCACACTGATCTGTTTTGGGTCCACTGCTGTTTGTCATTTTCATAAATGACCTGAATAAGGGCATAGAAGGATGGGTTAGTAAATTTGCGGATGACACGAAGGTCAGTGGAGTTGTGGATATTGCTGAAGGATATTGCAGGTTACAGAGGGACTTAGGTAAGCTGCAGAGTTGGGCTGACAGGTGGCAAATGGAGTTTAATGCATTAAAGTGTGAAGTGATTCACTCTGGAAGGAGCAACAGAAATTCAGAGTACTGGGCCAATAGTAAGATTCTTGGCAATGCAGATGAGCAGAGCGATGTTGGTGTTCATGTACATAGATCCCTGAAAGTTGCCACCCAGGTATATAGGGTGTTAAGAAGGTGTGTTAGCTTTTATTAGTAGAGGTGTTCAGTTTTGGAGCCATGAGGTCATGCTGCAGCTGTACAAAACCCCGGTGCAGCCGCACTAAGAGTATTGCGTACAGTTCTGGTCACCACATTATAGGAAGGAGGTAGAAGCTTTGGAAGGGTTCAGAGGCGATTTACTAGGATGTTGCCTATGATGGAGGGAAGGTCTTCTGAGGAAAGGCTGAGGGACTTGAGGCTGTTTTCGTTAAAGAGAAGAAGGTTGAGAGGTGACTTAATTGAGACATAAGATAATCAGAGGGTTAGACAGATTGGACAGGGAGAGCCTTTTTCCTCAGATGGCGATGGCTAGCATGAGAGGACATCGCTTTAAATTAAGGGGCGATAGATACAGGACAGATGTCAGAGATAGATTCATTACTCACTGGTAGGGGCATGGAATGCCCTGCCTGCAACGATAGTAGACTTGCCAATTTTAAGGGCATTTAAATGGTCATTTGATAAACAAATGGATGAACATGGAATAGTGCAGGTTAAGACAAGCTTCAGATTGGTTTCACAGGTCATGCAACTTCGAGGTCTGAAGGGCCTGTACTGTACTGTGCTGTAATGTTCCATGTTCTATGACACTGCCTCACATGGTATTCAACTATGGGTGAGTGTAGTTAGTATTCTGCCTCTCAGCGCCATGCCCTGGGTGCAATCCCAGCCTTGGGTGATTGTCTGTATGGAGTTTGCATGTTGTCCTTCTGCTGTTCCTCCCATAGTCCAAAGATGTGCAGCTTAGGTGGATTGATCATGCTAAATGACAACGTAGTGTCCAGGGATGTGCAGGCTGCATACATTAGTCATGGTAAATGTGAGCCTACTTGGGGCAGTATACTCTTCAGAGGATCAGTCTTAACTCATTGGGCCAAATGGCCTCTTTCTGCACTGTGGCGATTCGAATGGGAGTACTAATCCTCCTCACAATGATCATTTGTGAGCTCAGAGATTACTTAGTTGCTGTCAAATTAGAGAGTAATTAACAAAACAAGGTTTTCAGCTATGGCCATCCAAAACCAATCACTCCTGGTTCTTTCGGACAGAGAAGAAGACTTAGATTTAATTGTCCTGTAAGGTGATCATGGCAACTGCTCCCATTTTGAACTTCATACAGACAGCCTCATTACTGCATGAAAGACTCAAACACTCAATGGAATCAACCCATCTTCGATCATTCATTTCAAACAATTAATCATCTAACAATGAATAATTAACTTTATTCCTATAGATAAAATAGACAGGATGTGTATACACCACAGACTGGTTGCATGAATAGCCAATTTTTCCTGAAAACATCAATGGCATTAATAAACTGTGTAACTGGCCTGTTTATTTTATTGCCATACCAAAACAGGTGGATTAAATCCCAGACTAAAATCTAATTATAACCTAGATTAACATTCAGGACTCAAGGGTTGCCAAGAGCATGGCCAATAAAGAAGGTGCTTATTTTCCCGGAGAGCAATTACCGTTTCCAGCCAGTATCGGTCCAAGTCATTGTGCCTCTGTTGCTTGTTAAGTGTCATTAGCCACCTTCCTCCTCTTTTATTTTTATCATCTTCCCACATCGGTTTAATACCATCCTGTTAAAATACACCTTGATGAGCAGCTTGCATGATTTCAGTAATAATCCTCAGTAATGTCAGGAAGCCGACAAAAAAAAGAGCTCCCCTCATGTTTCCCAAGACCCGTAACATAGTCTCCGAGCTCCAGCTAACACCCACAAAAAATGTTTAATAACTAAATTTACAGACCCTATGGTTTCACTAACTAGATCATTGAAACTAAAGTTTAACTGTCCAAATTTATCACCACTATCACCTATTTTTTTAATTCCGAAATTAACTTTGACCTTTTAATGTTTAATGATTGCTGAAACCAGAATGAGATGAAGACTTTACTATTTTAAACTTAAAATTATTCCTTAATTAAATGCCATCCCTGAGTAACATACTCATTAGTAGCTGTCCCTATCCAGCAAAAACTACAATTCAAACATAAAATGAAATCTCCTATACCATCCTGAGAAGGTGGAGGGAGGGAAATCTGAATATAAGGAAAAAAGATGATGATCAGTCACCGTTAAAAAAGCCAAGTGGTTCACTGATGTCTTTAGGAAAGGAAATCTTGATTCTTTTCATAAAAAGATCCCAGTTTTACACCACCATGATTGACAAGTGAAAAACTGATGAAAGTAACCAGCTTCCATTTCACAAGTCAAGCGTCGCACAGTCAATTCCTTCTGGGGTGAGATAGAATGGATCCTGGGCCATAATCTTACTGCCACATGCTGACACCTCATCGGCTTGAGCCTGCAATGTTCTGCACAATGAGCTAAAGAAAATTTCCCACAGCAACAAGCAATTCCAGGAGCTACTTCCACTCCTTCATCCACTGAGACATACCGAGCATAAGGGTTTTGGTTTGGTCACTGGCATGTGCTGAGCAAGACAGAAGCTGCTGTTCCAAATGTTGAGCTTCAACTAACTATGTGCTCAAGTTATGATAGTTAGTGTCGATATTCTAAGCAATTTTGTTTTAATATCGTCAATAAATTGGATTCCTTTTGATTTGCCTCCCTTTAGACTCCAGGAAATCAATTCCTCATCAACAATCCAGAAAACAGAAAATTAATCAAATTGTTAATGCTAGATAAGCATTGCTTATTGATGTCAAACTTCATAAAAACAGCTTACCTTAAACAAACAGTAATCACACCCAAACAAAAGCTTACTAGGTTGCTGTATGTGATTATATAACCTATAGAAAGGAAACAGAGGCACATTTAGACATTCAGATATGAATAGCCAAGAACTGTATCCAGTGCCCAGTGTTAGCATGGTTGTCAAAGACACTGAATTAAGGTTCCAGTCCAATGGGAGGTGTGGGCTTGTATCCTACCACAGCCAAATTGTAAAAAATGGGATAGTGTCCATTTTGGTAGCAAAAACGTCAGCTTGCCTTCAAGCATTCAGTAAGTGAATGCCTGCTGAATGCCAGGCAGCAGGGAAGTCCATACGCATCGTCATTGCCTAAATTCAGCCCAGATTCACCATCTCTCTCTTCCATTGGGAGGAACTTCAGAGTTCCTTAATGACATTTGTTCTGCTTTTGGCACATTGGTCTCCCTCTCTCGAGCCATCTACACATATGCAGCCAACATATTATTATGTATGTAACGTAGTGACACCAGCCACATGCAAATTCATGTTGGCTCAGGGATGTCATTTGCTAGCAACTGTGCCCATTTGCACACAAAGATACCATTTTGACAGCCATCTTTGTGTTCGTGCTAACTACTCTAAGTGGTGAGCAATTGTAGACATCTGAGATGCAGAGGGACCTGGATGTCCTATTGCACGAATCTCAGAAGGTCAATACGCAGGTGCAACAAATAATTATGATGGCTAATAAGATCGCACAGGAAATTGAATACACAAATTGAGACATGATACTTTAGATAAAAACATTGGTGAGACCACATTTGGAGTACTGTGTAGAATATTGATCTCCTTATTTAAGGAAAGGTGTAATGCTTTGAAAGCAGTTCAAAATACAAGACTAATACATGACTTTCTGGGTTGGCCTATGAGGAAAGATTGAACGGCCGAGGCTTGTGCCTCTGGAACTTAAAAGGTTAAGAGATGACTTGATTGAAACATCCAAGAACCGGAGGGGTTTTGGCAATGTGTCCAGGATGCTTCCTCTTACAGGAGCACATAGAATTACGGGTCACTGTTTAAAAGTTGGAGGGGGGGGCGGTGGTCATCTATTTAAAACAGATAAGGGTTTTTTTCTCTCAAAGTGGCTCATTAGTCTTTGGAGCTGTCTCCCTTAAAAGATGGTGGAATAGGTCAAATATTTTTAAGTAAAAAGTGAGGTCTGCAGATGCTGGAGGTCACAGCTGAAAATGTGTTGCTGGTTAAAGCACAGCAGGTTAGGCAGCATCCAAGGAACAGGACATTCGACGTTTCAGACATAAGCCCTTCATCAGGAATGATGAAGGGCTTATGCCCGAAACGTCGAATTTCCTATTCCTTGGATGCTGCCTAACCTGCTGTGCTTTAACCAGCAACACATTTTCAGCTTTCGAATATTTTTAAGGCAGAGTTAGGTAGATTTTTGCTCAGCAGGTGTTTGGGGTAGGGGTAAGGTGGGTTGAATAAGGGGTAGGTAGGAATGTGGATTTGAGATCACAATCAGATCAACCACCTGATTGCCAGAGCAGGGTCAAAGGGCTGAAATAGCCTAATCCTACTCACTGTTCATAGAACTGTATGCAGTGGGCATGGTGGAGAAGCAATACCAATACCCATAGCTGTATCCAATGCTTTGCACAAATGTGTCACCTTCTGCTCTGGCCGTCTTACCTCATAGCACAGCATCCAATGTTAGCTTCCTTCTCCTGCACTAGTAGTTTTCACAAGTCAAACATTATCCTCATCCATGCACTGTCCTTTCAGTTATCATTTACTTAAAATCCTTGACTTTTACCTCTCACATCTCATCACCATTCTAAACACAATTTGTAACTCATCACTCCAAAGTTCAACCTACCCAATTTCATTATCTCCTTCCATAACCCAATTCCCTTCTCGGGGTTTCAACATCCCAAATACAATGCCCACTTATGCTTTAAGCAGGACATCAGGTTGGAAGATGTTGTAATTCTCTGTTTTGTAGTTTTATCCCTATGATCAAATCCCTTATTTAGAATTAGCACTTATCCAGTTTCCCATAAGGTCTAAATTTTGCTGCTAACTCTACCAGGTGTTCTCATAAGAAATCGATGTGAAGTTTGTTCTTGGACTGCTTTCACCTTCTTCACCCACTAGTATCCAGCAATACAACCACAGGAGGGAGGTCAGTTCAATGGATGGACCACATCCAGTGAGCTGCTTAACCAGAATCTGATAGTTGAGGCTTGGTCTAGGCAGGCCTGAACATACCTAGCCTACAGAAAGGGCTCAGCCAGCTTCTCATTACAGCTCAGTAATCCTCTCCGGAAAAGCACTTAGAGAATGTAGCTTATCTGTATCCTCACGCCATCAACACATCACAGTGCATAACACCTCATACCCATGGCCTATTTTTCATTGGCAATTTGCCCCATATCTTAGCAGCTTTTTGAGGGAGGAAGTTCCAGGTTTGCACTATCCTGTGTGTGAAAAATTTCCTTATAGCACCTCTGAATAGCCTAGCCTCTGATTACAGCTTACAAGTTACAGCTCCTTGTTCTGGAGCTTTCCAAAGCACATACATCTCCTTTATCTATAGCTGAATTGTCTGAAACACCTCAATGAGATCAAATGGTAAGCAGGGGATCATGTGCCACTAAATCACAAACACTTAAAAAAAAATGCAAAAAGGACAACCTATACAATCAAATTGCTAGTTGAAAGCCTGTCGCTATCATCAAATCCAGAACACTCAAGGTGGCAGTTCATGTGAATTACACCCTGGGAAGATTCAAAACCTGTCAGGCAAAAGAATCTCCAATCATTGTGTAAGGATGCGTATGCAAATGAAATACATCAGTGCCAGGGTTTTATCCACAGGATCTGAGCACTGTGGATTGACCTGACTTACTTTCTGAAGAGGTAAAATTGGGTCACCTGCAGCTTTCAGTCAGAATCATTACAGCCCAGAAAGCCATTCAGCTCAAATTCATGCCATCTATTCAATGTACATTATGCAAATCATACTTACGCCCAAAAGTCTTCAACCGTATCAAATTTAGCAATAAGTCTCAAATTCTCTGTCCAACTTTTGGTCTTGTCATTTTTAAAATACCATAAAGCCCATCTGTAACAAAGCAGAAGCATAGAGATTACATAACTGTGGCCCTCCATTTCTGGTAAGATTCCAGTGAATCAATAGCAAACATTTCCACAAATTTTTTATATCATTCTTTTCTGACAGTCAACTTAACAGAGTTCTTCATCTCTAGGACTATTCTCATGGATCATTCCTCCACTTAATCCAAGCCTACAAGTCCTCGCTAAACTTCAGTGGCCAGACCTGGACGTAGTGCTACATTTGAGGCTGAACTCGTGTCTCATACTAGTTCAGCTGTCGCTGCATGCTCTTGCACTCTAAGCCTCTATTACTATATCCTAAGGGAAACCATGCAAAAGGACAACAAATAAAGTGGAAGAACCAGAGTGTCAGTGAGATTGGAGAAAGCAAGGCAGAGTGCAACTGAGTCAGAGCATTAACAGTCAAGAAAGAAATTCAGAAGTGGAGTCATTGTCACAGAGCATTGGTAGATATGTATCAGAGGAACGGCACGGTGGCACAGTGGTTAGCACTGTTGCCTCACAGCGTCAGAGACCTGGGTTCATTTCCCACCTCAGGTGACTGACTGTGTGGAGTTTGCACATTCTCCCCGTATCTGCGTGGGTTTCCTCTGGGGGCACCGGTTTCCTCCCACAGTCCAAAAAATGTGCAGGTTAGGTGAACTGGCCATGCTAAATTGACTGTAGTGTTAGGTGATGGGGTAAATGTAGGGGAATGGATCTGGGTGGGTTGCGCTTAGGCGGGTCGGTGTGGACTTGTTGGGCCGAAGGGCCTGTTTCCACACTGTAAGTAATCTCTTTTTACTTGTACAGCTTATTTTGTTACCATTGTTGTTTACTAACTCGAAGGCAGTATGCATCACATTTCAAACTGATAAGATACCAATTCTTGTGCTTTTTTTTCCTTAAATGCTTTCTTAACTCAGTTTCACAACTCAGTTTCTGAGAGCTCCGTGTCAGTTTCGTGGGTCAGTGTCAACTGTTTTAGTGATCATGAAGTGATCAAGAGGTGACTGGGTCAACATGCTGTGCACATCCTTTTCTCTGTGGGAAGACCTGACACTCCTTAAATTCTAGAAAATCATTCATGCAGAAAGAACTGCCAGTTGTTTCAGGTCATGCCCTAGATTTTCAAGTGGCTTAAATCATGGTAGTGCATCGAGAAATAGCAAACTTGTCCATCACAAACTTTAAAGGAGTGGTTACCAACTTTCAAGATAAGAAACTACATGCCACACTGGCTTTGGGAGAAGCATTCAGGGATACATTAAACTTTCATTTGGAAAGGAAGAGATTAATTGAGCCCGGATTTGTTAAAGACCAGTTATGTTGACGAACGTGACAAAATTATTTCGATCAGGTATCAAAAAAAAAACTGATCGATTGTTGTACATACTGATTTTCTGAAGGCATTGGACAAGAGTGACAGAAAATAGACTTAAGAAAGTGAAATCTCATGGAATTAAGGAGATATGCAATATGGGTGTGGAATCGACAGTGACAAAGCAAAGGAAGCTTTGCAGTCCTGTTCCAACGATCAATTTTCAGGTCCAGGTCAATATAGAACAAAGTCATTTATAGTGAGGAGCATTATATAATTTGCAGATGATGTGAAACTTGGCAACGTAGAAGTGAATGAGAATAACTGCAGATTTCAGAATGACAGACAATATACTGAAATGCACAGGAGCATGGAGTAAATAGAGTTAAGAACTATAAATCAAATATAGAATAAATGGGACACTTTAAAAAGGTAAACAGGCAAGGAGACGTTGAGGTCCATATACACAAATCCTTAAAGATGGCAAGCCAAGTTGAAAATGTAAATGAAGATTATGTAGTTTACTTGGGTTATACACAGATTAAAGCAATGAAACTGTACTCAAACTTCATAAATCACTAGCCAGGCCTTAGCTGAAATACTGAGATCAACAGCACACTGCCAGAAAGATGGAAAATCTTAGAAACCAGAGAAGAACTGAGACTTACAAGCAATGACGAATTTATCTCTGAAGAAAGGTAGAAAAAAAAGAAACTTGGGAATGCCAAGAGATAGTCTAACAGAGGTTTCCAAGACAAGCAGACATTTTGAAATGATAGAGAATGGCTGTTCCCCTGGTCAGACAGGCATAGGTATAACATCAACGGCAAAATATCTTGGACACAAATGATCTGACAAGTTGTCTGGATCTGGAGCGCTCTTGTGGAAAGGTCACGAATATCAATTCCATTGGGAATTGCAAAGGAAGTTGGATAGTTACTTGAAGATGGAATAACTTACAGGGCTAGGGACAGAAAGCTGGCTGTATGGGACTAAGACCACTGTTCTTTCAAAGACTCAGACTCATGACAGAATTAATGGCTGCTTTCCATGCTGCAAATTTCTGAAATTCCCATAAAAGGCTTCCAAACTGTACATAAAGCTGTTACTGCACCCCCAACT
Organism: Hemiscyllium ocellatum; assembly: GCF_020745735.1. Taxonomy (NCBI): domain Eukaryota; kingdom Metazoa; phylum Chordata; class Chondrichthyes; order Orectolobiformes; family Hemiscylliidae; genus Hemiscyllium; species Hemiscyllium ocellatum. The sequence continues at coordinate 2,674,983 of NC_083422.1, read as the reverse complement.
CAGATCTCGTACATATTTAACATTTCACTTTATATTCGACAATAGGTGCAGGAGTAGGCCATTCAGCCCTTCGAACTTGTACCGCCATTCAATATGATCATGGCTGATCATTCCTAATCAGTATCCTCTTCCTGCCTTATCTCCATAACCCTTGATTCCACTATCTTTGAGAGCTCTATCCAACTCTTTCTTAAATTAATCCAGAGACTGGGCCTCCACTGCCCTCTGGGGCAGAGCATTCCACACAGCCACCACTCTCTGGGTAAAGAAGTTTCTCCTCACCTCTGTCCTAAATGGTTTACCCGGTATTTTTAAGCTGTGTCCTCTGGTTCGGCACTCACCCATCAGCGGAAACATGCTTCCTGTTGCCAGAGTGCCCAATCCTTTCATAATCTTATATGTCTCAATCAGATCCCCTCTCAGTCTTCTAAACTCAAGGGTATACAAGCCCAGTCGCTTCAGTCTTTCAGTGTAAGGTAATCCCGCCATTCCAGGAATTGACCTCGTGAGCCTACGCTGCACTCCCTCAATAGCCAGAATGTCTTTCCTCAAATTTGGAGACCAGAACTGCACAAAGTACTCCAGGTGTGGTCTCACCAGGGCCCTGTACAGCTGCAGAAGCACCTGTTTGCTTCTATACTCAATCTCTGTTGTTATGAAGGCCAGCATGCTATTAGCCTTCTTCACTACCTGCTGTACCTGCATGCTTGCCTTCATTGACTGGTGTAGAAGAACACCCAGATCTCTCTGTACTGCCCCTTTACCTAAATTGATTCCATTGAGGTAGTAATCTGCCTTCCTGTTCTTGCCACCAAAGTGGATATCCACATTAAACTGCATCTGCCATGCACCTGCCCACTCACCTAACTTGTCCAGGTCACCCTGTAATCTCCTAACATCCTCATCACATTTCACCCTGCCATCCAGCTTTGTATCATCAGCAAATTTGCTAATGTTATTGCTGATACCATCTTCTATATCATTAACATATATTGTAAAAAGCTGTGGTCCCAGCACGGATCCCTGCGGTACCCCACTGGTCACTGCCTGCCATTCTGAAATGGAGCCGTTTATCACTACCCTTTGTTTCCTGTCAGCCAATCACTTTTCAATCCAATCTAGTACTTTGCCCCCAATACCATGCGCCCTAATTTTACTCATTAACGTCCTGTGTGGGACTTTATCAAAAGCTTTCTGAAAGTCCAGGTACATCTACATCTACTGGATCTCCCTTGTCCATCTTCAGAGTTACATCCTCAAAAAATTCCAGAAGATTAGTCAAGCATGATTTCCCCTTCATAAATCCATGCTGACTCTGTCCTATCATGTTACTACTATCCAGATGTGCCGTAATTTCATCCTTTACAATAGACTCCAGCATCTTTCCCACCACTGAGGTCAGACTAACTGGTCTATAATTTCCTGCTTTCTCTCTCCCACCTTTCTTAAAAAGTGGTATAACATTAGCCACCCTCCAATCCTCAGGAACCAACCCCGAATCTATTGAACTCTGGAAAATAACCACCAACGCATCCACGATTTCCCGAGCCATCTCCTTCAGTACCCTGGGATGTAGACCATCAGGCCCCGGAGACCTAACAGTCTCTCCAACACCAAATCCTGGGAAATATAGATTCCCTTAAGTTCAGGCCCTTCAGCCACTGTTACCTCAAGGAGATTGCTTGTGTCTTCCCCAGTGAACACAGATCTGAAGTACCCATTTAATTCTTTTGCCATTTCTTTGTTCCCCGTAATATATTCCCCTGTTTCTGTCTTCAAGGGTCCAATTTTAGTCCCAACCATTTTTTTGCCTTGCACATACTTAAAAAAGCTTTTACTCTCCTCCTTTATATTATTGGCTAGTTTACCTTCGTACCTCATTTTCCCTCTGCATATTTCCTTCTTAGTAATCCTCTGTTGTTCTTTAAAAGCTTCCCAGTCCTCTGTTTTCCCACTTATCTTTGCCATGTTATACTTTTTCTCTTTTAACTTTATATGTTTCTTAACTTCCCTCGTCAGCCATGGCCGCCCATGCCTCCTCCTGGGATCTTTTTCCTTTTAGGAATGAACTGATCCTGCAACTTCTGCATTATACACAGAAATATCCACCATTGTTCCTCCACGGTCATCCCTGCTAAGGTATTGCACCATTGAACTTTGGCCAGCTCCTCCCTCATAGCTCCATAGTTCCCTTTATTCAACAGAAGTACTGTCACTTCCGACTGTCCCCTCTCCCTCTCAAATTGCAGATTGAAGCTTAATGTATTATGGTCACTACTTCCCAATGGCTCCTTCACTTCGAGGTCTCTGACCAATTCTGGTTCGTTACACAATACCAGATCCAGAATTGCCTTTCCCTGGTCGGCTCCAGCACCAGCTGCTCTAAGAATCCATCTCTGAGGCACTCCACAAAGTCTCTTGAGGTCCAATACCATCCTGATTCTCCTTGTCTACCTGCATGTTAAAATCCCCCATAACAACTGTAGTAACATATTTGCGACAGGCCAATTTCAGCTCCTGATTCATCTTACATCCGATATCCAGACTACTGTTTGGTGGCCTGTAGATGACTCCCAAGAGGGTCTTTTTACCTTAGTATTTCGCAGCTCTATCCACACTGACTCTACATCCCCCTGAGTCAAGGGACTGAATATTCTCCCTTACCAACAAGGCCACCCCACCCCCTCTGCCTGTCAGTCTGTCCTTACGATAGCACGTGTAGCCTTGAATATTCATTTCCCAGGCCCTGTCCACTTGAAGCCACGTCTCAGTTATCCCCACAATATCGTATCCGCCAATTTCCAAAAGAGCCTCAAGCTCATCTAACACTAGATACAAAACACTAAGTTAGGTGCAGCCCTTGAACCCATTTATCACATCCCCAAATTGCTGCAAAAGCACTTGCCCATCCCTAGTGCACAGATTCAAACTGACCTGTTTTGGAGAGGATGTTTTAGGTATTGATCCTGGCTTACAGTTTCAGGACACACTTCTGGTGCTGCTGCTGAATCAGCTTCCAGGACCTCAGGTACTTCTTGCTGGAAAATAAATTGTGATAGTTAGAGCATACTGAGAGAAGTACAAACATCACCTTTACAAAGTTTGTAAGGTAACCATGTTGGTATAAAGACAAAAATGTGAGAGTTTCATAAAGTCATGCATTAAGATATTGCAGCCTCCAGTGCCCTTTTACTTGATCACCACAACATATTGATAAGCCAATCCACAAAGCATCATTACAGCTGACCAATTGGCCACTTCATAATTTGACAAAAACAACAGTATGTTATGAATCTTTACAATACTTGTTATTTGAGAACATGGCTTGCAAAGTGGAGGAAATACCATCATTAGAGAAGTGGCACTGCACAAACCAATAGAACTGCAGGTTGATGAGTCCTCAGAAATTGAATTAGAATTAAGTTTTATGGCCACCTGTACTCAAGTACAGGGATACAGGAGTACAACGAAAAGTGTACAAAGTCACCATCCCTGACGCAATCTTCGGTACAAAATCTTACGGATATAAAGTAGAAAGATAAAGAAATAAGTTAGAAGTTCAGCATTAGTCTTTTAGCTTTGGATCTGCAGATGCTCTGTGCTGGGCTTTTCCCACAAGGTTCAATCTTTCCTCCATGCTACGGTTTCGCCACTGACCAGAGTGTCATCCAGCCTCACCAGCAACCTTGCCACCAACTGTTCTGGTTCTGCCCAGTTATAGAGTCATAACGATGTAGAGCACGGAAACAGACCCTTCAGTCCAACTCGTCCATGCCGAACAGATATTCCAACCTAATCTAGTTTAATTTGCCAGCACCTGGCCCATATCTGTCTAAGCCCTTCCTATTTATATACTTATCCATGTGCCTTTTAAATGTTGCAATTGTACTAACCGCCACCACTTCCTCTGGCAGCTCATTCCACACATGCACCACCCTGTGTGAAAAGGTTGCTCCTTAGGTCTCTTTACCCTCTCACCCTAGAACTATGCCCTCTCGTTCTGGACTCCTCGACCCCAGGGAAAAGACCTTGGTTATTTATCCTATCCATGCCCCTCATGATTTATAAATCTCTATAAGGTCACCCCTCAGCGTCCGATGCTCCAGAGAAAAAAAACCCAACCTGTTCAGCCTCTCCTTATATAGTTCCTCCATGTCTGGCAACATCCTTGTAAATCTTTTCTGAACCCTTTTAAGTTTCACAACATTCTTCTGGGAGGACACCAGGATTGCACACAATATTCCAAAGCGGCCTAACCAATGTCCTATACAGCAGCAACATGACCTCCCAATTCCTATACCCAATGCTCTAACCAATAAAGGAAAGCATACCAAATGCCTTCTTCACTATCTTGTCTACCTGCGATTCTACTTTCAAGGAACTATGAACCTGCAATCCAAGGTCTCTTTGTTCAGTAATATTCCCCAGGACCTTACCATTAAGTGTCTAGGTCCTGCTCTGATTCGCTTTTCTAAATGCAGCACCTCACATTTATCTAAAAAAAACTCCCATCTGCCACTCCTCAACCGTTTGGCCCATCTGATCAAGATCCTGTTGTACTCCGAGGTAACCTTCTTTGCTGTCCTCTACACCTCCAATTTTGGTGTCATCTGCAAACTTACTAAATATACCTCCTATGTTCACATCAAAATTATTTACAGAAATGACAAGAAGTAGTGGACCCAGCACCGATCCTTGTGGCACATCATTGCTCACAGGCCTGCAGTCTGAAAAACAACCCTCCACCACCACTGTCTGTCTTCTACCCTTGAGCCAGTTCTGTATCAAAATGGCTAGTTCACCCTATATTCCATGTGACCTAACCTTGCTAACCAGTCTCCCATGAGTTCACCAGAACCAAAGTCTTGCTTTGGGCCTCAGCCACTGGCAGGCTCCAGACCCTGATGCTGTCACCTCCATGAACAAGCTCTCTTCAGAATATAAATGACTTTCATCTCTGGATTTTAAGAGAGGATGCTAACATTGGAAATAGTTTTCCAAAGTTCACTAGGTTCTGGGAAGGTTCCATCAAACTGCAATATAGCGAAAATAACCTCTCTATTCATGAAGGGTGAGGGTGCTGAAAACAGGAAGCTCCAGGCTGGTTAGTTTGATTTTTGCCATGGAGAAAATGTACAATCATTAAGGAAGTTAGAACTGGGCAATTTGAAAAACCTTCAATGTAATTTTGAAGAGTCGCCATGGGGTTTACTGAAAGGGAAATGATATTTAACCAATTTATTAGAGGTCATCAAGGAAGTAACTTGCACTGTGGATAAAAGGAAGCCTGCAGACTTGGATTTCCAGATGGAAATTTGACATGATGCCATGTGAAAAGTTATGGCGTAATAGAAGAGCTCATGCTTTTTAAATTCATTCACAGGATGCAGGCACCACTGGCCAGGACAACATATTGTTAAGAGTCAACTACATTGCAAGATTTCAGAGCCATAGCAAGGGTCTGTGAAGGGGCCTCAGCTTTACACAAGTTACATCAATGACTTAAATGAGGGGAGCAGGAGGGGCTATCATGTTCCTGCCCTAGATCGGAATATCCAGGTTCAAGTCCCACCTGCTCCAGAAGTGTGTAATTATACCTCTGAACAGTGATGAGAAAAATAGATTTAATTAAAAAAAAAATGAGGGAAGCAAAGGCAAAGCAGTTGAACTTACAAATCACACAAAGGTAGGCTAGGAAGTATGTTGTGCAGATGACAGCAGGAAGATGCAGATAGATGTAGAAAGGTTGAGCTAGTGGGACTAAGTACAGTAAATTGAGTATAATGTGGAAAAATCTGAACTTTGGCAGAAAGAGTAATGCCTTGAACACAGCCAACCTGCTTCGTTTACCTTTAAACTGAAGTTAACTGCCAATCAAAAAGCACGCATTCTCCAAGTCTCCGGAGACAACTTGTCAAGCAATCTGTACTCTGTTCATATCGATCAAAATGTAATTCCCTTTACATGGTATTCTTATGAATTGCCATGACGAGTACAAGATGAAAAACCAATGAAATGTTATTTTTAAGCAATACTCAAGGCTACGTGTACAAGACTGTACCTTTTACTGTCACAAACAAAATATTGAGGACGAATGAAAGTAAGCTTTAGTCTCAAATAAATTTCAGATGACCATTAAACTGAAAGTTTACCTGCCTGTTTAAGTCAATGCAAAGAAAAACCTATGACACTATTCAAAGGTGGTTCAGCCAATTGTTATGACACAGATGAACCTAAATAAAATTAACACCCCAGAAAAACTCACCTCAAATCTGTTAAAAGTGAGAGAGAGTGAAAGAAAACTCCTGATGATTTCCACTATTTAAAGAAAAGATTTCCTAACTCGAACATTGAACACTAAACAAAAACTATTAACAAATCCAAACCCCCTTTCCTTAACTAATCACTATCTGACCTAACTCTATAAAAATGATGTTCCTATAACAATTATTAAACATTAAATGTAATCTCAAATCCCATACAGTTTTTTGACTGCTGCCTTCCTTCCGAATCTGCTGTTTCCTTCTGTCCTTTAAATCTGTTGTCTTCTCCCTCGGCCAAACTCTATGCTTTTTTAAAACTGAGAGTGTCTTTACATAAAATTCCTTGGTACCTTTAATAGATGGAGACTTCTGAGATTTCTTTGACAGCATTGAGACCCCTTTCAGATGACATGTGCTCTCATGTTCAATTGGCAGTTAGCTCTGAATACCTTTTTTTAATCTCCCCAAGACTCGGACTCATCATATTGACAATACTGTGCCAATCAAATTCAATGTGTGTTTTGGTATCCTGAGCATAATTTAAATTAATTAGTTTAATTTGAGTCCAATTGCCTTAACATCAAAACACAACCAAGCCAATGGTTACATATTATCAATCCTCAGCTAGTCACAGGCATGGACTGTCACAATCTCTCAGCCCAGAAAAGCACTCTGTCTTTAAGTGACCTTATACTCTTCTGATTTCAAATGTCTAAACCAATAACATGTTCACTTTGTAGGAAGTTACGGAACTGATTGCTGTGTCCCTTGCTCAGATGTTTATATCAATAGCAACAAGTGAGATGCTGGAAGACTGGAAAGCAGAAATGTAGTGCCACTATTTAAGGTGGTAAGGAAAAGTCAGGGAACTACAGACTGGTGAGCCTGACATCACTGGTGGGTAAACTGTTAGAGGGAATTCTGAGGGGCACGATTTACATGTATTTGAAAAGGCAAGGACTGATTAAGAATAGTCAACATGACCGCGTGTGAGAAATCATGCCTCACTAACTTGATCGGGTTTTTTGAAGAAGTGACAAAGAAGATTGACAAAGCAGAGCAACGGACATTGAATATCTTGCTGAAGTCCATAGACAACAAGGTTCCTCATAGTAGACTGGGTAGCAAGGTTAGATCACATGGAATACAGGGAGTGCTAGCAATTTGAATACAAAACTGGTTTGAAGGCAGGAGACCGAAGGTGGTGGAGGAGGGTTGTTATACAGACTGGAGCCTGTGACCAGCGGTGTGCCACAAGGATCAGTGCTGGGTCCACTGCTTGTCACTTACATAAATGATTTGGACGTGAATATAGGAGATATTGTTAGTAATTTTGCAGATGACACCAAAATTGATGCTATAGTGGATAGTGAAGGTTATCAACACAACCTTGATCTCATGGGCCAAGGAATGGTAGATGAACTTTAATTTCGATAAATGTGTGCTGTTGCATTTTGATAAGGCAGATCAGGGCAGGACTTAGACACTTAATAGTACAGTCCTGAGCTGTGTTGTTGAAAAGAGAGACCTTGGAGTGGAGACTCATAGTTCCCTGAGGATGGAGTCACAGGTAGGCAGGGTAGTGAAGGTGTTTGATACTCTTGCATTTATCGGTCAGTACATTGAGTATAGGAGTTGGGATGACATGTTGTGGCTGTACCTGACATCGGCTAGGCCACTATTGAAATATTGCATTCAGTTCTGGTCTCCCTGCTGTAGGAAAGATGTTGTGAAATTTGAAAGGTTTCAGAAAAGATTTTACAAGGATGTTGCCAGGATTGGAGGGTTTGAGCTATATGGAGAGGCTGAATAGACTGGGGCTATTTTCCCTGGAACATTACAGACTGATGGGTGATCTTATAGAGGTTTATAAAATCATGAGGGGCAAGCATAGGATGATTGGCAAAGGTCTTTTTGTCAGGGTTGGCGAGTTCAAAACTAGATGCATAGGTTTAAGCTAGAGGGGAAAGATTTAAAAGAGACTTAAGATGCATTTTTTTTTAAAAAACAGAGGTGGTGTACGTAAAGAATGGGCTGCCAGTGGCAGAGACTAGTACAATTACAATATTTAGATTAGATTAGATTCCCTACAGCGTGGAAACAGGTCCTTCGGCCCAACGTCCACACCGACCCTCCAAAGATTAACCCAGCCAGTCCCATTTCCCTCTGGCTAATGCACCGAACACTATGGGCAATTTAGCATGGCCAATTCACCTGACCTGCACATCTTTGGACCTGTGGGAGGAAACCCACGCAGACACGGGGATCTGGATGGATAGGTGAATAGGAAGGGTTTAGAGGAATGTGAACCAAATACTGGCAAAGGGCATCAGATTAATTTTCAATACCTGTTAAAAAGTGCAGCAGGTCAGGCAGCATCCCAGGAGCAGGAGAGTCAACGTTGAGCGTAAACCAATGAACAGCTTATGCTTGAAATGTCAACTCTCCTGCTCCTCGGATTCTGCCTGACTAGCTGTGCTTTTCCAGCACCACACTTTTTGACTCTGATCTCCAGCATCTGCAGTCACTTTCTCCTAGCATTATGTTAAGTAGATAGATTAGACTTAGTGTGGAAACAGGCCCTTCGGCCCAACAAGTCCACACCGACCCGCCGAAGCGCAACCCACCCATACCCCTACATTTACCCCTTACCTAACACTACGGGCAATTTAGCTTGGCCAATTCACCTGACCCGCACATCTTTGGACTGTGGGAGGAAACCGGAGCACCCGGAGGAAACCCAGGTTAAACTGCAAAGAGACATTGATAGATTAACTAGTGTGTGGAGTTCATTAAGTTGTGAAAATACAAAGTCTTCAACCTTGGTTGAAGAAAGCTTTGAGAAGCTGGGAACTGGAGGAGCGACAAGTAAGGGCCACTATAGAAGTATTTTTAGTTGATGCAGGCTTAAAGAGCCAAAAGCCTCTGAACAAGTACAAAAGAAAGTGAGAGAGGCAAATGGCATGTTGGCCTTTGTCCTGAGGGAGCTGAAATATAAACGTCTGGAAATTTGGCTATTAAAACAAAGTGCTGGAGAAACTCAACAAGTCTGGTAGCATCCATGGAGAGCAAAACAGAACATTTTGATTTTATTTGGAAGTATTGCTATAGTTAAGTTACACCCCATCTACATCATAATGCAGCTTCAGACACTGCATTTTAAAGAGAAGACATTTTGAAGGAGTAAACATTTATCAAGATGATAGCAGGATTAAAATAAGCTAATTTCATGAGAATAAGTACTGTGGCGCTGGAAAAGCATAGCTGATCAGGCAGCATCCAAGGAGCTGGAGAGTCGACGTTTCAAGCATAAGCTTTCATCAGGGATAAGGGCCCCCCCCAGGGGATTGTGACAAATGGGAGATGGGTGGAGCTAAGGGTAGGCAGAGGAGACAACCTCGGGGGGTGGGGGATAATGGCATGCAGTGAGAGAGAGGCTCTCCTCCTTGTGGAGGGAGGAGGAAAACTTCAAGATGGGCATTGGAAGAGGTTTCGCAGTAACATCATAATCGTCTAGGAGAAGGTGAGGATTGCAGATGCTGGAGATTAGAGTCAAAAAGTGGCTGTGCTTTTCTAGCACTCCAGTCAGGCGCATCCAAGGAGCAGGAGATTACACATTTCAAACATAAGCTCATCACCAGGAATGACTAGACTTGTCTCAATATTTTTGGATTGCATGATTGATTTGCTTAAACACACTGCTCTTTAAATTTTGTACTATCAGCACTGTGTGCTGAGTATTGGAACAGTGCCTGATTGAGCACAGGAACTTTCAGGTTACTATGCAATTGCACAGCACAGGGAATATCTTTGCCCCATTTAGTGTTACTATTAAGGGGTGACCTAATTAAGGTGTCTAAAGGCTCTGATGGGCTCAGCAGAGGGGATAAAGAAAGAATGAAAATTTCAAAGCCGAGATTAACATTTCCTTTAAAGGGAAAGAGAAGATTGTTAGAGTAGAGTTAAGATGCCGATCAGCCACGATTACACTGAATGATAGAACAGCCTCAAGAAATTAAACGTTCTACTTCTGTATGTATGTTGTACAAAGTGTCACTCCTTGTGACAGCAGCTTACAATAGAATCACAGGGTGTTCCTGTCCAAGACTATTCCTTCAATTTAGAATTTCACAATTGCAGCAGTGTGGACTGTAAGGATTTAAAAGCACCCAAGATAAAAATATTGGGTGTTGTCTGCTGTGACTGCTCAGACAACCTGAACTTCAATTTATTAGTGTTTATTCCTTTGACAAGTGACAAATTGGTGCGAATAGGCAAATAGCCTAATCCTTGCCAATCCATAATTTTTTCACTCTAGTCAGGTGATCAAAATGTAAACTCTGGCCCACAGACATTCTATATCTGATAACTGTCACTTTTTGCAACAAATTATTTCACATGCTACCTAACTCATAACAAGATCCCTGTCCTCAACTCAGCCCTCAACAGAATCATTTCAATCAAGAGGAAAGGCACCAGCTGCTGAAACATGCAAGATGCATTTTTCATTCTGAAATATTTGATCCAAGAACTCTCGTGCAATGCACCCGAACCCAGGAGAGTCAACATCCTTCAATCGGAACTCATTAAATAACTGTTGCCCAGATTATGTAGCATTGGTTGTTGAATTTATAATTACCTTCAGACAACTGTAAATTCTTGCTACAGAATTTTCACTCACGGTTATCAGCTCTACTCTATTTCTTCCTTACAACAGAAGACTCCCCCAACAAATCATTCTCCTGGGCACGAAGGCTCACATTTGGTTATGCAAGTTCATAAAACCCAAAAAATTTTTGTCATGCACTATGAAGAAACACATTAGAGTCATCCTATAAACTGATGGACAAGCTTTATTCTCTCTGGGTCAGCTTTGATATATCATGAGTATTTCCTCATCCTTGTTGGCATTAACTTTTTCTTTAGTTGGCCTAGCAACAATTGGATATACAAATCCATGCACCTACTCGGAGTGAACTTGCCCAACAGCCTTTAGCCTGTTACATTCCAGATGCAGACCAATTACCTAGCAATGCTCATATAGCGTACATTTAAAATCCATAAACTCAGCCAACCTGCCTGACTCAGTTCAATCTACCCCAATACCAGCCCCTGAATTCCTAAGTTCCAAAAATTTTAAATGATAAATAGTTTCAGCACGAGTTCTGGTAAAAAAAATACTCCCCAGTCTGCATAACTCACCTTAAACATACATTGATTTCTGTTTCTCTGTACTTGGCTCTGACTCCACATGCTTCGTGACCTAAATAGAGTTAGCTCTGCAATTACTTATCACTGGTCTTTTGATACACTTACTACATTACACAGTACATCAGTGCAACTCAATAGGTAGCACTCTTGCCTCAAAGTAAAATACTGCTCAAATCTCACAAAAATCTAGGTAAACACTCTAGCGCATTACTGAAGGATACTGTAACTTCATGGAAGAGATGTTAAAACAACACATCAGTATTGAGGCAAATACAAAAGACTCCATGATGACTTTGAGGCCATTACAACATTTTTGATTAACTGACTTGATTGTTTATGCAAATTAGCTGCCACATTTCCTATGCTTCCAAGTAGTTAATAAGCAGCCATGCTTTGGGATATTCTGAACTTGAAATAAATATATCTACTTTTTTCTACTGCAACTCCTCTACTCTGATGCACCCAAAGAATTCAATGAGCTTGAGCAATACCTTTCATTTTGATTCTTTTCAATTTTTGCTTAATTACACAAGTGAAGATTCTAGGGAATAGGGAAAGTCTTATTCCTTAGACTTGCTCCATTTCACCCTCATTTCTGATAAATATAATTATTAGGTAAATTGATCTAAAAATCAGTTACCTCTTCCCATCTTAACTTACATGAAGTTAATGTATTTATATGGAATTTATAGTGGCCTCTTTCATAAATGAATTCATATTTTAATTAAATCAATTTCCACTGTTACCTTTAGAGCGACTGAAGTAAAGTTATTAATATTTGCTATATTGCGATAACCACATAAGATCCATTTTCGATTATCGCTGAATTCCTTTGGTATTCCTGCCCATCAGCCCAATCCTTTGCCCAATGACACTGGCACAGTTATCAGAACCATCTCCCTCCAGCTAAAGGCCACGGGCAGTTCCAGAACAGTAGCACCCACCCAGCGATCCTATAACTTAAGATCAGAGTACCCTCCACCCTCCGATTCAACGGTCTTTATCCCTCCCTAGACTGTTCTTACAATACACTGCAGTCGGGGCCCTCTACTCCAGGGCCCGGCTACTCCACACTCCATTCCCGCCTAGCCGCTGCAACCCATTACCAGGGCCAAGTCTCCGCTCTAAACCCCACCTTCCCATCCTAGCCAATCTAACTACTACCGGCCCACCCTAGCTCACGCAAACAGACAACCTAACCCCATTACTCCGCTCTCTCCACCCGATCTCACCGGTTCTACTACTGTCGCCGGCTCCGCAGTCGCCATCTTGCTATGCTCGAAGCCCCTCCCCCAAGTCCGCACACATCCGCCAATCACAGGATCGGCACCAATCAGCCAATGGCAGGCCAAACTATCGTCAACCAATCGCAGTGCCTACCATCCACCAATCAGCAGACACGCATTAATCCGCCAATGAACATACATATTATGGTGTAGTGCCGTGAATGGGTCGGAATTTGATTGGCCGTCTGACCGTCCAATAAGGAATGGGTTGTTGTACCGTTGGCGGTCGATTCATCAGGATTCCGGAGATTGAGAGCAGTTGGTCAACATACTTCTCAGCTCTGGGCGGTTAAGGCCCAGTTTGAAGGTGGGGGTGGTTTGTAGTGCATTCCAGTCTTAGATTGGCTGATTACGCTGAAACAAGTGGCATTTCGACTCTAGGGAGGTGCATGTATTTCGCTGTCATCTGGTCTGAGTGGATTATAGGTCTTGGTCTTTCGTTTGGGCGAGGAATTTAGAATGTTTTCTCATTCTTGTTCAAGTAAGAGATGTGTACCCTTCCACCGACACTCTCATTTGTTTGGCTGAACTGGTCCTCATGCTTAACAATTTCTCCTTTGAATTCTCCCACTTCCTCCAGACCAAAGGGGTAGCCATGGGCACATGTATGGGCCCCAGCTATGTTTGTCTCTTTGTTGGCTATGTAGAACAGTTGATCTTCCGTAATTACACCGGCACACTCCCCACCTCTTCCTCCGCTACATTGATGACTGCATTAGCGCCACCTCGAGCTCCCGCGAGGAGGTTGAGCAATTCATTAACTTCACCAACACATTCCACCCTGACCTTAAATTTACCTGGACCATCTCTGACACCTCCCTCCCCTTCCTGGACCTCTCCATCTCCATTAATGACAACCGACTTGACACTGACATTTTTTACAAACTCACCGACTCCCACAGCTACCTGGATTACACCTCTTCCCACCCTATCTCTTACAAAAATGCCATCTCGTATTCCCAATTCCTCCGCCTCTGCCGTATCTGCTCCCAGGAGGACCAGTTCCACCATAGAACACACCAGATGGTCTCCTCCTTTCGAGACCGCAATTTCCCCTCCCACATGGTTAAAGATGCCCTCCAACGCATCTCGTCCACATCCAACCTCCGCCCTCAGACGCCACGCCTCCAACCGTAACAAGGACAGAACGCCCCTGTTGCTCACCTTCCACCCTACAAACCTTCGCATAAACCAAATCATCCGCCGACATTTCCGCCACCTCTAAAAAGACCCCACCACCAGGGATATATTTCCCTCCCCATCCTTTTCCGCTTACCCGCAAAGACCGTTCCCTCTGTGACTACCTGGTCAGGTCCGCAACCCCCCACGACCCACCCTCCCATCCTGGCACTTTCCCCTGCCACTGCAGGAACTGTAAGACCTGTGCCCACACCTCCTCCCTTACCTCTATCCAAGGCCCTAAAGGAGCCTTCCACATCCATCAAAGTTTTACCTGCACATCCACTAATATCATTTATTGTATCCGTTGCTCCCGATGCGGTCTCCTCTACATTGGAGAGACTGGGTGCCTCCTAGCAAAACGCTTTAGGGAACATCTCCGAGACACCCGCACCAATCAACCACACTGCCCCGTGGCCCAACATTTCAACTCCCCCTCCCACTCTACCGAGGACATGGAGGTCCTGGGCCTCCTTCACCGCCGCTCCCTCACCACCAGACGCCTGGAGGAAGAACGCCTCATCTTCCACCTCGGAACACTTCAACCCCAGGGCATCAAGTGGACTTCAACAGCTTCCTCATTTCCCCTACCCCCACCTCATCTTAGTTTCAAACTTCCAGCTCAGCATTGTCCCCATGAGTTGCCCGGACTTGTCCGACCTGCCTAGCTCCTTTTCCACCTATCCACTCCACCCTCTCTTCCCTGACCTATCACCTTCATCCCCTCCCCCACTCACCCATTGTACTCTATGCTACTCTGTCCCACCCCCACGCTAGCTTATCTCTCCACACTTCAGGCTCACTGCCTTTATTCCTGATGAAGGGCTTTTGCCCGAAACATCGATTTCGCTGCTCATTGGATGTTGCCTGAACTGCTGTGCTCTTCCAGCACCACTAATCCAGAATTTGGTTTGGATAGAGTCATAGAGATGTACAGCATGGAAACAGACCCTTCGGTTCAACTCGTCCATGTCGATGAGATATCTTGTTTCTTTTATATTTTATTGTACAGAACCAAACTGCGTTTGTGACTATGTATGTACTTTTTATGAATAAAGTATATTTTTTAAATTTTAAGAAATGCTGTTTAGTATATGGGTCAACATTTGTCTGTCTGGATCAACATTTATTGCCCACTCATCTGAGCGCCAGCTCTCAGATACCTCCTCCTACCTTCCCCTGCACCATAACCCCACCGTGGCACATCAGGCCACTGTATCAACTGCAGTCACTGTCCTCGTTTCATTTGGTAAGTTCTTTGCCTCCAAAGTGATAGTCCTCAAACCGTACACAACTTGCTTCTACCTCCATCCGAAAATCCACAAACAGGACTCCCTCGTTCCTGATGAATGACAAAGAAGATTGATGAAGGCAGAGCAGTAGATGTGATCAATATGGACTTCAGTAAGGTGTTCGACAAGGTTCCCCATGGGAGACTGGTGAGCAAGGTTAGATCTCATGGAATACAGGGAGAACTAGCCATTTAGATACAGAACTGACTCAAAGGTAGAAGACAGAGGGTGGTGGTGGAGGGATGTTTTTCAGACTGGAGGCCTGTGACCAGTGGAGTGCCACAAGGATCGGTGCTGGGCCCTCTACTTTTTGTCATTTACATGAATGATTTGGATGTGAGCATAAGAGGTACAGTTAGTAAGTTTGCAGATGACACCAAAATTGGAGGTGTGGTGGACAGTAAAGAGGGTTACCTTAAATTACAACAGGATCTTGATCAGATGAGCCAATGGGCTGAGAAGTGGCAGATGGAGTTTAATTAAGATAAATGCGAGGTGCTGCATTTTGGGAAAGCAAATCTTAGCAGGCCTTATACACTTAATGGTAAGGTCCTAGAGAGGGTTGCTGAACAAAGAGACTTTGGAGTGCAGGTTCATAGCTCCTTGAAAGTAGAGTCACAGGTAGATAGGTTAGTGAAGAAGGCGTTTGGTATGCTTTATTGGTCAGAGTATTGAGTACAGGGGTTGGGAGGTTATGTTACGGTTGTAGAGGACATTGGTTAGGCCACTGTTGGAATATTGTGTGCAATTCTGGTCTCCTTCCTATCGGAAAGGTGTTGTGAAACTTGAAAGGGTTCGGAAAAGATTTACAAGGATGTTGCCAGGGTTGGAGGATCTGAGCTACAGGGAGAGGCTGAACAGGCTGGGGCTGTTTTCCCTGGAGCGTCAGGCTTAGGGGTGACCTTATTGAGGTTTAGAGAATTATGAGGGGCATGGATAGGATAAATAGACAAAGCCTTTTCCCTGGGGTCGGGGAGTCCAGAACTAGAGGGCATAGGTTTAGGGTGAGAGGCGAAAGATATAAAAGAGACCTAAGGGGCAACTTTTTCATGCAGAGGGTGGTACATGTATGGAATGAGCTGCCAGAGGATGTGGTGGAGGCTGGTACAATTGCAACATTTAAGAGGCATTTTGATGGTTTATGAATAAGAAAGGTTTGGAGGGATATGGGCCAGGTGCTGGCAGGTGGGACTAGACTGGATTGGGATATCTGGTCAGCATGGATGGGTTGGCCAAAGTGTCTGTTTCCATGCTGTACATCTCTATGACTCTATGAAGGGCTCCAGCCCAAAACATCCATTCTCCTGCTCCTCGGTTGCTGCCTTATCTACTGTGCTTTTCCAGCAACACACTCTTGACTCTGATCTCCAGCATCTGCAGAACTCACTTCTACCTAGTTGATTTCCACCTTGTCAATTTAACCTATCCATGCCCCTCTTGATTTTATAAGTCTCTATAAGGTCACCCCTCAGCCTCCAATACTCCAGGGAAAACAGCCCCAGCCTATTCAGCCTCTCCTTATAGCTCAGGCCCTCCAACCCGAGCAATATCCTTGTAAATCTTTTCTGAACCTTTCCAAATTTCACCAGAATTGCATGCAATATTCTAACCTAACCAATGTCCTGTACAGTTGCAACATGACCTCTCAACTCCTATACACAATGCTCTGACCAGTAAAGGAAAGCATTTCAAACACCTTCTTCACTATCCTATCTACCTGAGACTCCAGTTTCGAGGAACTATGAACCTGCATGCTAAGGTCTATTTTTTAGTCAGAAACACTACCCAGGACCTTACTATTAAGTGTACAAGTCCTGCCCTGATTTGCCTTTCCAAAATGCTGCATCTCACATGTATCTCTCTGCTATTAAACTCCATCTGCCACGCCTTGATCCCATTGGCCCATCTGATCAAGATCCCTTTGTACTCTGAGGTAGCCTTCTTCAGTATCCACTACGCCTCCAATTCTGGTGTCATTTGCAAACTTACCAACTATACCTCCTATGTTCACATCCAAATCATTTATATAAATTACGAAAGATAGTCGACCAAGCACCAATCCTTGTGGCATACCACTGGTCACAGGTCTCCAGTCTGAAAAGCACCACTCTACCACCACCCTCTGTCTTTTACCTTAGAGCCAGTTCTGTATCCAAATGGCTAGTTCTCCCTGTATTCCATATGATCTAATCTCGCTAACCAGTTTACCATGAGGAACCTTGTCAAATACTTTACTGAAGTTTATATAGCTCACATCCACACCTCTTCCCTCATCAACCCTCTTCGTTACTTCAAAACACGTAATCAAATTAGTAAGCCAAGATTTCCCACACACAAAGCCAAGTTGACTATTTCTAATCAGTCCTTATTTTTCCAATAGATGTAAAATCTTGTCCCTCAGGATTACCTCCAGCATTTTGCCCACCATCGATATCCCTCTATAGTTCCCTGGCTTTTCCTTATCACCCTTCTTAAATAGTGGCAACACGCTAGCCAACTTCCAGTCTTCCAGCATCTCACCTGTGAGCATCAGTGATACAATATCTCAGCAAGGACCCGACAACCACTTCCCTAGCTTCCAGAGAGTTCTGGGGTACACCTGATTAGGTCCTCAGGATTTATCCACCTTTATGCATTTTAAGACATCCAGCACGTCTCTTCTTTAATATAGTCAGTATGGATCTGTTGGGCAGAATGGCCTGTTTTCACACTGTGGTGATTCTATGAAGATGGAAAGTGACACAATTCAATCTGAAACTAGAGTCCTGAATTTAAAGAAAGCTAACGTTGAAGGTATGAAGCATGCATTGGCTAGGATAAGCTGGCCAAGGATACTGAAGTGATGGTGGATAGACAATGCCAGACAATGAGAAAAGACAGGAATGAACTTCAACAATTGTACATCCCTATCTGGCGTAAGAGTAAAACATTGAAGTGGCTAACAAGAGAAATTAGGGATAGTATTAAAGCCAAAGAAGAGACGTATAAATTGGCCAGAAAAAGCAGCAAACCTGAGGACTGGGAGAAATTTAAAATTCAGCACAGGAGGACAAAGGATTTAATTTGGAAGTGGAAAATAGAATATTAAAGTAAGCTTGCAGGAAGCATAAAAACTGACGGCAAAAACCTTGATAGTTATGTGTAAAGAAAAAAAAGAGTTGTGAGGACAAATGTAGGTCCCTTGCAGATAGATTCATGTGAATTCATAATGGACAACAAAGAGATGGCAGACCAGTTGAACAAATATTTTGGATCTGTCTTCACTAAGGAGGACCTAAATAACCTTCAGGAAATGCTAAGGGACAGAGGGTCAAGCATGAAGGAGGAACTGAAGGAAATCCTTATTAATACATAAATGGTATTGGGAGAGTGATGGGATTAAAACCCAATAAGTGCCAGAATTGTCCCAGAGTATTTAATGAAGTGGAACTAGGAATAGTGATTGCATTGGTGATTATTTTCCAGCATTCTGTGCATTCCGGAAGAATTCCAGTGGACTGGAGGGTAGACAATGTTACTGCACTCTTTAAAACAGGAGAGACAGAGAAAATGGGGAATTATAGGCTAGTTAGCCTGACATTGAAGGTGGGGAAAATGCTGGAATCAATTATTAAGTATATAATAACTTAGCATTTGGATAGTGGTGACAGAATCTGTCCTGGCCAACATGGATTCACTAAAGGGAAGTCATGCTTGACAAACGTTCTGGAATGTTTTGAGGATGTGACCAGTAGAATCAACAAGGGTGAATCAGTAGATGTTGTGTATCTGGACTTTTGAAAGACTTTTGACAAATCCACACAAGAGATTAGTAAGGAAAATCAAAAGGTTATGGTAATGTATTGACATGGATACAGAACTGGTTGACTGACAGTAAGAAGGGAGCTAGAATAAACATGTCCTTTTCAGTGCGGCAGGCGTGACGAGTGAGGTGCTGCAGAGTTCAGTGCTGGGACCATAGCTATTCACAATATACATTAAGGATTTGGATGAAGGAGTTGAATGTAGTATCTCCAAATTTGTAGATGCCACTAAGCTGAGTGGCAGTGTGTGCTGTGGGGATGATGCTCAGAGACTGTAGGGTGACTTGGCTGAATGGGCAAATACTTGGCAAATGCCATATAATGTGGAGAAATGTGAGATTATTAACATTGATTGCTAAAACAGGAAGGCAGATTATTATCTGATAGATGGCAGTTTAGAAAAAGGTGAGGTGATGAGACCAGGGTGTCATTGTGGAAAGTGGCTTAAGGTTGGCATGCAGGTGCTGTAGGTGGTGAGGAAAGCTAATGGCATGCTCTCCTTCAGAGCAAGAGGATTTGAGAATTGGAGTAAGGATATCTTGCTGCAATTATACAGGGCCTTAGTGAGGCCACACCTTGAGTATTGTGTACAGTTTTGGTCTCCTCATCTGAGGAAGGACATTCTTGTTATTGAGGGAGTCCAGTGAAGATTCACGTGAATGATTCCCGGGATGGCAAGAGGCAAGACTTGACTTGTACTCGCTGCAATTTAGAAGAATGAGGAGGGATCTTGCAGAAAGTCCTGATGGGTCTGGACGGGCTTGATGTGGGAAGAATATTCCTAATGTTGGGCAAGTCCAGAACAAGGGGTCAGAGTCTAAAATGAAGGGGTAAACCATTCAGGACTGAGGCGAGGAAGGATTTCTTCACTCAGAGTTGTGAACCTGTGGAATTCACTCTCACAGGAAGCTGCTGGGGCCAGTTCATTAGATATATAATCAAGAAAGAGCTGGACGTGACCCTCTTGGCTAAAAGGATTAAGGGGTATGGAGAGAAAGTGAGAATGGAATGCTGAATTTACATGATCATATTGAATATTGGTGCAGACTTGAAGGGATGATTGGCCTATTCCTGCACCTATTTTCTATGTACCTTTATTGTTTGGGCCACTAATTTTCTACTTAATGTCTTTAATCAGCAAGGCTACCTCACTTTCCTATTCTTTTTGCTTGTGCTTCCTAAATATGGAATACCCTTGGATATTCAGTTCCCATCTTTGGTTGAACAAACTTAACTTGTTTTTGTTCGAGTGTCAGAGGCTGAGGGATGCATGGTAAGGCTTGTTGGTTGGAGTCTTCTTCCCAGAGTGGAAATGTCAAATACTAGGGGCATAGGTTTAAAGTGAGAGGGATAAAATTTAAAGGAGATGTGTAAGGCAAGTCTTCTACAGATGGTGGTAGATGCCTGGAACGCTCTGCCAGGGGAGGTGAAAGAAGCAGATACCATAGCACTGTTTAAGAGGCATTTAGACGGACACATGAACAGGCAGGAAATAGAGAGATATGGACTATGTGCAGGCAGCTAGGACTAGTTTAGAATGGCATCATGGTCTGCACAGACATGGTGGGCTGAAGGGCCTGTTCCTGTGTTGTACTGTTCTATTTAATATCTAATCACCCTACAGCCATGTCTCTGTAATTTCAATTGTATCATTATAATGTTTTATATATACTTGCACTAGACTAGGTGAGATTGAGGTTCACAAGGAGGATGTGTTAGAAACTCTGGAAAGTGAAAATAGATAAATCCCCTGGGCTGGATGGGATTTATCCTAGAGTCTCTGAGAAGTTAGGGAGGAGATTGCCAATCCTTTGGCTTTGATCTTTATGTTGCTACTTTCTACAGGAATAGTTCCAGAAGACTGGAGGATAACAAATATTGTCCCCTTGTTCAAGAAGGAGAGTATGGACAACCCTGGTAATTATAGACAAGTGAGCCTTACTTCGGTTGTGGGTAAAGTGTTGGAAAAGGTTATAAGTGATAGGATGTTTCATCATCTCATAGGAATAAGTTGATTAGGGATAGTTAACATGGTTTCATGAATGGTAGGTTGCGCCTCACAATCTCATTGAGTTCTTTAAGATGGTGGATGAGGGTAAAGCTGTTGATGTGGTGTATATGGATTTCAGTGAGGTGTTTGAGAAGGTTCCCTATGGCTACTGCACAAAATACAGAGGCATCGGATTGAGGTGATTTAGCAGTTTGGATCATAAATTAGCTAGCTGAAAGAAGACAGAAGCTGATAGTTGATGGGAAATGTTCATCCTGGAATTCAGTTACTGGTGGTCTACTGCAAGGATCAGTTTTGGGTCCACTGTTGTTTGTTATTTTTATAAATGACCTGGATGAGGGCATAGAAGGATGGGTTATCAAATTTGCAGATGACACAAAGGTCGGTACAGTTGTGGAAAGTGCCAAAGGATGTTGTAGATAAGCTGCAGAGCTGGGCTGAGAGATGGCAAATGAGTTTAATGTGGAGAAGTGTGAGGTGTTTCATTTTGGAAGGAGTAGCAGGAATGCAGAGTACTGGGCTAATGGTAAGATGCTTGGTAGTGTACATGAACAGAGATCTCGGTGTCCATGTACATAGATCACTCAAAGTTGCCACCTTGATAGGGTCGTTAAGAAGGCACATGGTGTGTTAGCTTTTATTAGTAGAGGGATCATGCTTCAGAACCATGAGGTCATGGTGCAGCTGTACAAAACTCTGGTGCAGCCATACTTGGAGTATTGCATACGGTTCTGTTCACCGCATTATAGGAAGGATGTGGAAGCTTTGGAAAGGCTGTAGAGGAGATTTACTAGGATGTTGCCTGGTATGGAGGGAAAGTCTTACGAGGACAGGTTGAAGGGCTTCAGGCTGTTTTCCTTAGAGAGAAGAAGGTTGAGAGGAGACTTAATTGAGACATATAAGATAATCAGAGGGTTAGATTGAATGGACAGTGAGAGCCTTTTTCCTTGGATGGTGACGGATAGCATGAGGAGGCATAATTTCAAATTGAGGGGTGATAGATTTAGGACAGATGTCAGAGGTAGTTTCTTTACTCAGAGAGTAGTAGGGGCATGGAACACTCTGCCTGCAACATTTGTAGATTTGCCAACTTTACAGACATTTAAATGGTCATTGGATAGGCATTTGGATGAGAATGGAATAGTGTAGGTTAAATGGGCTTCAGATTGGTTTCACAGGGTGGTGCAACATTAAGGGCTGAAGGGCCTATACTACGCTGTAATGTTCTATGTTCTATGCACAACTAATTCATCCACTTTACTGTGAATGCTTCATGCATTAAGACTCAAAGCTTTTACACATGCCTTTTTCACGTTTTTATTTGTAATTATTTTACATTGTGCCTCTGTTTGATTCTTGTCCATGAATTCTCTGCCTACTATATTTCTGATTTTCCAAACTGTGCTTTGTTTTTGCCCTTGTTGCCCTCTCTTTTGTCTCACTACACAGGTTCCCAATTCCATATCATTTTAGTTTAAACCATCCTCATCTGCCCTATTAAATACTCTCTCTAGGACATCAGTCCCCATCCTGCCCAGGTGTAACCCATGCAGTTTGCATTGGTTTCCCCTCTTCCAGAACCAGTGCCAATGCTCCATGAATCTGAAACCGTCCCCATTACACATTTGTCTAGCCATGTATTCATCCTATTTTATCCTATTTTTATTCTGATGGGTACATGGCAATGGTAGCAATTCTGAGATCACTACATTGAGGTATGAATTTTAGCTTGCTTCCTATACTCTGATTTCATGGACATCATCATATTTTAACCCATGTTCTTGGTACCACTGTGTACCACAACCACTGGCTGTTCATCCCCACCTCTCCATGATGTCCTGTTGCTGCTTTGAGACATCCTTGAGCCCAGTTCCCACAAAGCAACATGCCATCTGGAGTCTCATATGCAGCCGTAGAAACATTTATCTCTGCCCCATAATGATGTATTTCCTGTTCCTGTAGCCTTCCCACACTTACAACTTCTGTCTCACTCAGCAGAGGCAGCTATGGTGTAATTAATTTGGCTGTTGCCATTTTCCTCTGGGAGGCCATTCCATCCAACAGAATCAAAAATGGCCTGCTTTGTAGGGTAATGGCCACAGGGGACTCCTGCACAGTCTGTCTAGTTCACTTTCACTGCCTGGTGCCACCCATTCCCTCCCTGCCTGTGGAGCCTTACTCTGGTAAGTGACCACGTCTCTGTATGTGCTATCCACAATACTCTAAGTCTCATGGGTGCTCCACAGTGTGGAGGTCAACCCTCAGTGTCTGCATTCCTGTAAGATAATCACCCCCTCTGTTTCAGATATCAATGCAATTTTTTTCAGAACTGCCTTATAACAGATTTATAGAACGTTTTTAAATAAGTAGACTGAAACTGTACACAATATTCTAGAAGTGGTCTCATCAACACTCAACATAACTGTGACAAAATATCCCTACCTTTATCACTTGCTGTACTTTCTTAATAACATTAAGACATCACTTGCTGTACTTAATAACATCATTCTGTACCAGAACACCCAGATCCCTCTGTACCACTAAGTTCTGCAGACTCTCTCCTTTGAAATAATATCCTGCTGTTCTCTCCTTCCTGCCAAAGTAGGTAAGTTCACATTTTCCCACATTATGCTCCGTCTGCCAATTCTTTGCTCACTCACGTGGTGTGCCAATGCATTAAATATGTGGACAGAGAGAGTCAAAAGCAAATGCATGAAAATTAAAGTCAACAACATTCATGTACGGGATTCAAATAACAGGATAGCCTCTTCAGCTGTGCCACCCAAAGTGGCCTTAAATATGTTTCATCTTTCTCTTCCTCTCACTACGTATAAATGCACTCCCTGGTTCCATAGCTGGTCTAGAGGGAGCCTGCTCTGATGTAATTGCTCTTGGGGCTCAGGATTTGGCAGGGGGGCCAAATATGTATATAGGTCAGACATGCCAGGGTTCTTCTTGCCAGAGGCAATTTAACCCTCCTCAGCTTGAATTCTAAAGGTTGGAGAGGGACAAGCAGGGTAGAGGTAGAGGCCCATTCACTTCCATGGTGAAAACAGCCAAGGGATCTGTATGTGTTGTTTTTCCCAGCTAGCTGTCTCCTGGCACTGCCTTGTCTCCTTGTGAGGATGGGCCACCTGAACTGGGGTTAAGGTTCCCTTCCCCAGTGTCGCTATGTCTTCATCTGAAGGAGCAATGAGGGGGTGAGGGACAATGAAGTCTAGGTGTATGTGTCTCTCCAGCAGATCCTAGGGGTTCTGGACCTGGCTTTCCATGGCAGTGACCAACATGGCAATGGAGACAGCCTGATGATCACATGATTCACGGCAATGCTTCAGCTTCTGGGTAGGGAGGGCCAATGCATTCCACATTCCTTGCGATCACTCCTAGAGTCGTAGTCATCTACGGTGCAGAACAAGGCCATTTGGCCCAGCACATTCGCATTGGCGAAAAACAACCATTTTCCAGCATTTGGCCCATAGCCTTGTTTACCTTGGCATTGCAAGTACACATTTATGTACTCATTAACTATTATGAGGGTTTTTGCCTCTTATCAGCCTTACTTGCAATGAGTTCCAGACTTCCACCATTCTCTGGGTGAAAAGATTTTTCCTCACATCTCCTCTAAACCTTCTATATCATACCTCAAAAATATGGTTACTGATCTCTCTACCAAGGAAAAATGGCACTGATCTAAGCAGCAATCTCAGATAATGTTGCCATGATCTAATGGTGAGGCCACCTCTACCCATCCTCTGAGAAAAGGATGGCTGATCTCTATATTGTCTATACACCAGGTCCTGTCAGAAAATTGTGGTGCCATCTTCTCTTTATCCAACATCTTCTGGCTCTGTCTGTGACTGACCAAGGCAGCTTTGGAACCCCAGTGCTCATCTGCGTGCCCTGTGTTGTTTTAAAGACAGCACAGGCACATGAATATTGGTGTTTTGTGCAGATATTCACAGAGTTGTGAGTTGTTCTGGGAAGATTGGGGTTGAAAATTGGACATGAGGGACACTATGGAGGCATAGTAGGTAACTTATGAAACAGTGAGAGAGCCCTTAAAGAAATTTGACACAACTCAGACTTAGCTAAAAATAACTAAGATTCAGCTAGGGATTAAAACTGACCAGGACTGGAACCTGAATATTGAAGGATATTTGATGTTTCAGAAAGACTAGAAAAAGATGGTGGTGACACTCTATAAATTATGTAGGAGAAAGTGAGGACTGCAGATGCTGGAGATCAGAGCTGAAAAATGTGTTGCTGGAAAAGCGCATCAGGTCAGGCAGCATCTAAGGAGCAGGAGAATCGACGTTTCGGGCATAAGCCCTTCTTCAGGAATGAGGACGATGTGCCAAGCAGGCTAAGATAAAAGGTAGGGAGGAGGGACTTGGGGGAGGGGCGTTGGGAATGCGATAGGTGGAAGGAGGTTAAGGTGAGGGTGATAGGCCGGAGTGGGGGGTGGGGGCAGAGAGATCGGGAAGAAGATTGCAGGTCAAGAAGGCGGTGCTGAGTCCGACGGTTGGGGGGAGGGGAGGGGAAATAAGAAAGCTGGAGAAATCTGCATTCATTTCTTGTGGTTGGAGGGTTCCTAGGCGGAAGATGAAGCGCTCTTCTCCAGGCGTCGTGTTGCCATGGTCTGGCGATGGAGGAGGCCAAAGACCTGCATGTCCTTGGCAGAGTGGGAGTTAAAGTGTTCAGCCACGGGGCAGTTGGGTTGGTTGGTGCGGGTGTCCCAGAGGTGTTCTCTGAAATGTTCCGCAAGTAGGCGGCTTGTCTCCCCAATGTAGGGGAGGCCACATCGGGTGCAGCGGATACAGTAAATGATGTGTGTGGAGGTGCAGGTGAATTTGTGACAGATATGGAAGGATCCCTTGGGGCCTTGGAGGGAAGTGAGGGGGGAGGTGTGGGCACAAGTTTTGCATTTCTTGCGGTTGCAGGGGAAGGTGACGGGAGTGGAGATTGTGTTCCGGAAAGACCACTCCCTCCATGACTCCCTCGTCAGGTCCACCCCCCCACCAAGCCAACCTCCAGTCCCGGCACCAGAGAACACCTCTGGGACACCTGCACCAACCAACCCAATCGCCCCGTGGCTGAACACTTTAACTCCCCCTCCCACTCCGCCAAGGACATGCAGGTCCTTGGCCTCCTCCATCGCCAGACCGTGGCAACACGGCGCCTGGAGGAAGAGCGCCTCATCTTCCGCCTAGGAACCCGAGTGATCTTGGAGCAAGCCCCACTCTCTGCAGCTGGATCCTCAGTTTCCTGACCCACAGGCCACAATCAGTGAAGACTGGGGACAATATTTCATCCTCACTAACACTCAACACTGGAGTCCCTGGGGGTGTGTACTCAGCCCCCTACTGTACTCACTGTATACCCATGACTGCGTCACCAAATACCAGACTAATGCCATTTACAAGTTCGCTGATGATACCACCATAGTTGGTCGAGTCTCAGATGGCGATGAAACAGACTACAGACGGGAGGGGGAAGAGCTGGAAAAATGGTGCACTGAGAACAATCTAGCTCTCAATGCCGGCAAAACCAAGGAACTCATTATTGACTTTCGGCAGGATGTTACTCATCACACACACAGCACAGAGGTGGAACGAGTGGGGAGTGTCAGGCTCCCGGGAGTGGTCATCCACAACAAGCTTTCTTGGACTCTTCATGTGGACGTACAAAGGCCCAACAGCATCTCTTCTTCCTCAGGCAGCTGAGGAAATTTGGCATGATGGCAAATAACCTTGCCAACATTTATAGGAACACCATCGAGAGCATTCTGTCTGGATGTATTACCACCTGGTATGGCAAACTATACCATTCAAGATCGGAGACGGTTACAGAGAGTGGTGAACTCAGCCCAGACAATCACAAAGGCCAACCTTCCATCTATAGAATCCATCTACCAGGCCCACTGTCAAGGAAAGGCTGCCAGCATTCTCAAAGATCCATCCCACTCTGGCTATGTTTTTCTACAACCTCTACCATCAGGGTGAAGGTACAGAAGCCTGAACACACGCACCAACCAGTTTCAGAACAGTTTCTACCCTCCTGTTGTGAGAATACTGAATGGACTCACAAACTCTTAATATTTGCCTGTACCTGTGTTTTTGTTTTTGCTGCTGTTTACCTATTATTTACTTATCTATGCTATTTAACTATGTGATCTGCCCGTATTGCTCACAAGAACAAAGCCTTTCACTGTATCTCGATACACGTGAAAATAAATTCAATTCAAACCTTCCAAACCCACATCCACTCCTATTTGGAAGGACAGGGGCAGCAAATATTTGGGAACACAACTACTTGCAAGTTTCCCTCCAAGCCTTTTACCAACCTGATATGAAAATATATTATTGCTCCTTCAACATCACTGGGTCAATATCCTCCATAATGGCATTATGCATTAATACTCAGCAAGTGGACTGCAGCGCATCAAGAAGGCAGCTCACCATCACCTTCTCAAGGACAACCAAGAATGGGCCATAAATGCTGGCAAAACAGTGAAGGTCACAACCCACAAATGAATAAAATAAACTTATTCAAGGTTGGAGAGAGGTGGAAAGCAGGAAACAAAAGGCCAGTTAGCCAAATACATGCCTTAGAGAAATTGCTAGAATCCATTGTTAAGCAGATCAAAATAGAATACTTACTGGAGTCAAATATTTTTCTTTGTGAAAGGAAATTATTGCTTAATTAGTTTATTAGAGCTTTTTTTATTCATTTACAGGATCTGAGCATCACTGGCTGGGCCATAATTTGTTGCCTGTTCTAACTGCCTTCCAGAACTGCTGCAGTCCACGTGCTGCAGCTGCAGCTATAGTGCCATTTGGGAGGGAGTGAAGAAATTCCAGAATTTTGATCCAGTGCCAGTGGAGAAATGGTGATATAGTTCCAGGTCAAAATCGCGTGTAGCTTGGAGGGGATATTTGCAGGTGATGGTGCTCCCACAAATCTGCTGGTCTTATCCTTCAAGATAGAAGGAATTCTGAGGTTTGATGGTGCTGTCGAAGGAGTCTTGTTGGGTTGTTACCATGTGCACAATCTACATCTTGCAGCTTGTACATATGACTGCCACTGTGTCTTAGTGGTGAAGCGAGTGATCATTTGCAGATTTGGTTCCAAATGAGTGGGCTGCTTTGTACTGGATGGTATCAAGATTCTTGAAAGTTGTATTCCATACATTCCTGAATTGTGCCTTGGAGATGGTGGACAGAATTTGCAGGGGCAGGAGGTTAGTTAGTTGCTGCAGTATTCCTAGTCTCTAACCTGCTTATTTATATGGAGTTGAGTTCCTGGTCAATGGAAGCCCTCAAAAAGTTGACAGTGGGAGATTCAGCAATGGTAATACCATTGACTGTGAAAATGGTTAGATGCTGTCTCATGGGGGATGGTCATTGCCTCGCTGTTACTTGTTAGTTACCAGCCCAAGACTGAATGAAGTCCAGATCTTGTTGTATTTGGACATGGATTGCTTCAGTTTTCTGAAGAAGTTGCAAATTGTGCTGACCATTATGCAGTCATCAGGGAACACACTCACTTCTTATTTTATGATGGAGGGAAGATTATTGATAAAGGAGCTTAAAATGGTTTGCACACTCTCCCCGTGTCTGCGTGGATTTCCTCCACGTGCTCCAGTTTTCTCCCACAATTAGGTGAATTGGCCATGCTAAATTGCCTGTAGTGTTAGGGGAAGGGGTAAACGTAGGGGAATGGGTCTGAGTGAGTTGCGCTTTGGTGGGTCTGTGTGGACTTGTTGGGCTGAAGGGCCCGTTTCCACATTGTAAGTAATCTAATCTAAAAAAATTCAAAGATGTGCAGATTAGGTGAATTGGCCATGCTAAATTGCCCACAGTGTTCAGGGATGTGATGTGTAAGTTAGGTGCATTAGTCAGGGTTAAATATAGGATTACAGAGTAGGGGAATGGGTCTGGGTGGGTTACTATTTGGAGGGTTGGTGTGGACTTGTTGGTCCAAAGAGCCTGTTTCCACACTGTAGGGATTTTACAATTCTATGGTTGGACCTAGAATCTATCCCTGGAACATTGGAAGAAATGTCCTGAAGCTGAGATGGCTGACCTTTAATATCCACAACCATCTTTCTATGTGCTATATATGACTCCAGCCAGCAAAGATTTCCATTGATTCTGGTTTTGCTTGGCTCCTTGATGTCACTCTTTGTCAAATGTGGTTTGATGTCAAGGGCAGTCACTCCCCTCTGGAGTTCAGCTCTTTTACCCATGTTTGGACGAGTGCGGAAATGAGTTCAGGAGTTAAGTGGCAATAATAGAACCTAAACTGCTCATCAGTGAGCAGCTTACAGTTGAAAAGAACAGCTGTTGGGCTTGAAAGGTTATCTCTCTCTCTCTCTCTCTCTCTCTCTCTCTCTACCATTGCTACCACACCTGTGAGGTAGAAATAGATCTGGAGGAATCACCTAGCTCAATGCTCATGGGAGAAACACCTCACTTCAGAAGATAACTAGATTAAAAAAACACAGTAAATCTTGAGGTTCAGAGACATGCTAGAATGGAACCAGGAAATTTAAGTGAATACTGAAGATAGTGTAATGTGCTTGTTTGAAATTAAATGTAGAATAAAGAATTTTGATGCTGATGAGATTTGTTAATACGATTGATTTGTTTTCTTTCACTGGAAATGTAATCACCCTTTACAACTTTAAATCTTGTGTGGCCTTTTGAGTCAATAACTGGGAATAAAAACTGTTTTTCAAAGTTACCAGTCTCCACTGAGATCATAATATAAACTGTTCAATACTTGACAGGACTGCCATTATTGATACATTATCTATAAGCTTCAGGATAAACTCCAGCAAGCAGTTAAGAAAGGCAGTGTTCTTAATGAATAGAAGTATTGAACGTAACGTTAAGGATCTTATGCTTCACAGGAGGTTTACTAAATTGATACCTGGAATGAGTAGTTGTCTCATGAGAATAGATAAGAGAGGCTGGACGTGTTTTGACTGGTGTTTTGAAGAGTGAGTGGGGACTTGATTGAAGTGCATAAGAGCCTGAATAGTCTTTTGACAAGGTGGATGTGGGGAGGGTGGTTGTTTTTGTGGGTCAGTCCAGAAGTAGTGGACACTGGTTTAAAAATAGAGGTTACTCTTTTCGGACAGAGATGGGGAGAAATATTTTTCTCTCAGAACGTTTGTGACTTCAGTACTCTTTGCCTCAGAAAGTGGTGAGTCATTAAATATTTTTAAGGTGGAGATATATAGTGTCCTGTTCGGCAGGGAATCAAAGATTATTGGGGGTATCAGAAAGTGGAAATCGAAACAAAAATACATCAGTCATGTTTTTACTGAATGGCAGAGTCAGCTCAGGGACGAATAGCCTACTCCTGGTCTAAATTTAAATGTCCATATTTTGTGTATATTTTATCATGTATTGGTTATCTCCAGAATATTTTGTACATGTAATCAAAGTATGCATAAACTCTAGTATGTTTCATAGTTATGCCATTAAGAATAGATTACATATAATCCCTCATAAGGTTCACATATATCTGCATATCCTTATGGATAAATGTAAGATATTTGTAAGATATCTGTTATTTTATATATCTGTCAACACGTATAGAATAGTATATAAACATTTCTACATTTCCTTCTGCATCATTTTGCTTAGATTCTAATATACTTGAAGGAAGTAAACTTGAAGGATTTTTGGGATTGATTGGGGTTCTGAGATTTACTACATGGTGAGCCAGCATGGACTCAATGAGCCAAATGGCTACCTTCTGTGCATGCATGTCTTTCTGACTCTATGATTTTATATTCCATATATATGTCATCATGAACTCATCTCCGCGTACCTCGACACGGTTCTGTCCCCTTTAGTCCAAGAACTCCCCACCTACGTTCGGGACACCACCCACGCCCTCCACCTCCTCCATGATTTTCGCTTCCCCGGTCCCCAACGCCTTATCTTCACGATGGACATCCAGTCCCTGTACACCTCCATCCCCCACCATGAAGGACTCAAAGCCCTCCGCTTCTTCCTTTCCCGCCGCACCAACCAGTACCCTTCCACTGACACCCTCCTTCGACTGACTGAACTGGTCCTCACCCTGAATAACTTCTCTTTCCAATCCTCCCACTTCCTCCAAACTAAAGGAGTTGCCATGGGCACCCGCATGGGCCCCAGCTATGCCTGTCTCTTTGTAGGATATGTGGAACAGTCCATCTTCCGCAACTACACTGGCACCATCCCCCACCTTTTCCTCCGCTACATCGATGATTGTATCGGCGCTGCCTCATGCTCCAACGAGGAGGTTGAACAGTTCATCAACTTTACCAACACCTTCCATCCCGACCTCAAATTCACCTGGACTGTCTCAGACTCCTCCCTCCCCTTCCTAGACCTTTCCATTTCTATCTTGGGCGACCGACTCAACACAGACATCTACTATAAACCGACTGACTCCCACAGCTACCTGGACTACACCTCCTCCCACCCTGCCCCCTGTAAAAACACCATCCCATATTCCCAATTCCTTCGTCTCCGCCGCATCCGCTCCCAGGAGGACCAGTTCCAATACCGTACAGCCCAGATGGCCTCCTTCTTCAAGGACCGCAGATTCCCCCCAGACGTGATCGACGATGCCCTCCACCGCATCTCCTCCACTTCCCGCTCCTCCGCCCTTGAGCCCCGCCCCTCCAACCGCCACCAAGACAGAACCCCACTGGTTCTCACCTACCACCCCACCAACCTCCGTATACAGCGTATCATCCGCCGTCATTTCCGCCAACTCCAAACGGACCCCACCACCAGGGATATATTTCCCTCCCCTCCCCTATCAACGTTCCGCAAAGACCACTCCCTTCGTGACTCCCTCGTCAGGTCCACACCCCCCACCAACCCAACCTCCACTCCCGGCACCTTCCCCTGCAACCGCAGGAAATGTAAAACTTGTGCCCACACCTCCTCCCTTACTTCTCTCCAAGGCCCCAAGGGATCGTTCCATATCCGCCACAAATTCACCTGCACCTCCACACCCATCATCTATTGCATCCGCTGCACCCGATGTGGCCTCCTCTATATTGGGGAGACGGGCCGACTACTTGCAGAACGCTTCAGGGAACACCTCTGGGACGCCCGGACCAACCAACCCAACCACCTCGTGGCTCAACACTTTAACTCTTCCTCCCACTCCACCGAAGACATGCAGGTCCTTGGACTCCTCCATCGCCAGAACATAACATCACGACGGTTGGAGGAAGAGTGCCTCATCTTCCGCCTGGGAACCCTCCAACCACAAGGGATGAACTCGGATTTCTCCAGTTTCCTCATTTCCCCTCCCCCCACCTTGTCTCCCTTGAACTCAGCACCGCCCTCCTAACCTGCAATCCTCTTCCTGACCTCTCCGCCCCACCCCACTCCGGCCTATCACCCTCACCTTGACCTCCTTCCACCTATCACATCTCCATCGCCCCTCCCCCAAGTCCCTCCTCCCTACCTTTTATCTTAGCCTGCCTGGCACCCCCTCCTCATTCCTGATGAAGGGCTCTGGCCCGAAACGTCGAATTTCCTGTTCCTTGGATGCTGCCTAACCTGCTGTGCTTTAACCAGCAACACATTTTTAGTTCATCATGAAAAGATAATCTATAAATGCTAGTAAATTTTGTAAATAATAGCTTCATATAGAACATATAGAACATTACAGCGCAGTACAGGCCCTTCGGCCCTCGATGTTGCACCGATCTGTCATACCAATCTGAAGTCCATCTACAATATTCCATGTAGGTCCATATGCTTGTCCAATGACGACTTAAATGTACTTAAAGTTGGCGAAACTACTATCATTGCAGGCAAAGCATTCCATACCCTTACTATGAGTAAAGAAACTACCTCTGACATCTGTCCTATATTCATCACCCCTCAATTTAAAGTTATGCCCCCTCGTGCTTGCCGTCACCATACTTGGAAAAAGGCTCTCCCTGTCCACCCTATCTAACCTTCTGATTATCTTATATGTCTCTATTAAGCCATCTCTAAAACCTTCTCTCTAACGAAAATAGCCTCAAGTCACTCAGCCTTTCCTCGTAAGACCTTCTCTCCATATCTATAAACTATAAATAAAAATTCAGTTATTTCTTATGTAGCTTAATTATGTTAAATTTCATGCACAATCCAACTTGTTTCTAATCTTCTACGATGGATATGTGGTTTATAGTAGGAGAAAGTGAGGACTGCAGATGCTGGAGATCAGAGCTGAAAATGTGTTGCTGGAAAAGCGCAGCAGGTCAGGCAGCATCCAAGTGTCACTTTCCTCATCCCTGAAGAAGGGCTCATGCCCGAAACGTCAAATCTCCTGTTCCTTGGATGCTGCCTGACCTGCTGTGCTTTAACCAGCAACACATTTTCAGCTCTGATCTCCAGCATCTGCAGACCTCACGTTTTACCCTCATGCCCAAACCGTCGACTCTCCTGCTCCTTGGATGCTACCATGTGGTATATAGCGTCTATTTCACTTATGGTTCATTACGGATAGATAAATTGTCATGTTTTTCAGATGTACAACGTTATAAGCAAGGATAGTAAATATAGATACCTAAATTCTCTAATAGTTCCCTCAGTTGTAGTCTCTCTTGCCCGGCAGGCTGCACTATAGAGGGGGCTATGGATGCTCCGGGAGCTCCTGTCATGTCCTCCTCCCGCACTGGCGGAGGCGCTGTGGAGCCACTGACCCGGATGAACTGGGGCATCGAGCAGAGAGGCCGCGGAGGCGGCAGGTGAGTCGGATAGTGAGTGAGGGCACAGACTGACAGTGAGAAGGAGGGAGGGGTATTGAGATTGGGTGAGGGAGGGCTAATGAGAGTAAGACAAAAATAAATTGCTGGAGAAGCTTTGCAGGTCCGGCAGTATTTTTGAAGCGATCTCATGAGGTTGGGGGGGGGGGTGGTGGTGGACGGCGACTGGAGAGAGGCAGGGAGTATCGGATGGAGAGAGAGAGAAACAGGGAAGGGGGAACAGATGGGGGGGGGAGGGACTGCGGAGGGTGTGGGGAATGGGGAGAGACGGGGAGGTGGTGGGACGAGGTCGGGGGGAGGGCTGGGGAGAAGAAGGAAGGACGGGGAGGGGGAAGATAGGGAGTGTGCTCGGAAGAGGTAGAGTGAGTGGGAAACAAGAATGGGAGAGTCTGTGGGAATGAACGAGTGTAATAGGTAGATAGTAGGAGGGATAATGAGGGTGTTGAGAGAGATTAAGGGGAGGAGAGTGGAGGAAGAGAATGGGTGACTGAGTCAGGATGGTAATGAGGGAGAAGGGAAGGGTGAGAATGGTTGGGGGACAGATTGTAGTGAGGAGAGTCAGTGATTGTGAGGGAGAGATGATGGGAAGAAGAGACAATAGGGAGAGTGAGGGAGAGGGACAGTGACTGACTGGGAGAGAAAGAGATAGAATGATGATTTGGGATGGGGGCGATAAGAGGGAGGAAGTGTGTGATGAGACGGGGAGGGTGAGGACAGTGAGACAGGCAGAGAGAGAGGATGATGGGGGTATGGGGTTTGATGGACTGAGGGGTTGATGTGGATGGGGGTGAGATGGGCAGTGGGGGAAGAAATAGGTAAACAGTTGGAAGTGGGGGTGAGATAGGCGGGGGGCATGATGAGGTTAGGGGTGAGATGGACAGTGCAGGGAAAGGTGGAGGTGAGATGGGTCAGGGAGATGATGTCAGTAGGATGAGATGTGCAGGGGGAGTCTGTGATAGAGAGGTGCGAAAGAGAGAGAGAGAAATTGGAAAATGAGAAGATTGAGAGGTGTGAAGAGGAATGGGGAGGTGTTATTGGAATTGAGACTGGTAGTGTGGGATGAGGCAGAGACTCTGGCTATGGGGTAGCTTAGTAGGGCCTGGGGAGAGAAATGTGGGAGATGGAGAGAGGAGGAGACAGTGGAGAAAGGGATGTGGGTGATGTCTGGAGGAACAGAATTCCAAAGGACAGAAGTTAAGTTAAACTTACGGGTTGTCTTGGTTTAGACTACACCTGGAGTAGTGTACACCATTCTGGTTAATATTATTGTAACTAGGTCAGTCAGGTGGACCTTGTAGAATATAAATTCACTGATTGAGGCTGTTAATCTGGTACAATCAGGGAGCCCTGGCTAACAGATATAAACAGGAATGCTAGACATTTTGCCACTCTGGGAGTTGACTCTGGTCAGGCTTTGTGTGAATAAGGGGTGACTTAGGCCTGTATCCTGTCACTTTGTGGAGTTATTTTAATAATGTTAGTGTTCAGTGCCATTTCCTCTCATGCTGTAGCAGACTTGGCCTACAGGCAGCAAAACAAAAGATAAGTTGTTTGGGCTGATGAGCAGTGGGCAATGTATAGTGTCAGTCATGGCTCCCTTGATAGCAGTCTTCCCTCTATCCTGTTCCAGGCTTTGAGCAGTACTATAAGACCATATGATGTAGCAGCAGAAGTAAACTATTCAGCCATTGGGTCTGCTCTGCTATTCAATGAGATCATGGTTGATCCAATGATCATTAATGCCACATTAACGATTCCTTTATTGATTAAAATTTGTCTATCTCCGTCTTGAATAGTGACTCAGCTACTGTAAAAAAATTCTCTGAAAGAAGAAACTTCTCCTCATCTCTGTCTTAAACAGGTCATCTCCTAACTCGCCCTCTTCCCCAGTGTCTCTCCTCCCCTCTTCATCTTCCATGTCTCTCTTCCAACACCCTACCAGCCTTTCTCACAGCCCCCATCTCTGCGTCTGCCACACTCTTAGTCTTCTTTCCCACATTGCCCCTTATTCTGAGATTTTGCCCTCGACCTAGATTCTCCCACAAGGGGAAACTACCTTTATCTGTCTAACCTGTCAAGCCCTGAAGAATCTTGTATGTTTCAATCAAGTTGCCTCTTTTACTACTTATATAAGCCCATAAGTATGGGCTCAACTTCTCCTTAGCCGAAGTGAACCTCCTCTGGACTGTCTCCAGTGCCAGTACATCTTCCCTTAGATAATGGCACCTAAACTGTTTACAGTATTTGAGCTGTGGTCTGACGAGATTGGTGCTGGATCCACTGCCTTTTGTCATTTATGTAAATGATTTGGATGTGAACATAAGGGGTATGTTTAGTAAGTTTGCAGAAAACACCAAAATTGGAGGTGTAGTGGACAATGACAAAGTTTACCTCAGAGTACAATGGGACCTTGATCAGATGGGCTAAAGGACTGAGGAGTGGCAAATGGAGTTTAATCTACTTAAATGTGAGGTGCTGCATTTTAGAAAGGCAAATCAGGACAGAACTTTGTACACTTAATGGTAAGGTCCTGGGGAGTGTTTCTGAACAAATAGACCTTGGTGTGAAGGTTCATAGTTCCTCGAAAGTGAAGTTGCAGGTTGACAGGATAGTGAAGAAGGCATTTGGTATGTTTGCCTTTATTGTTTAATGCATTGAATATAGGCGTTGGGAGATCATGTTGCAGCGATATAGGAAATTGCTTACGCCAGTGTTGGAATACTGCGTGCAATTCTGGTCTCTCTTCTACATGAAGGATTGTTGTTTTGAAAAGGTTCAGAAAAGATTTACAAGGATGTTGCCAGGTCACAAAGCAGTGAACCTGGCGCTGAACCTTGTGGCATACCGGTGGTCACAGGCCTCCAGTCTGAAAACCAACACTCCGCCATCACCCTCTGTCTCCTAATTTCAAACCAATTTTGTATCCAAATGGCTAGCACTCCCTGGATTCTACCATGCAGAATCTTTTCAAATGAAATCTATATAGACAATGACCACTGTTCTTCAAAAAACTCAGCCAAGTTAATGAGAAATGATTTGCCACACGTAAAGCTATGTTTGCTATTCCTAATCAATCTCTGGGACACCCGGACCAACCAAGCCAACCACCCTGTGGCTCAACACTTCAACGCCCCCTCCCACCCCACCAAGGACATGCAGGTCCTTGGACTCCTCCATTGCCAGACCATAGCAACACGACGGCTGGAGGAAGAGCGTCTCATCTTCCGCCTGGGAACCCTCCAACCATAAGGGATGAACTCAGATTTCTCTAGTTTCCTCATTTCCCCTCCCCCCACCTTGTCAAATCCCTCAAACTCAGCACTGCCTTCCTAACCTGCAATCTTCTTCCTCACCTCTCCGCCCCCACCCCAGTCCGGCCCATCACCCTCACCTTGACCTCCTTCCACCTATCGCATTTCCAACGCCCCTCCCCCAAGTCCCTCCTCC
The DNA here is from genome assembly GCF_020745735.1 of Hemiscyllium ocellatum. Lineage (NCBI taxonomy): Eukaryota > Metazoa > Chordata > Chondrichthyes > Orectolobiformes > Hemiscylliidae > Hemiscyllium > Hemiscyllium ocellatum. Next base: position 2,637,710 of record NC_083422.1, on the reverse strand, counting down.
CTACCTTTTATCTTAGCCTGCTGGACACACTTTCCTCATTCCTGAAGAAGGGCTCATGCCCGAAACGTCGATTCTCCTGCTCCTTGGATGTTGCCTGACCTGCTGCGCTTTTCCAGCAACACATTTTCAGCTTGGCCAGAATCCTGGAGCTCCCTTCCTAACAGCTCCTGATACTTAGCTGGAGTTCAAGTAGGCAGTTCACTATCACCTTTCGAGCAATTAGAGATGGGCACCAAAGCTGCTCTTGCAAGTGACACATGCATCCCACAAACAAATAAAAAGCTTCGAAGAATATAGAGGGGGTAGAAAAGGGGATAAGAAGATAGAAAAATTAAGGTGATGCTGACAGGAAAGTCCAACCAAGCTAGCACCCTCTGAAGAGAGATGTGAAAGGTAAGTTGATATGATAACCTGACATTCTCTTTAATATTATAACATGATTTAATGGGGTACTCAGAAAGCAAATCTTACCCCTTTTCACAAATCTAGAACTTGTAGCTCAGAGATATGATTTATTATTCCACCTCATTGAATCTCTCTCCTCTGCTCACTTCCCACATTCTTTAATATCCAATCAAGAATAATCACGTTTTCCTGTTCGTTCACTACAAACATTGTTCTCCACCATCTGATCCCATTACAGTAATTTTCTCTTTGAATGTTCGTAGATTTGGTGGGATTAGATTAGATTACTTAGTGTGGAAACAGGTCCTTCGGCCCAACAAGTCCACACCGACCCGACGAAGCGCAACCCACCCATACCCCTACCCCTACATTTACCCCTTACCTAACACTACGGGCAATTTAGCATGGCCAATTCACCTGACCCGCACATCTTTGGACTGTGGGAGGAAACCGAAGCACCCGGAGGAAACCCACGCAGACACGGGGAGAACGTGCAAACTCCACACAGTCAGTCGCCTGAGTTGGGAAATGAACCCGGGTCTGTGAGGCATCAGTGCTAACCACTGTGCCACCGTGCCGCCCACAACAGATATTCAGAACAGTAACGTTATGTTTGAGAAGAAATAGAAAGCAGCATTGGTGATACTTTATTTGTGAGATATCTAGCACTCGATTAACTTTGGATAATTTTTTTGTAGCTGCAGGAGGACCAAACAGCTTTCAAACCTCCAGTAGACATGACAACAGAAGCATCCATTCCAGCCAGTGCCAAAACCGGTGTGGGTGCCCCCACTCGTCGAGACTTCTTTTGGCTGCGCTCCTTGGTGGCCGGAGGTAACCAAATTATGAATAATTGGTCCATTATAATTAACTGTAAGAAAAAGGAAGACTTGCATTTATGTGGTGCTTTTTGCAATCCAATTCTGTCCAAAAGTGCCTCACAGCTAAAGAATTATTTATTTTAAAGAATAATTATTTGTAGTTGGCTACACAAAAATATGGTTTGTACAAAGCAACTCCCACAGACAGGAATGGCCAAATAATCTGTTTTTGTGTTGTTGATTCAGGGATATAAGGATGGATGCTTTTGTATTGAAGAACCTCAATTATCCGAAGGCCAGGGCAGGGAGTATATCGTTTGGGTAATCGAATGCCGGATAAGATCGTTTAGCCATGCATTGGGACCTTGCGATCTTTTCAAGTAATCCAAAATTTGGATAATCCAGTGTCGGATAATTGAGGTTCCTTTGTATTGAAATGGATAGAAAACTAGTTTGCAGACAGGAAGTAGAGTATAAATAAACAGGTTTTTTTCTGAATGGCAGGCAATGACTAATGGACAAAGGCAGAAATCACATGAGACCAGGTTACAATCCAACAGGTTTATATGAAGTTACAGGCTTTTGGAGTGTAGTCCTTAGTCAAGTGAAGTGAGAGGGAAGCACACAGAATTTATGGGTGGAGAGATCAAAAGATTATTCAGATTGGGTGAGTGGAGTGTGGAATAGTGTGCAGGTGATCAAGAGTGTTAGATGGTGTGAGTAAAGTGTCAGTAGCTGAGTAACAACCGAAGAGATGACTTATAATCTGATCAATCGAGGTAGAGAGATAATTACAAAAACTTAAAAATAAGATGGTGCTGGAGACAAACCAAATAACTGGAATAACATGGAACACAAACAGAAGCTGCTGGAAAGGCTAGTAGATCTGGTAGCATCTGTGAAGAAAATCCAAAAGAAGGGTCACTGGAACGGAAATGTTAATTCTGATTTATCCTCACAGATGCCGCCAGACCTGCTGACCCTGCCCCCCCCACCCGCAACCTGTGTTCTTGCCCGTGATTTACAGTGTCCGCAGTTCATTCGGTTTTTATTTGCATCTGTTAACAAAAAATGAGTTAATGTTTTTGGTCTGGTGACCCTTCCTTCACATATGCTGCTGGCTTTTCCAGTGGCTTTTGTTTGTGTTCCATGTTATTCCAGTCATTTCGTTTGTTTCCAGCACCATCTTAAATTTTTGTAATATCTCTCTGCCTCATTTAATCAGATTATAGGTCATTCCTTTGGTTGTTATTCAGCTATTGACACTTTACTCACACCCCACCTAACACTCTTGATCACCTGCAGAGATTTATTATTTGACACTCTACTCACATATGATCTTTTGATCTCTCTGCCCATAAATTCTGTGTTCTGTGAGATTCCCTCACACTTCACCTGAAGGGCCATGCTCTGAAAGCTTGTGATTTCAAATAAACCTCTTGGGCTATAACCTGGTATCGTGTGATTTCTAACTTTGTCCACCCCAGTCCTCTACATAATGACTAGTGAGATACGACAGGGCTCAGTGCTAGGACCTAAGCTATTCACAAAACCTATTACATTTAGTTCCATCATCTAATGTCTCCAAATTTGTGGTTGATACAATGTTGGGTGGGAGGGTGAGCTATGAGAAGGCTCCGGAATGTTTAAGTGATGGGGTTAGGGCAAGATGAGTGAGTGGGCAAATGCATGGCAGATGTAGCATCATGTGGACAAATGTGAGCTTATCTACGTTGGAAGCAAAATCAGGAAGGTTGATTATAATCTGGTTATAAATTGAGAGAGGGGTATGTGCAACAAGACCTGGGTATCCCTCATACACCAGTCACTGAAGGTAACCATGTAGGTGCAGCAAAGGCTGTGGAGAGGATTTGAGTACAGCAGCAAGGATGAATTGCTGCAATTATATAATAAAATATTACATGATTTGAAGAAGGAGTTGAATATAGCACTTAGGGATAAAGGGATAAAAGGGTATGGTAGAAAAACAGAAACATAGTGAAAGGTGAAGTGGCTTGAAGGGCCAAATAATCTATTCTTGCTGCTGTATTTCTATAAATATTGCTTCAGAGACCCAGAATAACTGTCCTGCTCTTTCAAATTTTGTCTTAATGTAATGTTGACTTAAGGGACAACATCTCATTTTCCACTAAAGCACTTTACAGTTTCATGGTCTCAATCTTGAATTCCACAACTTCAGAACTTCAGACATCCCATGATGTCTGTCTTCCATTTTGCTTACACTCTTCTCACAGCTGGCCTATTGTTACCTGGTCTTTGTCTCTTTCATTTTTTAAAATAAGGGTGTGACATTGGCAATTTTCTGAATCTTAATTTTAACCCCATTAATTTCCCTAGTGTTTCTTACCTAGTGATAATTCTTGAATTTATTTCTTCCCCATCCCCTTTTATACTTTGTTTAGTAATTCTGCTATTAGCGCATGTACTATGAAGACTGATGCAAAGTATTTGCAGAGGAACCTCGATTACCTGAATGCCACAGTAGGAAGTATTTTGTTTGGTTAATAGAATGCCAGATAATCGAGGTTCCTCTATTCAGTTCCTCTGCCTTTTCCTGAATGCTCATTATTATTTCACCAGCCTCATTCTATAAAGTCTCTCTGGTCACTCTTTCTTTTTGTATATTTAAATAGGCTTTGCTGTCTGACTTGATTTTGTTGTAAGTTTAATCATATAGTTTATTTTTTGGGTTTTTGTTTCGTTGTCTTGATATAACTTCACAGAGACTGGTATTCATCACCAAGTCACCTTTTATTTATGCATGAACACTCCTCGACTTTAGTACTGCCTCATTCAGAGTCAGCTACCAAAGTGTCAACATCTGTGATGCACCCCTATTTATTTATTTTTTCAGAGTGAACAGAACTACTGACATTCTTGGTGTTTTTTTTACTGCTAACCCCCTCACTACTGTCTAACTGCGGTAGTGCTTTTTTTTTTGCACACCTAGTTATATTGTCAGTCAGGGTTCCCTGATTGGATCAGATTAACAACCCCAATAAGGAACTCATTCTATGAAGCCCACCTTCGTAGAGGTTTACAGTCTGTAAAGAGGTTTACAGTCGCTACAGTCCTTTGTTTTTTTTTAAATAAATGTAACCAATCCTCTGGCTTAGTGTTTTTATTTTCAATTTGATGCTATCTTTAACTTGGAAAGGTGCAGCAGGTCAGACAGCATCCAAGGAGCAGGAGAATCGACGTTTCGGGCATGAGTCGAAGAAGGGCTCATGCCCGAAATGTTGATTCTCCTGTTTCAGCAACACATTTTCAGCTCTGATCTCCAGCATCTGCAGTCCTCACTTTCTCCTAGCTATCTTTAACTTCCCTAGTTAACCATGGTTGATTTATTTCCTTCTAAGAATTCTTCTTTGTCACTGGGCTACATCTTTGTTATCAATCATGAGCTATTTTTAAAAGGCTTGCTATTATTGTCTCTGCATCTAAACTCCTTTTCCAGTCCATTCCAGCTAGTTCTGCCCATATTCCTTTGTAATTGTCCTTAAGTTTCGCATTGTTGATTCTAATCAAAGTTTCTCCCTCTCAAACTGGACTCTAAGTCCTATCATGTTATGGTCACTGTTATCAAAGGGATCTTTTACTCTGAGATCTTTATTGAACCTGTCTCATTGCACATTAAAGAGCTTGATCCCTGGTTAGAACCACAATCTATTGTTATGAGAAACTATTCTGAATAAACTCTCTGAATTTTCCCTCATGGCTACCTCTATCAATTTGACTGTCCTAATCTACATGAAGATGAAGGCACCAATGTTTCAATATGCTGCATTTTTTCCATGCCTTCATTGGAAGGATCATTAAATGAGGCCATATGGGCTGAGGCAGAAAGCACATAAAGGGGCAAACATGCTGTTGGGTACGTGCTATATGCTTTCCCAAACAGTCAGGGAGAGATAGAGGATCAAATATATAATCACGTTTCAGAGAAACATAAGGTAAATAAGGCAGTAATAAAGGGAATTTTTAAATATGTAAGCAGACACAAACGTTGCATCCAGGCAAATCTTGTCAATATTTATGGCAGTGTAGGGGAACAGAGGGATCTTAGGGTCCATGTTCATAGATTCATCAAAGTTACTACCCAAGTTATTAGGGTTGTTAAGAAGGCGTATGGTGTGTTAGCTTTCATTAGCAGGGGATATGCTCCAGCTCTGTAGAGCTCTAGTTAGACCACGCTTGGAATATTGTGTTCAATTCTGGTCACTCCATTATAGGAAGGGTGCAGAGGAGATTTACCAGAATGATGCCTGGACCGGAAGGCATGTCTTATGAAAAAAGGTTGAGACAGCTAGGGCTTTTCTTGTTGGAGCGAAGAAGAGTGTAACAGTAAGGCGTTCGACAAGGTTCCCCGTGGGAGACTGATTACCAAGGTTAGAATACAGGGATAACTAGCCATTTGTATACAGAACTGGCTCAAAGGTAGAAGACCTTTCAGACTGGAGGCCTGTGACCAGTGGAGTGCCACAAGGATCGGTGCTGGATCCTTTACTTTTTGTCATTTACTTAAATGATTTGGATGTGAGCATAAGAGGTACAGTTAGTAAGTTTGCAGATGACACCAAAATTGGAGGTGTATTGGACAGCGAAGAGGGTTACCTCAGATTACAACCAAATGGGCCAATGGGCTGAGAACTGGCAGACGGAGTTTAATTCAGATAAATGTGAGGTGCTGCATTTTGGGAAAGCAAATCTTACCAGGACTTATACACTTAATGGTAAGGTCCTAGGGAGTGTTGCTGAACAAAGAGACCTTGGAGTGCAGGTTCATAGCTTGTTGAAAGTGGAGTCTCAGGTAGATAGGATAGTGAGGAAGGCGTTTGGTATGCTTTCTTTTATTGGTTGGAGTATTGAGTGCAGGAGTTGGGAGGTTATGTTGTGATGTACAGGACATTGGTTAGGCCAGTGTTGGAATATTGCGTGCAATTCTGGTCTCCCTCCTATTGGAAAGATGTTGTGAAACTTGAAAGGGTTCAGAAAAGATTTGCAAGGATGTTGCCAGGGTTGGAGGATTTGAGCTATAGGGAGAGGCTGAACAAGCTGGGGCTGTTTTCCCTGGAGCGTCGGAGGCTGAGGGGTGACCTTATAGAGGTTTACACAATTATGAGGGGCATGGATAGGATAAATAGATAAAGTCTTTTCCCTGGGTTGGGGAGTCCAGAACTAGAGGGCATAGGTTTAGGGTGAGAGGGGCAACTTATTCACACAGAGGGTGGTACGGCTATAGAATGAGCTGCCAGAGGAAGTGGTGGAGGCTGGTACAATTTCAACATTTAAGAGGCATTTGGATGGGTATATGAATAGGAAGTGTTTGGAGGGATAGGGGCTGGGTGCTGGCAGGTGGGACTAGATTGGATTGGGATATCTGGTCGGCATGGACGGGTTGAACTGAAGGGTCTGTTTCCATGCTGTACATCTCTATGACTCTATCAATGAAGAGTGAGAGGAAAGTTGATAGAGGTGTACAAGATTGATAGAGTGAATAGCCAGAAACTTTTTCCCAGGACAGAAACGGCTATCATGAGGGGGCATAATTTTAAGGTAATTAGATGTCAGAGGTCGGTTCTTTACACAGATAGTGGTGGGTGCAGGGAATGCACTGCCAGCGGTGGTAGTAAAGCCAGATACATTACGGACATTTTAGCGACTCTTGGATAGACACATGGATGATAGTAAAATGATGGGTATGTAGGTTAGTTTGATCTTAGAGTAGAATAAAAGGATGACACAACATCAAGAGCTAAAGGGCCTGTACTGTGCTATACTGTTCTATGTTAAGGATGGGCCACGATAAAAGTTCCAAACTAGGGAAAGGCAAATTTTCCTGAGATAATGCTACAGGAAGGATAGAAAGGAAGGCAGGAGAGGAGGGGGAGCGGTGTTTTTGATAAGGGATAGCATTATAGCTGTGCTGAGGGAGCATATTCCTGCAAATACATCCAGGGAAGTTATTTGGGTGGAACTGAGAAATAAGGAGCTGATCACCTTATTGGGATTGTGTTATAGATCCCCTAATAGTCAGAGGGAAATTGAGAAACAAACTTGTAAGGAGATCTCAGCTATCTGTAAGAATAATAGGGTGGTTATAGGGGACTTTAACTTTCCAAACATAGACTTGGACTCTCTATGACTCTATATGATTTAGCCCAAGTGGACTGACAACAGCTGTTTGCAGCTAAAGCTGTCAGAGTAGTGGAAGGCATTCAGAAAAAAAACAGTAAGAATACAAGGCAAATATGTTCTTGTAAAGACAAAGGATGAGACCACGACCATAAAACTCTGGGCGTCAAGGAACATCAACATCATGATTAGGAAAAGAAGAGGAACTTATCTGAGACACGGCTCAATCTGGCAGAGTTCCTGCAGGAGTATTAAAAAAAGCTAGGAGAGAGAATGAGCATTGGTGGATAGAACAAAATAAAACTCGGATATATAAAATGCAAAAGGATAGTGAGGGAAAGACAAGGGCCTTTAAAGGTCATGGAAGTAATGTATATTTGGACCTAGAAGAGAAGGAAACAGTTTTCAATGAATATTTGCCATCAGTCTTCACAGTGGAAAAGGATAACAGGGTACAGACACCAAAATGGGGGATTGTGAAATATTAGAATAAATTAAATAGAGGAGATTTTACAGCCTTAAACATGAATAAACCTGCAGGCCCAACAGTTGAGGGAGGTATGGCAGAAGATATTGGGGGCTCCTGCAGTAATTCTCTTTGGCTAAGGGTGAGGTGCCAGAGGACTGCCAACAATGCCCCATCATTAAAAAGTGGAGGAAAGGATAGATTTGGAAATTACAGAGCAGTCAATCTAACCTCACCAGTGCATGAGTTATTAGAAAGAATTCTGAGGAACTAAATGTATCAAGTTGAACAGATGCCGGTTCGTGTTTGACAAGTTTGATCAATTTATTTTGAGAAAGTAATCAGGAGAAATTATGATAGTGCATTTGATGTGGTCTAACGGACTTTAGCATGACTTAATGGTCAAGAAAGTTAAGAGCCCATGGAATCCAAGTCAGAAAGGCAGCCACAATTGGCTGAAAGGCAGAAAATAGAGGATGTTGGAGGAAGGATGTTTCTGTGACTACAAGTCCATTTCCAGTGGGGTTGCGCAAGCCTAGGTGTTGGATTCCCTGCTGTTTGTGGTATACATTAATGATTTGAAGTTAAATGTAGGGGATATGATCAAGATGTTCGAAGGTGGCGTGTGAATTGGTAAGGTTGTGAGGAGGATAGCTATAAACTGTAAGTGGATATCAAAAACAACTCAGGTGGACAGAGCTGTCGTAAATGGAATTCAAACCGGAGTAGTATGAGGTAATGCACATAGGAAAAATTAAAAAGGCAAGGAATTACACTGCAAATGGTTGGATCCTGGAAAGTAATGATGATCAAATCCTTTCTGTGCAATGTTCTTGGATGCCACAACTCGACGATAGCTACACTCCTTGGATTCTGTTTTTGAGCACTCTAGATTTTGAATGTACCACTGTTGGTGGCAGTACCTTTAGTTGTGTAGATCCTAAACTCCTTCCTTAAATCACTCTGTTTTTCTGCCTTGGTTTCCTTCTTTAGGATGCTTCATCAAATCTTTGAGCTTTGACCATGACATCAGATTCCCATTCTGCACAAGACATTTAGCTTGTCACCATCTCTCTCGATTTCAGCACTATTTTTCATTTCACAGTGATTCTTGGCAAGTAGGATCAAGGAAAACACTAAAGCTTTCCATTCGTATATCAGGAATGAAAGAATGACTAGAGTCAAATTAGGACCAATCAAAGATAGTAGTGGGAAGTTGTGGATGGAGTCAGAAGAGATGGGGGAAGTGCTAAATAAATACTTTTCATCACATGAAAAAGACAACGTTGCTGAGGAGAATACTGAGGTACAGGCTATTAGACTAGATGGGATTGAGATTTACAAGGAGGAGCTGTTGGCTATTCTGGAAAGTGTAAAAATAGACAAGTCCCCTGGGCAGGATGGGATTTATCCTAGGATTCTCTGGGAAGACAGGGATGAGATTGCCAAGCCTTTGGCTTTGATCTTTATGTTGTCATTGTCTACAGGAATAGTGACAGAAGACTGGTGGACAGCAAATGTTGTTCCCCTTGTTTAAGAAGGGGAGTAGAGGCAACCATGGTAATTATAGACCAGTGAGCCTTACTTTGATTGTGGGTAAAGTGTTGAAAAGAGGTATAAGAGAGAGGATTTATAATCATCTCGAAAGGAATAATTTGATATGGGATAGTCAACACTTTCGTGAAGGGTGGGTCATGCCTCACAAACCCTACTGAGTTCTTTGAGATGGTGACCAAACAGGTGGATGAGGGTAAAGCAGTTGATGTGGTGTATGCAGATTTCAGTAAGGTGTTTGATAAGGTTCCCCACAGTAGGCTACTGCACAAATTATGAGATTGAGTTAGCGGTTTGGATCAGAAGTTGGTTAGATGAAAGAAGACGGAGGGTGGTGGTTGATGGAAAGTATTCATCCTGGAGTTCAGTTACTAATGGTATACAGCAGGGATCTGTTTTGGGTCCACTGCTGTTTGTCATTTTAAATAAATGACCTGGATGAGGGCATAGAAGGATGGGTTAGTAAATTTGTGGATGGCAGTAAGGTCGGTAGAGTTGTGGTTAGTACTGAAGGATATTGCAGGTTACAGAGGGGCTTAGATAAGCTGCAGAGCTGGGCTGAGAGGTGGCAAATGGAGTTTAACGCAGTAAAGCGTGAGGTGATTCACTCTGGAAGAAGCAACAGAAATACAGAGTACTGGGCCAATTGTAAGAATCTTGACAGTGCAGATGAGCAGAGAGACGTTGATGTCCATGTACATAGATCCCTGAAAGTTGCCACCCAGGTTGATAGGGTGTTAAAAAGGTGTGTTAGCTTTTATTAGTAGAGGGATTGAGTTCCAGAGCCTAGAGGTCATGCTGCAGCTGTACAAAACTCTGGTGCGGCTGCACTGTTGTAATGCATACAATTCTGGTCACCACATTATAGGAAGGATGTTGAGGCTTTGGAAAGGATTCAGAGGAGATTTAGAACATAGAACATTACAGCGCAGTACTGGCCCTTCAGCCCTCGATGTTGTGCCAACCTGTTCCATGTACGTCCATATGCTTGTCCAGTGACGACTTAAATGTACTTAAAGTTCAACTTAAATTTACGAGGACGTTGCCTGGTATGGAGGGAAGGTCTTACGAAGAAAGGCTGAGGGATTTGAGGCTGTTTTTGTTAAAAAGAGGGTTGAGAGGTGACTTAGTTGAGACATTCAAGATAATCAGAGGTTAGATAGGGTGGACCGTGAGAGCCTTTTTCCTCGAATGGTGATGGCTAGCACAAGGGGACATAGCCTTAAATTGAAGGGTGACAGATATAGGACAGATGTCAGAGGTAGTTTCTTTATTCAGTGAATAGTAGGGTCATGGAACACTCTGCCTGCAACAGTAGTAGACTCTCCAACTTTAAGGGTATTTAAATGGTAATTGGATAGGCATATGGATGAAAATGTTTAGGTTAGAGTGGTGCTGGAAAAGAACAGGTCAGGCAGCATCTGAGGAGCAGGAAAATTGATGTTTCGGGCAAAAGCCCTTCATCAGGAATAGAGGCAGGAAGCCTCCGAGGTGGAGAGATAAATGGGGGAGCTGGGTTTGGGGAGAAGATAGCAAAGAGTATAATAGGTGAATGAGGATGGAGATGGAGGTGATAGGTCAGATGGGAGGGTGGAGCGGATAGATGGGAAGGGAGATTGGCAGGTAGGACAGGTCATGAGGATAGTGCTGAACTGGAAGGTTGGAACTGAGGTAAGGTGGGGGTGAGGGGAAATGAGGAAACTGGTGAAGTCCACATTGATGCCCTGGGGTTGAAGTGTTCCGAGGCAGGAGATGAGGCGTTCTTCCTCCAGGCGTTGAGTGGTGAAGGAGCAGCGGTGGATGAGGCCCAGGACCTGCATGTCCTCTGCAGAGTGGGAGGGGGAGTTGAAATGTTGGGCCACGGGGCGGTGGGGTTGATTGGTGTGAGTGTCCCGAAGCGCTGAAGCGCTCTGCTAGGAATCGTCCAGTCTCTCCAATGTAGAGGAGACCGCATCGGGAGCAACGGATGCAATAAATAATATTGGTGGATGTGCAGGTGAAACTTTGATGGATGTGGAAGACTCCTTTGGGGCCTTGGATGGTGGTGAGGTAGGAGTATGGTCGCAGGTTTTGCAATTTCTGTGGTGGCAGGGGAAAGCGGAAAGGGATGGGGAGGGAAATATATCCTTGATGGTGGGGTGTGTTTGGAGGTGGCGGAAATGTGGCTGGATGATGCAGTTATTGCGAACGTTGGTAGGGTGGAAAGTGAGGACCAGAGGATTCTGTCCTTGTTACGGTTGGAGGGGTGGGGTTTGAAGGCAGAGGTGCGGGATGTGGATGAGATGCTTTGGAGGGCATCTTCAACCACGTGGGAAGGAAAATTGCGATCTCTAAAGAAGGAGGCCATTTGGTGGTGTGTTCTGTGGTGGAACTGGTCCTCCTCGGAGCAGATACGGTGGAGGAATTGGAACTACAGGATGGCATTTTTGCAGGAAGTAGGGTGGGAAGAGGTGTAATCCAGGTAGCTGTGGGTGTTGGTGGGTTTCTATATGGATGAAAATGGAATAGTGTAGAATAGCTGGGCTTCAGATTGATTTCACAAGTTGGCGCAGTATTGAAGGGCCTCTGTTCTATGTTCTAACATTGCATAAAATGTCTTTTAATTCATATAAACATTAGAAAAGGCAGAGACATTGCTTTCTCTTCTGCATCATTCCCTTGGCAACTACTTCCTCCCCATAACCTTCTAATGTTGTGTTCCTCTTCTTCTGCTTCCTGTCTCCTTCAGTTCCTTTATTTCACCATTGTTGGTTGTGTAAATGGGGTGTTTGGTTTAATTTCATAACTGATGCTGGCACTTCTGAGAGTGTAACCATGCAGTTTGAGCTGAAGACGAGATATATTGGATTCAAAACGTCAATTGTTTTTTTCCCTGTTTGCAAATGCTGCTAGATCTGCTGTGTTTCTTAAACACTTCCTCTTTTAATGCAATTGTGCTCAACTTGTGAAGTGGGGCTTGAGGTTGCAACTAGCAGAGCAGTTAAGGGGAACCAGTTAATATTGTGTATTTGGACGTTTGGAAGGTGTACAACAAGGTGCCACGCTGGAAATTATTGTGTAAAATTAGGGTTCATGGATTAAAGATTAATTAACTGAGGCGACCAAGAGAGGGAATAAACAGGTACTTTTTGGGTTTGCCGGCTGTCACCAGTAGGGAAGGGCAAGAATCAGTGTTTGGGCCTCAGTTATTTACAATCTATCTCAGTGTCTCAGAGGAGCAGACTGAGTGTTTGTATTTAAGGTCTCTGACGTGGGAAAGTAAATTGCACGGAGGCACTAAAAGGCTGCAAAGAAATAGTAATGAGTTAAACAAGCATGCAAGATCATGGCAGATGGAATATGAGGTGAGAAGTGGATTTCTGAAGGATAATAAAAAAGCAAAACATTTTGCATGTTAAGGAACAGGGATGTTTTGGTGTTTAAAGAACGTGGATGTCATACACAAATCGGAGAATTAATGTGCAGCCACAGCAAGCAGTTCCGAGAACAAATAGGCTATTCACCTTTATTTTGAGAGCTATGAGTGAATAAATTGCCCTCTAATATTGGAACTTTGGTGAGACTATGTCCAGAGTACATTATTGTGTTTTGATCTCCTCACCGGATGCAGAATATATTTGCCTCTGAGGGAATGCAACAAAGATTTACTAGGCTGATTCCGGCATGATGTGTTTATCTATGAGGTGAAACTGAATGGACTTGGCCTATATCGAAGTTAGATAGCATTTAGTAAAGTGAACACTGATCTGATTTAAACATTGTATTCATAAGGAGCTTGAGAAAGTAATTACTGAGAGTGTCAGATATTTCCCAGATTGCGTGGACAGCACCAGAGCCTGAGATGAGAAATTTCTCAACTGAAAGGATTGTGAATCTAGAAATCAATAGACATGCAGTTATTGACTTTATTCAAGACAAAGGTGAGTGAATTTTGGATGCTAAAGGGGTTTAGGGATACTGCAGCAAAGTGGATTTGAAGGGGATGATCATAATCTTGTTGAAAGGCAGAACAGATTTAAAGGGCTGAATTAAATGATTATTGAAGGAAATAGGTACCTAGATAGTGGAAGCACTAGTAGTAATCTTCCAGTAGTCCTTAAATGGTGGAAAATTGCTATTGTAGTACCCTGATTCAAAAATGTAGGGAGACAAAGGAGTAGGGTAATTATAGGCCAGTTAGACTAACACCTGCCAATGGGAATTGCTGGAGTCTGTTATGAATGATTTAGAGATACATAACAATGAAGGGGAAATCATCCAGACAAACTTATTACAGTTCTTTTAAGAAGTTGTAAGCAAGATTTGGTACAGGGTGTAATGTATCTGGCTTTCCAAAAGGCATTCGCTAAGGTAGCACACATAAGGCATTTCATAAGATAAGAGCAGATGGTGTTGGTGTAGTCGCATGAATAGAGAATCAGCAAACTCGTAGACAAGGTTTGGATGAAGGGAGCATTTTTAATATAGTAGCCTGTAACTAGTGAAATACAGTTATGAGAAATGCTGGGGCCACAATTATTTACAATGATTTAATGTTTTGGATGAGGAAAATAAATATACTACAGCCAAATTTGCAGAAGAAAAATAAATGAAATGGCAAAGGGTAAGGATGACATAAAGAGTCTACAAGGGGATAAACACAGGTGAGTAGAGTAGGTAAAACATGACAGATGAAATATAATATGGGAAAGTGAGGTTATGCACTTTGGCAGGAAGAATAGAAGAGCTGAATATTATTTAAATGGCGAAAGACTACAGTAAACTGTAGTTCAAAAGAATTTGGAAGTCCACGTGCATGGATCACAAAAAGCGCCTTACATCAGGTAATGGTGAAGGCAAATGACTGCAAGTCTTTATTTCAAAGGGAATGGAGTATAAAAATAGGGAGGTCTTACTAAAACTAGACAATAATTTTTTAATCAGTAAGAGAATTAAGGGCTATATGAAAAAGGCAGCAAACTGGAGTTGGGGATTATCTGATCATCCATGATTTCATTGAATGGTACAGCAGATTTGAAGGGCTGAATAGCCTACTTCCGCTCCTACATTCTTATGGTCTTATTTCTTTATTTCTTCTCCTGTTTTGTTGTGTTTAACTTGGGTCGTTATGCTATACTGAATTATAGCTGACTATAAGATACAAGAGCAGAATTAGGTCACTTGGCCCATTGAATTTGCTGTGCCATTTGATCACAGCCAATCGATTTCTCAACCATGACATCAAATTTAGGATGGTAATTGGTGTTATTTATTACATGAAAATGTTGAAAATTAACATTTTGTTGCCGCTGAAAATTAATTTACATAAATGTTCTGTGCAGGTATTGCAGGATGTTGTGCAAAGTCAACAATTGCCCCTCTGGATCGAGTGAAAATTTTACTACAAGCTCACAACCGGCATTACAAACACCTTGGTAATTATTAAGAGAATCTGTCAGTCTGCTGGAATTTTTTTATTTGGATATTGGAACATGCCAGTGTTCAAAGAAACTGGGACAAATGTTAGTCAGGTTGCAAGTGACCCATTTGAGATTAAAGGTAGAGTCTGAATGTGTACTTAACATAGCATACTTTTGTTTGGGAACTTGGTACAAGTGGATGCAGGTCAACAGTGTGGTGCTAGTAAAGAACAGCAGGTCGGGCAGCATCCGAGTAGCTGGAAAATCGACGTTTCGGGCATAAGGATTCCTGATGAAGGGCTTATGCCTGAAACGTCAATTCTCTTGCTCCTCGGTTGCTGCCTGACCTGCTGTGCTTTTCCAGCACCACACACTTGACTCTGATCTCCAGCATCTGCAGCCCTCACTTTCTCCAAGTGGATGAGGTTCAACCTTTGTCTGGAATGGGAAATAATAGACAGCTAGTATTTCTCCATAAGAAAAGGACCACTCAGTAGGAGCAATCTGGAACTGTTCTCTAAACTGTGCACATATCTGTGTTGCTCAAGCTGATCTGCTTCAGCACAAAATAATCACACACTTAAAGCAACAGCTGCGATATAAATGTCATCTTTGAAAAATAAACTAGCTGAGTAATTCCTGCAGACAATTTCTAATCTATTTCCTTTTGTTCTAATTTCTGCAAAATTCTCCATCTTGCACAATTCCCCAGTCCTCCGCTCAGCAGTTAGTTTGCTTCTGTTGCTTTGAACTAATTTGGCGGTCAGCGCTTGGTAATGTGGAGCATGAAGTAGCACAATGGCAAAGGAAAACTATCACCTTGGAATTAAGAGGGAACTAGAAGTAAAAGATAAAGTAGGGTGGGGGAAGGGAATGTGAGTGGAGTTTGACACTGTTGGACTGCCTTCTCATATTTCATGACTTGAACACAGACATCAACTGTAACAATCACAGAATTGGATCTTTATCTTTAAGACATCATGTTACCCCATCAGCGTGAGTGTTCAGTCAAATGAATTCTGAAGTATTGAGTTCATAATTCATTATAAAAATGCAGTTACCAAGTTCAGTTCTAGCCTGACCACGGGAACCAGTGACTTGCTCTAAATACTTGTATTGCAGTGAAAGTCTGATATGAAGTGGATCAATGTATTGCGAATTCACCAAGAGTGAGAGTGTTCACTGCATCAAGAAAAAATAAATTATGCCCATGCAGAAATATGAAAGGTAATAATTTTATTACCAACATGGTAAATAAATCTCTCCTGTGAGATTAAGTTAAAAATCATACAACATCAGGTTATAGTCTAACAGACTTAATTGGAAGTACAAGCTTTCTGAGCGCCGCTCCTTCATCAGGTAACTAGTGGATCAGGATCATAGGACACAGAATTTATAGTAAATAATCCTGCCCCACTAGCTACCTGACGAAGGAGCAGTGCTCCAAAAGCTTGTACAGTGCTTCCATCTAAACCTTTTGGACTATAACTTGGTCATACAGATGTACAGCATGGAAACAGACCCTTCAGTCCAACCCGTCCATGACGACCAGATATCTCAACCCAATCTAGTGCCGCCTGCCAGCACCTGGCCCATATCCTTCCAAACCCTTCCTATTCATATACCCATCCAAATGCCTTTTAAATGTTGCAATTGTACCAACCTCCACCACTTCCTCTAGCAGCTCATTCCATACATGTACCACCCTTCCTGTGAAAAAGCTGTCCCTTTGGTCTCTTTTATATCTTTCCCCTCTCACCCTAAACCTATGCTGACTCCCCCACCCCAGGGAAAAGACTTTGTCTATTTATCCTATCCATGCCCCTCATAATTTTGTAAACCTCAATAAGGTCACCCCTCAGCCTCCA
Organism: Hemiscyllium ocellatum; assembly: GCF_020745735.1. Classification (NCBI taxonomy): domain Eukaryota; kingdom Metazoa; phylum Chordata; class Chondrichthyes; order Orectolobiformes; family Hemiscylliidae; genus Hemiscyllium; species Hemiscyllium ocellatum. The sequence goes on along the minus strand of NC_083422.1, from coordinate 2,621,041 downwards.
TAGCTCCAAGGAAAGCAGCCCCATCCTGTTCAGCCTCTCCCTATAGTTCAAATCCTCCAACCCTGGCAACATGCTTGGAAATCTTTCTGAACCCTTCCAAGTTTCAAAACATCTTTCCAATAGGAATGAGAGCAGAATTGCACACAATATTCCAACAGTGGCCTAACCAATGTCCTGTACAGCCGCAACATGACCTCCCAACTCCTGTACTCAGTACTCTGACCGATAAAGGAAAGCATACCAAAAGCATACCACTATCCTATCTACTTGCAATACCACTTTCAAGGAGCAATGAACCTGCACTCCAAGATCTGTTTGTTCAACAAATCCCGAGGACCTTACCATTAAGTATATAAGTCCTGCTAAGATTTGCTTTCCTAAAATATAGCATCTCACATTTTTCTAAAATAACCTCCATCTGCCACTCCTCAGCCCATTCACCCATCTGATCAAGATCCCGTTGTAATCTGAGGAAATGTTCTTCGCAGTCCACCACACCTCCAATTTTGGTGTCATCTGCAAACTTACTAACTATACCTCTTATGCTCACATCCAAATCATTTTATGTAAATGATGAAAAGTAGTGGACCCAGCACCAATCCTTGTGGCACTCCACTGGTTTTCAGACTGGAGGCCTGTGACCACCACCACCCACCCTCTGTCTTCTACCTTTGAGCCAGTTCTGTATCCAAATGTTCTCCCCGCATTCCATGACATTAGATTAGATTAGATTACTTACAGGTCCTTCGGCCGTACAAATCCACACCGACCTGCCGAAGCGCAACCCACATCCCTATATTTACCCCTTACCTAACGCTATGGGCAATTTAGCATGGCCAGTTCACCTGACCCGTACATCTTTGGACTGTGGGAGGAAACCGGAGCACCCGTAGGAAACCCACGCAGACACAGGGAGAACGTGCAAACTCCACTCAGTCAGTCGCCTGAGGCAGGAATTGAACCCAGGTCTCTGGCGCTGTGAGGCAGCAGTGCTAACCACTGTGCCACCGTATCACCCACTAACCTTGCTAACCAGTCTCCCATGGGGAACCTTGTCAAACGCCTTACTGAAGTCCATATAGATACATCTACTGCTCTGCCCTCATCAATCCTCGTTGATACTTCAAAAAACTCAAATTTGTGTGACACGTTTTCCCACGCACAAAGACATGTTGACTGTGCCGAATCAGTCCTTGCCTTTCCAAATATGTGGAATCCTGAGGGACAGGATGTACCTCCAACAACTTGCCCACCACCAGCGTCAGGCTCACTGGCCTGTAGTTCCCTGGCTTGTCCTTATCACCCTTCTTAAACAGTGGCACCACGTTTGCCAACCTCCAGTCTTCCGGCACCTCACCTGTGACTATCGATGATACAAATATCTCAGCAAGAGGCCCAGCAATCATTTCTCTACCTTCCCACAGAATACACCTAATCATGTCCTGGGGATTTATTCATTTCCATGCATTTCAAGACATCCAGTGCTTCTTCCTCTGTAATATGGGCATTTTTCAAGATGTCACCATCTATTTCCCTACATTCTATATCTTCCATGTCCTTTTCCACAGTAAACACTGATGCAAAATACTCGTTTAGTATCTCCCACATTTTCTGCGGCTCCACACAAAGGCTGCCTTATTGATCTTTGAGAGGCCCTATTCTCTCCCTAGTTACTCTTTTGTCCTTAATGTATTTGTAAAAACCCTTTGGATTCTCATTAATTCTATTCCCCAAAGCTATTTCATGTCCCCTTTTTGCCATCCTGATTTCCCTCTTAAGTATATTCCTACTGCCTTTATACTCTTCTAAGGGATTCATTCAATCTATCCTGTCTATTCCTGACATATGCTTCCTTCTTTTAGTAACCTAACCCTCAATTTCTTTCGTCATCCAGCATTTCCTGTACCTTCCAGCCTTCCCTTTCACCCTAACAGTAATATACTTTCTTGAATTCTTGTTATCTCATTTCTGAAGGCTTCCCATTTTCCAGCCGTCCCTTTCCCTGCGAACATCTGTCCCCAATCAGCTTTTGAAAGTTTTTGCTTAATACCTGTTGTGTGATTTTTAACTTTGTCCATCCCAGTCCAACACCAGACCTCCATACCATGAGATTGAAGCATACAGATGAAATTAATACTGTTTCTATCCAAAAACCACATTTATTGCAGCCCATCACCTTGGCTCAACGTGACAATTGATTTTTCCGGCTAAAAAGAAATGCTTTTCTCTTTTTAAAATTCTGCTTCAATCCCACATAGCTACTTGATTTTGTAAAATAATCTCTCCATGATTAAGTATGCAGCTGCCAGCAAAAGGATCTGAAGTACCCATCTAAAATGTCTCTCTTTTTGGCCCCTATCATCTGCATTATGTCAGACTTCCACTATGATTCTACCTTAATCTGTACTTACGATGCATGCTAACATTAAAATGCAATACATTAAAAAAAAACATGGTGCAAACTTCAGATAATGTGGAGCCAAATTGATACATTCACGTTTTTCATCTCTCTAATGTGAGATGTTGCTACAGATCCACCTAAGCACTTGATTACTGTCAACAATGATGAAATAATTACTCCAAATCCTTAAGACTTGACTGAGTGACTTTCCCACTTTATCAGAATCTTATCATTTAACAAAGCAGTCCTGTTGAGCAGAACTGAAAGCTGTTTTAATCCATTTTGTGCTGATTAATTCTATTCTAAATTCATTGTTTCTAGAACAAAATACAGCAGGTTACATTGAAGTACATAGGTAGTTGAACCTAAATTCTCTCAGACATGTTGGGCTACAGTGTGGATGATGTTTGTAGATTGATGCAGTAAATGGGAAGAAAGAGCAGAGATAAAAGGAAGAGTTATTTTGTATAGTGAGATATCCAGAATGCACTGTGAAAGTGCAAATGATGCAATTCAGTATTAACTTTGAAAAGGGAAATGGGATTTCAAAGACTACAGTTGACGCAAGACATGGAAATTAGGTAAAAACCAAGGATGTTAATAACAGATTTGAGAAGCTCAATGGCAGACAATCTATAACTTGATAATGCAGATTCATGATCAGTTTCAGAACAACCAGGTAAAGAAGAGATATTTTCTACTGAGCTGTTTCTCTCTTGTTATGATCTGTTATACACTGCCGATGGGAAGTGGAAGCAGATTTAATAGCAACTTTCAAAAGTGAATTGGATAATTTCTTAATATGGAAAATGGGTATGCAATGGAACCATCACAAAGAATTGGTAGCTCTTTCAGAGAGCTGAAACAGCCACAGTAGGTTAAGCTACCTCACTGTAGTGTGTGTTTCTATTGAAGGGTAGACAAAACTAGAAGAGGCAGGATAGAGCAGGAATTCTCAAAATAAACCTAGAATTGTCAGTGCAAGTCAGTGAGGAGAGGTTAAACGAAGATGTTTAATTAACTGACAGCAGAGTTCCGAGTGTATTGCTGGGAAAGCACAGCAAGTCAGGCAGCATCCGAGGAGCATGAGAATTGACGTTTAGGGCAAAAACTCTTCATCAGGAATGCTGTGCTTTCCCAGCAACACACTCTCGACTCTGATCTCCAGCATTTGCAGTCCTCACTTTCTTCTGACGGAGAGCAGACTTCAATGAGGCAGAAGCAGCTGAACTGGATTAATTGGAATCAAAGGTTAGCAGGAATGACCATAGCTGAACAATAGGCTACCTTCAAAGGGAAGGAGGTTTGGCTGCAGTTCAGGTGTATTCTGTTAAAAGGGAAAGGCTGGATAAACAAACCTCAAATTCCCTGGATGCCATAGGAAATAAAAATTCAAGAAGAAAATGTGTCAGGTAGTGAATATAGTTGAAAACCAAACTGAAAACAGAATGTTCAGAAAGAAAGTGAAAAATCAAAAATCAAAAGCAAAGAGATTATAAAGAATGACTGGCAGCTAACACAGAAGGAAATCAAAACACTTCTGTAAGCACATCAATAGAAAAAGGGTGGCATGGTGGCTCAGTGGATAGCACTGCTGCCTCACAGCACCATGGTCCCAGGTTCGATTCCAGCCTCGGGTGACTTTCTGTGTCGAGTTTGCACATTCTCCGGGTGCTCTGCTTTCCCCTCTCAGTCCAAAGATGTGCAGGTTAGGTGAATTGGCCATGCTAAATTGCCCATACTGTTATGTGCATTAGTCAGAGGGAAATTAGTCTGGGTGGGTTACTCTTCGGAGGGTCGGTGTGGACTTGTTGGGCCGAAGGGCCTGTTTCCACACTGCAGGGAATCCAATCTTAAAAAAAGGGATTAGGACCTAGGTCATGGAATGCAAGGGACAGTAGCAAGATGAATACGAACTTAGCTGAAGGATAGGAAACAGTAATTGTTAGTGGTGTTTTATGGTATCTCATCATCTATGTGGAATGTTGTTAGTTAGAGGAGTAGTTTATTTTGGGATGGTGAGAATTTGAGTTATATTTACAGACGTAGACCATCCAGCCCCTTTGTCTGTTTTGGCATTCAGTAAGGTCAAACAAATAAGCAAGTTAGCAGGAATTTAATATTTGATCTTACAAGCCTACTGCAGTATTTAAGGGCTTATGCTCGAAACGTCGAATTCTCTATTCCTGAGATGCTGCCTAACCTGCTGTGCTTTGACCAGCAACACATTTGCAGCTGTGATCTCCAGCATCTGCAGACCTCATTTTTTACTTTTCTATGCTAGAAGAAGGTTTATAGTGAATTTCCCCACATGTCATTGCAACGACCCTTGCTTTTCCTGTTCTTGGCCAAAGTTTTGACAAAGGGTCAGTTAGACTCGAAATGTCAGCTCTTTTCTCTCCTTCCTGATGCTGCCAGACCTGCTGAGATTTTCCAGCATTTTCTCTATTGGGGGATGAAAGACCTCAGCTGGACTGTCAAGCAGATCCGAGTAATACCAAAAACCTGGGCAAGCTGGGTGGAGAGGTGAGAGGAGTGAATCAGTGAAAATGCATGGGTAATAGGTATTTAGCATTTGAATGGGTGAATGGTATCTCATCATCTATGTGGAATGTTGTTAGTTAGAGGAGTAGTTTATTTTGGGATGGTGAGAATTTGAGTTATATTTACAGACGTAGACCATCCAGCCCCTTTGTCTGTTTTGGCATTCAGTAAGGTCAAACAAATAAGCAAGTTAGCAGGAATTTAATATTTGATCTTACAAGCCTACTGCAGTATTTAAAAGGATCATGGCTGATATAACCTCAACTTCACGTTTTTGCTTACCTACAAACATACAAATAGGGGACAGATTTGGATCATTTGGTGCCGCATGCCTGTTCAGGCATTCAGTAAGATCTCGCTGATATATTTGTGTTTTGAGCTCCACATTTCCATTTTCCCTCAACAATCCTTAATTTCCTTGCCTAACAAGAGTCTGTCCACCTCTTTATTATTCATTATTTTGTGATCCATCTCCACCATCCTCTTAGGCAGTATCCTATTGTTGCCCAACCCTCTTAGGGAGAACATTTTCCCCTTCTCTCCTAAAAGATGAATTCTAGTTTTAAAACAGTGCCCCCACCACTGGATTTACCCACAAGAGTCATAGAGTCGTAGAGATGTGCAGCACGGAAATAGACCTTTTGGTCCGACCCATCCATGCCGACCAGATGTCCCACCTGCCAGCACCCGGCTCATATTCCTCCAAACCCTTTCTATTCATATACCCATCTAGATGTCTTTTAAATGTTGAAATTGTACTAGTTGCCTCCGCTTCCTCTGGCAGCTCATTCCATACACCTACCACCCACTGCGTGAAAAAGTTGCCCCTTAGGTCTCTTTTATTTTCTTTCCCCTCTCACCCTAAACCTATGCCCTCTAGTTCTGGCCTCCCACACCCCAGGAAAAAAGACTTTGTCTATTTATCCTATCCATGCCCCCTCATCCTTTTCATGTCCAGCTTGTCAAGTCCATTCAGGATCTTGTACACTTTAATGAAGTCACCTACTACTGTTCTCAGTGGAAGCTAGCCTAGTCTGTCCAACTTATCCTCCTAAGACAATCTGTTCATTCCAACACACTTACATCCTCATTTAAATTTGGCAACCAAACTGTACTCAATATTTCTAGACCCAGCCCCCAAACCCTTGAACACACACATATTTCCCCTCCCCGTACCATTACTAATACTTTTCTCTGGTTCATATCCTGTTCCCCTTTACAATACAGTAATTGGAACAACAGCCTCATGGCCAGGTCAGATGGCTGTTAGATTCAGACTTGAGAATTTCACCTCTCAGTAGTTTTGCAACTTCACTCAATTGAACTAGCTTGAAAGTATACGCATGTCATTGCAGTTCATCCTAAGTTTGAGAATTTTCTGATCATTCATCAGTATCTACGCTGCTTTGTGTGATAATGCATCCATCCTTTAAAAGAAATCTCATCCCTGGTGTATGCATTGTATCTCATTGCAATTTATATGACTGGTCCGCCTCAGTTTCTGGTCAGTGGTGACCACTGTCCAACCCTACCAGGATGGTGGTTTTAGGTAGTTAGGTGATAGTATGGCATGGAAGGTCATGGGGAAGTTCTTAGAATCTCACTTATTTGAGATGGTAATTGCCTTTCAAATGTGGGGTATACTTCCAATTTATCAACTCAAGCCTGAATGTAGGACACAGACAGGTTTAGAGTCTGAGAGATTACAAATGAATGGATGATTTGCAGGCTTCCTCAGCTGTTCATCTGGAACATAGAACAGTGCAGCACAGAACAAGCCATTTGGCCCACCATGTCTGTCCTGTCCATGATGTCATTCTAAACTAATCCCCAATGCCTGCACATATTCTGATCTTTATGATGCAGGGAAGGTCTTGACGAGCAACCGGGGTTGGTTGGGGGCTCCTGTCTGGGGTTGAGATGTATGGCTTCCAAAAACTGCTTTGGGATAGACATGCCTTTTGACAGTGTAGAATAGGAGGAGCTGAAAAATGTAAGGGAGCTCCTGGACTGTCCCATTGATGGCCAAGATCCATCTCATCATTTTTTGGAGATGTTATAAATGAATAAATGACATTGCTGCATGGTTCTGGTGGAAGCCTTCTTAAAATGCAAGATAGGTCCTGTGCTGATTGTTGGACCCTGGTTACAATATTTAGGGAAGTGTTTCATTTCTTTTTCAAGGCTTGAGCAGTCTAATCCGAGATCACTAAAGGCATCATTGAAAGTCATTCGAAAAACCATCAAGAACATTTTGAACATGGCTCAGTCGTTAGTACTGTTGCCTCACAGCGGCAGAGACTCAGGTTCAATTTCATCTTTGGGCAACTGTGTGTGGAGTTTGCACATTCTATCCATGTCTGTGTTGGTTTCCTCCCACAGTCCAAAGATGTGCAGGTTAGGTGAATTGGCCATGCTAAATCACCCATAGTGTTCAGGGATGCATAAGTTAGGTCATGGGAAATGTAGGGTTATAGGGTAGGGGAATGGGTCTGGGTATGGTTGGTGTGGACATGTTGGGCCAAATGGTCTGTTTTCACACTGTAGGGATTCTAAGGTTCTTTGAACTAATGTATTAGGGCCAATAAAAAACGATTTCCCATCTCCTTCCCAGCAGTGAGGCATCATGGGGGCATTCAATGTTTTGACCATGGGCTGCAAACTTTGGGTAGCTGCTCTGTAAACAGGTCCCTTTATACTAGATATTAAACACTGCTTCTGCTATTTGAGAAGATTGAGATTTGAAAGCAACACAAGATTCAGCACAAAATGGACGAGAATGAAAATTTAAAATATTCATCACAATGCTCTTTAGGGAGGGCAGAGTAGTTTAAAAGGAAGGAGGCTAAGTGGTTCTGACAGAAGAATGTCTGATTACATTGCAAATATTATTACAAAAGATTAGTAAAATACACCTTGGACATGGACACACACATTTGCCGTTAGGCAGGGTTGTGGGATGTGAGAAAAGGATTTCACTTAGTGAATGGTCTCCTGTATAGGGAATGTCACCCAATGATAGATTCCAGTGACGATATGAGAAATATAAAGAATGTTGTCACTAAATATATTGAAAATACAGGACATATATTGAATGTAAAACAAAAGGAATGTTAGTCACTGAATGGACTCCAGGGTCAGTTTATCAATAGCAACTTGTATTTAAATAAAACTGTCATGCACCAAGGTACTTGATGGGAGTGTTATAAAGTGAACTTAGATACTAAGCTAAATAAAAAGATAGGACAGATAGTCAAAAACTTCTGCAATACTGTAGCTTTTAAGCAGCGATAGAGAGGTGAAGAGATTTAAGAAGGGGAATCCAGAACTTGGGGCTAATGCAGCTGAAAGCACAGTCAACAAAAGTAGAGCACTTAAAATAGGTCAGGCACCAGAGGCCAGAATTAGAGGAGTACACAGAGGGTTATGGGGGCAGAGAAGGTTACAGACAAAGGGAAGAGATGAAGCCAAAAAGGGATTTGAAAACCTCCATTTTTATATGCCAAGGTATTGTTTGGCCTGGAGCCATTGAGTTAGTGACCCTGTCATTCCTACCAGACCCAAACCCGATCACAGTCACTTGATCTGAACCTTGTCACTCCTACTGAAACTGAGGTCTGTCACTGACTCTTGAGTGTGATCATTTCCCATGACTCCAATTGCTCCCTCTGACTTGAATTATTGTAACTCCCTCCTGAACCCCAGCCAAGATCCATGGCACCTTTTTCGCCCAACTCTCTTTCTCCCCCATTGAAGTGTGCTGAGGTCATTAAAGCATTTTGCAGTGGGCATTGATTATGCTGTAGGTGGAGAAGCTTCCTGGGAGATGGATACTTTTCATCCTGCAGGAAGGGATGTACTTTCCTCATTGGAAGGCATGGTTTCCCTGCATAATAGTATTTACCAGTGAATGGGCTGATTTTATTGGGGCTGGGTGTGTGGCTGGGTTTATTCTGCTGTGTTGAAGCGAGGTGATCACCTATTACCTTGTAGGACACAGGGTTAATTTTCCAGCATGGTTAGAGAACCAATTGCCGTACAATGGCCAAGCATGTGGTAGGGAATAGGTGAACTGGAACAGGGTCTAGTTTGTGTTTTATTCATTCAGAGCATATGGATGTTGCTGGCTGGGCCAGTTTTTATTGCCTGTCCCTTGTTGCCCTTGAGAAGGTGGTGGATGACCTGCCTTCTGAGCTGCTGTAGTCTGTTTGGTGTGGGTGCTTCCAAAATGCTGTAATGTCATTACTGTGGGGTGCACTGGTTCCAAATAAAATGTGGTTGAATTCCCCACTACTGGTTTGCTCACTGGCTGCTGCTGTCCAAGAGGTGTTGGGATGTATTAGCACATTGTAGGGCCCTTATAAACTTTTGATATTATATCACGTATGTGTTACAGGCTGCAGCTCAAAAGAAATCAGTTCATTTTCTTCCTCTCTGTCCATATTTTCTGCTTGAAAATCAGGTGCTGGAATGACTAATTCCTACTTTGACATTGATAGATTTTAACCAGTGGGTCCAAGTTATTAAAGTAATGTGGGTGAAAAAAAACCTTAAGCCAAGTTTGTCAGAATGTTCATATAGAGGTATATTTTCTAAATAATTCACTGGCATATATTGATGTCACTGCTCAAAGGATATTGAAACCAGTGCAGTTAGCGGGTGAAGCAGAGTTAAAGGACAGGAGCTATTTAGACCAGGAAACACAAAAATTCATGCATTTTAAGGCTATTTGTGTATTCACCTGCCTAAATTTCTGTCTTTACATTTGTGATGCAAACTGTTATTGTAAATTTCTCACATTTTTGAATACAATCTTCCATTAGTGATGATATTGCACATATGCTAATAAATTATCCAGTTTAAGAAATGCTTGTAATCTGAATCAATTTTGTAATTAAAAGTTTATTGTTTGGAGTTCAGTTTGTGACTGAGATCTTTCTTACAGGAGTGTTTTCTACTCTACGTGCTGTCCCAAAGAAAGAAGGCTTCCTTGGCCTGTATAAAGGTAACGGAGCAATGATGGTCAGGATCTTTCCTTACGGTGCTATTCAGTTCACTGCGTTTGACCGATACAGAAAGGTAAAGTTAGTTGAATAAATAGAATTCATGATAACAGCATTATTAAAATATCGAATTAATACACAAGTACAAGTTGTAACAGTCATTTCTATTTTATGACTTGCTGATCTGAATGAATGGGAAATAGTGTGGTGCAGCAGTAAACCCTATTATGCCTAATATTCTGGAGCACCAGAGCAGTATTTTTTATTCATTCATGAAATGCAGGCTTCACTGGCTGGGCCAACATTTATGGTCTATTCCTAATTACTATTGAGAGGGGTGGAGCTTCCTTTTTGAACTACTGCTTTCCTTATGGTGTAAGTGCATCCACATTGCTGTCAGGGAAGGAATTGAAGGTTTTTGACCCAGCCATTCTGCAAGAAAGAAGATATAATTCCAAATTAGGACAGGCGGTGCATTGGAGAAGAACTTCCAGCTTGTGTTTTCATAGAGGGTATTGGTGGAGGGTTGCTTTTCGGACTGGAGGCCTGTGACCATCTGTGCGCCACAAGGATCGGTGCTGGATCCACTACTTTTCATCATTTATATAAACGATATGGATGTGAACATAGGAGGTATGGTTAGCAAGTTTGGAGGTGTAGTGGACAGTGAAGAAGGTTACCTTGGAGTACAATGGGATCTTGATCAGATAGGCCAATGGGCCAAGGTGTGGTAGATGGAGTTTAATTTTGATAAATTTGAGGTGCTGTATTTTGGAAAGGCAAGTCAGGGCAGGACTTATACACTAGGATAAAGCGAGGACTGCAAATGCTGGAGAGTCAAGAGTCAAAAAGTGTGGCTGTGGAAAAGTACAGCAGGTCAGGCGGCATTCAAAGAGCAAGAGAGTCAACGTTTCGGGCATCAGCCCTTCATTAGGATTTAAACACATATGTTTACCTTTATTAGTCAGTGCATTGAGTATGGGAGTTGGGACGTTATATTGAGGCTTTACAAGACATTGGTTAGGCCACTATTGGAATACTGCATGCGGTACTGGTCTCTCTGCTGTAGGAAGAATGTTGTGAAACGATTTACAAGAATGTTGCTAGGGTTAGAGGGTTTGAGCCATAGGGAGAGGCTGAATGGACTGGGCTGTTTTCCCTGGAGCATAGGCAGCCGCGGGGTGACCTTAGGGGTGAATAAAATCATGAGGGGCATGACAAATCGACAAGGTTTTTTCCTAAGGATAGGGGAGTCCAAAACTAGAGGGCATAGGTTTAAGGTGATTTAGCTCATTGAATCTGTGTCCACACTTTTGAGAAATCTAATCAGATAACATTGCCTGGTCTGTGTGTGGCACTGTGCTAAATGAGATAAACTTCAAATAGATCTGTCAACTTAAAACTGACCATTCATAAGGTGCTACGGGCCATCAGCAGAATTGTATTGAATCACAAACTATAACCTCACAGCCCCCCACATTCCCAGCTCTATTTGACCACGAACAGAACTGGTTAAGCCATATAAAGTCATGGTTAAGTCATTCAGTTTGCTCAGATATGGCCTTTCCTTAACAATTTCCCTTGATTCACAAACAGAAAGTGCTGGACAAACTCAGCAGGTCCGGTAGCATCTGGGGGGAGAGAATCAAAATTAACATTTCAAGTCCAGTGACCCTTAGTCTCCTTTATTAGAGTCAGTCATAGATTCTAACAGCTTGGAAACAGGTCCTTTGACCTAACTCATCATGTTGACCAAATTTCCTAAACTGAACTCGTCTTGTTTGCCTGCATTTGCCCCATATCCCTCTAAACCTTTCCAATTCATGTACCTGTCCAAATGCCTTTTATATGTTGCAATTGTGCCCACCTCTACCACTTTTTCTGGCAACTCATTCCATATATGCACCACTGTCTGTGTGAAAAAGTTGTCCCTCAGGTCCCTTTTAAATCTTTCCTTTCTCCCCTTAAACCTGTGCCTTCTAGTCTTTGGACTGCCCTACCGGCAACTCACCTTATCTATGCCTGTCATAATTTAAAACCCCTATCAAGTCACTCCTCAGCTTCCTACGCTTCAACGAAAAAAAGCCCCAGCTTATCCAGCCTCTCCTTTGGGATGCCTCAGTCGTTAGCTTTGCTGCCTCACAGTGCTTTTCGGAGGGCCAGTGTGGACTCGATGGGCTGATTGGCCAGCCTCCACCCTGTCAGGATTCTGAGTTTCCACAGAACTTATTCTAATGTCACATATGTGGGCGGCACGGTGGCACAGTGGTTAGCACTGCTGCCTCACAGCGCCTGTAGACCCGGGTTCAATTCCCGACTCAGGCGACTGACTGTGTGGAGTTTGCACGTTCTCCCCGTGTCTGCGTGGGTTTCCTCCGGGTGCTCCGGTTTCCTCCCACAGTCCAAAGATGTGCGGGTCAGGTGAATTGGCCAAGCTAAAATTGCCCGTAGTGTTAGGTAAGGGGTAAATGTAGGGGTATGGGTGGGTTGCGCTTCGGCGGGTCGGTGTGGACTTGTTGGGCCGAAGGGCCTGTTTCCACACTGTAAGTCTAATCTAAAAAATAAATCCAGAGCCCTCTCTTCAGCCCCCATTAATATTGCTGTCTTAACATTTCTCTTCCGTCCATGTATAGCTGAGCCACCCATTGTGCTGTGGACTTGGACTTGGCTTTGGCTGCAGTCTCCAGGGAAATTCCCTTCTTTGTCAGTATTCAGGGTTGAATACTGATTAGACAGCAAATATGAAAACGTTAGTGTTAGTCTTTATTATAGTGTTTGTAAATGAAAAATTCTTCTTGCAATTATGGAGAGTTTTAGTGAGATCATACCTGGAACAGAGTGTGTGGCTTAAAACGTGTTACCTTAAGAAGGACCTACTTGCCTTGAGTTCACTAAAGATTCATGAGATAGGTTCATGGGATGAGGAAGTTGACCCATTAGGAGAGAATGGTGGGTCTACATCAGGAAACTTCTTTTTGAGATTTTCTCGAGGGCTGCTTTTTAAATTTCGGGGGCTACGTTTTAGTACTCAAGTCTCCTTTTCTCATTCTTATTAACAAATGCATTTCATCATGCGGTTGCTGAGTAGCAGTACCTTTTATATTTGTGGCTTTATCTGCACCGAAGCAGAGAGAGAAGAATTCATCGATATTCTCAATATGAATTCTGTATTAGACATGAAGTACCGATGCACAAGAAAATTATTGATTTGCTAGACATTGCCATATTAAAATCGGCATAAGACAACAGGCATAAGTTGGCAGCGAAAGTTTTTTTTATGTCAAAGTAACTGACACACACAAAGCTATCATCCTAAAAGCACTTCTACAGACTGATGTCACAACTAATGCGTTTCCATTGCATGTGCACAAAGCTGGAATATATAACTAGCTACTACAGTTCTACCCTTTTTATATCATCTCAGATCTCAAACTCTGACTTAATTGACAGTTTTCATTGCAATAGCATCCATTACATTCATTCCCATATAGTGACCTGAACGTATGGGCATTTAAATGAGACAATCCAAATACATTTGCCAGAATTGATTTCAAATTTTATTTTTGCTTGTTTCTTAGTTAGCTGAGTATTCCTTTGTTGATAAGTTTAAAACTCTTCTCCCTTCCTGCCTCACCTTCTCACCCTTCCAGCCTCACCTACTTGCCCCATGCCTTCCTTTTTACTCAGGCAGTAGCCTTGCACTCTTATCTGCCTGCATTTTCAACCTCCTTTCTTCACTGACCCCTCATAGCATCCTCCTTCACCCCACTGCAGCCCTCCTGCCCATTCACAGCCTTGCCCTTGTTATTTTTGCAACTCGACCCATCACTCTAGTCGCAGACTTCTCCCACCCCTTCCCCTCCACTTGTAAGTTTTCTTTTTCTCGCTGTACTTCCTCCTGCATAATCCCTCTCTTCAGTCCCTTGAAGCCTCTTACTTCCTACCCCTGTTGCCCAGTGGCTAAGGGCTTTCTGCCCATTTGTCACCCTCAAACACAGTGAAAGGCTTCTTCACCTCTGGCTTACTTAGTTTCATTTCTGTCTTATATGTTCATTGCTCCTTCAATCACAGGCTGTACCTTGCTCATGTTTGCTATTGACAAATGTCAGTTGGCCAATCAGCAGCAGGCATGAAAGAGAGCCAGCCTGAGATTGGAAGAGCAGCTCCCAGCTGATTCTGTTCATTCTGCAATGGCAGTGACTTTTGTCTGGTCATCCCCATGAATGAATTTTCCCAGGCATCTTGACTTTTGGGGATTAATTTACTGCTGCCCCCATGTCTATTGAGCGGTGACCAATAATTATGAGAATTTAGAATGGCAAAAGATCATAGGATCACGATAGCACAGAAACTCCTGTCATATTATTATTTCAGCCCTCTATTGAGTATTTCAGTCCATTACTTTCTTCCTGACCTTACAAGTTTATTTCCCTTTTGTACTCAATACTCCTCCAATTTTCTCTTAAATCATTGGTTTCTGATTTTGTTACCTGCTGTATGAGGCAGTCTTCAATAATTCTATGTTGTTGCTCAAAACCTTAAAATTGTGTCCCTTAGTTTCCACCAGCTTTTCTTCTAATTGGCCAAACCTGTCATAATTCTGTACATGTTCCCTATTCCTGTTTTGAACTCTGCCATTAATTTGATATTGCCTCTCCCTATCCCATCTACCAAAATGAATCACCTCACACTCAGCCATACCCACGCCTCCTATTTGCTCCCTAACCAACATAATCTTTCCGTTGACTATCTTTTGATTATTTGTGTTTGTAAAGCACTTTTGGATTCTATTGACTCCCCAGAAGAGATTTGGATGAGCACCTTGAGGAGAAAGAAAATGATGAGCAACAGAGAGGTGGGAAGAGGGTATCAAAAACAGAAATTGCTGAGTGGGTCTGGCAGCGTCTGTGAGGAGAAATCAGAGTAAATGTTGTGAACCTAGTTCTGAGGAAGGATCATTGGATCCAAAATGTTAACTCTGATTTATCTTCACAGATGCTGCCAGATCTGCTGAGCTTCTCCAGCAATTTGTGTTTTTGTTTCTGATTTACAACATCTCCATTCTTTCGGTTTTACTTATGGGAGAGAGTATGGTTGGATAACCGCATCAAATGGCTGACACAAAAATAGTTACGATTTGGAGATGCCGGTGTTGGACTAGGGTGTACAAAGTTTAAAAATCACACAACATCAGGTTATAGTCCAACAGGTTTAATTGGAAGCACACTGCTTTCGGAGCAACACTCCTTCATCAGGTGGTAGTGGAGGGCTCAATTCTAACACACACAATTTACAGTGTGATGTAACTGAAATTATGCATTGAAAAATTGATCGTCTGTTTAGTCTTTCATCTGTTAGAATACTGATAGATTCATTTCTTTCATGTATAAATCACAAAACCTTTTTTTTAAAGAAGTTGCATTCTTGGGTTAGCTGTTAACAATGGTGATAGCTAGATAATATATTAGTAGTCTTCCCTATGATGGATGTGGTGTTGGTGTAAGTACCTAGGGGAGGATATAGCTGCTTTAGGTGATGGCTCTTATAGTGCACTGGTCATATCTCTACATCTGAGCTTGGAGGTCCAACTGCTGCAAAGGTGTGTAATACCATTTCTCTGAACAGGTTGCTGCGAAAATACCTATATTTGTCTTGGCGGGGACAATGAAGCTCCACCAGACTGTGAAGGGATTTTTGAATGAAGGGAGTATGACTGGGGCTGCATTCTGGAGAATTTAGAACAATTGTTGATCATAGTAACACATGAGTGTGTGTGGGATTATATCACAGTGAAGTTACTGGGATTTGTGAGGTGTCTTAAGTAATTCATCAATGCACTAATGTGCATTGTGGTAATAGTTGGGAATGATATTTGTATGTTTAGAATTGTGAACAAATGAATGTCATTTTGATTTTTCTCAGCTCTTGATAGCCAAACTTGGTATCTCTGGGCACATCCACCGATTAATGGCTGGATCCATGGCAGGTAATTTGTTTCCTTATGAATTCTTGGTAATCTTCCAATGTAGCTGGAATCAATGTGAAGAAAATCTCTGAAATTGCTTAAAAAAAGTTAACAGTGCTTTTAATGAAGTTTTTGGATCAGTTATGGCATAGAAGAGGCCATTTGGTTCATCTACTCCAAGCTGTCACCCAGCAGTCAATCAGTCCTCCTACCCACTCTAGTCCTGATTATAGAATCCCTACAGTGTGGAAGCAAGCCATTCAGCCCATCAGGTCCACACAGACCCTCCAAAGAGCATTCATCCCAGACACACCCCACTACTTTATCCTTGTAAATCTGCATTTCCCACTGCAAGTCCACCTGGCCCGCACATCCCTGGACACTGTGGGCAATTTAGCATGGCCAGTCCACTTAACCTGCACATCTTTAGACTGTGGGAGGAAACCAGAGCACTTAGAGGAAGCCCCTGCAGACATGGGGCGAATGTGCAAACTCCATATTCTTAGCCTGAGATTGAGAATTGAACCCAAATGGAATCTCTGGTGCTGTGAAGCAACAGTGCTAACCACTGAGCCCATTATTTCCCTCAAAGTACCCAGTCTCTTTTTGAAATCATTCCTTGTTTCTGCTTCCATCAAACTTGTACATCATGAATTCCAGGTCATTGCCACTTATTATGTAGAAATATTCTCCTTTGCTTTCTCCCTTTTCTAATTCTGCATTTAAGTTCCTTCCTAATTTCTCTATATTCCTCAAAGGCTTCGGCATCTGCATGGACCAATCCTATGCTTTCTTTATTGTTTTGACTGAGCTTACAATTTCCCTTGTCATCCAGCTGCAATATGACCTCACAATTCCTGTACTCAATACTCTGACCAATACCAAACACCTTCTTCACTATCCTATTGACCTGCAACTCCACTTTCAAGGAGCTATGAACCTGCACTCCAAGGTCACTTTGTTCAGCAACACTCCCCAGCACCTTCCCATTAAGTGTATTAGTCCTGCTCGGATTTGCTTTCCCAAAATGCAGCCCCTGGCATTCGTCAAAAATAAACTCCCATTTGCCACTTCTCAGCCCATTGGCCCATCTGATCAAGATCCTGTTGTAATCTGAGGTAACCTTCTTCGCTGTCCACTACACTTCCAATTTGGGTGTCATCTGGAAACTTACAAACTACACCTCTTATGCTCACATCCAAATCAATTATATAAATGATTCCTAATACTGTCAAAATTGGCCTTTCTCCAATTTAGAACTTCAACTGGTCTATCCTTTTCCAACACTATTTTAAAACTAATGGAATTATGGTCGCTGGCCCCAAAGTGCTCCCTCACTGACACCGCAGTCGCCTGCCCTGCCTTACTTCCCAAGAGTAGGTCAAGTTTTGCACCTTCTAGAGTAGGTACATCCACATATTGAATCAGAAAATTTTCTTGTACAAACTTAACAAATTCTTCTCCATCTAAACCCTTAACTCTATGGCAGTCCGAGTCTATATTCGGAAAGTTAAAATCCCCTACCATAACCACTCTATTATTCTTACAGATATCTGAGATCTCCTTACAAATCTGTTTCTCAATTTCTTTCTGTCTATTAGGGTGTATAGAATACAATTCTAATAATGTGATCACCCCTTTCTTATTTCCCAGTTCCACCTAAATAATTTCTCTGGATGTATTTCCAGGAATATCCTCCCTCAGTACAGCTGTAATGCTATCCCTTATCAAAAATGCTACTCTCCCTCCTCTCTTGCCTCCCTTTCTATCCTTCCTATAGCACTTGTATCCTGGAACATTAAGCTGCCAGTCCTAGCCATCCCTGAGCCATGTTTCTGTAATTGCTCTGATATCCCAGTCCCATGTTCCTAACCAATGCTTGAGTTCATCTGCCTTCCATGTTAGGCCTCTTGCATTGAAATAAATGAAGTTTAATTTATCAGACCTACCTTGTTCTCTGCTTTGTCCCCACCTGCCCTGACTGTTTGACTCTCTTTTCTCGACTGTACCAGTCTCAGATTGATCTCTTTCCTTGCTATCTCCCTGGGTCGCACTCCCCCAATGTAATAGTTTAAATCCTCCTGGGCAGCTCTAGCAAATCTCCCTGCCAGTATATTGGTCCATTTCCAATTTATTAGTCCCTTTGCAATCCGTCCTTCTTGTACAAGTCACTTCTACCCGAGAAGAGATTCCAATGATCCAAAAATGTGAATCCTTCTGCCATACGCCAGCTCCTCAGCCATGCATTCATCTGCTCTATCCTCCTATTCCTGCCCTCACTAGCTCGCAGCACCGGGATTAATCCAGATATTACTACTATCGAGGATCTCCTTTTTAAATTTCTGCCTAACTCTGTATGTACTCCCTTCAGAATCTCATCCTTTTGCCTTCCTCTGTCATTGGTTCCAATGTGTACAATGACCTCCTGCTCGCCCCTCTCCTCCTTGAGAACATCCTGCACCCTCTCTGAGACGTCCTTGATCCTGGCATCAGGGAGGCAACATACCATTCGATTTTTCGCTGCTGGCCACAGAAACGTCCATCTGTGCCTTGGACTAGAGAGTCCCCTAACACAGTTGATCTCTTGGAACTCTATGTACCCCTCATTGCATTAGACCAGTCTCAATACCAGAAACTTGGCTGTTCTTACTACATTTTCCTGAAAATCCATCACCCTCTACATTTTCCAAAACAGCATACTTGTTTGAAATGGGTCTAGCCACAGAAAACTCCTGCATTACCTACATACCCCTCTTAACATTCCTGGAATTAACCCATCTATGAGACTGTATCTGCAACTTTTCTCTCTTCCTATAACACTCATCCATCACATCCCCGTCATTGCCTCTAGCTGTCTCTCCAACCGATCCATTCGATCTGATAGGTGTTGCAACCAACAACGTTTATTACAGATATAATCCTCAGTAACACATAAACTCTCCCTGATCTCCCACATCCGACAAAAAGAGCATATCACTCTAATAAAGGTCATTTTTGTTACTTCCAGTCTACAGAACTAGAAAATAGTACTGTCTTATTCCTTTAGCACTGCTCCATGCTAACTTCATACTTCTGGCTTATATTTTTAAGTTTAATCAAGAGACATACCTCAGTGAAACATATAATAAAAAAAAATCCAATCTACTCACTACTATAGACTTGCTGTAAGACTACACTTAAAAATATTAACTTATCTCTTTCTGTGCTGTGACCTCTCTCAAAAAGGTTCCTCCAAGATTAATAGTCAATTTCAGTGTTTGTTAATTTTTCCAGACGCACTCTGATATCCAGCAATACATGAATTCAAACAGCAAAGACATTAACTGCACAGGTTCAACAGTCAGCAGTGTGGGTTTCTTTTTTTCTCTGTCCTGCACTGACCTCACCATGTGCTGCCTTTGTCTATTTTCTCCCTTTTAAAAGATGCTGTTGTTTTGACTTCTTTTTCTACAAATTTCTAAAACAATGCAACAGCATATAAAACAGTAATTGCTGCTACTGGAATTTGAGGAAATCACCTCCAACACCTAAAACACCTCAAAAAAGGAGCAGCTGTTACAGCCAAATATTTTTCCCGTCCTCCATCTTGTAGTAATGTCTTTCTTACATGGTTTTTCTGTCTCCAGATTCCTGACTACTGCTAAGAGGCCTGTACACAACTTCCATCATGTTTTTTTTCCCTTTGGGTTTCCTGAATTTTACCCACATAGATTGTACACCTTCTGACTCTGTATCAATTCTTGCTTTCAATTTAATTTTAATTCTTACTAACAAGACAACCCAATCCTCTCTGCTCATCTGCCTGACGCACACTTCTAGATATTTGGTTACCAGTCCTGATATCCCTATCACCGTCCATTTTAATTCCCCTTCTCGTTCCCTTTCCGACGTGACCATCCTTGGCCTCCTCCATTGTCACAACAAATCTGACTGCAATTTGGAGGAAGAATACCTCATCTTCTGCCTCGGCAACCCAGAGGAAATGTGGGTGGCACAGTGGTTAGCACTGTCGCCTCACAGTGCCAGAGACCTGGGTTCAATTCCTGCCTCAGGCAACTGTCTGTGTGGAGTTTGCACATTCTCCCCGTGCCTGTGTGGGTTTCCTCCGGGTGCTCTGGTTTCCTCCAACAGTCCAGAAATGTGCAGGTTAGGTGAATTGGCCATGCTAAATTGCCCGTAGTGTTAGGTGAAGGGGTAAATGTAGGGGAATGGGTCTGTTGGTTGCTCTTCGGAGGGTCGGTGTGGACTTGTTGGGTCGAAGAGCCTGTTTCCGCACTGTAAGTAATCTAAGGACTCAACATTGAGTTCTCCAATTTCAAATAATCTTGCTTCCCATCACCTGACTCACTTCCCAGGCCCTCCCCCTGCCCCTCCCTTTCCTTCCTCTCATTGATCCTTCCTTCCAGCACCAACCGGATTCGTTCCTCTCATTGACCAACCAGGTTGTACCCTCTACCTGTGTTCGCCTATCCCCACCTCAGCACCCTGCCCCCACCCCCTTTATCTGCAGCTCCCCTTAAATCCATCCTCAGTCTTGAAGAAGGGTTACAGCCAAAATGTTGACTTCTTCACCTCCTAATGCTGCCTGGCTTACTGTGTTCTTCTAGCCTCCTGCTTGTCTACCTTGGAATCCAGCATCTGCAGTATTTTCGTCTCCAGCACTGATTTCCTTGTAGCCATGACTCTGTGATACCCACAACATCATACCTGCCAATTTCAATCCACATTATAAGCTCATTTGTCTTGTTTTGTATACTGCACGCATTTAAGTACAGCACACTCAGCGATGCGTTGACTCCCTCCTTCTTGTGGTTTTACCACTATCTGTTGAGCCTGAAGTTAGATTTCTGACACTTCCCATACTCTCTAGCCTATTACTTGTTCTGGTAACTTTACTTACGGCTTCTGATTCCTCCCCTAGAACATGGAACATTATAGTGCAGTACAGGCCCTTCGGCCCTCAATGTTGCATCGACATGTGAAATCGATCTGAAGTCTATCTATCCTACATTATTCCATTCTCATCCATATGCCTATCCAATGACCATTGAAATGCCTTTAAACTTAGTGAGTCTATTACTGTTGCAGGAAGGGTGTTCCATGCCCCTACTACTCCCTCAGTAAAGAAACTACCTCCATCTATCCTATATCTATCACCCCTCAATTTAAAACTATGTCCCCTCGTGCTAGCCATCGCCATCTGTGGAAAAAGACTCTCACTGTCCACCCTATCTAACCTCTGATTATCTTATATTCTTAATTAGGTCACCTCTCAACCTTCTTCTCTCTAACGAAAACAGCCTGAAGTCCCTCAGCCCTTCCTCGTAAAGCCATCCCTTCATATGAGGCAACCTCGTTGTAAATCCCCTCTGAACCTTTTTCCAAAGCTTCTACATCCTTTCTATAATGCGGTGACCAGAACTGTATGCAGTGTTCCAAGTGCAGCCACCCCAGAAATTTGTACAACTGCAGCATGACCTCATGATTCTGAAACTCAATCCCTCTGCCAATAAGAGCCAACACACTGTATGCCTTCTTAACAACCCTGGGTGGCAATGTTCAGGAATCTGGACACCGAGATCCCTTAGCTCATCTACACTACCAAGAATCTTACCATTAACTAAGTATTCTGCATTCCAGCTACTCCTTTCAAAGTGTATCACTTTACAATTTTCCGCATTAAACTCCATTTGCCACCTGTCAGCCCAGCTCTGTAGCTTATCTATGTCCCTCTGTAACCTGCAACAACTCTGTCCACAACTCCACTGACCTTAGCGTCATCCACAAATGTACTAACTGATCCTTCTATGCCTTCATCCAAGTAATTTATAAAAATGACAAACAGTAGTGGATCCAAACAGATCCATGCAGTACACCAGTCATAACTGAACTCCAGGATGAATATTTCCCTTCAACCACCACCCGGTGTCTTCTTTCAGCTCGCCAATTTCTGATCCAAGCTGCTAAATCACCCTCAATCGCATGCGCCGACCTGTGGAACCAATCTGAAGCCCATCTAGCCTATACTATTCCAATCTCGTTCATATGTTTGTCCAATGACCACTTAAATACCCTTAAAGTTGGCGAGTCTACTATTGTTGCTCATCCTCCCTACAACATTCACACAGGGAATAAGAATCTCAAAGCTGTTATACAAGCCTGAACCAACCATTTTTAACTGCTTCATAAATGATGTTCCCTCCATCATAAAGTCAGAAGTGGGGATGTTTTCTGATGATGGCACATTGTGCAGCACCATGACTCCTCAGACTTATCCATGTCCCTCAAGATTTTATAAACCTCTATAAGGGCACTCCTCAATCTGTGATGCTCCAGGGAAAAGAGTCCCAGCCTATTCAACATTCCAGTTTTAACAGCATCCTTGTAAATCTTTTCTGCACTCTCTCAAGTTTAACAACATCTTTCCTATAGAAGGGCGACCTGAATCGTACGCAGTATTCCAAAAGTATCCTCATCAATGTCTTAGGCAGTCGCAACATGACTTCCCAACCCCCATACTCAATGTTTTGATCAATGAAAGCATTACAATTGCTGCCTTCACCACCCTGTCTATCTCCAACTCCACTTTCAAGGAATTATGCACTGCACCTCAAGGTCTCTGTTCAGCAAAAGCACTGAGAGCCCTATCATTAACTGTACAAATCCTGCACTGATTTGCCTTACCAAAATGCAACACCTCACATTTATCTAAGTGAAACTGCATCAGGCAGTTATTAATTACTGAGAATGCTATAAAACGTCACACAAAGCCATCTTTGATCATGACAAGATTCCTTATTAAACTGGTCAAATGATGACCAAACGTTAACACCAAGTTTGTTTTACTACTGACCATGTAAGCCTTAGTTTAGGTTTTTATTGCTTTCATGTTCTTTGAGAGAACAACAGACAATAAGGAGTGTTATCTTACAGGGATGACTGCAGTGATATGTACTTATCCACTTGACATGATTCGAGCCCGTCTGGCCTTCCAGGTGAAGGGCGAGCACAGGTATGCTGGAATCATTGATGCTTTCAGGGTCATTTATACACAGGTGCGTATTGCATCTTTCTGTTACACTCTATGAGAAATGAACCTGATGAGCTGTGTTGGAAAATTGAAAGTAATTAAATGCTGAGGCTCCCTAATATAGTGTTAGTAAGTATTTCAATGACAGATGTTTGGAGCATAGTTTGTAGCTTTCTGGGTGTAAATGTCAATCCCATGGTCATAAAAGGATTTCATTTTCATCCCCATTTTCAATGGAGTTTTCCTTAATTTGCTCTTGAGAATGAGAAAAGTCAATTTTTCAAAAATTTATGTTCGGGACTCCTTCTCAATCCCAGATACAGCCTTAAACCTCTATTACTTCCATTGTAGTTAGACAGGAATGCTGAATGAGTGAAGCTGCTGGATCCAAGGTAGCAGTTAATGGGACTGTTATAAAGCCACTGTAGTTTCATTCCAGCAAGACCTTGCAATTACAGGTCTGGTCTGGAGTAATAATACCACTCCTGAAAGATTTTGCATCGCTGGGAATGTGGGAAGTTTAAAACTGCAGAATTTAAGCCAATGCAGCTATTTAAAGAGATCCAGGTGTTCCAGCAGTGCTGCAAGCATCTGCATCAATAGTGATAGATAGTCACATTCTTTCCAGACAGTTAGATACAAGATACTACTTATTGTGTGACCTGGGCCTCGCAGTCAGAGTAACAGCCAGCTCATCATTGGGCTTAGAGCAAAGAACCTCCTTTCTCAGTATTGCTCCCTGTTGCTCTTGTCACTCTGGAGCTTGACTCCTTATTTATGTAGTCACTCTGAGAGTGCTGCATCCTGTCCGTGCAGTCACACTGGGATTGTGATCCCCTGGTTGTATGGTTGTATGTGTTTCTTCTGCCACTCCCATCTCTCGAGCTGACTCCATGGTTCTCACGTCCTCCGTGCTATCGGGCCATGTTTGTCTTAATTTTGCTTTCTAATTTGTGTTTTCCTGTGTCCATTCATATTTGGTTGCTCTTTTAGATATGCACATATGTTAGTTCAGTATCATTTTATTCACTGTTTGTTGCTCCCTTTTTCTTTTTCTCTACGTTTCCCAGGGCTTCTCTATGCCTCCTTTCATATCTCCTTGCTTGGGTACTCAGCCCTATTAGTTGCTTACTTCCTATTCTGTTTTTGTTCATTTAGGATGTGGACAAAACTGGTTAGCCAGCATTTTTTTCTGTTGCTAATTGCACTTTAGGAGATTGTGATGAGCTGCTGTTTTGAACTGTTCCAATCTGTGTGACGTATGTAGGCCCACAGTGCTGTCAGGGAGCAACACTAAAGGAATGGCAATGCATTTACAGGTCAGGATGGTGTGTGTTTTGGAGGGGAATTTTCAGGTATTGGTGTTCCTATGTGTCTGCTGCCCTTGCCCTTCTAAGTAATAGATCTCATTGGTTTGGAAAATTCTTCTCGCTGCAGAATTCTCCGTCTGTACCTGTTGTTGGCCTTTACATGGCTAGTCCCATTCAATGTCTGGTACCCAACCCCCAGAGAGTGGGGCTTCAGCAATTCTGATGCCATTAAATGTCAAGGTGCAGTGGTTGGAGTCTCGCTTGCTTGTCTGGAAATTGTGTGGCATGAATGTTAATTTCCACTTGTCAGTCCAAACCTTGTTATTATCCATGTCTTACTGCTTTTGGACATGAATTGCTTCAGTACCTAATAAATCATGAATGGTGCTGAACATTCAGCAAACATTGGTGAACATCCCACTTCTGACCTTATTATGGAGGGAAGGTCATTGATGAAGCAGCTGTAGATGGTTGGGCCTAAGACACTGTCCTGAGGAACTCCTATAGCAATGTCCTGGAGCTGAGATGACTGACCTCCAGCAAACACAACCATCTTTCTTTGTGCTAATTATTACTGACCAGGGAAGCGTATCCTCCTGATTTCCATTGACTCTAGTTTTCCTTGGGCTCCTTTATGTTGCATTTGATCAAATACAGCCTTGATGTCAACGGCAGTTGGCCTTACTTCCTTTTTTGAGTTTATCGCTTTTGTTGATGTTTGCACCAAGGCTATAATGAGGTCAGAAACTGGGTGGCCCTAACAGAGCCCAAACTGAGCATCAGTGTGCAGGTTTTTTTTAGATTAGATTAGATTACCTACAGTGTGGAAACAGGCCCTTCAGCCCAACAAGTCCACACCGACCCGCTGAAGTGCAACCCACCCATACCCCTACACTTAGCCCTTCACCTAACACTACGGGCAATTTAGCATGGCTGATTCACCTAACCTGCACATCTTTGTGACTGTGGGAGGAAACTGGAGCACCCGGAGGAAACCCACGCAGACACGGGGAGAATGTGCAAACTCTACACAGTCAGTCGCCTGAGGTTATTGCTGAGCAGTGTTGCCTAATAGTACAATCAGTCACAACTGCCGTCACTTTACTTATGATTGAGGGTAGATTGATTAGATTACTTACAGTGTGGAAACGGGCCCTTCAGCCCAACCAGTCCACACCGACCCTCCGAAGCGCACACATCCAAACCAATTCCCTTATATTTACCCCAGCACCTAACACTACGGGCAATTTAGCATGGCTGATTCACCTAACCTGCACATTTTTTTTGGACTGTGGGAGGAAACCAGAGCACCCGAAGGAAACCCACGCAGACACGGGGAAAATGTGCAAACTACACACAATCAGTCACCTGAGGCGGGAATTGAACCCAGGTCTCTGGCGCTGTGAGGCAGCAGTGCTAACCACTGTGCCACCGTGCTGCCCACCCACTGTGACACCGTGGGCAGTAATCAGTCAGGTTTAACATGTCCAAGTATTTGTGCATATGCCAGACCTGGGTAATTTTCCGCATTGTTGTAAATTTCTTGGAATGATTTGGCAAGGAGTGTGACTAGTTCTGGAGTACAATTCAGAACGCGTCAGGACTCATTGTCTTTGCAAAATCCAGTAAGTTCAGCTGTTTCTTAATATCATGTTGTAAGGACATATACATTATTATTTTGGGAATATAAACTGAAAAATTGACGTTTGCACTGCTGTGTTGCAAAGGTAGAACCATTTGATTTTTAGAAATTGCAGAAAGTGTGTGGTATTCACTTCTCAGTTGCTTAAAGTAAGTAAGTTTTGGAGAAGTTGGTTTTAAAGTCAAAGATCTACAGCATCAAAATGGGTCTGTGCCGGTCAAAAGAAACCACCTAACTTTTCTCATCCCATTTTCCAGCATTTGACCTTGGCATCACACGTACTTATTTAACATGAGGGTTTCTGCCTCTACTAGCAGTGAGTTCCAAATTTCTACCACCCTCTGGGTGAAAAAAAGATATTTTTCATGTCCACTCTAGACCACCTGCTCTTTACCTTATTTACACCCTTTAAATTCACATGTATATATCTGTATATTTGATACTTTAGGGGACTGTTTAGTTAAGAGAAAAGACATGTAATAAAATAACACTACTTGTGACTATCAGCAAATCTCCAGGTTAGTTTGCCATCTTGGACAATGCTCAGAGATGTTACAGAGTGGCTGTAGGACATTCTTCTGGGGGTGAGCAGACAGCCAGATGTTGTGGTCTACATTGATAACAAAATAGATCAAAAAGGGGTGATTTCTATACACTTTAATGTTACTTATTTTGCATTTTTAGCATATGAACTAGTCGCATGTGGGTTTTGTGTGTGTAAATAGGTTTAATGAGTAACCGGTAAGTATCTCTATGACTGTGGTGATTTCTTTTAAAAAAAATAAGAGACAGTTCTTGAAGACGAATGGAGATTTATTTACATTGGGAAAATTTTAGAAAGTATAAAATAAACAGTAATGTGCATTAGATAGCACTTAGAAGATTCCATAATTGTTTTTTGGTTTAGGAGAAACACCCATAGCTTGAAGAAACTTTTTTTTTTGTCTGGGGAGTTCTGCGTAAGTCTTGACTGTAGCTAGGTGAGAAACAATTGCTCCTAAAGAAGGGGTTTAGAATACTAAATCTTTCAATTAAAACTCTGAATGGGTGAATTGAAACCGAGGAAGTCTAGGCCTTGTTGTTTGCATCAATGGTAGGCATATTTCTGAAGACGATGTCTGTTATGTTTTACCTCTTGTGGTTCCCTCAGCGTCTGCTGAAGATCTGTATGGAACATGGTAATCCAAAGGAAGGATGTTTGCCCATCTTTGACCTGATAGCCCAGATCCAATATTGATGACTCCCAGGCAACCTCCTTCTGACTGTACATTACTGTCCTTCCACCTCTGCTGGGTGTGTCCTGTTGGTAGGACAGAACATACCCAGGGATGATTATGGTGGTGTTTGGGACACATTACATAAGACTGTGTTGGGCAGTTTCTTGACTTGCGTATGGGACTGCTTTCTATTTGGCACAGCACTGTAGACCTTAGGAGGACTTTGCAAAGTTGACAACACTGGGTTTTTTATCACTTCTCGGTAAATGCAGTGCTGTCTGTCTGGTTTGATTCCTTTTTGATACAGCTGAGTAGCTTGCAAGGCTATTTCAGGAAACATTTAAAACTGTTTGACATTGCTGTTGGTCTGAAGGAGATTATATGGAGGTCAGACCAGACAAGGATGACAGCTTTCTTTCTGTAAAGGACATTAGTTGTCAGATGAGTTTTTATGACAATCAACAATGGTTTTGTGATCATCATTACTAAAACTAGGTCCATATTAAAGACTTATTGATTTTGGTTAAATTCAATCAGCTACTATGGTGAGATTTGAACTTGTGACCTGGAACTTTAACCTTGACATCTGGGTTGGTAGTCTATTGAGATTACCATTGTCCCATGTTTTCTATCAATAATTTGCAAGGCAAGAAGGACAATGATGCTTTTGCTGTTGTTAGATATTTTTATTTGCTCTTGTGTTCTGGATGCCCTTGCAAACTATTTCCTCTCCAAAGTTCTTGAACCTGTTCTTGCCTCCCAAATTGGATAGACTTGTAACAACTTCGTGTTATTCAGATCTTCTGGATTTCCATCCCTACAGCAGTCACAAATGAAGTCTTATGTGACTGTGACTGCAGTAAGCTATATTTCCTCATCCTCCTTGACCTATCTGTGGCCTTGACACAGCTGACCACCCTGACATAAGAACAGGGTGGGCGGCACGGTGGCACAAGTGGGCGGCACGGTGGCACAGCGGTTAGCACTGCTGCCTCACAGCGCCTGTAGACCCGGGTTCAATTCCCGACTCAGGCGACTGACTGTGTGGAGTTTGCACGTTCACCCCGTGTCTGCGTGGGTTTCCTCCGGGTGCTCCGGTTTCCTCCCACAGTCCAAAGATGTGCGGGTCAGGTGAATTGGCCATGCTAAATTGCCCGTAGTGTTAGGTAAGGGGTAAATGTAGGGGTATGGGTGGGTTGCGCTTCGGCGGGTCGGTGTGGACTTGTTGGGCCGAAGGGCCTGTTTCCACACTGTAAGTCTAATCTAAACATAAGAAATTGAACAAGAATAAAACATTTAGCCCCTCTAACCTGCTGATTATTCTGTAAGATCATGGCTGATCTGCTGCAGACGTCAACTCCTCAAATTTAAAATATCTGTCTACTTCCTTTAAATACTTCTGGTGATCTAACCTCCATAACACTGTAATGTCGAGAATTCCAGACATTCACTACCCTCAGACAAGAAATTTCTTCACATAGAACATAGAACATTACAGCACACTACAGGTCCTTCGGCTCTCGATGTTGAGCCGACCTATGAAATCAATCCGAAGCCCATCCAACCTAGACTATTCCATTCTCGGCCATATGTCTATCCAATGACCATTTAAGTGCCCTTAAAGTTGAAGAGTCTACTACTGTTGCAGGCAGTGCGTTCCACGCTTCTACTCTCTGAGTAAAGAAATTACCTCTGACATCTATCACCCCTCAAATTAAAGCTATGTGCCCTCGTGCTAGCCATCACCATTCGAGGAAAAAGGCTTTCACTATCCATCCTATCTGACCCTCTGGTTATCTTATATATCTCAATTAAGTCACCTCTCAACCTTCTTCTCTCTAATGAAAACAGCCTCAAGTCCCTCAGCTTTTCCTCATAAGACCTTCTGTTCATACCAGGCAACATCCTAGTAATTCTTCTCTGAACCCTTTCCAAAGCTTTCGAATCCTTCCTATAATGTGGTGACCAGAACTTATGCAATACTCCAAGTGCGGTCGCACCAGAGTATTGTACAGCTGCAGCATAACCTCGTGGTTCCGAAACTCAATCCCTCTACCAATAAAAGCTAACACACCGTATGCCTCCTTAATAACCCTATCAATCTGGGTGACAACTTTCTGAGATTTATGTAAGTGGACACCAAGATCTCTCTGGTCATCTACACTACCAAGAATCTTAACCATTAGCCTACTACTCTTTGTTCCTGTTGCTCTTTCCAAAGTGAATCACCTCGCACTTTTCTGCATTAAACTCCATTTGCCACCTGTCAGCCCAGCTCTGCAGCTTATCTATGTCCCTCTGTAACCTACAACATCCTTTGGCACTAATCACAACTCAGTCATCCGCAAGTTTACTAACCCATCCTTCTACACGCTCATCTAGGTCATTTATAAAAATGACAAACAGCAGTGGCCCCAAAACAGATCCACTAGTACAGATAATAGTACACCACTATTAGCTAAATTCCAGGATGAACATTTCCCATCAAATACCACCCTCTGTCTTCTTTCAGCTAACCAATTTCTGGTCCAAACTGCGAAATCACCCTCAATCCCATGCTTCTGTATTTTGTGCAATAGCTTGTGAAATTCAGGGAGCTAGAACAAATAGAGTTGTTATCTCTGGTTTGTTGCCATGCCACGTGCTAGCGTGGCGAGGAATAGGAAGAGAGAGGAGTTGAACATGTGGCGACAAGAGGGAAGGTTTTGGATTCCTGGATAATTGGGGTTCTTTCTGGGGTAGGTGGGACCTCTACAAACAGAAATGTCTTCACCTGGACCAGAGGGTACTAGTAACCTGGAGAGGAAATTTGCTCATGCTCTTCGGTTGGGTTTAAACTAATTCAGCAGGGGATGGGAACCAGAATTGTATTTCGGATATACAGGAAGTTGAGAGTATTGAGGTCCAAAATAGAATTTTGAGGTTGCAAGCGGGCACCGGCAAGCAAGAAGTTGGTTTGAAGTGTGTCTACTTCAACACCAGGAGCATCCGAAATGGGTGGGGGAACTTGCAGCATGGTTTGGCACCTGGGATTTCAATGTTGTGGCCATTTCAGAGACATGGGTAGAGCAGAGAAACGAATGGTTGTTGCAGATTCTGGGATTTAGATATTTCAGTAAGAACAGGGAAGATGGTAAAAGAGGGGCTGATGTGGCAGTGTTAGTCGAGGATAGTATTACTTATGCAGGAATGACGTTTGAGGACTCATCTAGTGAGGTAGTATGCGCTGAGGTTAGAAACAGGAAAGGAAAGGTTACATTGTTGGGAGTTTTCTATAGGCTTCCATATAGTTCCAGAGATGTAGAGGAAAGGATAGCAAAGATAATTCCCAACAGGAGCAAGAATGACTGGGTAGTTGTTATGGGGTCTTAACTTTCCAGATATTGACTGGGAATACTATACTTCGAGTACTTTAGATGGGTCAGTTTTTGTCCAATATATGCAGGATGGTTTCCTGACACGTTATGTAGACAGGCCAGAAAGGGATGAAGCCACATTAGATTTGTTACTGGAGAATGAACCAAGGGATGAGGCCAGGTATTAGATTTGTAGGTAGCTGTGCACTTTGGTGAGCATGACCATAATGTGGTTATGTTTACTTATCGATGGAAAAGGGTAGATATGTGCCACAGGCAAGAGTTTTAGCTGGGGGAAAGGCAATTATGGTGGCGATTCAGCAGGATTTAGGATGCATAGGATGGGGAAGGAAACTGCAGGGGATGGCCACAACTGAAATGTGAAGCTTTTGGGTCCTTGATAAGTATGTACTGTCAGGCAGGGAGGAAGTTGTCGAGTGTGGGACCTATGGTTTACTAAAGAAGTTGAATCTCTTGTCAAGAGGAGGAAGAAAGCTTGTGTTAGGGTGAAATGTGAAGGCTCAGTTACAGCGCTCGAGAATTACAAGTTAACCAGGAAAGATCTAAAGAGAGAGCTAAGAAGAGCTAGGAGGGGAATTGAGAAATCATTGGCAGCTAGGATCAATGAAAATCCTAAGGCTTTCTATCGATATATCCGGAATAAAAGAGTCTGGATTAGTGATGCTGGAAGAGCACAGCAGTTCAGACAGCATCCAAAGTGCAGCGAAATTGACGTTTCGGGCAAAAGCCCTTCATCAGAATTCCTGATGAAGGGCTTTTGGCCGAAACGTCGATTTCGCTGCACTTTGGATACTGCCTGAACTGCTGTGCTCTTCCAGCACCACTAATCCAGAATCTGGTTTCCAGCATCTGCAGTCATTGTTTTTAACCTCAGAATAAAAGATTGTCTAGAGTAAGATTAGGGCCAATCGAGGATACTGGTGGGAAGTTGTAAATGGAGTCCAAAGAGTTAGGGGAAGTGCTAAATGAATATTTTTCATCAGTGTTATCACTAGAAAAAAACATCTCAGTTTTAAATGTGTGTTCCCTTATTCTGAGACCATGTTCCCAGTTCATTACTTTCTTGCTAATGGAAACATCTTTTCAACATCTACCTCAGGCTTGCTCAGAATCTTGCCTGTTTCAATATAATCATCCCTGAATTTCCTGTTTGAACGAAGACCTAACTTGCTTAGCTGTTTTTCGATAAGTCAACTGCTGTACCCCAGGAATCAGCCCAGTGAATCTCATTTGAACACCCTCCAATGCCATTCCTGATAAAGGGCTTATGCATGAAACATTGACTTCCCTGCTCCTTGGATGTTGTCTGACCTGCTGTACTTTTCCAGTGCCACATTTTTTGACTCTGATCTCCAGTATTTGCATCCTCACTTTTTCACAATGTCAGTGCACCCTGTCTTAAAAATGAAGACCAGAACTGCACACAGTACTCCAGATGCAATCTTACTAATACTCTGTACAGTTGTGACAGAGCTTCCCTGTTTTTAAACTTCAATCCTGTAGCTTAAAGGCCAAAATTCTATTTGACTTCTTGATTACTTGCTGCACTGTATCCTAACTTTTATGTTTCCTGAAGAGAGCACCCTGATCCCTCTAGAGGCTGCTCCTTTTAGGAGTTTCTCTCCATTTAAATAATAGTCTATTTTAATAACAGTACCCTCTTTTCCTTTATTGTCTCAATGTGTGACCCAGACTGATCCCATTCTTAACTGTCCAGTCATAGCCAAGAGGCACTTGTAATTGTTTCTCTACTGATACCCATACTTTAACCTCTGGAGTCTTCCTAGCTCTTAGCTTTCGTCCCACATTAGATGCCAAGGTAATTGATTTAGCATCTGCAGCATTGCAATGACAACCTACTTGCACTTGATAAGCTTGCCCAGTAGATTCATGCTTTTGCTCACCTGCAGAAGCCCTCATCTCACACTTTTGGTGCCATCAGATCTGTCTTTGCCTAAAGTCCTTCCAATTATGCTCCCGTCTTCCATTCTGTGTCAACTTGATCTTATCCAAAACTCTTTTGCTGTAAGGGCGACATTGGCTCCCACTCTGCCTCTGGAAATATCTCCAGCTCTACAACCCTCAGATTCAATCCTGACCTCTTGAGCTGCTCCTTGTTTTCAGCATTCTGCCACAAGCAGCAATGCTTAAGTACCGGCTTTGGGAGGGAGGGGGTGTCAAATTTTGTTTCTGTGGGATGCTTTGGGATATTTTACCACCTTATACAGATACTCAATTATCCAGCGTTTGCCTTGCCCTTCACTCCTCCCTAGAATATCTTGACACCAAGAACAGCTATGTAAGAATCCTACTCATTGCCTACAGTTCAGCCTTCAACATTATTATCCTCTCAAGGCTGATTGATTGGTTACTAAACTTAGTGATCTTGGAGCAAGCCCCACTCTCTGCAACTGAATTCTCAGTTTCCTGACCCATAGGCCACAATCAGTGACGATTGGAGACAATATTTCAGCCTCACTAACACCCAACACTGGCGCCCCTCAGGGGTGCGTACTCAGCCCCCTACTGTACTCATGTATACCCATGACTGCGTCGCCAAATGCCAGATTAATGCCATTTAGAAGTTTGCCACTGATAGTCGGTCGAATTTCAGATGGCGATGAGACAAACTACAGACTGGAGGTGGAAGACCTGAAAAAATGGTGCACTGAGAACAACCTAGTTCTCAATGCCGGCAAAACCAAGGAACTCATTATTGACTTTCGGAGGGATGTTACTCATGCCTCCCTCAACGTTAACAGCACAGAGGTGGAACGAGTGGAGAGTGTCAAGCTCCTGGGAGTGGTCATGCACAACAAATTTTCTTGGACTCTTCATGTGGGCGCACTGGTTACAAAGGCCCAACAACATCTCTCCTACCTCAGGCAGCTGAGGAAATTTGGCATGACGGCGAATACCCTTGCTAACTTTAATAGGTGCGCCATTGAGAGCATTTTGTCTGGATGTATCACCGGCTGGTATGTCAACTTTACCATTCAGGATCAGAAACGGTAACAGAGAGTGGTGAACTCGGTCTGGAAAATCACAAAGGCCAACCTCCCATCTGGAGAATCCATCTACCAGGCCCACTGTCAAGGAAAGGCCGCCAGCATTCTCAAAGATCCATCCCACTCTGGCAATGTTTTTCTACAACCTCTACAGTCGGGTAGAAGATACACAAGCCTGAACGCACGCACCAGCCGGTTTCAAAACAGTTTCTACCCTACTGTTGTGACAATACTGAATGGACTCACAAACTCTTAACATTTACCTGTACGTGTGTTTTTGTTTTTGCTGCTGTTAACTATTATTTACTTATCTATGCTACTTAGTTTTGTGATCTGCCCGTATTGCTTGCAAGACAAAGCTTTTCACTGTGCCTCTGTACACGAGACAGTAAATTCAATTCTTTGAATATCGGATTATCCGGCAAGTTCGCAAGGTCTGGATGCTTGGCTCATCTGGTATTCGATTAACCAAACAAAATACTCCCCGCCTTTGCCATTCAGATAATCGAGGTTCCTCTGTCAATGCTGTGTCAGTGCAAGATATAATTGCTGGAATCAATGCTCAGAGCATGTACTCCTACCACCCCCCCCCCCCCAAAAAAAAGTTCACTTTACAGTAAAGTGGGCACAACCCAACATTGGCTTTCTGCTGTAGCAGTTTGTGAAATGCTGAAAATGTGATGCACTCAAAGCCATTGCTACAAGAGGTACTGTCTTCATGGCATCTGTTGTACAGTTGTGGCTAAATATGAAATAAATATGTGTTCCAAATTTTGTTTTTTCTTTTTATATAGGAAGGAGGACTTCGAGGGTTTTACAGAGGTCTGACTCCAACTATTATTGGCATGGCTCCTTACGCAGGTACTCAAGGGCTCAAAGAAAGTGCACTTTTATTGTTACTGCTTTTTGTCAGTTGCGGTGCCATTGAGTAAATATTTCCGTAAGGACTGAGGGCACTGGTACATTAAAGCCTTCTCTCATCCTTTCATTGTCAATTCTCATATTAAATGGGCAGATGATGCTTTGCTTCATTTTGAAGATTATTTGTATGCACTCATGGGATGTGTCACTCATATGCCAACTTTATTATCTACTGTCCTAATGAGGAGCTTCCTCCTAATTGCCTTTGGGAATATGATGATAAGGCAGCTGAGTGGCTAGCTAAGGCAGTTAACAGTCAGCTATGTCATTGTGTCAAGACTAAAATTTAGGCCACACCAGCTAAAAGTTACATCACAGAATAGCACAGAACAGGCCCTTCGGCCCTCGATGTTGCGCCAACCTGTGAATTATTCTCAGTCTATCCCCCAATACTATCCCATCATCATCCAAGCTTTGTTTAATGTGGCTGAGTACCTACATTGGCAGGTAGGGTATTCCACGCCCTTACCATTCTCTGCATAAAGAACCTGCCTCTGACATCTGTCTTAAATCTTTCACCCCTCAATTTGTAGTTTTGCTCCTTTGTACAAGCTGTCATCTTCATCCTAGGAAAAAGACTTTCACTGTCTACCCTATCTAATCCTCTGATCATCTTGTGTGTCTCTATCAAATCCTCTCTTAGCCGCCTTCTTTGCAATGAGAACAGACCCAAGCCCCTCAGCCTTTCCTCATAAGACCTTTCCTCCAGACCAGGCAACATCCCGGTAAATCTCCTCTGCACCTTTTCCCATGCTTTCACATCCTTCCCGAAATATGACAACCAGAACTGTACACAATATTCCAAGTGTGGCCGCACTAGCATTTTGTACAGTTGCAGCAAGATATTGCTGCAACTCAATTCCTCTACCATGAAACCTAACAAACTGTATGCCTTCTTAACAGCACTATCAACCTGGGTGGCAACTTTCAGGGATCTGTGTCCATAGACTCCAAGATCGCTCTGCACATCCACACTACCAAGAATCTTTCCATCGACACAGTACTCTGCCTTCCTGTTATTCTTCCCAAAGTGCATCACTTCACATTTAGCTGCATTGAACTCCCTTTTGCCACCTCTCAGCCCAATTCTGCAGTTTATCCAAGGCCCCCTGCAACCTGTAACATTCTTCCAAACTGTCCACTCTCCACCGACTTTAGTGTCATCAGCAAATTTACTAATCCATCCAGCTGTGCCTGCGTCTAAATCATTTATAAAAATGACAAACAGCAGTGGTCCCAAAACAGATCCTTGTGGCACACCACTAGTAACCAGACTCCAGGCTGAATATTTTCCATCAACCACCACTTGCTGCCTTCTTTTAGAAAGCCAGTTTCTAATCCACACTGCTAAATCATCCTCAATCCCATGCCTCTGCATTTTCTCCAACAGCCTACTGTGTGGAACTTTATCAAAGGTTTTACTGAAGTCCATGTGTATCACGGCAACTGCCCTACCCTCATCTACATGCTTGGTCACTTTCTCAAAAACCTCAATGGGGTTTGTGAGACACGACTTGCCCTTGACGAAACCATGTTGACTACCTGAAATCAAATTGGTACTTGCTAGATGATTATAAATCTTATCTCTTATAATCCTTTCCAAAACCTTTCCTACAACAGAAGTAAGATTTACTAGTCTATAATTACCTAGGTTATCTCTACTGTCCTTCTTGAACAAGGGCACAACATTTGCAATCCTCTGGTACTAAACCTGTAGACAATGACTACTCAAATATCAAAGCTAAAGGCTCAGCTATCTCCTCCCTAGCTTCCCAGAGAATCCTCGGATAAATCCCATCTGGCCCAGGGGGCTTGTCTACTTTCATTCCTTCTAGAATTGATAACACCTGTTCGTAACTAACCTTGATCCTTTCTAGTCTAATATCTCATACCTCATTCTTCTCTCATACAAAATTCTCCTTTTCCTTAGTAAAAACTGATGAGAAATGTTTTAGTACCTCTCTGATCTCCACAGAGTCCACACTCCACTTCCCACTTCTGTCTTTGACTGGCCATATTCCTACCCTAGTCATCCTTTTATTCCTCACTTACCTATAGAAAGCTTTACGATTCTATTTGCTAAGGACTGCTCATATCCTCTCTTTGCTCTTCTTAACTTTCTCTTTAAATCCTTCCTAGCTGATGTGTAATTCTCCATTGCCTCATCTGAACCATCTTGTCTCGTCAACACATAAGCCTCCTTCTTCTGATTAACGATGCAATTTCTGTTGTAAACCACAGTTCCCTTACCTTGTCACTTCCTTCCTGCCTGATAGGGACATACCTATCAAGGGCACGCAATATCTGTTCCTTAAACCAGCTCCACATTTCCATTGTCTGCATCCCCTGCATTTTGCTACCCCATTCCATGCATCCTAATTCTTACGTAATCGTATTATAATTGCCCTTTGCCCATTGATAACTCTTGACCTGTGGCATATATCTATCCCTTTCCATCGCTAAACTAAACCTAACTGAATTATGGTCACTCTCTCCAAAGTGCTCACCTACAACGAAATCAAACACCTGGCCTGGTTCATTACCAAGCACCAGATCCAGGGTTGCCTCGCCTCTTGTTGGCCCATTGACATACTGTGTTGAAGAGACCCTCCTATACACAAAATCCAACGTACTAGAGTTATAGCATTTCCAGTCAACGTTGGGGAAGTTAAAGTCCCTCATAATGACCGCCCTGTTCCTTTCATTCCTACCCAGAATAATTTTGCCAATTCTCTCTTCCACCTCCCTGGAACTCTGTGGAGGCCAATCAAAAACTCCAAGCAGTGTGACCTCTCCTTTCCTCTTTCTAACCTCAGCCCTCGTCAAAAGCTCTTTCAGCCTCTGTTATACTATCCTTGACTAACAAGGCCACACCCCCCCCCCCCCCCCCCCCCCCCCCCCCTTTTACCGCCTTGCCTGTTCTAAATGAAAGATCTAATCCCTGGAAACTGCAACATCCATTCCTCACCCTGCTCTATCCATGTCTCCAAAATGGGCACAGCATCGAAGTCCAAGGAACCTATCCATGCTGCAAGCTCACCTACCTTATTTCGGATACTTCTGGCGTTTTTCTTAATCACCATTACTGATATC
The DNA here is from genome assembly GCF_020745735.1 of Hemiscyllium ocellatum. Taxonomy (NCBI): domain Eukaryota; kingdom Metazoa; phylum Chordata; class Chondrichthyes; order Orectolobiformes; family Hemiscylliidae; genus Hemiscyllium; species Hemiscyllium ocellatum. Next base: position 2,583,530 of record NC_083422.1, on the reverse strand, counting down.
AGCATTTGAATTCAAAATTAATGGATTGAATCTAAATTGCTTGTTTAGTTGATGGGATATGCACACAAGTCTCTGGGTCATTTGTCCAGGCTTCATGATTACAAGTCCAGTAACATTACCACTACCCTCTGGGATACAATCCACAGTAAGTACTCATACAACATTCCTAACTGCAGTTTTATCCTGCAGTCTCCATGCTCGAAGATAGGTGTAATCTTGCCTCCTCATAACCCCTTAATTCATATATTGCTTTAATCAAAAATAAGTTAGAAATGTATTTTGATTTTGTTTTCTATATCCACCATTTGTTTCAGATTTTACATTATTAAATATTAATTTCAGGAATTTCGTTCTTCACTTTTGGCACTTTGAAAAGTATTGGCCTCAGTCAGGCTCCTGGTGTTCTTGGAAGGCCTTCGTCTGACAATCCGAATGTTCTGGTTTTAAAAACCCACGTGAACTTGCTATGTGGTGGAATAGCAGGCGCATTTGCTCAAACAGTATCGTAAGTGTTCATCAGCATAACTGGGAGGAGAGCAAGGGCCATGCCCATTCTGCTGCACTGTAATCATACAGACAATTATATATCAGTTATATTTGTTGATGTCATCTTCATCCAAAATTTCACATTTATGTCTTGATCTTTAATGGGATGTGGCCTTCACTGATAAGTCTAGTATTTGTTGCCCATCCCTAATTGTCCTTAAACTGAGTGGCATGTTATGAGCATTTCAGGGTTAACCACATTGTTGAAAATCTGAACTCTCATAGGAACAGGATCAGGCCATTTAGCCCCTTCAGCATGCTTCATCTCTCAATGAGGTCATGGCTGATCTGTTGCCTAATTCTATATGCATGCCTTGGTATTGACGATACCCCCACTCTCTGCCTTCAGTGGATCTGTTGTACTCTTAATCAGCCACTTTCCCTTTACATAAGATCTCTTTATTGTCTTTTATGCCTCCTACACATTTCTTTTCATAATTATGCAGCTTGGACTAGATAAGGATGGCAGATTTTCTTCCCTAAAGGGTAGTAGCAAACCTTACGGGTTTTACAACAATTGATGGTAGATTCATGCTCACTATGTGGACTAGCGTTATCTTCTGGATTTAATTAATCACATTCAAATTCCACTGGCTGTGGTGGGATTTGACCAACTGTCCTGAACCGTTAGATTGGTACAGCTGATCTGTTTGTAGCAGATTTGTATGATGAGACTATAACAGATTCCCATGGCTGATTTGAATGCTAATACCATTAACCCTTCTTTTTGTAAAACATTTAATATCCCTGCCTACAAAAATCTTTTAATCTCAGTTTTAAATATGCAATAACTTTTGTGAGAAAATTTCAAATGCACACAGTATGTGTCTATACATCTAACACTCATACAGCATTCCTAACTGCAGTTTTATCCTGCAGTCTCCATGCTCAAAGATAGGCTGTAATCTTGCCTCCTCATAAGCCCCTGTGTGAAGAAGTGCTTCCTGACATCACTCCTGAGCAATATAAATCTAATTGTAAAGTGAAACTCCTGTTGTTCTGGGCTCTCACATCAGAAGAATTTGTTTTGTAATTTTGTAATGTTTTATCTTCATTAAACATCTCAATTAGGTCACTCCTTAAATCTCCTATAAACAAGGAAAACAACTCTAGTTTATAAAATCTAGACAGCTCTAAGCTGTGACATATTTCCATCCCTTTGTGTTTTAGCCCTGTTGTGTCTTTCTCATTTATTTTTCATCCCTGCCTCTTTGTTTTCACTGACTTCTGTAATTTGATCCCTAAATTTTTCTGCTCATCCACAATTAAGTCTTTCAGATCACCTACAGTTCCTAGCTTCCAACATATTGGAAATATTTCTTTTCCATCTTCCTTGGGCTCAATGTTATTAACTTTGTCCTCTCCCACATTGAACTCCATCTGCTCTGATTGCATCTGTCAGTTTTCCTTTGCAATTTTCATTTCCTATGCAAATTGCTTGCTGAACCAACAAACTTAACAATATCAGCAAATGCACGATTCTAATTTTTCTCTGACCACTTATAAATATAGTGAAAAGCCATGGCTCAGAACAGGTTTGTTACAGTTAGTACAGACCCATTATCACAACTCTCTCTCACCTATCTTCGAACCAATTCTCTATTCATGCCAATAGTTTGACTTTGATTCCACGTGCTCCCACTTCTGTTAAGCTCCTTACGTGGATTTGGGTCAACTGTCTTCTGCCGGTCCATATAAATAATACAGAAGAATCTCAATTATCTGGAGGCGCTCTTCCTCCAACCGTCATGTTATGATGTTCTGGCGATGGAGGAGTCCAAGGACCTGCATGTCCTTGGTGGAGTGGGAGGGAAAGTTAAAGCGTTGAGCTACAGGGTGGTTGGGTTGGTTGGTCCGGGCGTCCCAGAGGTGTTCCCTGAAGCGTTCCACAAGTAGGCGGCCCTCATCTTCCGCCTGGGAACCCTCCAACCACAAGGAATGAACTCAGATTTCTCCAGTTTCCTCATTTCCCCTCCCCCCACCTTGTCTCAGTCGATTCCCTCGAACTCAGCACCGCCCTCCTAACCTGCAATTTTCTTCCTGACCTCTCCGCCCCCACCCCACTCCGGCCTATCACCCTCACCTTGACCTCCTTCCACCTATCACATCTCCATCGCCCCTTCCCCAAGCCCCTCCTCCCTACCTTTTATCTTAGCCTGCTGGACACACTTTCCTCATTCCTGAAGAAGGGCTTTTGCCCGAAACGTCGAATTTCCTGTTCCTTGGATGCTGCCTGACCTGCTGTGCTTTAACCAGCAACACATTTTCAGCTCTGATCTCCAGCATCTGCAGTCCTCACTTTTTACTCGACTTTATTATCCAGCATTCAGTTATTTGGAATTCGATTAACTGATCAAAATACTCCCTACCTGTGTCCTTCGGGTGATCGAGAGAGTCACTCCCTTATCGACCAACTTTGTTGTTTTCCCAAAAACTTTACTCAGTTGGTTAGATATAACTAACTATTCAACCATTACATATTTGGAGTGAATTGGCTCATAGAATCCACACTGACTCTCTGGAGAGCATGCCACCCAGACTTAATCCCCTATCATATTCCTATAACCAGACATTTCCCATAACCCACGCCTCCTTGGGCAATTTAGCATGGCCAATCCACCTAACGAACGTGCATGTCTTTGGACTGTGGAAGGAAACTATAGCACCCAGAGGAAACCTATTCTGACTCCTTGCTGACTGTCTCAACAGTCAATTTTTGCTCAAATCACAGTCACTTAAGGGTGCAATTCTTAAATTAGTAGAGACTGTTTGGCACATTGGCCCAGGTTTGGTCAGTGGGTAAGTTTGGGCATTAAGTGGCCTTGGGTGATGGGCAAGGCTGAGATGAAAAAGTAAACTCGTGGTGTACGGATTTTATTGTTGATGTTTTTAAAATTATTGCTTGGAATATATTTTCAGGGAGTCTGTTGAATGTTGTTGTTGATGTAGATATCCTCTAGATGTGGCTCGGAGGCGAATGCAGCTAGGCTCCATTCTGACTGAAGCTGATAAATGTGTGTAAGTACAATCTTTATACACCCAAAGATTTTTCTGGTAATGACAGAATTGTGATACGACATTGTCTCAGCCCCCCTCTCTCCTGCACAATAAAGCAGTTGCCACATATAAATTCAAATCAGTGACTGGAACACTTTAACTACAGTGAAGGATGTGCAATAAAATGAGTGCACCAAAACATTCTGTTTAAAGTTGTGTAACCTCACAGACTAGGCAGGCTCCAGCACTCAATGATTTGGAAGCTGTGTCCGCAACTGTGTAGAAGGGAGTGCAAGATCCTGGAAGTGGTTATTTAAACACATTCTCCTTTTTAGATAACCTCATGGGGGCTTTATCTGCTTTCCTCTACTTTATAAACTGTGATAATTCCGACAGTGATCCTGTTATTCCTGTGTGCCATTCTACTCACTGATCACTCCCACTAACTGTTGGCTATTATCCAATGGATATTTTCTCTTTCTCTCTTTCACTGTCCCTCCTCCCAGTGAAAGGATGCCATGAATCAGGGTCAGATTCTTACCTGGGGTCAGCAGACAGGGACCCAGTGATTGGCACACAATGATATTGGACATTTGTTGGATTAAGACTATTAATGAGCATTGATAACTGCACCGTTTCTTCAATGGTTGTAACCAGCTGGTTAATTCAACAAGAAAATTTAATGATTTGTGACATTGTACTTTTAAGAAGAATAATTTCCTGTTTAATCTCTGTTACCCCATCAGATCGATGTGCAAAACTCTGAAATATGTCTATAAGGTGCATGGCATACAGAAGGGCCTCTACCGGGGACTCACGCTCAATTACATTCGCTGTATCCCATCTCAAGCAGTGGCATTTACCACCTATGAACTGATGAGACAAGTTCTTCATCTGAACTGAGGGCATTTCAGGCTGTTTCCAGGACTATCAAATTCATAATTGTGATCTTGTGACTGTCAACCAGAAGAACATTTCCACAGTAGAGACTCTGATGTGAGAACTGCTGGGCACTAAACTGTTATTTATTTAATTGAGTAATTAATTGTGATTAAGATTGAAAGTCAGCATCAGTGTTCTGTGTTTTCAGATTTGTGAAAATTATTGCCGTCCTATGCCATCCTTGCATTTCACTAGGCTTGGTACTCAATTTCAGCTTCTATACCCCAGTTCTGAAGAGAGAGAGAGAGAGAGATGAGGTTAATATAGAGTCATAGAATCATAGAGATGTACAGCATGGAAACAGACCCTTCGGTCCAACCCTCCATGCTGACCAGATATCCCAACCTAATCTAGTCCCACCTGCCACACCCAGCCCATATCTCTCCAAACCCTTCCTATTCATATACCCATCCAGATGCCTTTAAATATTGCAGTTGTACTAGCCTCCACCACTTCCTCTGGCAAGTCATTCCATATATGCACCACCCTCTGCGTGAAAAAGTTGCCCCTTAGGTCTCTTTTATACCTTTCCCCCTCAACCTAAACCTATGCCCTCTAGTTCTGGACTCCTCAACCCCAGGGAAAAGACCTTGTCCAATGTACGACAGTTACCATTGTCAGTTTTCCAATACATTATGTATGAATGTTTTATTCTCAATCTGTTAATATTCCATTACACAAATATAACAAATATGAGGTTTATTTTGCACACTCAATCATATATTTGATGAAAGTTCATTTTTAAATACTGTAAAACTTGTAATCTCCAGCAATTGGATTCCAGTAAAGCTTTGACTTTTTGTAGAGCTGACCTTGAAATTGGTTGTGTTTGGAATATTGTTTCAGTCAATCCTTTTACTCTGGATGGCAATATTAAACTTCCAGCAATTTGATGGGAATTTTTGCAGAATGTACAATGGAAAACATTGCATTTGAGCAATAATGACCTCCAGTGTCCCTTTATCCAAGTCATTCCACCATCTACCAAGACCTAAAATGCAGGGCTGCATGAGCAACCATGTCCAGATCTTCGATTAGAATTGCAAGGGACTGGCACAGTTCAGAAACAGACCATCTGGTTATAAAGTGTGATGCTGGAAAGAGCACAGCAGATCATGCAGCATCTGAGGAGCAAGAGAGTTGATGTTTCGGGCGTAACCTTTCATCAGGACTGTTGTTTCAGGGCAGAGGAGATGACCAGAGAGTTGCAGTTGGAAGGACTCTCACTGAGGTCTTTGCGGATGGAGGAGGAAAACTTCAAGGTGGCCATCTTTGGAAGTGGCTTCGCAGTGCAGTTTGCAGCAATTAGGAAATAGTGAGCACTGCAGTTACTGGAGAAGCCCGAGTCGATGAAGTGTGGCGCTGGAAAAAACACAGCAAGTCAGGCAGAGTCGACAAATTGGGCTTGACAGTTCATCAGGAGTCCTCACTATCTGTTCAACTGGTCCATGCCAGATATGTATTGTCCACAAAAAACAGGACAAATCCAAGCCAGCCCATTACCATCCCATCAGTCTAATCCCAATCATCAGGAGAGTGATGGAACATCCACAGTGCTATTAAGCAGCATTTCCTTAGCAAACAACCCGCACAACGATGGCCACAAGAGCCAATCATCTCATGATAATCCCGGCTTTGGTTCAAGCATGGACAAAAGAGCTGAATTCCAGAGATGAGGTGACAGTGACAACTCTTGACAGAGCAGGAGGGGGAAAATTTTCTCTTTACTACCATGAGCACTTCCTTCAGCTTTTCCTCGGAGCACCTGCACCATCTGTTCCACATTTCCAGTTTCATGTATTGTTTTCGGTGCTGGCTGTATCAGCTCAGCAGGTCCAGTTTCAGCAATGCTGAGATGAACTTCACTTTGGCCCACAACCCGAGCTGCCTTATGGGAATGCCCTATTGTGTCCTTCAGCTTGGCATGGAGGTAGGTTTTGAAGAGGCTACTGTTGCACATCATCCTTCATCTGCTGTTCCGAAACGTGTTGGCATTTTTTCTGCCAGATGGTGGGTATCCCCAATGGAGGGCTGTCTATGCAGGTGTTTTCCCACTTCTCATCAGGGATCTAGGGTGAAGGGGCTGAGTGTAGTAGTCCCATAGAATCACAGATTACAATAGATTACAGAATCTCAGTCCAAGTGTTTGTTCTGTGTTTCTGTGAAGTCCGTGAATCACATGTATAATAGTTGTTGGTGATTTCTAAAATTGGTTGTGATTTTGGTTACATTTCAATCCGATCTTTTGATTTCCAGTGTGGGCAAGTCAGAGGACTTTGTTGTGGGTTTTCCTTTGGTCCTGGCCAAGTGGGTGATTAGAATGTAGAACAGTACCGCAAAGGAGCAGACCCCGCAGCCCACTGTTAGGCTGAACATGAACCAAATTAAACTAACCCCTTCTGTCTGCCCTGGGTTCATATCCCTCCATTCCTTGTATATACATGTGTTTATCTAAAAGCCCCTTGAACACCCCAATCATATTTGTCTCTATCACTACTCCTGGCGATGTGTTTCAGACACCTACCACTCTGTGTAAAAAAAATACTTGCCGCTCACATCGCCTTTGAACTTTGCCCCCTCACCTTAAATGCATGCTTCCAAGTACTAGACATTTCAACTCTAGGCAAAAAATTCTGATGTCAACCCTGATTATGCCTCATAATTTTATAGAAATCATCATAGAATCCTCTCAATGTGGAAACAGGCCATTAGGCCCAACAAATCCACACTGACTTTCCAAAGAGTAATCCACCCAGACCCATTCCCCTACCCTATTACTCTACCCCTGATTAATGCACTTATCCTTACATACCCCTGAAACATTATGGGCAATTCACCTAACTTGTACATCTTTGGACTGTGTGGGGAAACCGGAGCAAACCCACGCAGACACAGGGAGAACGTGCAAGCTTGACATAGACAGTCGTCCTAGGCTGGGATTAAACTGGGTCACTGATGCTGTGAGGCAGCAATGCTAACCATTGAGCCACCGGTCACCCCTCAGCCTCCACAACTCCAGAGAAAACAATTTGAATTTTTCTAGCCTTACCTTATAGTTCATACTCTTAATCCAGGCAGCATCCTGGTAAACCTCTTCTGCATCCTCCCCAAAGCCTAAACGTTCTTCCTGCAACGTGGCAACCAGAATTGAAAGCAATACTCTTAAGCGTGGCCGAACCATAGTCTTATAAAGCTCTAATATGATATCCTGACTCTTGTACCGAATTCCCTGACTAATAAAAACAAGCATGCCATATGCCTTCTCCTTGCCATATGCCATAAACAAGCATCCTATCTCCTTGTGTGGCCACTTTCAGGGAGCCATAGACTTGAACCCCACGATCCCACTGTATATCGTTGCTATTTAGAGTCCTGCCCTTAACTGTATACTTCCCCATTACATTGGATCCCCAAAAGTGAAACACCTCACACTTACCTGGATTAAACACCACCTGCCATTTCTCTGCCCATATATGCAACTGATCTATATCCTGCTGTGTCATTTGAGACAACCTTCTACATTGTCCACAACTCCCCCAATCTTTGTGTCATCTGCAGACTTACTAATCCATCCATCGATGTTTTCATCCAAGTCATTTTATATAAATCACAAACCATGATGTGGAGGTGGCGCTGTTGGACTGGGATGGATAAAGTAAAATCATACAACACCAGGTTATTGTCCAACCGGTTTATTTGGAAGTACTAGCTTTCAGAGCACTGCTCTTTCATCTAGGGAGCAGGATCATTAGACACAGAATTTATAGCATAAGATCACAGTATCATGCACGCAACTAATGATATATTGAACAAACCTAGATTGCTGTTAAGTGTTTTGTCTTTTAGAATGGGTTGCAGGTTTTGGTTCAATAGTATGTAAATCCCAGAACTTCTTTCAGATCACATTCTTGAGATAATTTAAGGTTTCACAAAAAAAAGTGACGTCAGCACAGACAGTGCATTAAAGGTGTGAGGTTTGAGTCCATCTGTATCCAAACCTTGAGTCAGGCTGGTTTTATTTCCAAAGTAGGTTAGATTCCCAACAGTATGGAAACAGGCCCTTTGGCCCAACAAGTCCACACCAACCTTCCGAAGAGTAACCTACCCAGACCCATTCCCCTACATTTATCCTTGACTAATGTACCTAACAATATGGGCAATTTAAAGTGGCCAATTCACCTGGCCTGCACATCTTTAGATTGTGGGAGGAAACCAGAGCACCCGGAGGGAACCCACACAGACACGGAGAATGTGCAAACTCCACACAGTCACCCGAGGCAGGAATCAAACCCGGGTCCCTGGTGCTGTGGGGCAGCAGTGCTAACCACTGAGCCACCGTGCCACTCTTGTAGGAATCCTGTGTAGGAATTTATAAAATTGTTGCATGGATTGACTGCAGATTGTGTGCTTTTTGAACAAAATAGAAAGTATCTGCAATTATAATTCTGCAAATGCAAATTCACCCCATAGATTTATATGTGTTAACGTGAGGGGGAGAGAGAGAGTGTGTGTGTGTTTACGTGTGAATGTTTATGTTTACATGTGTGCACCTCTTGGGGGGGTATATATGTGTGTGTATAAGAGGGGGTCTGCATGAGTGTGAGTATGTAAGAGTGTATAGTGTAGTGGGGTCACCTGTAGTATGACGTGAACCCAAAGTCCTGGTTGAGGCTATCCTCACAGGTACTAAACTTGGCTATCAGCCTCTGCTTGGCCACTCTGCTGTTGTGTATCCTGAAGTCTAGCAGAGGTCACAGTATGGATCCCTGTGGAACACCACTAGTTATGGACCTCCTGTCAGAAAACCACTCTTCCAACACTAGCCTCTTTCTTCTATGCCAATTTTGAATCCAAACAGCCAAGTCACCGTGGATCCCATGCGTTTTAATCTCGTTGAGCCTACTGTGAAGGGTCTTGTTAAAAGCCTTACTAAAATCCATGTGTGCAACATCCACTGCTCTACCCTCATCAATTGCCTTCATCACCTCCTTGAAAAATTCAAGTAAGTTAGTAAGACATGACCTGCTCCACGAAAAGCCAAGCTGTCTGTCGCTATAATTAGGCTATGCTTTTCCAAATGCACGTAAATTCCACCCCTAAGAATCCTTTTGAATAGCTTCCCAACCACTAATGTGAGACTCAGCAGTCTATGGTTTCCTGGATCATCCCTCTTTTTCTTTTTGAATAGAGGAACAACATTAGCTACTTGGTAGTCCTCAGGGTACCTCTTCACTGGCGAGAGAGGATACAAAGATCTTGGTCAAGTCCACAGCAAATTCTTCTCTTGCCTCTCTCATCAGACCCTGGGGACTTATTCACCTTCATATTCTCCAACACCACTTCTTTCTTGATCTCAAAATATCCTAGCATGTTAGCATAACCCACACTAGTCTTAGTATCATCTATATCCTTCTACTGGGTGAATATGGTAAATACTTATTTAGGATCTCGCTATATTCTCTGCCTTTATCCTTGAGTGGTTCTACCCTCTCCCTAGTTTATCTGCTTGCTTTTAGCATATATATAAAACGCCTTGGGATTCTCTTTATGCCAAGGACATTTCATATCCTCCTAATTTCCTGCTTGAGCTCTTTCCTGCTTTCTTTATATCCCTTCAGAGAAAGCACAGTGTGTGCTTTTGGAGAGAGATCCTTTATTCCAATTCCATTCAGATTTAGCCCCCTAACCTTCTCCCTAACAGTTAAAGGTTTGCATTGCCCTTAAAGAGTTTTGCCTTAAACTGATCAATTGGAAAACATGGGTGACTTACTGGTGATGGTTAACAAATGTGGAAAAAAATTCCATGAATGATTTGGGGAGGGAAAAAATGTCCAGGCACAACACACTCGAGATTTTGTTATTTCAAGTTGCAGAAGCTTTGATTTAGTAGTGATCTGGATGGTGAGTGAAAGAAACCACATAGAGTTGTACAGCACAGAAACAGACCCTTGCCCTAAATACAAGGCAACAGGTGCAGGCTTGGCAAGTATGCAGATTTGTTTGGTTTTATGTTCTGCATCAGAGAAAATCAAACAGCCTTGAAATGAGCAGCTTTTCTGTTTTCAGATAGAATTTTGATGCAGAAAGTAGTTTGGAGTAGGCTGTTGCAAACTGATAAATATTTGCAATTGAAACTTTTCAAAGACTACCGTCCAGTTTCATTAATCAGTAATTCTCTGGTATGCTCCACACAAATCAGAATTCAGGCTTAAAGACTCATGATTAATTATTTAAACATCTGACTTGGCATCCTGACAGGGATTTCTTGGAACATGAATGCTGGAAATGAAACATTTAACCCCCCCCGCTCTCACTAAAATGTGTCCCTACAGCTGCCCCCAGCTTGTCATTAATTGCTGAATCATGCCCAAGGAATCTCAGCTAGGTTGGAGTAATTGAAAATGCACAGAGTGATTAATTAGGTTGGTGAATAAGGACTATAATTTAGTTGTGATACCTGGGCGGTATAGTGGTTAGCACTGCTGCCTCACAGCACCAGGGTCCCAGGTTTGATTCTAGCCTCAGGTGACTGTCTGTGTGGAGGTTTCCTCCGGGTGCTCTGGTTTCTTCCCACAGTCCAAAGATGTGCTGGTCAGGTGAATTGGCCATGCTAAATTACCTGTAGTGTAAGGTGCATTAGTCAGAGGGAAATGGGTCTGGGTGGGTTACTCTTCAGAAAGTCAGTGTGTACTTGTTGGGACGAAGGGCCTGTTTCCACACTGTAGGGAATCTAATCTAATCATCTGGCTCTGAAAAGGAGAATATTCCAGAGTGCAAGATACCCAGGAAACATAAGGAAGGTAAAGCATCTTAACTCAGAAAATCACAAGACCGGATCAGTGTGGGGCAGACCCCATCATCAGTAGTTGTAGGGAAGTTCAGGGTATAAATCAGAAAATTGGAGGCACGCTTAGTTAGAGTATTACAGCAATTGTAGGGGACTTTAACCTTAAATAGACTAGGTAAACCAAATTTGCAGTAACAGTTCATGGAATGCACAATATTTTTCTAGATAAGTTTACTAAGGAAGCAACTAGGGAGAAGGATATTTTGGAGCTAATATGTGCAATGAGGAGAGGTTAATTAATAACCTTTAATTAATAATGTTTACTATCATTACAGTTCTTATGACAGCATTTAATATAAAATTTGACAGCTTATGAAGTCTGATACTAAATCTCAAAACAAAAAGCAAAGGGGTAAGATTGCAAAGTTGGTTTGAAAAACATAAGTTATGATGCAATTCTGATGAAAGGTCATTGCCCAAAACATTAACTGTCTCCCTCTCTCAGTGATACTGTCAGACCTGCTAAGTATTTCCAGCATTTTGCTTTTACTAAAATGAGATTTGTTGAGGAATGACTTGCATTGTAACTGGAAACAACAAAGCAGCCAAACCCAGCATCCCAATGTGGCTAACAGGAATTAAAGATGATATTCCATCAAAATACATCCAAAACAGATGGCATTTCATAAGAAATTGATAAGGAAACCACCTGGAGATGTAAAACAGATGAAGGGAAGGCAATGGCCTCATGGAATTATTACTGGACTGTTATTCCAGAAACTCAGCTAATGATCTGGGGACCTAGGTTCAGATTCTGCCATGGCAGATGGTGGGATTTGAATTTTTTTCAAAAATCCAGAATTAAGAATCTACTGATGACCCTGAAACCATTGTCAATTGTTGGGAAAAATCCAGCTGGTGCACTAATGTTCTTCAGGGAAGGCAATCTGCCATCCCTAGCCCACATGTATGAGGGTTGTATTTGCATAGGATGCTCTTCAGAAGATCGGTGTGGCCTTGAGCTGAAAGGGCTCTTTCCCCATTGCAGGGATTCTATGGTTTTGTGACTCCAGACCAACCACAATGTGGTTGACTCTCAACTGTCCTCTGAAATGCTCTAGCAAACCACTCCGTTGTATCAATCGCTACAAAGTCTCAATGAAGAAATGAAACCAAACACACTGCCCAGCATTGACCCAGGCAAAAGATAACAGCAGAAACAGCTCAGTCGACCCTGCAAAGCCCTCCATACTAACGTCCGGGGCGAATGCCAGAATTGGGAGTGCTTCCTCACAGACTAGTCAAGCAACAGTCTGACAGTCATATTTATTGGAATCATACCTTACAATGTTCCAGACACTACCATTGCCATCCCTGGGTATATCCTACCCCACAGCAGGACAGACCCAGCAGAAATGGCTATACAATCAGGAGGAAGCTGCCTTAAGAGTTCTCAACATTGACTCCTCATACCATGAAGTCTCATGTTTCAGGTTAAACGAGGGCAAGGAAACCTCTTGCTGGTTGCCTCGTACCATTCTCCTCAGGCTGATAATTAGCAGTCATCATGCCGAACATTTGGAGGGTGGCAAGGATGCAGGGTATGCTTTGGCTTAGGATTTCAAGGTCCACCATAGAGTGTGGCTTGGCAGCAGAACTACATTGAACTGGTTGGATTCTAAAGGACACAGCTGCTGGACTGAGTCTGTGGCAGGTGGTGACAGAACCAGCAAGAGGGAAAAACATAACTGACCTCATCATTACCAATCTGCCACGCGGAGATGCACTGTCTGTGACAATATCGATAAGAGTGATCACCACACAGTTCTTGTGGAGATGAAGTCCTTCTTTTTCATTCAGAATACCCTCCACTATGGGGAAATCTAATCTGAACAGAGTATGGAAACAGGCCCTTCGGCCCAATATTAACCCTCCGAGTAATTCACCCAGACACGTTTTCCTCTGACTTGCATCTATGGGCAAATTAGCATGGCCAATCCACCTGACCTGCCCATCTTTGGATTGTGGGAAGAAACCGGAACACCCAGAGGAAACCTATACAAACATGGAGAGAATGTGCAAACTCCACACAGTCACCCAAGGCTGGAATCGAAGCTGGGTCCCTAGTCCCATGAGGCAGCAGTGCTAAGCACTGAGCCACTGTGCCATCCTGTGTTGTGTCACTATCACTGTACTAAATGGGTCAGGTTTCAAACAGATCTTGCAAGGCAAGACAACATCCACAACAGCAGAATCATACTCGAGCACAATCTGCAAGCTCATGGCTTGGCATATTCCCCACTCAACCATTACCATCAAGCCAGTTCAACGGCTAGTTCAACGAAGAGTGCAGAAGAGCATGCCAGGAGCAGCACCATGCATCTCAAAAATGAGGTGCCAACATGGTGAAGTTACCAAACAGGGCTACTTGCATGCAAAACAACATAAGCAGCAAGTGATATACACAGCTAAGAAATCCCCATGACCAATGGATCAGATCTACGCTCTGCAGTCCTGCCACATCCAGTCATCAAAGGCGGTGTACATTTAAACAATTCACCAGAGGAGGCTGCTCCACAAATATCCCCATCCTCACAAAGCAAAAAGGTGAGGCTGAAGGATTCACAGCTATCTTCAGTTGGAAGTGCCAAGTGGATGATCCATCTTGTCCTCTTCCAGTTGTCCCCAGCATTACAGATACCAGTCTTCAGCCAATTCAATTCACTCGGTCATATTAAGAAATGGTTGGAGGCACTGGATATTAAGGCTATGGACCCTGACAATATTCTGGCTTTAGTACTGAAGACTTGCGCTCCAGAACTTGCCGCTCCCCTAACAAAGCTGTTTCAGTACAACTACAACACTTGCATCTTCCCAGCAATGTGGAAAATTGCCCAAGTATGTCCTGTAAATAAAAAGCACAACAAATCCAGTCTGGCAACTACCACCTGATCAATCTACCCTCGATCATCAAAGTGATGAAAGATGTCATCAATAGGGCTATCCAACAGCACTCGCTCAGCAATAACCTGCTCAGTGATGCCCAGTTTGGGTTCTGTGAGGGTCACTCAGCTCCTGACCTCATTACAGCCTTGGTTCAAAATGGTCAAAAGAGCAGAATTCTAGAGGTCCAACCCTTGATAAAGGAGCCCCAGCAAAACTGGAATTAATGGGTAGGGGGAAAAATCTCCAAGATCACCTCACAGGCGCTCGCCATCCTGACTTGGAAATATATTGCCATTTCTTCACGGTTAAAATGTCAAAATCGTGGGGCTCCCTAACAATATTGTAGGGTGGCACAGTGGTTCGCATTGCTATCTCTCAGCATCAGGGACCTAGGTCCAAAATCAGCCCTGGGTGACTGTCCTATGGAGTTTGCACATTCTCTTCTTTGTGTGGGTTTCCTCCCACAGTTCAAAGATGCGCAGGTTCAGTGGATTGGCCATGGTAAATGACCCTGCAGTACCCAGACATATGTAGGCTAGGTGGATTAGCCAAGGTAAATGCAGAATTACGGGAAGAGAGTTGGAGTCTGAGTCTGGGTGGGATCCTCTTCAGAATGTCAGTTTGGAACCAATGGGCAGAACGGTCTCTTTCCACACTGTCAGAATTCTATAAGTGCTTCTTGAGGGCACCTACTCTCAATGACTACAGTATTTAAGAGGAGGGCTCGCCCTCAAGAACAAAAAGGTTTGACCTCAACAGTGGCACTCCTATCCCATGAACAGGTAAAAACTAAACATCCAGCTGTTTCTGAGCATGGGCTGTAGCAAAATGAACAAAGGACCAGTAGATTGAGAGGTTTTATTGAATTAACACACTTCCTTATTTGAAGTAGAAGGTACACTGATCATGGATATTTATGATACACTCAAATTTATCTCTTCATACCAATTACAAATTCTATTACGAGTCACATGGATTACTACAGACATCATTAAATTCTTCTCAATGATTCAATTTTTCTTGCTATACCACCACTTGTCCACTGCAGAGAAAAAGAAAACCAGTATTATAAAAGAACACAATTAAGGACATTCCACTTAAATACAACCACATTTCAGCATAATTGGATCAAACTCAGAGTCATGACAGCATGGAAAACCCATCTTCACCCCATCAAGTCTATGCTGGCTTTCTGTAGAGCAATCAGCGCCATTTTCCGCACCATATTTTCATAGTTCTGCATGCTAAGAGAAGGTGGAGGGGGCAGAGGTTGTTGGAGGAATGTGTAGGAATGATGTACATGCCCAGGAACAAGAGAATACAAGTAGATATAGGCCTTTGGTCTCCTGGAAGTCATCACTCCTTATAAGATGGTGGCTGATCTTTCACCTCAGCAATCCAACCTAAATTGCTATGACTTCATGAATCCTGAAAACTGATTAATGCTGAATTTGAATGTAGCTAACATGGAGCAACCACAATTCTGTGGATCAAGAATTCCAAGGATTTATAACCACTTAAATAAAGTAGTTTCCTGTATCAATACTAAATGGTCAAGCCCTTGACATCATCTTCTGGACTCAAGAAGGAGAATCAAATTCTTCAGTGCTTATTCTAGTTAAATCCTCACAAAATACATTCCTAAATGAGATCATCTCTCATTCTCTCAATTACTGTTAAGAAATGTTAATCTACTCAATCTCAGAATCAATCCAGTGATTGTTACACTAAATCTCAGGAAACACATATTAGAATTCTGAAGGGTCACCAGACTTGACATGTTAACTTTTGTTTCTTTCGCCATAGATACTGCCAGACCTGGTGAGGTTCTCCACCAATTTTTGTTCTGGTTTCTGAAGTACATCTTTCTTAGGGTTCAAAGATCAGAAATCTAGGGGTGACCAGCAATGTCCTGCACAAATGCTGCAAGCCTTCCTCACACTTGCACTTCAACCCCTTTACAAAAAAGGTCCATGCATCATTTGACTTCCGAACAGCTTTCTGTATTTGCCTATTTACCTGTGTTTCATGTGCAAATCATTGATACTGACATTTGTAAAATTACCTTTTAAAATCATATTTATCTAGTATTCTCACCAAAATGAATTATTTCATATTTCCCCACATTAATTGGAGGTGTAGTGGACAGCGAAGAAGGTCACCTCAGATTACGACGGGATCTAGACCAGATGGGCCAATGGGCTGAGAAGTGGCAGATGGAGATTAATTTAGATAAATGCAGGGTGCTGCATTTTGGGAAAGCAAATCTTAGCAGGACTTATACACTTAATGATAAAGGTCCTCGGGAGTGCAGGTTCTCAGCTCCTTGAAAGTGAAGTTGCAGGTAGATAGGATAGTGAAGACGGTGTTTGGTATGCTTTCCCTTATTGGTCAGAGTACTGAGCACAGGAGTTGGGAGGTCATGTTGTGGTTGTACAGGACGTTGGTTAGGCCACTGTTGGAATATTGCGTGCAATTCTAATATTGCGTGCAATTCTGGTCTCCTTCCTAATGGAAAGATGTTGTCAAAACTTGAAAGGGTTCAGAAAAGATTTACAAGAATGTTACCAGAGTTGAAGGATTTGAGCTATAGGGAGAGGCTGAACAGGCTGGGGCTGTTTTTCCTGGAGCATCGGAGGCTGAGGGGTGATCTTATCGAGGTTTACAAAATCATGAGGGGCATGGACAGGATAAATAGACAAAGTATTTTCCCTGGTATGGGGGAGATCAGAACTAGAGGGCATAGGTTTAGGGTGAGAGAGGGGAAATATATAAAAGAGACCTCAGGGGCAACTTTTGGGTGGCACGGTGGCACAGTGGTTAGCACTGCTGCCTCACAGCGCCTGTAGACCCGGGTTCAATTCCCGACTCAGGCGACTGACTGTGTGGAGTTTGCACGTTCTCCCCGTGTCTGCGTGGGTTTCCTCCGGGTGCTCCGGTTTCCTCCCACAGTCCAAAGATGTGCGGGTCAGGTGAATTGGCCAAGCTAAATTGCCCGTAGTGTTAGGTAAGGGGTAAATGTAGGGGTATGGGTGGGTTGCGCTTCGGCGGGTCGGTGTGGACTTGTTGGGCCGAAGGGCCTGTTTCCACACTAAGTCAAATCTAAAAAACTTTTTCACGCACAGGGTGTTAAGTATGGAATGCCAGAGGAAGTGGTGGAGGCTGGAACAATTGCAATGTTTAAAAGGCATTTTGATGGGTATATGAATAGGAAGGGTTGAGAGAGATATGGGCTGGGTGCTGGCAGATGGAACTAGATTGGGTTGGGATATCTGGTCAGCATGGACGGGTTGGACCAAAGGGTCTGTTTCCGTGCTATACATCTCTATGGCTATGACTCTATTATATCCCATACTCTTTTCCACCTAAATATATGGATAGTTCACAGAGATGTGTAAGAGCAATAATTGGGTAATTATAGTAGGAGATTTCAACTTTCCCAACATAAATCGGGATAGGAGATAGTGAGGACTGCAGCTGCTAGAAAATCAGAGTCAATAACTGTGGTGATGGAAAAACACAGCAGGTCAAGCAGCATCCAAAGAGAGTAGACTCTCATGCTCCTCGGATAAATTGGGATTGTCTACTGTTAAAGAGTTTAGAGGGTGAATTTCTTGAAATGTATCCAGGGCAGGTTTTTTGTATCAATACCTAGAATGCCCAACAAGGGACAGCGCAGTGCTGGATCTGGGGAAAGAAGCTGGACAAGAGTTTGATGTGGCAGTGGGAGAACATTTAGGCAATAACGACCACAACATGGTATGGTACAAATTTGTTCTGGACAGGGAAAAGGATGGATTACAAGAGACAGCTTTGGACTGGGGGCAGGCAGATATTTATTAAAACCAAACAAGATCTGGCCACAATAGATTGGGAATGATTCCTCATGGGTATGTCTGCAGCAGAGCAAGGGGAGGCATTCAAAAAGTAGGTGGGGAGAGTTCACGTTCAACATGTACCCTTTAGAGGCAAACACAGGACCAATAAGTTCAGAGAACCCTGGATGTCCAGGACAATTCAGGGCTAGATGAGAATAGTAGGGCTTTTAGCAAGTCCAAAGGAAGCAATTCAGCTCCGGTCCTGGACAAAATACAGGAAGTGCAGGAGGGAACTTAAAGCAATCAGAAGAGCAAAAAGGAGGCATGAAAAAGGACTTGTGAACAGGATTAGGGAGAATTCCAAGATATTTTTATAAATACACTAGAGGGAAGAGGTTAATCAGAGAAAATGTGAAGTCCATTAGGGACCCGGGGGCAACCTGTGTGCAAAGCCACAGGAAGTTTGAAAGATGTTGAATAAATAATTCCCTTCAGTCTTCACTCTGGAAAGGGAGAGCGTAGATATTGATTCAGGAAAAGGGACTATGACAAACCTGCAGTTTGACAGAGGAAATGGGGAGGTAATGAGGCCCCGTTGGGCTTAGAAACAGTTGTTGAAGTGTTCGGCCATTTAGTTGGGTTTGGTTGATGTGGGTGTCCTGGAGATGCTCTCTGAAGTGCTCTGTGAGTAGATGTCCTGTCTCTCAGTGTAGAGGAGACTGCATCAGGAGCAATGGATACAGTAAATCACATGCATGGAAGTGCAGGTGAAACTTTGATGGATGTGGATGGCTCCTTTGGGGCCTTGGACATAAGTGAGGGGGAGGTGTGGGTGCAGGTTTTGCAATTCCTGCGGTGGCAGGGGAAGGTTCCAGAAGAGGAGGGTGGATTGGTGGGGGACGTGGACCTGATGAGGGAGTCAGAGGGAACAATCTTTATGGAAAATGGATAGGGGTGGGGAGGGAAATATATCTCTGGTGGTGGAGTCCCTTTGTACGTGGTGGAAATGATGCAAGATGATGCGACGTAAATGGAGGTTGGTGGGATGGAAGGTGAGGAGCTGTGGGGGGAGGGGGTTCTGTCCTTGTTGTAGTTGGAGGGGAGGGGCCGAGGGCAGAGGTTGCAGGACATGGATGAGATGCATGGGAGGGCATCAACCACCACATGGGAGGGGAAATTATAGTCTTTAAAGAAAGAGGCCATCTGGTGTGTTCTGTGGTGGAACTGGTTCTCCTGGGAGCAGATGCGGTGGAGGCAGAGGAATTGGGAATAGGGGATGGCATTTTTACAGAAGGCAGGGAGGTGTAGTCCAGGTAGCGGTGGGTGTTGGTGGGTTTGTAGAAGATGTTGTTGTTGAGTCGGTCACCAATGATGGAGATGTAGAGGTCCAAGAAGGGGAGGGAGGTGTCTGAGGTGATCCAGGTGAGCTTAAGGTCGGGTTGGAATATGTTGGTGAAGTTGATGAACTTTTCGATCTCATGGGAACACGGGGTAGCGCCGACACAGTCATCAATATAGCGGAGGAAGAGGTGGAGAATAGTGCCAGTGTAACTGCGGAAGATGGACTGTTCCATGTAACCAACAAAAAGACAGGCATAGCCGGGGCCCATGCGGGGCCCTCTTTGTCAGAGGGAGGTCTGTCTATCAAATTTGTGCGAACGTTTTGAAAATGTGGTCAAGTTTGGATGAGGAAAGTTCAGTTGATGTAGTTTATATGAATTTTAGCAAACATTTTGACAAGGTCCCACATGGGAGACTGGTAAGAAGGTTAAAGCACATGGAATTCAGGGAAACGTGGTGAGATGAATCAGAAACTGGTAGAACACTGTTTGAGTGACTGGAGGCTGGTTGTCCAGCGTTGTACCATGAGGATCAGTATTGGAACCCCATATTGTTTGTTATGTACAGAAATGATATAGATGAAAATGTGGGGGGAATTTTAAGTAAATTTGCAGAAAACACCAAAATTAGTAAAATGGCTAATAGCGAAGATAATGGTTGTAGGTTAAAGGAAGATATAGATGGGTTGGTTTAACCCTGATAAGTGCAAGGTGATGCACTTTGCAAGAAGGGACAAGATAAGGGAGTATTTAATGAATGGCAGGACACTGGGTAGCTTAGAAGAACAGAGGGATCTTCGGGTGAAGTCAGCAGAGGATGTGAATAGGATAGTTAGAAAGGCATAAGGGACACTTGCTTTAATCCATCATGGCATAGAGTATAAGAGCAAGGAAATAATGTTGGAGTTGTACACAACTTTGGTCAGCCCACAACTAGTGTGCGCAGTTCTGGTCACCTCACTACAGGATGGGATAGTAGTGGAGGGGGTACAGAGGAAGTTGACCAGGATGGAGAATTAGGGAGAGACTAGATAGGCTTGGATTGTCTACAGCATAGAAGACTGATTGAGGTGTATAAGATTATGAAGGATACAGACAAAGTGAAAAGAGTGCAGCATGGTAAGGGGCAGGAGATTCAGAGGGGATTTGGGGAAAAAACCTTTTTTTACTCAGTGGGTGGTGGGAATCTGAAATGCATGGTCTGAGGAGGTAGTGGAGGCTGGAGGGCCTTTTCTGCACTGTATGAATCTATGAATATGAAAATCTAACATATTAGCAGAAAATCTGGGTACATTACAGTTACTCCCTTCTCCTTAGTCATTAGGTAAATTATAAATAGTTGAGAACCTAGTATTGATCCGAGTGCACCACACACATTCTGAATGTGAAATTGATCGATTTGTTCTTACTCCTTTTTCTTTGGTTAAGGAATATGCTGTCCACCCTAACATATTAACCCAATCCATCTTCTGTAATAATTCTGCATAGTAACACCTTAGAGGCATTTTGAACATTCCAATATACCACACTGACTTGTTCAATATATCTACCCCACTACATCCTCAAATTTTGTCAATCAACTTGTCAATATTTTTATTTAACATCATGTTGACTTTGTTTAATCAATCATTTTATAAATGCC
The DNA here is from genome assembly GCF_020745735.1 of Hemiscyllium ocellatum. NCBI lineage: Eukaryota > Metazoa > Chordata > Chondrichthyes > Orectolobiformes > Hemiscylliidae > Hemiscyllium > Hemiscyllium ocellatum. The sequence goes on along the minus strand of NC_083422.1, from coordinate 2,562,512 downwards.
ATTACCCCCAACTTAATAATGGATTCCAGTATTTTTCCTTTCAAAACATTTCAAATTCTAGCCTTTGATTCGAACCAGTTTCTCCACACCAGAATCTAGAGACAGTGAGCAATGAGGAGAGCGACATAAAGAGTGAGTGAACTCAAGAAAAACAGAGACAAGGGAGTGTACAGAGAGAATGACAGAAATTGGAATTTGTAGATGTGAGACTGGAGGAGCAGCAAATAGACACATTTGCTCTGTCCCAAAGTGAACACAACCTGGTGATAATCTGTCTAGCTGGACAAAATGGCTTCCAGAAAGAGATTCATTCATCGATAAGATGTGGAGGTGCTGGGGTTGCACTAAGTTGGACAAAGTTAAAAAATCACACGACACCATGTTATAGTCCAACAGGTTTATTTGGAAGCACTAGCTTTAGACCTTTTTGCTCGTGAAGGAGCAGTGCTCTAAAAGCTAGTACTTCCCAAATAAATCTGTTGGACTATAACCTGGTGTTGTGATTTTTAACTTAGTCAGATAAGAGGAAGAGAGACTTGGGAAAATTACACATCAGTTCTCAGTTTGGGAGAGATCACAAGGGTTTGGGATATTCTAGAAATCTAATAGCTCAGAAGGAATGATATTGCAATGGGGAAAAAGATGTTTTCACAGACACAGGTCCAAGGGATATCTGATGTACAGCGATATGGTTATTCTCATCTCAGTTCAAGAACTAAAGCAGCAAAGTGTGAATAATAGAAAATAGAGCAATAGGTGCTGACCAGCATTGTACTTCTACACCAAATTCCATGATGAATTTGCCAAGCACTGTGTAATAACATGCACTCTATGGAGGTGTCTTACCATCCACTGGGATTGAATCACCTGCTCCATATGCTGGTACCTGGAAAAACAGTGTTTAGAAATGTTTAATGCGAGTCATATAACTAATAATAGCATGACCAAAGAAGGCCATTTGATCCATCATGCTCGTTCTGACTCTGATGGTGCTGTCTAATGAGTCTCATTATCCTGCTCCTACTCCTACTCCATCGACAATAAGAAATAAGAGGCCGTTTGGCCCCTTGAGCCAGATCCACCATGGCATCATGACTGATTCGACATTCCTCATGTCCACTTTCTTGCCCTTTCCCTTCGATTGCCTAAGAACCTCTTTTAGCCTGAAGTCTCAGTCCATTAAACATTTAGAAGAAATTCCTCCTCATCTGTTTTGAATTGGCACCTCTTTATTCTGAGACGTCATCTTGGTCCCAAACTCTCCCATGTGGGGAACATCCTCTTAACATTTACCCTGTCAAGCCCCTTAAGAACTATGTCTAAATGAAATCACCTTTCATTCTTCTAAACTACAGGGAGTTCAATTCCAAACTATTTTGGCATTCCTGAAGAAGGGCTTATGCCTGAAACGTCGAATCTCCTGTTCCTTGGATGCTGCCTGACCTGCTGCGCTTTTCCAGCAACACATTTTCAGCTCTGATCTCCAGCATCTGCAGACTTCACTTTCTCCTCCAAACTATTTTGTCTTTGCTTACAAGACAACCCAAAACATTGATTTTACTGCTCATCGGATGCTGCATGAACTGCTGTGCTCTTCCAGCACCACTAATCCAGAATCTGGTTTCCAGCATCTGCAGTCATTGTTTTTACCATATAATCAACCCTCCAGTCCAGGGATCATCCTGATGAACTCTGAACTGTCATAGAGTTATAGAGATGTACAGTATGGAAACAGACCCTTCGGTCCAACCCGTCCATTCTGACCAGATATCCCAACCCAATCTAGTCCCACCTACCAGCACCCGGCCCAAATCCCTCCAAACCCTTCCTATTCATACACCCATCTAGATGCCTCTTTGAAGAAGTAACAAAGAGGATTGATGAGGACAGAGCGGTAGATGTGATCTATGTGGACTTCAGTAAGGCGTTCGACAAGGTTCCCCATGGTTAACAAGGTTAGATCTCATTTTTTTCCTTTAGTATATTTACATTTTTCCTTCCCAAATATGAGGGCATGTAAACGTTAGAGTACAGACCATAATCTTCAAATCCTCCATAATTATGTCAGTATTACCAGAGGACTGCAGAATTTAAAATGTTACTACTTTGTTTAAAAAACAATACCCAGCAGCTACAAATCAGACAGTATAATCAGTGGTGGCAAAGCTTTCAGAAATTATTACAAGGGACAAAATTAACTGTCACTTGGGCAAATCCTCATTAATTTTCAAAAGCCAGCATGAGTTTTAATCATGTCTAACTGACTTGCTCGACCTTTTGGTGTGTTTACAGAGGGTGAAAGAGGGAAATGCTGTAGATGTGCATGGAATACAAAACCACTTTCCTAAACATCCCCTTATTTGACAATCCCACTGTTCCAGGGCCCTCTATGACAAATAGATCCTCCCTAGATAAAGGGATCAAACTACGCAATATTCCAGGGGAGGATTCCCCAAGGTCCTATACAACTACAGCAAGATATCTTTACTCCTGTACTTGAATCCCCTTTCAAATAATGGCCAACATACTGTTTACTCTTTTAATTGCTTGCTGCACCTGTTTTAGTGCATCACCACATCCTCAGAGACAGTCAGGGTGAGCAATGAATTGCCAATAATGGTTACATCCCAAGAACAGACAAAAAGTTAATTTTTTAGGTTGTTTATTTCAATCAGAACTAGTTTTAAGTAAATGTGAAGGCAAAGGTGAAAAAACAGTCAGCAAGGTCAGAGAGAAGTGGAAGGCAGGACAAATTAAATGACACCCAGACACCATTGAGGGATAGACATTGCCCGCAAACTCTCCAAATTGTTCGTTTAAACCCAGGAACATCTGGCTCAGAGCCGTAAGTGAAAGCACCATTAGACAGCTGTCTGCAACTCTTCTCCAAGTGCTCTTGAACATTGCAAATCGGTACTCAAAAAAATAAACTGGGAAGAGCACAGCAATGACCAAGTGCATGCAGCAAGACATGCTTTAGTCTAATAGGCCTGAGACAAAACATACATTATAAACTCCAAAAGTCGCAGTCATCAGACAAATTATTAGGCTACTTACCGCATCCACAAAAGCTTTAGCTTCAGTTTCAGAACATCGAAAAGGACTATCAGGCACCGTCGTGTTTGTGCTGAAGACAGAGGCAAAATCTCAGGTCAGTAAAACTTAGGTCTGAAATGATTGAGGGGCAAAGCAACCATGTGGATTATAGAAATTCATGTATTCATTGGGGAAAATATTGCCTCTGGCCGATTCCTTAATTCACACATTAATTTAAACAAAAATATCGGAAATGTGATGAGCACAATCTAAACGTGAACTATTCCCCTCCCTACATTTGCTGCCCAACTGCAGACTATTACAGCACTGTTTCCTCATTTAATTTACACATTACCTCCAAATAAAAAGGTACTGCCATGTATCCCACGTGTTCTAACTACGGCCTTTCTGTGGGATATGAGGAAGTCTGTTCCAGTCCTACGCACACCTCCTCTCTCACCTTTGCAATGAATGCCGTTTCCTGTTTGCACCATAAAGTTTCATCAGCTTTGCTTAAAAGGTTGTCCCTTCCCTTACCTTCAGTTGGTTCTTCTTCGTCTTCCCTGTATATGGTCTCTTCCCATGTAAATGCTGTCGTCATTTCTACCTCCATAAGACCCATCTTTTGTTTCTTTAAATTGTCTCAATTACCTTCTGTGAATTCCAGTATCACTGGCAAGCTCAACATTTGCTACCATTTATTCTATGTCGCACCCCACCTTTCCAGATGCATTCTTTTTCCCTCCATTCCTTGCTCGCCAAGCCTCTGGACTTAAATAGAACTCACTTTATCTTAAATAGAACTCACTTTATCTTGAATCTTATCTCAGTTTTGGCAAAAACATTACAGATCCTGTCCGACTTGAGAGTATTTCCAGCACTTTTACCTTTTACTTCAGACTTCCCATACAGCAGTACATTGTGTTGATAGTGAGGCAAAAGCTGGCTGAACCTTCACTGCTTCAGATGTTATCACCAAAAAGTGACAAAAACAAAGTGGCGGAAAAGCTGAACAGCTCATGTGGAGAAAAATCAGAGAAAACGTTAATTACAATTTCTCGTCACACATGCTGCCAAACCTGCTGAGCTTTTCCAGCAATTTGTGTTTATTTCAGATTTCCAGTAACCACAGATCTTTGGCTTTAATCACCAAGTAGTGGTTGGGAAGAGGGCCACAAGGCTCTCTGTAAGCAATAGCATGGAGACAGGAAGAGAAGGCAGGTGTAGAAAAGCTCTGAGATTAGATTCGCATGTATGGATTGAGAATGTAACCCCACTGAGGTGGACAATGGCTTGTCAAAGGTGTAAGGGTCAAGCATATTTGGTGAATTAGACGCACAGTGCTCAGGTAAACCTATACTTCTCCTACCCCTCCTCAGATACGTTTCTCACACCCTCATCCAACATCCATCCTTCTTTCCTAATCTCTATTCCACATCAATTCTGATTATCATTGACTATGTACTCATGGAATTTAATGAAAAAAAAATCTCAAAGTAACACATCTTGGAGATGATACAGAATAAGTAAGGGCAGCACAGTGGCTCAGTGGTTAGCACTGCTGCTTCACAGCGCCCCTGACCTGGGTTTGATTCCAGCCTCAGTCTTAGAATGCCTAGAGTGTGGAAACAAACCCTTCGGCCAACAAGTCCACATTGACCCTCCGAAGAGTCTCCCACCCAAACCCAGCCTCTGACGACTGTGTGGAGTTTTCACGTTCTCCCCGTGGCAGCACGGGTTTCCTCCCACAATCCAAAGATGTGCAGGTTAGGATATTTAGCTATGCTAAATTGCCCATATAATCTTCAGGGACGTGTAGATTAGGTGCCTTAGTCAGGGGAAATGTAGCCCAAGGCAGGGTTTGGGTGGGATTCTGTTCGGAGGGTCAGTGTGGACTTGTTGGGCCAAATGGCCTGTTTCCACACTGTAGGGATTCTATGAACAAATTAAGTAAATGCTGGTGATTATTTGCTGTGCTTCAGGTTTTATTCTTTACAAACTGACCACTCTGCAAGTGTCACATACCAGTGAATTCCTCCTACTGATTCCTTGTTCATTACCAGAGCCTTCCAAAATTCATGTGTGCTTTTGATCACCTGGATGGCAAAATCCTGAAAGTAACAAATCTCTTGTTATTAGTCTTCTTTCAAGCTGCTGAAACATCAACCAAATACTGAAAATTACAGGGAATCAAAGGGGAGACAATAGCCTAGTGGCATTATTGCTGGAATTTAATCTAGAGACCCGGGGAATGCTATGGGAACTGGTTTCAAGTCCCTCCACAGCAGATGGTGGAAGTTGCATTCAATAAGTTAAGAGTCTAATGATCAGCATGAAACTGCTGATTGCTGGAATGACCCATCTGGTTCACTAATGTCCTTTAAGGAAAGGAAATCTGTCATATATGTGACTCCTGACTCACAGTAAAAATGTAACACTGTCAACTGCCCTCTGAAATGACACAGACTGCAGCAGTTCATGGCAGCTACTCACCCCCACTGATTCAACAGCGGTCAGGATGGACAATAAATGCTGGATCAGCCAGCGATGCCCATGTAGCACAATTGAATGTGAAAAATATCAAGAAAGACAAAGAACAAGAAGTTGGCAGCAAAGATACCCTCCAACAGCAACTGAGCCCACAGCATTAAAACTGGAACATGAGAGAATAATCTTCACAAATTAGGGGGTCAAAGACTGAGCAGTTGAAAATTAAACAGAAGGCAGCTGGAGCATTAATCCTCAGCAACTCAAATTAGCCAACATAAGATGATCAACTTAGCACCAGACTGCCAGCTGCGAACAGCTTTTTACAACATTAAGTAGGACTGACGATGGAAACAAGCAGCATAATCCACTCCACTTGCCTTCAACAACAGTCAACAAGCTGTCGGTGAATGCTTTTTCATTATTCTCAAAACATATTCTCAATCCACTCCCCCAGACTGCTGACTGTCCCTCTCCCCCAAACAGTCGCCACTTCGCAAACAGATCCTGCCCTCTCCCCCAGATAGTCCCTTCCCACAAACAGCCCCTCCCCAACCTCACAAAAAGCCCCCACCCTACACAGCCTCCTCTCCCTCTCCCCAAACAGCTCACGCCCCACCCTTCAATATCTCCTGTGCCACTACTTTTCTCTCAAAATACTTTGCCAAATCTGTACGTCTTTGGAAACGTTGTACTCATTCTGGTTCAAAGAAGAGGAACTTTCAAAGGCTTAATGGTAGTTGCCAAGATACCTTGTCTTTGAATTCACCATTGAACGCAAACTGGTTTTCAGGTTTTCCATCAGGCACCTTATACCGTCTGAACCAATCTACTGTGGCCTCCAGATAACCTGGTTTCAGCCGTCTTACATCTTCAATATCTAAATGTAAAAGGACACAAAGTTTGCTCAGTTTAAATTGGTGGATTTTCTGATATTACAAAGCTCCATATTAAATAGTCTAGTTATTTTTGTTATTTCATCAGTCACTAAAGGCCCATGAGCAACATCATTAAGAAACCGTAAAGTCAATAGGGTATATTTATAGTGCAAATGACAACACGTTAAAGCATATTTTGCTGTCCTACTACATAGGTCTCACTTGTAACATAGTCTCCTTACTGCGGTTGGCATTGCAACCCTTTGTGCCCCATCACTATCAAATTCAAAAGGAATATGTAACGGGAAACTGAAAGCAAGGCAAGTAGCTAAGGTAAGGAATGGACATCTGGGAATGACTCAATACCTTTCTGATTTGAGGATGCATCAAGTACAGAAGGTGGAGGTGCAAATCAGAAGTGAAAATCTTTCCAATCTAAATAGGATGCACTTGTTCAAAATGGCATCAGGTGAGGAGAAAACCATGGGGCCGACAGGTGTTGGTAAGAATGAGTCCAAAAAGGAGACCCAGAAGGAAAAAGCCACAGATCGGATTCTAACTTTAACTGTAATTCAGAGACCAGAGGTAAATACTGCAGTGAGTGCACAAGTAGCATACAGATGAAAGGTATGAAAGGTTTTTAATCTGAAAGGAACTAATCCCTTTTTCTTCAAAAGCAGGATCCAGGCTCAAAACAGTATTGAGAGATACAAGGACTATCTGAACTGTCTTACTGGAGGATTTATTTTCTTCCTTCCAAATACTTAAACAAACAAGAGTGCTGGTAAATAGGATTGGTGGAGAGCATACCCTGGGTCCATTGTCCAAGGTCCAATTGAATTGTGATTTGTTTGAACTCACGACAGTTGGTGTAGTTAAGAATTTATCAATTTGCTTGATAACACTAAATGGGAGAGTGAAGAATAGATTTAAGTATGCGTTTTGTCATTTGTGAATTCCAATATTTTGTAATGAAATGCACTTTCACCTTTTTAAGGACAGAGATATGTAAAGGCTGTGTCTTTTTAAAACTGTGGACTAAAATGAGAAAAGAATGTTTTTTAAACCAACGACAGGCATATAATTCAAACACAAGTAATGTCATACGCATTGTGAACATTGTTTGCACAGTTGTGAATTAGAGCATTGGTCGTTGATGAATTGCAACCAAAGGGCTGTGTACAAATGAAGTTTTGGTCGTCAACAGGTAGCAGATTAGAATAACTATGGTTGTAAACATGATAGAGACCCCCGCTACCAACCAAGGGACTCTCTCTGTTCTCTGTAGAAATAGCCACTTTAGACTGTTCTACCTTTTGGTCTGCAGTGCTACAGGTTGCAAATTTTAATTTATAAAAGTCACAGCCTTTAACCAGTGAACCAGGCACCCTGTGCTTCTTGCAAAGAGTGGAAGCACCTGGAAAAAGACTGAGCAGCAGCATTTTGATCAACACCGCAGATCCTGTGGACAATGATGGTTTCCCCAGTTTTCCTCCAGGGTGTAACTCCTTTATTTTTGCCCCTGTATGTCCATCTGTGTGCATACGCACACATGTGTAGCGATTTAGGGGATAAAATTTCTAACGAGTATAGAGTTTTATGCGAACAGTTCATAACTGTTTCTCTGCAGCTAAAGTCCAATTACTTGTAATAAATATTAGTTCTTATGTACAAAAACTTGGTTTGTGTTTTCTGTCAACTGGGATTTGAGAATTAGGCAAACTGGGGAATCTGCGTGCAGTTTTAAAAGACTCCAGGAATAGCAGGAGTTTTATTTCCATCATGCTTAGTGATGACTCATGACAATAAATGATTGCACCAATCAATCTGAACAAAATATTTCAACAAACAGCAGGAAATGAAATAATCAGTTAACTGGCTTATTTCAGGAAGAAATGTCAAAAACATTAACATTGCACCTCTCCCCACCTAAAGTTAAAGAAGCTACATTAACCTGGACAAAGCCACATGCAATCTTCTCAAATCTGTTGACAACACTTAAAACAAGCAGGACAAGGTCTATTAAAAATGGTTCTGGAATTCACCAGAAAGTTTATTTAAGGATTGTTGTATCTAAATATACATTGGAACTACATAAGGGCCTGGAATCTGCTTGCGAAGGCATCAAAGTACTGAATCAAAAGGAACATCAATAATGTTTCTGGGTTTGGGTTAGGGGATGTATGATTCCTTTCTAGTCTCTACAGCCCATGATCAAGGAACCTTATTCAGTCCAAACAGTTGCATTTTATGCCAAAAGGCATGCTAAAATGTGTTAATTATCATGACTTCAGCAATTATCTGCATACTTTTCAGGTTGCAGAGACTTACTTTGAAAACTATTTGCCTCAGGATCCTCAACATTTATTGCAATAACTTTCCAGTCAGTTTCACCTTCATCTATCATTGCCAGAATTCCAAGAACTTTGACCTTGATAACCTCTCCTCTGCAACATACCTGAAATAAAACAATAACACAGATTTAAAATGGTTAATTTCCTTCAATCAGATGCCTTACTGTAGGCAAAATGCCAGAAGAAAATTTTAGAAACAGTATCAAGTTCTCCAAAATACTTATAGTACTACCCTCCAAACATATACCTAGGAATGAGAATGGAGGTGAAAGGGCTCTGTAGTGTTGGGCGTGGTGGGAGATGCATATTCTCCATACCCGCATCTCTAACTATGGAGAGAATGAGTTATAGTTTTCAGTGTGCTCCCCAGCGGTCAGTGGGATGTGTAAAATGACTTAGACTTTAGAATAGAGTTGAGCTTCAAAATCTAATCATACACATGGAGGAGTAAAAGTCAGGATGATACAAATTGCCCATAACATGACTGACAGGCTGGCAAAATGAGTAGGCAAGTATTAAATGGACTTTAGTAAACAAAAGTTGTAAAGGATGTATTTTGAGACAATGGTAAGAGTAAATACACTTAAATGACAAGGTTCTGAAGCTTGGGCAGAAATATAGGGACCTGCAAGAATATGTGCAGCAGTCTTTGAAGGTTACTGGGCAGGGAAACAGAGTGATTAGTTGACAGATGGGGACTCAAGAATAGAGACATTGAATTGGAAAAGTAAGGTGGTTATAAGCTGAACATTTAAAAAGCTTTAATTAGGGCCTAACTAGAATATTGGTCCAATACTGGTCACTACACGTTAGGAAGGATAGGAGGGTCCTTAATAGGGCACAAGAATGGTTCCAGGGTGGGAAATTTCACCTAAAAAAAATGTGGTTGTTCTCAGACTAAAAAGATGAGCGAGATTTGACAAATGCAAAGATTATGATAAGGCAGATGAGGATGAGCTGTTCCATTTAATTAATTGTTCAAGGATTGTGGTGCAGATTTAAAGTTTTCAGCACGAGATGCAGAGAGGAGATGAGGACAAGGACAAGTTCTGTGTTAACAAGGCTGCCGAAGTGGAAACAACACTTTTACAAAGATTTACAAAGGAAATGGGTTGGACACAAAGGAAATAAACCTGCAAGGTAACGTGGACTGAGCAAGTCCAGCCAGAGAATAACAGACAGGAGCTGTGTGGATTCACAACCCATCAAATAAATAGTCTGATGAAGCGGGAGAGTTAGGTGATTGGCTGATGAGCATTCATCTTCTCTCCTCAGTTCTAAGTTGATGCACACCAGTTGGGAGGACCTTTAAGAATTGCATGGGAGCAATCCCTAACCTGCAAGCCAGCACCTTCAAAGATTAAATTATAAATACAGCATTTTCCCACAATAAAACAGAAGAAATGGCTGCTTTGAATTGTACTGGCTGAACATCATCACTGGTTGAACAATAGTATACATCTATAAGACATACCTTGGTTCCAATTTCACAAACATCAATAGGATCATTGTCACCATGGCATTTTGTTGACTCATCTGAGTGTCTTGGGTCTTCCCAAGTCTGTAAGAACAAGAGCACAGTGGGTATAACAGGCAGAGAACGTTGACCAATTGAGCCCCCCATCGACTGTATTTTTTGAGATCTACTGAATGCCTATAATGTACTGTGTACCCTTTGCTGAATCTAAACCCTATTCATTGCATCCATTTGATGCTTAGCAAATATTCTTGAAGCCCATTGCTTGGCATAAAGTCCAGTTGGTCTCAAACCAGAGATTTCTTGTCCACCTGTTCCCAGTCAGGACAGAATTGTCCCCTCTCTCTTAACTTGTCCCCAGTTAGGAGAGAGTCAAAACCCATGTTCCCAAACATGGGGCACTGGATTACCACTCCACAATACATAACAACACAATCTCCCCCTCATGGTGGTATTGCTCAATGTGTCTAAAAGAGCAATTCCTGGTAAGGCAAATGAACCAATAAACAGTCTATTACAGAGACAGAGGTCACAATATCAGGTTACAGTCCAATAGGTTTATTTGGAAACACTAACTTTTGGAGCGCTGCTCCTTCATCAAGTGATGAAAGCTAGTGCTTCCAAATAAACCTGCTGGACTATAACCTGATGTGAGATTTTTAACTTTGTACACCCCAGTCCAACATCGGCACCTCATAAATTAGGTTATATTCCAATGGGTTATTTGACATCATAAGCTTTTGCAGTGATGCTCCTTCGACTACAGATCACAAACCTGCTCAAGTCTTCCTACACACAGACTATGCAGAGAAATCCTGCTGTCATACCTCTCGCACAGTCAAGGAACTATGAAAGCAACCACCTGAACTATGAAAGCAACCACCCCAACACACACAAAAGAAGTTGCATCAAGACACTGTTCAAAAGGGCCATAACACACTGCAATACACCCGAACTACAAAAAGAGGAAGAAGAACACCTCTACAATGCATTTGCCAAAAACGGATAACCCACAATTTCATCAACAGATGCCTAAGGGAAAGACAACAGAATGAGGACATGCCACAACCCAAAGGACTAGTCACATTACCATACATCATTTCTGAACTGACAGCCAGACTACTGCGACCACAAGGACTCATAACAGCACACAAACCAACAGCCACTCTCAGACAACAACTCACCAGAACGAAGGACCCAATGCCCAGCATGAGCAAAACCAATATAGTGTACAAAATCCCATGCAAGGACTGCACAAAACACTACATAGGACTAACAGGAAGACAGCTAATGATCTGCATCCATGAACACCAACTAGCCACGAAACTACATGACCAGCTATCCTTAGTAGCCACACACTCAGATGACAAGCAACATGAGTTCGACTGGGCCAACACGACTATTATAGGACAAGCCAAACAGAGAACAGCCAGGGAGTTCCTAGAGGCATGGCACTCATCCACAGATTCAATCAATAAGCACATCGACTTGGACCCAATATACCGGCCACTGCAGCGGACAGCTGGAACTGACAACCGGAAGCGTCAGATATAAATCACTATAAATGCCGGAGGAACATCAAAGGAGGCTGCCAAGAACTGAGGATGTCACCTAGACAGGGGACGAAACGTCTGCAACACAAATTCCCAGCTTGGCGAACAGAACCGCAACAACGAGCACCCGAGCTACAAATGTTCTCCCAAACTTTGAACATCCATTTTATTTGTGCCATTATATTTGAATAAAAGTGATATAAATTAGTAACATACCAGTATATCTTTAATTCTTTGACAAATTTGTTAATGTTGTTGAGGTTCATAACATACGAGAGCAACAGAGGAATTTGGTGGGAAAGTTCAAGATGCTTACACATTCAGAATTTAATAAATGTTTCATTTTAAGTGTGCCATTATACCAGACCATGACGATATGGAACAGTGTGATCTTGCAGGATCTCAATGATTCTTTGACATATTCATAATTCATTGTGTTTTTCTTCTTTACCTGGGATTAGATGTGCGATCAAATTGACTTTTGCTATTAATACGGTATTTCAAACTGCAGCATGAATTTCAGCCCCTCAAAACCTGTTCCCGTGTATTAGCCAATCCTCTATTTTGAACCTTTAAAAAGTCTTAATAATTCGACGTATACATGAGTATATACGGCATTTTCGAAGGTACAAGCACGTGAATTTCCTGTGCAAATTGTTGCTTGAAATGTGGGTGGATGTGTTTCCCGGGCTACACAGATTAGAACTTCAGTCAAGGTCCACCTTAAACAAAACCCGAAAAAACTCCACATCACACAGTTCAATGTAGAACTAACCTTCAACAAAAATAAACTGCTTTCGATATGGGATAAAGTCCATTGATAAGCTTTGCAGCAATTAAAACTTGGAGAAAGTGAATACTACAGATGCTGGAGAGAATCAGAGTTGAAAAGTGTGGCATTGGAAAAGCACAGCGGGTCAGGCAGCAACCGAAAACATTTCAGGCATAAGCCTCCCACATTCCTGACGAAGGGCTTATGCCTGAAACACCGACTCTCCTGCTCCTCAGTTGCTGCCTATCCTGCTGTGCTTTTCCAGTGCCCCATTTTTCGACTCTGCAATTAAAACCCACAGAGTCAGAGTCATAGAGATGTACAGCATGGAAACAGATTCTTTGGTCCAACCCGTCTTGTTGAGCCAAAGGAAACATTCAATAAGCAAAATTTGGCCAAAGTGGCTTTTAAAAAGGATCAAAGGAAGAGTGGGAAGTGCGCTAGTCAAGGAGGTAAATAGACACCAGAGCTTAGAGCACAGAGCTAACAATAACAAGCAAAGGGTGTTGGGACATGCACAAGAATTCAGGGTGTCAGGGACAGACAAGGGTTGTAATTGTGGAGACAATAAAAATTGGAAGGCTATGGACATGTTTGAACTTGCAGAAACGTCACAATTCAGTGATAAAAGAGCCCAAGCAAATGCTCTGGGAACACTGATATCAGCCAGTAGAATTTAAATCTAATAAAAAATATTCTGGAATTGAATGCTAGTCCAGAAAAACATTGAAATAAGTTTGGAGATTACAAGCTATTTAAGCAACAGATGACTGAGAAGAGGCATAGAAGGGCAAAGCCGCGGAACTAGAAATAAGGATATTTTCCATTCAATTCATTCAGAGATGTTATTACACAGCTCTGCTGCAGGTGGGACTTGAACCCAGATCTCCTGGCTCACAGGCATGGGCACTACCACTGCACCACAAGAGCCCTGGAACCAGAAATAGAGGTCACAGTTGCTTATTCTAAAATAATTATGTTTAGTTGTAATCAGGTGGGGGTCATAAATTGTGTGCTAGGGCAGTTGTGAAATGGATGTTTGTAATGTTTAACCTAATAAATAAATTTATGAAAAGTGTGCAAAAATTCAATCCTTCAAATGGATTCTAGAGGAAAATACTCATTTTAGAGATGTCTTCAGAAGCCCATATCACGATAAATACAGCTCCAGAGTTGTTTTTAATGGATTCCATTTCAAGACAGTGGCCAGGATGGTGTCAGTGGCTGAGGTCAGAGTTTGTGACAGCAACTGAAAGCAAAGGCCTTGCTCATAACTGCAGCTCACCCAGGACCAAAAGTCAGACAAGCAGAGTTGGACTTAATCAACTTTTATGTGGGATCCAGCTTCATATCAAATCCAAGGACAGTACATCCACAGACTTTCCTTTATCCATTGCACATGTTACTCCTCCAAAGAATTCAGCAAATATTGTGGAATCTGGCTTCATGGTGTTGAGGAGAAACATATTAGAGGTATGAGGGGGTATGGTGGGTGGGTGGAGTTTTCTGTAGATGTAAGCAAACACTGTTCTATAAGATTGACAATTCTAACAGTGAGTAGAGCAGTTGAGATTCAAATAAATATTCAGAAAGTAGCAGAATGATGCCTGTTTTGGACCAACATCACAAACTCACTCCATTTTCATTAATCATATTTTTGCCCATTAACCATCCCATCTCGATCCTTCTGCAACTTCCTTATGCCGCCTTTAAAGCATGCTTTCCAACCTTGGAGTCACCTGGGAAGTGTTCCCATGCATTCACTCCATGGACCTAGACCCGATATACAAACTGCTGCAATGAACAACCAGAAGCAGCAGGAACAAAACCAAGTAAATTCCAATCAACACAGTACAGCAGGGCTTCATATGAGGCTCCACAGCACTCAGAATGTCACCTAGAAAGGAGAGAAAACGTCTCAAACCAACTTCCCAGCCAGGTGAACATACCCACAATATCTGCAACCTGCACCCAAGCTATAAATGTTTACACAAACCCTGAGCATTCACTCCACTCATCCAAGTCATGGATGTAAATTGTACGAAATTGAGGCCTCAACACAAAGCTCTGTGGGACTCACTGCCAATCAGACATTGACTCATTTTTTCAGACTCTCAACCTGCTCTAATTATTTTGGCTAGAAACAGTCGGTCCTTCAGCAATCGATGCTAGCATTATCCTTCTACACCATGAGATTATATTTTCTGTAATAACTTTTCATGTGGCTCCATGTCAAATAGGAATAGTACATCTCCATCATCCCCTTTATCCACAGTTGTTACTCCTTCAGATATTTTCTAATCAATCTGTTCAGTGACATTATTACACACTTCTGGAGCAGGTGGATGTCAACAAGTTCTCTTAGCTCAGAGTAGGGAAGCTACCACTGCTCCACAATAATCCGACACTACTCCTTTAAAAGAACTCCAGTAAATTGATCAAACAGGGTTCCTTTTGAAAAAAACAAAGTTGATTTGTTTTGATTATCTTGGGAGCTTTCTAAACTGCGCAGCTATAATCTCTTGAGTTTTCTTCTCCTTCCTCACAACAGACATCAAGCTGTTCTGTTTTTTTGCCTTTTGTCCTTTTTGAAGAGTCTATATTTGCTACTTTCCAGAATAATAATTCCTGATGTATCAATCTTTCAGTCATTGTTTATATTCCAACTTAGCATCCGATCTGCTACTCATCATTGTGCAGTTTAGCTGTTTTCTGAAGTATGAGGCTTTCCCCAATGCTTCACTGAGCCACAAATAGCAGGTCCCCCCTGTAGAATTCTTCTTCCCAATAGGGATATACTTTTTGAGTATTCTGAAATCTCCTTAAATGTCCCCCACAGTGTCTCTGTTGACCTATTCCCCCCGGCTTATTACTTCAGCTAGCTCAGCTTCCATTCCCACACAGTTACTCTTTTAAACACAGGTTTAAAACACTATTCTAAGACAATCTTGTCCCTTTCATATTGGCTGTAAAACTCAATCCTATTGTGGTTTCCACTTCGTAGGGATGCCTTAAATCTGTGATCATTAAAATCCTGTCACATACCAAGTCTACTATATCCTGCACTGGTCAGTTCCAATACATACTGCTCTAAGAAACTCTCTCAAAGGCATTCAACAAACTCCTCATACTACTACCAATCTGATTTTTCCATTTTATACATAGATTAAACTTGATCATGATTACTGCTGTCCCTTTACAATAAGCACCCAATACTATTTCTTGTACACTTTTCTCCTCATTGTGTTATTATTAATGGGAACAACTTACAGGTCCCCTCAGAAGTTGCCCTTCTTTCCTCTGCTATTCTTCATCGCTTGAACCAAATTCCACTGCCATTTGTTACATGTTTAGATTACTTACAGTGTGGAAACAGGCCCTTCGGCCCAACAAGTCCATACCGACCCGTCGAAGCGCAACCAACCCATACCCATACATTTACCCCTTACCTAACACTACAGGCAATTTAGCATGGTGAATTCACCTAACCTGCACATCTTTGGACTGTGGGAGGAAACCGGAACACCCGGAGGAAACCCACGCAGACACGGGGAGAATGTGCAAACTCCACACAGTCAGTCGCCTGAGTCGGGAATTGAACCCGGGTCTCAGGCGCTGTGAGACAGCAGTGCTAACCACTGTGCCACCGTGCTGCCCACATGTGTTCAGGAAAGTTTCCTCAAGCAGCATATAGAGGGTCTTACTTGGAAAGGTGCAAAACTTGACCTACACTTGGGAAACAGGGCAGAACAGCACGGTGGCACAGTGGTTAGCACTGTTGTCTCACAGCACCAGGGACCTGAGTTCAATTCCCACCTCAGGTAACTGACTGTGTGGAGTTTGCACATTCTCCCCGTGTCTGCGTGGGTTTCCTCCGGGTGCTCTGGTTTCCTCCCACAGTCCAAAGATGTGCAGGTTAGGTGGATTGGCCATGCTAAATTGCCCATAGTGTTAGGTGAAGGGGTAAAATGTTGGGGAATTGGTCTGGGTGGGTTGCACTTCGGTGAGTCAGTGTGGACATGTTGGGCCGAAGGGCCTATTTCCACACTGTAAGTAATCTAATCTAAGTAATCTCATCTAATCGACAAGTAACTGAGGTGACAGTAGAGAGCACTTTGTGACCACTGACCATAACTCAATTAATTTTAAAATTGTTATGGAGAGGGACAAAACTGGTCCACCGGTTCAAGTTCTAAACTGGGGCAAGGTGAATTTTAATGGAATTAGACAGTAGCTTGGAGGGGTTGATTCGAGTAGTTTGTTAGCTGGCAAAGGGGCGGCCAGCATGTGGGAGGCCTTTAAAAGTGAGATAGCTACAGTTCAAGATCATTATGTTCCTGTGAGGGTGAAAGGCAAGATTGGCAGGAATATGGAACTCTGGATTACAAGAGACATTGAAGCTTTGACCAGAAAAAGGAGGCATGGCTCAGGTACAGGCAGCTGGGATCAAGGGAGTCCCTGGAGGTATATAGGGGATACAGAAGTTTACTGAAGGAGGAAATCAGGTGGAAGAAAAGAGCACACGAGATAGCCTTGGCTGCGAAGATTAGAGTGAATCCAAAGAGGCACTTTAAGTATATTAATGGAAAAAGAATAACTAGAGAGACAATATGACCCCTCAAGGACCAAACTGGACATGTATGTTTGGAACCACAGGAACGGGTGATATCCGCAATGAATATCTTTCCTCTGTGCTTATCGTTGAGAAAAACACAAAGACTTGGGAACTTGGGGAAGTTAGTTGGAATATCTTGGGGACAGTCCATACCACAGTAGAGGTGGTGTTGGACATATTAGAATGTTTGATGGTGAACAAATCTCCTGGTCCTTATCAGATCCATCCAAGAACCCTGCAAGAGGGTAGGGAAGAAATTGCAGCGGCCCTGGCTGATATCTTTGAATTATCATTAGCCATGGGTGAGGTCCCAGAAGACTGGAGGGTAGGAAATGTTGTGCCCTTATTCAAGAAGGGCTGCAAAGGTAAACCTAGGAACTATAGGCCAGTATGCCTACCATCTGTGGTGGGTAAGTTACTAGAGAAGATTCTGAGGGATAAGATATACAAGCATTTGGAAAGACAGGGTTTGATTAGGAGTATTCAGCATGGCTTTGTGTGTCAGAGATCAGGAAGGTTGATGTGGTCAGAGCAGTAGATGTAATCTATATGGATTTCAATAAGGTCTTTGATAAGGTCCACATGGTAGGACTGCTCTGGAAGGAGCAAGGGGAGCTGGCAAATTGGATACACAATTGGCTTGATAGTAGGAAGCAAAGGGTATTATTGGAAGGACTTTTGTCAGACTAGAGGCCTGTGACTTTGTGGCATGCCTCTGGGGTTGGATGTGGGCCAATTGCTGTTTGTTATCTATAGCAATGATTTGGTTGAGTATGTACGAGTTTGCAGATGACACTAAAATGGGATTATTGTGGTGATGAAGGTTATCAGAAATTGCAAAAGGACCTTGATTAGCTGGGAAAGTGGGCCAAGAAATGACAAATGGAGTTTAATACTGGTAACTGAGAGTTCTTGCATTCTGGAAAGTCAAATCAAGTGTTTCATGGTGAATGGTAGGGCCTTAAAGAGTGCAGTGGAACAGAGAGATCTTAGAGTTCAGGTGCGCGGTTCTCTGAAAGTGGAATCACAGGTAGACAGGGCAGTATTTTGTTCAGCTTTGGTCACCTTGCTATGGAAGGATGCCATTAAAGTGAAAACAGTGCACAAGAAATTTGCAAGGATGTTGCTAGGACTCAAGGGTCTGAGTTATAGAGAGAGGCTGGACAAGCTAGAAATGTTTTCTTTAGAATGCAGAAGACTGAAGGGGGATCTTATAGAAGTGTATAAGTTTATGAGAAGCATGGAGAGGGTAAATATAGATTAGATTAGATTTCCTACAGTGTGGAAACAGGCCCTTCGACCCTCCGAAGAGTAACCCACCCAGACCCATTTTCCTCTCTGACTAATGCACCTAGCATTATGGGCAATTTAGTATGGCCAATTCACCTAACCTGCACATCCTTGAACTGTGGGAGGAAATCAGAGCACCCGGAGGAAACCCACGCAGACACAGGGAGAATGTGCAAACTCCAAACAGACAGTCGCCGGAGGCTGGAATCGAACCCAGGTCTCTGTGAAGCAGCAGTGCTAACCACTGAGCCACTGTGCTGCCCCAAGCCATTTAAGCAGTAGATGACTGAAATAGAGGAATAGAAGGGCAATGCCACAGAACTAGAAATAAGGACATTTTCCATTCAATTCATTTTTCCAAGGTTGGGGAATTGAGGAGGACTAGAGGGCATCAGTTTAAGGTTAGAGGGGAAAGAATAAATGGGAACTTGAGGGTCAACTTTTTTTTTAACATAGAGGGTGATACGCATATGGAATGAGCTGCCAGTGGAAGTGGTTGAGGCATTTAAAAGGTATTTGGACAAAAACGTAAATAGGAAAGGTTTAGAAGGATAGGGCCAAGTACAGAGTCATGGGGCTCGCGTGGATGGACAGCCTGGTCGATATGGACCAGTTTGAGCTAAATGGCCTGTCTCCATGTTGTTGGACTCTATAGCTCTATTCCAATCTGAATCGAGGTCATTATGCCATCCTCGATTAATAGTGCTACCTCTCCACCTTTTCCTGGATTGGTACTTTTCTTCGATGTCATCGACTTTTCAATATTCCACACTCAATCCTTATCATCCTTTTTGAAGCCATTTCATTGTAATGACCATCAGACCATACTTATTTACTTCAATGTGTACTATCAATTAATTCATTTCTTTTGTATTGAATGCTACATACATTCAGATACAGAGCCTTTCATCATCATGTTATTGTTATAACATCCAGTCTTGACTGATGTAGCTTTTTAAAATGACCAGTCAGCTCAATGTACCGAACTGCTCTCATATTCAATGAGTGTGTTTTATACTGAGCTGTCCCAAAACACAAACCCACTCAATTGCTTCAAGCTAACAGGGATAACTTACAGTATCACAGGCTCTGCTTAAGGTGCCTAGCTCTGGAGTTGTGGTTTCTAAGAGATGAAAGGCAGCCATTGTTTTCATTATGTATCACTAGAATCAATAAATGGTTGTGATGCCTATAAACACCTTCTCTGCTCACCTGTGGAAGGGCCCCATAGTTCCAAATATATCCCTTATGAGGAAAAACATTCACCACAAATCGCATTTTCCCTTTCTTAACATCCTGCTTGATTGGGTTCAATGGCTCTTTTGTTGCAATCTGAAAACATAGAAACACAACTCAGTTAAATTTTCTGGTGAAATTGCATAACCACCTCTGTGCCTACCTTGGCTCTTCATTTTACTGTACAAGCATCAAATGCAGCCAACACTTTGCATATGAATCCTGGTCATCTTAGGATCTGCCAGATGTAATGGTTCAACTCTTAGAACTTGCCCAGTTCCTCCCAGGGTTAAAGCCAGCAGTAGCGTCAGCACTGAATTGTTGAGGGAAATAATTCAGATGCATAGAGGCCTGGCCTAAAGGATGGGAATCAGTGAAAGTCAGCAATAGGTCCAGAAGAAACAGTTTACTGAGAGGGGAACTGGGCAGCTGTAGCCATGGGATTGACATAAAACAAAGCCTGGATACCAGTGGTGAAGGGGCCTCAAAGCAGAATGAAGACAGCACACCAAGATAGGGCAAGAAGAATAAAAACTGGAGAACACGAAGGTAGGAAAGGTTGTGTAAAC
The DNA here is from genome assembly GCF_020745735.1 of Hemiscyllium ocellatum. Lineage (NCBI taxonomy): Eukaryota > Metazoa > Chordata > Chondrichthyes > Orectolobiformes > Hemiscylliidae > Hemiscyllium > Hemiscyllium ocellatum. The sequence goes on along the minus strand of NC_083422.1, from coordinate 2,542,245 downwards.
AGCTACTTAAGGGGAAACTTTGATTTCTGATTTAATGATTGTATTTGACATGCTGGCTGCAGTCACAGGTGTTAACATTGGAAGTCAGCACAAAGTGGCCTTAACAGTCATCTATGTACCCACTAAACTTTTACCAAACATCTCCGATGAAGAATATGGTGTTCCACAGCTCAAAAGATTAACATTAGATTAACCAAAAAACAGAATAGCTAGTGGCTAATAAAATCAATTTCTTTCAGCAGTGTAAATAAGTTACTAAATTTTGGAAAAAAAACCTCTTGTTCAATAAATTTTAGTGCATAAGACAGTCTAGGCATTTAATAAAAATTACCTCCATCTTTGCGTTGGTCCAGCGAGGAACTTCCACAACCATGTTAAACACATCCTGCAAGAAAAATTCACAGGTGTCACAACACAGCCTTGGGTGACTGGGTGGAGTTTGCACATTCTGCCCATGCCTGCATGGGTAATGAATGGTCTGCTTTCACACTGAAGGGATTCTATGAAAGAAGTCATGAGCCCAGATGACATACAGACATAGTGAATGTTTAATTACATGATATTCATAAAGAGGATCTACAGTCTGAAATGACTAAGATTGTAAATTCTGAGCAACATAATTCAGTTGTTGTCTAGAAGGGCTGTGTAGATTATCGAGGAGAAAGTGAGTCTGCAGATGCTAGAGATCAGAGCTGAAAATGTGTTGCTGGAAAAGCACAGCAGGTCAGGCAGCATCCAAGGAACAGGAGATTCGACGTTTCGGGCATAAGCCCTTCTTCAGGAATCCTGAAGAATTCCTGAAGAAGGGCTTATGCCCGAAACGTCGAATCTCCTGTTCCTGTGTAGATTATCCTCAGTTTAGAGAGGGACCCTGGAATGTCAATCTGACAACTGACCAGAAAGTTTCAAAAACAGCATCAATAGGAATAAATGCACTGTAAACTGAACTACAATCCCAAGTTACCCCAGACTGTGAAAGTATTGGGAGAAAAGTGAACAGTCTGGGTGAGACAGGTCTGTTTTCTCCTTGTGTAAATACTTAAGAACACAGTTTAAAAGTCAGTTTCAGCCTTGGTCTGTGTGTTAGTGAGTGAGAAAACCTTTAGTCATCCCAGCTCTGCAGGTAAAAAGGAAGTCAGTGTCTCCTTGTGGAAAGACAGAGCAAACAAGCCACAGTTTAAAGGAAACAGGACAAAGGTCTTTCAGATGACCTAGAGGCTAAGCACATTAAATTCAACTGCTCGCCTATCAGCATCATTGCTACTGGGATCATCCAACATCGTGCCACAATATCCCAACATCTACTCTTTGTGGAACCATACATAATTTTTTAGCTTTTTTTTGGACTCAGCTCTCATATCTACATTGAAAGGTCATTGCATTATTACTTCTTGTTGCACTTTAGTAGCTAATAAACTCTTTTGTGAATTCAAAAAGCCCAGTTAAATTGGTTATTTTTAAAACAAATTCATTTGGTCATAGTCTTGATGCAAGATATCCACAAGGGAAGGGATTCTTAAATTAACTTTGTTGTGACTAACCAATTTGTTGCTCAGAATTTACATTCTTAGTCATTTCAGACTGTAGATCCTCTTTATGAAAATCATATAACTAAAGAAGATCTACCAATTTGGGATACTCATCTGGAACTGAGGCAATTGCCCAGTGACAGGTCATAACACAAGGTAGCGTTGGCAAGCACTGGTGCTGCAGTTCATCACTTTGGTGTATCCCCTTTATCCATTCCTAAGACAGCACATCAAAGAATATAGTTAAAAAGTTACTAGTATAGCTCAGCCAGCAGTTTTGTTTATGCTGCTTTGATGAACTGAAGGCTTGACAGACCAAGTATTGTACTGTTCTTTTATTCAATGTTCTTTTAAAGTTTTCTAATCTTTAATATAAGAGCTGCATTTATAGAGTAAACATATAATCTGTTTTTGTGATGTTAAGGAATAAATATTGACCAACACAAAATGGAGAACTCCCCTTCTCTTCAAAATTGTGTCACCCAATTGTTTACATCGAGCGCACAGATAGGAGCTTGTATTAATGTTTAATCTAAACGATGGTATTTTAGACAAAACTGACTTCTGCTCTATTGTACTTGAATATATAAATCAGACTGACATGCAAGTTTCTGGAGTGGAACTTGAAAACAATAACTTATACTGGCTTTACTGTACCAAGAAATGGATCATGGCACACATTCAAGGGCATGGGATACAGTATCCCATTATACAACTGATAGGTAGCTTGCTTTCTGTACATGTATTGACATTTAGTTCATCAACACTGCTAACTAAGTTTGACAAGTGTACCAATGAATTCTACAGACTTAATATCTAGGGAGGTGCAGCTAAGAATAGATCAACACGCAGTATACAATAATTGCCATGAACATAGCTGCTCTCTACTGCATACACCACAATAATGTTCAGTCTTTTCCCTACCTTATAATCTAGAGATTCAGTAATTAGACTTAAGGAAGTCATACCCTACAGAAACTTAAATGTAAATTTCTCAGCTTCATGTATAATATACTGACCAATTAAAAATAAAGAATCAGTTTAAAGAACCAGTACAAGTCGATCAGCAGCTGTGAGAACTCAAGAATTCTCTCAAGTATTCCACTCCAGAGCAGAAACTACTGTCTGGTCTCCTCCACTGCAGATTCATTCAAGTGTTTGCATCATTTTGAGATTTTTTTTCTTCCAACTTTCCAGCATTTTAATGTTTGGCAGAGATCAGAGTAAGAAATGTATTTCCTAACCAGGAGTTTAATAAATCAGTTAAAGTTGAGGAATAGATCAGCTCAAACGAAACCTAAATAATGAAGAAATCAATGAGGGGGATGAAGGGTTAGAATGGGCACAACACCAGAATAAACTACTGATGGGGAGGCATAGTGATGATAGTGGACAGAATTACACCTTCCGTTGATAGTTAGTGAAACAGACACTATTGTTCAAAACCAACAAGTTGCTTAGAATATATATTTTACCAGTTTGAACAGATAAAGGATGAGGGTAGTGCTGTAAGCTTTGTATCTAGAAACAGATTTTTCACAGGTGATGATCGCTGGCCATGGTCAAATGACACACTGCAGCAGTGGCAGAGCAACTGGATAGATAATTAGAATAGCCACACTCCAAGAACTATCATACGGTTTTCAATGAATCACTGCTAGTCAAGCTGCATACTGAACTGTAAAAGCTAAACAATGCGTGGAAGTAAAATAGAGGATCACTACAGTTTAATAGGTCTGATAAGATTCTAGACCAGTTTGACTGGATAATTATTGAAACTGAGCATCAAGAACTGTTAACAGACGAACAGAGAGAAAGAGACTGCTAAAATTAGGTTTAAAAGCCAGATGTGGTACTCAAATGAGTTATGAAAGTGATCAGGAAATGTGCTGAAAAAGAAAGCAGTCTGAGGATGTCACAAGTTCATGAACTATTGAGACGCACAGAAGATGGCAAATAACATAAGGATGGTCTGTTACCCCATGATTTAAACAAAGAACTTGACATACCTTTGGGTCACTTTACAGAACAATTAAGCCCTGTCAATCTCATACCAAGATCCACTCCTGAGACCATTGAAATAGCAGGCTTTAATGAGTGAATCCATCCCAAAGTGCTGAACTTGGACTGACACTTTTAGGTAAAGTCATACAGTCACCCTTAACATCTAGTCCCATTTGCCAGCATTTGGCCCATATCCCTCTAAAGCCCTCCTATTCTTACACCCATCCAGATGCCTTTGTAACTGTACCCGTCTCCACCACTTCCTCTGATGGCTCCTTCCATACACGCACCAACCTCTGTGTGAAAATGTTACTCCTCAGGTCTTTTTTAAAATCTTTTACCTCTAACCTTAAACCTATGCCCTCTAGTTTTGTACTCTCCCACCCTTGGCTATTCACCTATCCGTGCCCCTCATGATTTTATAAACGTTTATGAGGTCACCCCTCAGCCTCCAGCACTCCATGGAAAAAAGCCCCAGTCTATTCAGCCTCTCCCTACAACTGCAGTTTGGAAGAGTTTGAGAAGAAGCAAGACACTAGAGAAGAAAAAAAAACTAAGGAAAAGACTAAGCATTGAAATTTTCAACTTATGGTTACAACTGAGATCTGCTCCTCTCCCCAAATCCTAATGTCAGACACATAAGGAAGTAGGTTTGGGAGAGAGATTAAGGTGATGCTAAAGTGATCAGAGGTGGTCCAATCTGATTTTGACTTACAGAGAATAAAGAATAGTACAGCACAGGACCCTTTGGCCCACCAAGCCTGCGATGACACATCATGCCTTTTAAACTAAAAATGTTTTGCCTCTGCGTGGTTAGGAGAGTCCACAAGGTCAGGTCTGTGAATCTGGTTGGAGTTTACATAGAGCTAGAGGTTAAAGGGAAACAGGAGGGCATAGAACTGTTGCATTCAAATATCACAAATTGAGTTACAATGCAGAGAATAAAGGAGGAAAGCAGTGACGACGACAGAGAAAATACCACTTCCAGAGTCAGAAGGGGTAGCATTTGTGACTCAGATGAGAGCTTCTTTGGTACTGTAGCTGGAATGAAAAGCCGCTTGCAGGGTGTAAACACAGATCTGAGAAATGATGGTCAGGAATTTGGTGAATTAATTAGAGATTAACTAGGAATTTATGGAGATGGTTGATAGGCCTTGGCATCAGTTCATAAAACGGACAGGGTACTGGATAGGAGATAAATACTGAAATTGTTAGAAAGCAAAATGTGAGCTACAAGAAATAAAAGACGTGTTAAATTAAAGGAGAATAATGCACCAGGGCCTGACAGATAAATCCAAGGTTAATAGAATGATTCAACACAGGATCAGGCCATTAAACCCCTGCTAACCACTGGGAGAGTTATCTAATTAGTTGCGTTACCCTTCTCATTTCCTTTAACCCTGTAAATATTTTCTTCAGTTCTTTTTTCCCCCAAGACAATTGAATTAATCTGCTTCATTATTTTTTCAGGTTGTGTATTTTAGGTCACAATTACTCACAGCATAAAACAATGTGCTCCCTTGATACTAATTTTTTTCTCTAGCTGAACACCTACCGTCTGTGGCCTCTGGTTATCGATCTTCAGCCTTTAGAAACAGCTTTCCTTGCTTATCCAAGCAAAATCATAAATAGTTCTGAACATTTCCATCAAACATTTTCTTAATCTTTTCTGCTTCAAGGATAACTCCAGCTCTTTCAGATCTTCTACAGCATTAATTCCCTCATTCCTGATCACGTTTTATTAAAATGCTTCTGCACCTACTGTGGCCTTGCCAGACTTCCTACAGTCCAGTCCCTAGAATTGAATACAATATAGCAGCCGCAGTATGACCAGTACTTGACAAAATATGACATCCTCACTTTTGTACTCTATTCCTCTAAGGGGCAACTAACAGATTAGATTTGAGCTGTGCAGTCCTGCTGTATCCTTTTGTAAATGGTAACATACAATTAAACAGGAGGAGGGTATTGTTGTCCTCAACAAAGGAGGAGCACAGTGAATCAGTGCAATGAGTGAGGCTGACACATTTGCAATCCTCTTCAGCTGGTGTTGACTGCCATTGTGTAAGCTCATTCTTTCGTTGCCGGTTGCCTTTTCCATTTCAAGTTAGGAGAAAAGCATATGGGATTGTTGAGATTATTTAGCTATCTGACACATGTAACTCTCACTATTCAACATGTATATGGTCCTGTGCTGTGGCTTCAAACATTGGTACTTCATTTTCATATATAATCCTGGTGCTGCTCCTGGCATATCCTCCTGCTGTCAGATCTGCACCAGCTATCTTTTCCCTATGGCCCTGAAAATCTTTCCCCACACATTGATCCAATGAATGCTTACTGAATCTGCCTCCATCACTCTCTGACAGTATAGTTCAGACCCTACTTGATTTTTAACACCTCTATTAACTGCAGCTTGTCTTTTGTTACTCAATTGCACTAGTATCGAAAGTAGATAATGGTGCAAGGCTTTGGGGGTGGAGACACGTGCAGTGGGAGATAGAATGGGCCATTCTCTAAAAGATCGAGCATTTTGTGATATTTAATTAAAGATCAAGTGAAAATAACTGAGTATGAAATTACAGGATAGATGTCAATACAGATTATAAACTGGTTTGAATGCAGGAACAGAGTGGTTTAGAAATTCATTCAGTTATTTAAAGTAGACAGTGACTCCTCACAGAAACTGTTTGGAGGGCACTTCTGTTCACTGTGAATATTTTGGATATGAAGTTGAAAGAAACACTATCATAATAGTCAATAGTTGAGGATTACAGAAGCTGCAGATATGTATGGATAGAACATAGAACAAAACAGCACAGAACAGGCCCTTTGGCCCACGGTGTTGTGCCGAACATTTGTCCTAGCTTAAGCACCTATCCATGTATCTATCCAATTGCCGCTTAAAGGTCACCAATGATTCTGACTCTGCCACTCCCACAGACAGCGCATTCCATGCCCCCACCACTCTCTGGGTAAAGAACCTACCCCTGACATCCCCCTTATACCTTCCACCCTTCACCTTAAATTTACATCCCCTTGTAACACTCTGTTGTACCCGGGGCAGTAAGGCAAGAGATTCCACAGAAATTAGAGCGCAAAAGCTCAGCCCAGGTAGTGTTTAAATTGCAAATGAGCAATCCACAACCCTTACCCTAACATCAGTAATTATATTCTGTCCTCCTCCATATGTTTAGCTAGTTTCCCTTTAAATATATCAATGCTATTTATCTCAACCACTCCTTGTGGTGGCAAGTACCACATTCTAACCACTTGGAATAATGAGGTTTCTCCTCAATTCCGCTTTAAATTTATTGGTGACTACCATAACGTAAGGTCCCTTGTACTTGCCATTTCCTGAATTGTAAACAAATGGATTTTGACTTTGATCCTCAATTTCACCAGTTTTGAGTGGAAGTGAGTGCAGGCGCAGAACAGAGGACAGTGGGCTCATTCACAGAAACATGGTATATTTTGTACAGATGAAAGGGTATAAAATTAGAAGGGTAACAAAATAGATTAAAGAGAAAGTTGGAACACGAGGTTTTTTTTAAAAAATGGTTTTAAGTACATTATCATCATGTCTAGTCTATCAAATCCAAATATAATTTTGAAGTCCTCTGGTAACAGATAATCACAACCATTCTGGTATTATCATTTTAAATTTTTTTGCCTTTTCCAATATTTCTATAATCCTTTTTGTATGATGTATTGTGCACTTAACCTAACTTCTACATGTCAGTATTATTGTTCTTAAAAAAATGAATCACATTGATACAGCTTTATTCATCTGCTCAGTAAATTTCCCCTTATCTGGATCTCAAGCACCTGGAATTCTCATGCAATCAACATCCGAGGTGAGAAAAGGGATTCCCAATTTCTAGGATCCAGATAACAGGGACTTTATTGTATTAGCAATTGGAATAGAATATTGAATCAGAAGATTTATTAAAACTATTTCAAGACTTGTCTTATCCATAAAGATAGAATCGCTTACCTTGGCCAGGTATTTTGCTATTTCAAAATTTCCTTTGTTCCTTTGTCTTTTTTTACAAAACTTAATTCCCAAGGAATCGGTGACCTCCTTGTTGTTCTTACCAAAGCACATCCGGTATTACCAAGGTTGCGCCCACATTGCTGATGAAGACCTTATGGTTGACGCGTCAACTCTCCTGCTCCTTGGATGTTGCCTGACCAGCTGTGCTTTTCCAGCACCACACGTTTTGACTCAGATCACTGAGTCCTCACTTTCTCCCAGTGCCAATATAATGCCAAGCATTACTGCCTCACAGCACCAGGGACCCAGGTACAATTCCAGCCTTGGATGACTGTGTGGAGTTTGCCCCGTGTCTGTGTGGGTTTCCTTTGAGTGCTCCAATTACCTCCCACAGTCCAAAGATCTGCAGGTTGGAGGATTGGCTATGCTGAAATTGTCCTATAGCGTTCAGGGATGTGTAGGCTAGGTGAATTAGCTAGGATAGATGTGGGGTTATGGTATACCGTAGGGTGCTGGATCTGAGTGGGATGCTCTTCAGAGGGTTAGTGTGGACATAATTGGATCAAATTGGATCTTTTCGCACTGTAGGGATTCTATGATTCTAAGTTGCCTGTATCAATGTAGCAAATAAGGTAGTTTCAAAAAAATGATAGAGCAGATTGATTTTAAAAAGTACCTTATAGAACAAGAGCTAGGAGGGGTCTGGGAGTGTCAGACATTAAAAACCCCACCTCAAGTGATTAAACTATAAAAATACTCATGAAATCTTGAGTTTTATGAGAATAGGTGTAGAACGTAAGAGTCAAGATGCAATGGCAAATCCACATAGTCGGAGTACGGTGTGCAGTTTAGATCTCATATTATATGCAGAATGTTAACCTGATAAGTGTACAGCACAATGCCAAACAGAGGAGTAAAATGAAGACAGATTTGAAATCAGAGCATTTTAGGTTCAGAGAAATTATACAAAAGCTAAATTTATGAATGGATGGGACAGGATAAATAAAAACATTGATTTAAAGTCTAAATGAGGGGAATGTCTTAATAAGGTAAAGATAGAGGCTGGATTGGGAGACAGTGGATGTTATAGCCATAGATTGTGATTGCAGCAAACACCATTTCAGTTATTTTAGCAGCTAAAGGAAAGAGGACAAAGGGACATCCAATAGCATACATCTTAACCATGTGGAAAAATAACCACAACAATCTATTATGGGTTGTGATTTCAACAGGATTTTGCATTTGAGACTCAGCTCACATCATGTACAAAGCACAAACGACCAAAGTTCTGGCAAATAGATAACATTGGCTATTGTAAAAGGAATGCTTTGCAAAACCAATCATAGGCAGATTATAGATTAGAGTAAATTACCTACAGTGTGCCCAACAAGTCCATACCAACCCTCCGAAGAGTAACCCATCCAGTCCCATTTCCCTCTGACTAATGCACCTCACACTACGGTCAATGTAGCATGACCAATCACCTGATCTACACATCTTTAGACTGTGGGAGGAAACCAGAACACCCAGAGGACACACAGAATGTGCAAACTCCACACAGACAGTCGCTCAAGGCTAGAATCGAACCTGGGACCCTGGCGCTGTGCTAACCACAGAGCCACCGTGCCACCCCCACAGGTGGCATTCAATTATAATTGAATGATAGTTAACAGTCAGGATCCAGGTGAGAGGCACAAAGCAGTCAATGGTTACTGTTATATGGACAACTCAAACCTCTGATCATAAGGCCCTGGACTGTCTAGTTAATCAACTAAAGCACATTAATTGATGCAGAGAGCAGGAAAGACAGCACTGCACATAATTACCTCAGTTCTTGCTGCATACAGTGGGATATCATGGAATGGAGACAGGAACTGACCCTGGGCATTGCCTTGAACAGAAACACAAGGGTCAGAAAGACACTGGAAGCAGTCAGTTCATTAGATATCTCCACACCTGAAATGCCCCATTACCTCAGATGCACATACTCAATCCCAAATACCCCACCCATATCTTGTCAGCCACCCAAAAGCTCAGACAACTTCCAAGCCACCAAATATCCCACTCAACCCCTTCCCCAACCTAGGCCTCCTGAAAGACCAACTGCAAAACCTCAAATATCCCAGTCAACGTCTGAAATTCTGATACCACTGTCCCACCTGTCAGTCTCAGTCCTTTCTCCACCTGCATACCTCCAGAACAGGAACTCTCCATCACCTCTCCAAACCACTCTCTAAGAAACACACAGTTTCCACTCCCTCAAACAAGAACAAATGGAATCCTCCACCTTCTGGTTCCCCTTCCTCCTTCAAACTCACTCACTCTTACTCACTCAGGGATGGCATACTCACCCTCAGTATCCTTCTCACCATCCCTTTCCCTGCTCTCTGCCTCACCTCCACCCACCCACCCTCTCTGCCTCACGTCCACACACGCACCCTGCCTGACCTCCAAACACCCACCCTCTCTGCTTCACCTCCAACCCACAGTGCGTGCCTCCCTCACCTCCACCCACCCTCCCTCCTTCTCTGCCTCACCTCTACCCTCCCTCCTTCTCTGCCTCACCTCTACCCTCCCTCCTTCTCTGCCTCACCTCCACTCACTTACCCATCCTCCCTCACCTCCACCCTCCCTCCTTCTCTGCCTCACCTCCACTCACTTACCCATCCTCCCTCACCTCCACCCACCCTCTCTCTCTGCCTCACCTCCACCCACCCTCCCTGCCTCACCTCCACCGTCCCACCCTGCCTCACCTCCACCCACCCTCCCTGCCTCACCTCCGCCGACCCTCTCTCTCTGCCTCACCTCCGCCGACCCTCTCTCTCTGCCTCACCTCCACCCACCCTCTCTCTCTGCCTCACCTCCGCCGACCCTCTCTCTCTGCCTCACCTCCACCGTCCCTCCCTGCCTCACCTCCACCCACCCTCCCTCCCTGACCTCCACTCACTATTTCCTCTATCCTCTCTCTCCCTCTCCTCCCCAATCTCCCTCTCCTTCACTCTTTCTTTCCTCCCTCTATCCTTCTGTCTCGCTCCTCCATCCACCCTCTCCTCTGACTTCCATACTCCTCTCCACCTCACTCACTCAGGAACAGACGGTAGGTGCCGGTGTGCTCTCGGCCACGCTCTTCCCTACGATACCCCGCCATGGCTGCACAGACACTGACACCACCCCCTCCTACGTCAGTCACACACCCTCCGGTAACGCCATCACGCCCGCTCGAGGACACGTCAGCGACACACCCCCGTTCGATTCAACGCCATGACGCAACGACACGGGCTACTGGCACGCCTCCCCAATGTTGACGCCATCACGCTGCGTGCCCGCCGTCCAGTCCAGAGGGCATCGTCTGATGTAACACGCAGATGCTGTCACCTTTGACCCGTGGGGTTGGGCGCGTAGAAATGATGTGTGCGCAGTGTGATTACAGACCAGCACCAGGATGAAGTGTTCGTTAACCGTGCGGTGCCTGCAGCCCAGAGAGTGATGGAGAAAAACTGTAGTACAAAAAAAATAGGTGGAAAGGCAGGTTTTGAGATGGACTCAGAGTCTACAGCGAGGTATTGTATTGATAGGTTAATGATGTGGAGGAGCCGGTGTTGGACTGGGGTGTACAACCTTACAAATCACACCACACCAGGTTAGAGTCCAACAGGGCCGCTCCTTCATCAGGCGGTTGTTAAGGACATAATTGTAAGACACAATATATATATAACTTATAGAATTAGAGACTATACATTTTGCGTCTTACAATTGTGTTCTCCACAACCGCCTGATGAAGGAGCGTCGCTCCGAAAGCTAGTGCTTCCAGCTAAACCTGTTGGACTATAACCTGGTGTTGTGTGATTTGTAACTTTGATAGGTTAAGTAAGTGGGCAAGAGGTTGACAAATAAGAGTATGACGTCGGTAAATGCGAAGTTGTTCATGCCAGAAGGGAGAACAAAAGGACAATTATTATCTAAATTGAGAAAAGCTGGAGAAAGCTGTAACACAGGGACTTGGGTGCACAAACACAAAACGCTAGCACAGGTGCAGCAGGTAATCAGGAAGACTAATAGAATGTTGGCCCTTATTTCAAGGGGAGTGGAGTTTTAAGAATCGAAAGTCTTACTGAAATAGTACAAGATGCCAGTCAGGCCTCATCTGGAGAACTATGGGCAGTTTTGGTCCCTGTATTGAGGGAAAAAATATTTCATTACATTTCAGAGTAGTTTCACTAGGATGACTCCTGGTATGGAGGGATTGACCTGTGAGCAAAGGTTATATCAGATTAAAACAACTCAGTGGAATTTAGAAGAATGGGAGGTGAGATCATTGAAACATGTTGGATTCATAAGTGTAAATGCTGAGAGGATGTTTCCCATAATGAAGAGGTTGTTGATCGGGGGGGAGAATCAAGGGTTTACAGTGGAAAATGCAGAAAAATGAATGTGAAGTTCACTGGATCAGCTGTGAGGGGTTGAATGGAGTTATAGTCTTATGGAACCTGCACAGTGAGAGCAGCATTACAGGAGGCTGATTGGTCCATTGTTGCCATGCTGGCTCTCTGTAGCAATCTAATTGGCCCATTCTTCTGCTATCTTTCTGTAGTCTCAAACACAATCTATCATTCCCATGTTTAATCTGTTCCAGAGCAGTGCCCAAAAGAGAGCCCTAGTTTTTGGACAATTCTAGTTTTTGAATGGTTGAAGTTTCAGATTCAAAAATGTTTACAACACAGAAGAAGGCTATTTAGCCCATCATGTCCAAAAGACAATAAAGATCTGACCAGACTAATATCAGTTTTTAGCCCATAATACTATTGTATCACAAGTGAGTGATGCTTAAATGTTACAAGAGAATATGCCTTCCTACCCACCCTGACCATTTGCTCATAATCCCATACACCCCTGTCAATTATCCTCAATCAGCCTTGAATGTTTCCTCATAGCTCAGACTCTCCAGGCAGCATCCTAGTTAATCTCCTCTTCACCCTCTCAGCATGATCAGATCCTTCTTATATGTGGTGACTATCACTGCATTTAGTTACTCCAGTTGTAACATAACCAGTGTTTTATAAACAGTTCCAGCATAACCTCAACCTGTATTCTATACCTTGGTTAATAAGGTCAAGTATCCCATAAGTCTCCATAACCACCTTATCTACCTGTCCTGCTACCTTTAGGGCTGTGTGGATATGCAGAAGGTCCTCTGATCTCCAGATCCTTTCCTTATTAGCCTTCCCTCACTTTTCCATTTGCTGCTGCTCTGCTCATCAGCTGATCAGTCCATTCTTCTCCTCATGCAGTTTAAGCCTATCCTCATCATTATCAATTTTCATGTCATCCTTAAAGTTATTGATCACATCCCCTACATTTCAATCCAAATCATTTTGTAAATCCCACACAGACAGTCTCACACAGGGCAGCTCGCACCTTCAATGTATTATCTGGGCTGACATGACAACATTTGTTAAAGTTCACTTGAGAATGTAACTTTTTAAAAAGAACTATATGAAAGAACTGAAACAAACATGGTCATTTTTAAAAGATGGGGTGGTACGGTGGCGCAGTGGTTAGCACTGCTGCCTCAGCACCAGAGACCCGGGTTCAATTTCCCCCTTGGGTGACTGTGTGTGTGGAGTTTGCACATTCTCCCCGTGTCTGCGTGGGTTTCCTCCGGGTGCTCTGGTTTTCCCCCACAATCCAAAGACGTGCAGGTCAGGTGGATTGGCCATGCTAAATTGCTCGTAGTGTGAAGTGCATTAGTCAGGGGTGAATGTAGAGGAATGGGTCTGGGTGGGTTGCTCTTCGGAGGGTCAGTGTGGACTTGTTGGGCCGAGGGGCCTGTTTCCACACTGTAGGGAATCTAATTAAATAAAATAAAATGAGAGACTTAACAAACAATCCGGGTCTTTTTCAATATATAATTTCAGTTACATCACACTGTAAACCTTTGTTATGAATTCTGTGTCTTACTCCACAACTGCCTGATGAAGGAGCAGCGCTCTGAAAGCTAGTGCTTCTAAATAGACCTGTTGGATTATAACCTGGTGTTGTGTGATTTTTAACTTTGTCCGCCCCAGTCCAACACCAGCATCTCCAAATCTTCACTTTTTGGGACATGGTCATTCCAGGATGTTGATAGGGAGGATTTCAGCAATAGTAATGCCTTTCAATGTCAGAGGAAGATGGTCACTATTTGGTACTTCTGTGGTGCAAATGTTACTTGCTACATATTAGGCCAAGCCTAATTTTTGTCAAAGTCTTGCTACATATCAAGACAGAATGCTTCAATATCTGACAAGTTGCAGATGAACTTTGTGCAATCATCAGCAAACAACCCCATCCTTTATGATGGAGGGAAGTTCTTTGATGGAGGTGATTGGTCTTTGGGCACTGTCCTGAAGAACTCCCACATTGATTTCCTGGGACTGGGATGATTTTCATCCAATAACCACATTCATCTGTTTTTGTGCGAGGTGTGACTCCAGTGAGTAAGCTCATTTTAAAACATTAATTGATTTAATTAATGCTGGCAGAGCTAGTATTTATTGCCTATCCCGAGCTGCCACTGAGAAGGAGATGGTGAAGGAGGGGTAGCACGGTGGCTCAGTCGTGAGCACACTATTTCACAGCACCAGGGACCCAGGTTCAATCCCAGCCTTGGATGACTGTGTGAAGTTTGCACATTCTCCCTGTGTCTGTGTGGGTTTCCTCTGGTTGTCAGTTCCAGCTGTCCGCTGCAGTGGACAGGCCGATGTGCTTATTGATTGAATCTGTGGATGAGTGCCATGCCTCTAGGAATTCCCTGGCTGTTCTCTGTTTGGCTTGTCCTATAATAGTCGTGTTGTCCCAGTCGAACTCATGTTGCTTGTCATCCGAGTGTGTGGCTACTAAGGATAGCTGGTCGTGTCGTTTCGTGGCTAGTTGGTGTGCATGGATGCGGATCGTTAGCTGTGTTTCTGTTTGTCCTATGCATACCATGAACACCAACTAGCCACGAAACGACATGACCAGCTATCCTTAGTAGCCACACACTCAGATGACAAGCAACATGAGTTCGACTGGGACAACACGACTATTATAGGACAAGCCAAACAGAGAACAGCCAGGGAATTCCTAGAGGCATGGCACTCATCCACAGATTCTATCAATAAGCACATCGACCTGGACACAATATACCGGCCACTGCAGCGGACAGCTGGAACTGACAACCGGAAGCGTCAGATACAAATCACTATAAATGCCGGACGAAACATCACAGAAGCACTTCACAGGAGGCTCCCAAGCACTGAGGATGTCACCAAGACAGGGGACGAAACGTTTGCAACACAAATTCCCAGCTCGGCGAACAGAACCACAACAACGAGCACCCGAGCTACAAATCTTCTCCCAAACTTTGAACATCCATTTTAATGTAGGTTGACCCACAATGTTGAAATGGAGAAATTTTCAGGATTTTGACCTATTGACACCAGGAATGGTGATATATTTCCAACTCTATGCTGAGTGACTTGGCAGGAAACATGCATGTGGAGGTATTCCCTTTGTCCTTCTAGATGGTACTGGTCATGAGTTTGGAATTCAGTGATGCAATTGAATACCAAGGGGTGATGGTAGATTCATTCTTGTTGGAGGTGGTCATTCTCTGGCCTTTTGTGATGTGAATGTTATTTGCCATCTGTCAGCCCAAGCAAGGTTAGGGTCAGGTCTTGTTGCATTTATACATTGACTGCTGCAGTATCTGTGGAGTGTGAATTAAACTGAATATTGTGCAGTCATCAGCGAACATTTCTACTACTGGTTTTATGAGGGAAGTTCATTGATGAAGAAGCTAAAGATGGTTGGGCCAAGGACGTAACCCTGAAGATTCCTGCAGAGAAGAACTCAGGTGACTGACCTTCAACAATCTTCCTTTGCAGTGGGTATGATTCCAACTGGCTGAGAGTTTTTCCTTGATTTCCATTGACTGCAGTTTTGATGAGCTCCTTGATGTCACACTCAGTTAAATGTGATATTTAAGCAGTACTCTTACCTCACTAGCCTGGGAAGGTGAGTGAGTAAAAGGCAAATTTAGAAGTTTGTTTTTGCAGAAAATCTGATTTTTTTTATGGTGTTTGTGGATATGGGATTCTATTGGTTAATAACTTTAATAATGGACATACTGAATTTAGTACACCCATTGAATACTATGATTGTTCTTTGTTAGATAATGTACACTTTACAAAAACTGGAGTTGAGTCAAGGACTTGCTGGCCTCACAACAAATGCTGGAAAGAATGGAAATCTTTAAAATTAAATGAAAGTCATCAACTGCTTGTTTTAGGCAGATTCCTCGTGAAGACCTTATGCTCGAAACGTTGACTCTCCGGCTCCTCAAATGCTACCTGACCTGCTGTGCTTTTCCAGCACCAAACTTTTCGACAACTGCCTACTTTGATTTGATTAGATTAGATTGTATTCTCTGCAGCCCAATAAATCCACACCAATCCTCCGAAGAGTAACCCACCCGGATCCATTTCCCTCTGACTAATGTACCTAACACTACGGGCAATTTAGCATGGCCAATTCACTTGATTTGCACGTCTTTGGACTGTGGGAGGAAACCGGAGCACCTGGAGGAAACCCACGCAGACACGGGACAATGTGCAAACTCCACACAAACAGTTACCTGAGGCTGTAATCGAACCTGGGACCCTGGTGCGAAAGTAAATGCATGTATGAAACATCTTGTGATCTAATGCTTTGTACAGAAAGTGAAAGTTTTGCATTTAATATATTTGAACATTTGGCTGTACATGTGAATTTTAATTTTTATTTAATGGGGGATCTTACTTTTAGTTATTATTTTAATCAACCTGTTCACAGAAGTCTGGAGTAGGTGGGATTTAAACTCTGGTCTCCTGGCTTACAGGTAGGGTCACTACCACCACACAATAAGAGACCTCTTAATTTATTTATTGTATACAAACTGTATCAGATTAAAATCATCAACCCAGGATAGGGATTCACTTGAGCTAGAATATATAAATAAGCAAACAAAAAAGAAAATATTCTCAAGTTCCAAGATGGAGGGTGGGAAAAACTTTGGAAAACAAAAGTCAAAACAACAGCAGTTTTAAAAGGGAGAAGAACAGACAAAGGAAGCACATGGTGCGGACAGTGCAGGAGAGAGAGAGAACCTGCACAGTTACTGCCCTTGCTGTTTTGAATTCATGTATCGCTGGACATCGGAATGCGTCTGGGAAAATTAACAAATAGTGAAATTCACAACTAATCTTGGAGGAACCTGTTTGGGCGAAGTTCTCAGCACAATCAGATAAGTTAGTCGTCGTTTTAAGTGTGTCCAACAGAAAGGCTGCAGTAGTGAGTAGAGTTTATATGTTTTTGGAGATATGTCTCTTGATTAAATTAAAAATATACGCCATAACTATTAATTTAACCTGGAACAGTGTTTGTAGAGGAATAAGACGGTATTATTTTCTGGGTCTGTAGATTGTGAAGGAGCAAAAATGGCCTTAGCAGTGATATGTACTTCTTGTCCAATGTGGGAGTTTAAAGAGAGTTTAAGGGTTATTGTGGATTATATCTGCCATAAATGCTGTTGGATGCGAACCTTATCATATCAGGTGGATCGGTTGGAGAGACAGATAGAAGCGATGAGGAATTTGCAACAACAACAGTATGTGATGGATGGCAGTTATAGGAAGGGGGGAAAGTCTCAGATACAGTAACAGAGATGGGTTAACTCCAGGAAGGGTAAGAGAGGTAGGCAGCTAGTGCAAGAGTCTTTTGTGTATATACCCATTTCAAACAGGAATGCTGTTTGGAAAATGTAGGGGGTGATGGATACTCAGGGGAACGTAGCACGAACAGCCAAGTTTCTGGTATTGAGACTGGCTCTAATGCAACGAGGGGTACGTCGGCTTCCAAGAGATCAATTGTGTTAGGGGATTCTGAAGTCCGAGGTACAGACAGACATATTTGTGGCCAGCAGCAGAAAAGCAGAATGCTGTGTTTCTTCCCTGGTGCCAGGATCAAAGAAGTCTCAGAGAGGGTTCTCACGGGGGAGAGGGGCCAGCAGGAGGTCATTGTCCACATTGGAACCAACGACATAAGAAGGGAAAATGTTGAGATTCTGAAGGGGGATTACAGAGAGTTAGGCAGAAATTTAAAAAGGAGGTCCTCGAGAGTAGTAATATCTGGATTACTCCCAATGCTACGAGCTAGTGAGGGCAGGAATAGGAGGATAGAGCAGATGAATGCATGGCTGAGGAGCTGGTGTTTGGGAGAAGGATTACATTTTTGGATCATTGGAATCTCTTTTGGGGTAGAAGTGACCTGTACACGAGGGACGGTTAGCACTTAAATTGGAGGGGACTAATATACTGGCAGGGAAATTTGCCAGGGCTGCTCGGAAAGATTTAAACTAGTAAGGGGGGGGATGGAGGGAGTGGGGTTGGGACCCAGGGAGATAGTGACAAAAGAGATAAATCTGAGACTGGTACAATTGAGAACAGAAGCGACTCAAACAGCCCTATCTTGTCCCTGCTTGCCCTGACTAATAAATTAAACTGTATTTATTTCAATGCAAGGGGCCTAACAGGGAAGGCAAATGAACTCAGGGCATAGTTAGGAACATGGGACTGGGATATCACAGCAATTACAGAAACATGGCTCAGGGATGGGCAGGACTGGCAGCTTAATGTTCCAGGATACAAATGCTACAGGAAGGATGGAAAGGGAGACAAGAGAGGAGGGGGAGTGGCATTTTTGATAAGGGATAGCATTACAGCTGTTCTGAGGGAGGATATTCCTGGAAATACATCCAGAGAATGTATTTGGGTGGAACTGAGAAATAAGGAAGGGATGATCTTATTGGGATTGTATTATAGACCCCCTAATAGTCAGAGGGAAATTGAGAAACAAACTTGTAAGGAGATCTCAGCAATCTGTAAGAATAATAGGGTGGTTATGGTAGGGGATTTTAACTTTCCAAAGATAGACTCAGACTGCCATAGTGTTAAAGGTTTAGATGGAGAGGAATTTGTTAAGTGCGTACAAGACAATTTTCTGATTCAGTATGTGAATGTACCTACTAGAGAAGGTGCAAAACTTGACCTATTCTTGGGAAATAAGGCAGGGCAGGTGACTGAGGTGTTAGTGGGGGAGCACTTTGCGGCCAGCGACTATAATTCTATTAGTTTTAAAATAGTGATGGAAAAGGATAGTCTAGATCTAAAAGTTGAAGTTCTAAATTGGAGAAAGGCCAATTTTGACAGTATTAGACAAGAACTTTTGAAAGCTGATTGGGGACAGATGTTCGCAGGTAAAGGGACGGCTAGAAAATGGAAAGCCTTCAGAAATGAGATAACGAGAATCCAGAGACAGTATATTCCTGCCAGGGTGAAAGGGAAGGCTGGTAGGTATAGGGAATGCTGGATGACTAAAGAAATTGAGGGTTTGGTTAAGAAAAAGAAAGAAGCATATGTAAGGTATAGACAGGATAGATCGAGTGAATCCTTAGAAGAGTATAAAGGAAGTAGGGGTATACTTAAGAGGGAAATCAGGAGGGCAAAAAGGGGACAAGCGATAGCTTTGCAAATAGAATTAAGGAGAATCCAAATGGCTTTTACAAATACATTAAGGACAAAAGGGTAACTAGGGAGGGAATAGGACTCCTCAAAGATCAGCAAGGTGGCCTTTGTGAGGAGCCGCAGAAAATGGGGGAGAAACTAACTGAGTATTTTGCATCAGTACTTATTGTGGAAAAGAATATGGAAGATATAGCCTGTAGGGAAATAGATGGTGACATCTTACAAAATGTTCAGATTACAGAGGAGGAAGTACTGGATGTGTTGAAACAGGTAAAGGTGGATAAATCCCTAGGACCTGATCAGGTGTACCCGAGAACTCTGTGGGAACCTAGAAAAGTGATTGCTGGGCCTCTTGCTGAGATATTTGTATCATCGATAATCACAGGTGACATGTCGGAAGACTGGAGGTTGGCAAACGTGGTGCCACTGTTTAAGAAGGGTGGTAAGGACAAGCCAGGGAACTATAGACCGGTGAGCCTGACCTCAGTGGTGGGCAAGTTGTTGGACAGAATCCTGAGGGACAGGATGTACATGTATTTGGAAAGGCAAGGACTGATTAGGGATAGTCAACATGGCTTTGTGCACGGGAAATCATGTCTCACAAACTTGATTGAGTTTTTTGAAGAAGTAACAAAGAGGATTGATGAGGGCAGAGCAGTAGATGTGATCTATATGGACTTCAGTAAGACGTTCGACAAAGTTCCCCATGGGAGACTGATTAGCAACATTAAATCTCTCAGAATACAGGGAGAACTAGCCATTTGGATACAGAACTGGCTCAAAGGTAGAACACAGAGGGTGGTGGTGGAGGGTTGTTTTTCAGACTGGAGGCCTGTGACCAGTGGAGTGCCACAAGGATCGGTGCTGGGTCCACTACTTTTTGTCATTTACATAAATGATTTGGATGTGAGCATAAGAGGTACAGTTAGTAAGTTTGCAGATGACACCAAAATTGGAGGTGCAGTGGACAGCTAAGAGGGTTACCTCAGATTACTACATGATCTTGACCAGATGGACCAATAGGCTGAGAAGTGGCAGATGGAGTTTAATCCAGATAAATGTGAGGTGCTGCATTTTAGGAAAGCAAATCTTAGCAGGACTTATACACTTAATGGTAAGGTCCTAGGGAGTGTTGCTGAACAAAGAGACCTTGGAGTGCAGGTTCATAGCTCCTTGAAATTGGAATTGCATGTCGACAGGATAGTGAAGAAGGCGTTTGATATGCTTTCTTTTATTGGTCAGAGTATTGAGTACAGGAATTGGGAGGTCATGTTGCGGCTGTACAGGACATTGGTTAGACCACTGTTAGAATATTGCCTGCAGTTCTGGTCTCCTTTGTATCCGAAAGATGTTGTGAAACTTGAAAGGATTCAGAAAAGATTTACAAGGATGTTGCCAGGGTTGGAGGATTTGAGCTATAGCGAGAGGCTGAACAGGCTGGGGCTGTTTTCTCTGGAGCTGAGGGGTGACTTTATAGAGGTTTACAAAATTATGAGGGGCATAGATAGGGTAAATAGGCAAAGTCTTTTCCCTGGGGTTGGGGAGCCCCGAACTAGAGGGCATAGATTTAGGGTGAGAGGGGAAAGATATAAAAGAGACCTAAGGGGCAACTTTTTCAAACAGAGGGTGGTACGGGTATGGAAAGAGCTGCCAGAGGAAGTGGTGGAGGCTGGTACAATTGCAACATTTAAGAGGCATTTGGATGGGTATATGAATTGGAAGGGTTTGGAGGGATATGGGCCGATGCTGGCAGGTGGGACTAGATTGGGTTGGGATATCTGGTCGGCATGGACCGAAAGGTCTGTTTCCATCTCTATGACACTATACATTGGAGGGCTCTTGTAATGCACTGGTAATGTCCCTGCCTGTGAGCTAGGAGGTCTGGGTTCAAATTCTACTTGCTCCAGAGATGAGTGCTACTATCTCTGAACAGGCTAATCAGAAAATAGAAAAAAGGTTCACTTGGTGGTGGTGAATAGATGAAAAATGCCATGGGCGATTTGATGGTGGGAGGAAAAGCCAGTCAGTTGTATGTGATTACATTTTTAGATTTTTTTTTAAAAAGGCTTACTTTTCATTGGTGATTAATTCAAAAGCAAACTGATTTAGTGATTGAGGATAAAGGAGGAAACAGGTGGCACATGGCTCAGTGGTTAGCACTGCTGCTTCACAGTGTCAAGGACCTGGGATCAATTCCAGCTTCGGTCAATTGTCTGTGTAGATTTAGGAACATTCTCCCTGTGTCTGTGTGGGTTTCCTCCCACAATCCAAAGATATGCAGGTTAGATGCTAAATTTCCCACAGTTTACAGAGATGTGCAGGCAAGATGGATTTGCCATGGGAAATGCCGGTTTACAGGTATATTGGGTGGGATGCTCTTCAGAGGGTCGGTGTGCACTCGATGGGCTGAATGGCCAGCTCCCATACTGTAGGGATTCTAAAATTAACACTAGTGATTTTGTGGTGGGGAATAAAATGTTTAGTGGCTCGGTGGATAGCACTGCTGCCTCACAGCACTAGGGCCCCAGGTTCGATTCTCATATTGGGTGACTGACTGCGTGGAGTTTGCACATTGTCCCCGTGTCTGCGTGGGTTTCCTCCAGGTGCTTCGGTTTCCTCCCACAGTCCAAAGATGTGCAGGTCAGGTGAATTGGCCATGGTAAATTGCCCATAATGTTAGGTGCATTAGTCAGAGGGAAATGGTGGGTGGGTTTCTCTTCGGAGGATGGGTGTGGAATTGTTTTCGAAGGGCCTGTTTCCGCACTGTAGGGAATCTAATCTAATAGCTGCTTCTAGAAAATAAAGTATCACTCAAGCTTGAGGGCTTTTGTAGTACAGTGGTAGTGTCCCTACTTGGGTCTGGGTTCACGTCCTATAAATAAAGATTAACATTTTTACCATTGAGTTAAGAAGTATATATTTAGTGGCACAACTCACCAATTTCTGGAACACAGGTTAGTATGCATCGAACCCATCCTGCACTCATTCCTGATTAGATTAGATTAGATTCCCTACAGTGTGGAAACAGGCCCTTTGGCCCGACAAGTCCACACCGACCCTCCGAAGAGTAACCCACCCAGACCCATTTCCCTCTGACTAATGCACCTAACACAATGGGCAATTTAGAATGGCCAATTCACCTGACCTGCACATCTTTGGACTGTGGGAGGAAACCAGAGCACCCGGAGGAAACCCACGCAGACACGGGGAGAATGTGCATACTCCACACAGACAGCAGCCCAAGGCTGGAATTGAACCTGGGTCCCTGGCACTGTCAGGCAGCAGTGCTAACCACTGTGTCACCCGTGATGAAGTGCTTATGCCCGAAAT
Organism: Hemiscyllium ocellatum; assembly: GCF_020745735.1. NCBI lineage: Eukaryota > Metazoa > Chordata > Chondrichthyes > Orectolobiformes > Hemiscylliidae > Hemiscyllium > Hemiscyllium ocellatum. The sequence continues at coordinate 2,519,806 of NC_083422.1, read as the reverse complement.
GTCGATTCTCCTGCTCATTGGATGCTGCTTGACCTGCTGTGATTTTCCAGTAACACACTCCCGGCTCTGATTTCCAGCATCTGCTATCCTCACTTTCTCCTACTTGATTTCAAGAATGCCTACCTTGAAGAAGTTCTCCTCTCTCTACAAGGATCTCAGTGAGTCCCTCTTTCTCATTGCACCCCCCCATGTCACCTCCTCTGCCCTGAAGCTCTTCAGTCACGTCCTGAAGCAGACTCGCTGCCACAGTTATATCTCCTTCCTCAGTGCCTGCCTATGGAACCATCTGATCCTGCACGGATTCCAGACTACATACAGACTAACATAATTTGGACCTGAACAGGACAACATATGTACTACAAATACGAATCCTTCAGAAATGGTTCTCCTTGTGGATCCTCCGCTTCACACTCGCAGCCATGCAACGCCACCTACTCTCCCTGCAGTCAGCCCTGCCATAGCTCAGGGCTACACTCTCCCAGACCTGCAAAGAACCTCTGCTGTTTTATATCCTCAGAAGAATTCACACACTCAAGAAACGCTTTTTCTTCACCATAGCGGACATGAAAGAATGTAAGTTAAACAAGCTCCCATGTAGTTACCTCAATACTCGGGACTCCTCAACCATTCCAAAACCTTCTCCTGGCCTCTGAAACTGCCATTAGCCACGTGGCCCCTCTAGCCACCACCACCGTGGCGAATTATGATGTCACTTCCAGCCCCGCCGCACCACAGATTGCAGCCATGCCACCTCCGCGATCGCTGGGAAGACAACTGCCTCCATGACCACCACAGGATCCACTACCGCTAGCACCAACACGATACCTACCCTCCACATCACTTCTGACCCCGCAGTTGCCGCTGCAGTAGCCACTTCTGCCCCCAAAGGCGTCAGTCACCGGAACACCGATGACTACATCTCCGACACCACTTCCGCCCCCATGGTAAGTGTCACTTCAATTGGCGACGTCACATCTGACCCATAACTATACCCACTCCAGTGGCAATCTCCACCCCAACCTCAGGTCTTAGCTCCCAGCCTTGCGCCTTGGTTTTACTATTCCCGCTTACTCTCCCTCACTGAGGATGAACGTTCAATCCTCAGTAAAGGCCTCACCTTCATCCCTCTACACTTCCGGAATAATGAATTCGACATGAATTGCAATATTGAGCCATTCTTCTGCTGCCTCCGACTCCTGCCCACCTACTGAGGACCCCATTCTCTCGCATCCAACATACGCCATCCACCTGGACACTCCGTGCTGGCCTGTTACCCACCCTTGACCTTTTCATTTCAAACTGCCACCATGAAATAGACAGCCTCAACCCTGTCCACTACCCTAACCCACTCCAATCTCCCACCCTTGCAACGCGCAGCTCTCCGATCCAACCCCAACCCCACCATCAAACCAGCAGACATGGGGGTGCTGTGGTAGTTTGGCACATCGACGTCAACACCACTGGACCCGGGTGCCAACTCTCACACACCTCCTCCTACTGCGCCCTTGACCACAACCTCACCTCCCATCACCAAACCATCATTTCTCACACCATCCACAACCTCATCATCTCTGGGGATCTCCCACCCACAGCCTCCAACCTCATCATCCACTCCTGATGAAGATGTTATGCCCGAAACGTCTATTCTCTTGTTCTGCAGATGCTGTCTGTGCTTTTCCAGCAACATGCTCTTGACTCTGATCTCCAGCATCTGCAGTCCTCACTTTCTCCTCATTCCTGTAACTGTTTGATAAGATAGTGTCAAAAGAGTTTTTATTTTGGTATTGATGTACCAACTTTGGAAACACTTGATCTATTGGTTTGGAGAAGTATACTCTGCACCTTTTCTGAGTCATTCCTGCCCTTAAGGCTATTCACTCTGCCTGGGAAATCTGGAAGATGGGAACGCAGTCTCAGGAAAAGGTGCCTCTCATTTAAGACTGGGATGGGAAGAATTTTCTTCACTGAGGATTTTGAATCTTTGGAATCTTCCACCCTAGAAAGTTGTGAATGTTGCGTATAAAACTGAGAATAACAGATTTTTTGATCTCTCAGGGAATCAGAGGATTGGCTGGGAATGTATGGTTGAGGGATGAATATATTGAATAGAGGGCCAGGCTCAAGAGCAGTTCAGTCTACTCCAGCCCCAATTGCTTATGTTTTTATATTAGATTAGATTAGATTCCCTACAGTGTGGAAACAGGCCCTTCGGCCCAACTAGTCCACACCGACCTCCGAAGAGTAACCCACCCAGACCCATCTCCCTCTGACTAATGCATCTAACACTATGGGCATTTTAGCATGGCCAATTCACCTGACCTGCACATCTTTGGACTGTGGGAGGAAACCAGAGCACCCGGAGTAAACCCAGGCAGACACAGGGAGAATGTGTAAACTCCACACAGACAGTCACCCAAGGCTGGTATCGAACCTGGGGCCTTGGTGCTGTGAGGTTGCAGTGCTAACCACTGAGCCACCGTGCCACCCTGTTAGATAAGCTTTATTCTATGTCAAATGCAGGCTGTACATAGCCTGTGATTGTTTAAATGGGGACAGAGCCAAGGGAGCTTTACTCTGTATTTAACCTCACATTGTAGTACCTGTCCCAGGAGTGTTAAAAGGGGACAGTGTACAGCGAGTTTTCTCTATGTAAACCCATACTGTACCAGTCCTCGGAGTGTTTGATGGGGCAGTTGTTATCACTGGTTCCTGGGCAAGGGTCCCCAATTTATTACAATTCCAGATGGGAGACCTCCAAATTTAAACCCCTCTCTTGGTTCGTTGTTGCAAGGTCAATTTAAAAATAATCCCTTCCCTTGTGTTTATCTTTTCCCAATTGAAATGTCCTAATAGTTTAAAAGGAGCCAATTTAACCAGACTTCTTGAGTCAAAGAATGAGTTTATGAGCTACTCAATGTGAGAAACAATCATAAAACATGACATACATACACACAGATTCAAGATGTGAATTGAGTCAAGAGATAAGTAGATGGCAGAACGTTGTGGCCATTAAATTGGATGACAGAACATAGATCGTGGTAAGTGCTGCTGTTGGTCAAGAGTAGTTGATTTTGAGATTCTTGACTGTACAAATTAGTTGACAGGTCCCTTTGCTGTTCCCTTTTTGACAGTGAGTTCACTGGCTAGCCTGGCATTTAACACTCTGATAGAATTTTTCTTTACAGCGCAGGGCTGTTTAGTGGCTGTTCTCAAAAGAATACCTTCGCAGGTCCATAAGTAATTCAGGCCTATGATCTGTTCTCCTAACAAAGAGTACAAAAAGGTATATTCTGTGTCCAACCCCCTGCTGTACTTGTCATGAGACTATTTGATTTACTTTCAGTTTGAAAGGGGAAAGCTTTACTATTCATCTAATCCCTATGCTATACCTATTCCGGAGGTGTTGGTTGGGGACAGTCTCAAGGAAGCTTTACTTTCAGTTTTAAAATATAGAGGTAGCTTTACTCTGTATCTAACGTGGTGCTGTTCTTGTCCTGGGAGAAAGTGAAGACTGCAGATGCTAGAGATCAGAGCTTACAAATGTGTTGCTGGAAAAGCACAGCAAGTCAGGCAGCATCCAAGGTGCAGGAGAATCGACGTTTCAGGCATAAGCCCTTCTTCAAAAAAGATTCCTGAAGAAGGGCTTATGCCTGAAACGTCAATTTTCCTGCTCCTTGGATGCTGCCTGACCTGCTGTGCTTTTCCAGCAACATATTTTTCAGCTCTGTTCTTGTCCTGGGACTGTTTGCTGCGGACAGTGTGGAGGGCACTTTATTCAGTATTAAATTCTAACACTAACGTCAGGGGTTCAAAAACATTGTAAAATACACCGAATCAATATCTCAAATTATGATACTTACATAACTAACTGAGAATGTATTAATTTAATAGAAAATCAGATGATGAACAGTTTATTTCCATTTCTCAGGGCAGAATTGAGTTGAACCAGTTAATTTTTTAGGATTCCTCCTCAGCTTCTTTGATGTGTTCTTCTGCAGGTTTGGATTCTTCCTCTATTGGCAATGATTCCTCATTATGATCCTAGAAGAAATGATATCAAGTGATTTCCCTGTGGAATATCAGCAAACCATACATCATTGTTATTATTTCTGACCCAGCTGTCTGCCGGTTACTTCACTCTGATCCTGGAGAACAATATGGCAATGCTGGAATTTATCCAGTCCACATTGGAAGGTAGAAGTTAGGGAGGGATATGGAAACTGAATAAATTTATGACCATTCAGAAGGAGTAGGTTAATTAATCAAATGATGAAGACAGGATCAATTGAGAGATGATTAGTGAGGAGGATTAATAAATATGGAGATGATTGCTTAGACAGTGAGGAGAGGATCAGTTGATCAACGAGATTAATTGGTGAGCAAATGATTGATCTACCAATGAAAAGATGATCAATCTAACAGCAATGAGAGGATTGATCTAACAGGAGAGAATCAGGTATCAGTGAAGAGAGGAGTAGATCAATCAATGAGGAGAGACGTAATTGATTCGTGAGGAGAGGATTGGTCAATGGGAGAGAAGCAGATACCAATCAGTGATGAGAGAACAGATCAGTGAGGAGAGCATCAATTGATCAGCAATCGATTGATCTGTGAAGAGAGGATTAATTGATTAGTGATGAAAGGATCGATTGAAGAGTGAAGACAGGATTGATTGAACAATGATGAGTGGATTGGGTGATCAGTGAAGATGATCAATTACTAAGAAGAGGATCAAATGATCATTGATGAGAGGATCAATCACATAATCAGAGAAGAGGGAGTTAATAGATGAGCGGAGAGGATCAGTGAAGAGATGATCAACCAGCACAGCACGGTGGTTCAGTGGTCAGCATTGTAGCCTCACAGTGCCAAGAACCTAGGTTCGATTCCAGCCTTAGGGAACTGTCTGTGTGGAGTTTTCATGTTATTCCCAGGTCTATGTGGGTTTCTGTCGAGTGCTTCGGTTTCCTCCCACAGAAGAAGGGGGAGATACTGAACAAGTATTTTGCATCAGTACTTACTGTGGAGAAGGTCATGGAAGATATAGAATGTGGGAAAATATATGGTGACATCTTGAAAAATGTCCATACTACAGAGGAGGAGGTGCTGGATGTCTTGGAACGTATAAAAGTGGGTAAACCCCCAGGACCTAATCAGGTGTACCCTAGAACTCTATGGGAAGCTAGGGAAGTGATTGCTGGGCCCCCTGCTGAGATATTTATATCACCGATGTTCACAGGCAAGGTGCTGGAAGACTGGAGAGTGGCTGATGTGGTGCCATTATTTAAGAAAGGTGGTAAGGAAAAGCCAGGGAATTATAGACCAGTGAACATGACATCAGTGGTGGGTAAGTTGTTGGAGGGAATCCTGAGGGACAGGATTTACGTGTATTGAGAAAGGCAAGGACTGATTAGGGATAGTCAGCATGACTTTTTTCATGGGAAATCATGTCTCACAAATTTGATTGAGTTTTTTGAAGTAGTAACAGGATTAATGAGAGCAGAGAGGTGAACGTGATCTATATGGACTTCAGTCAGGCGTTCGACAAGGTTCCTCCTGGGAGACTGGTTCACAAGGTTAGATCTCATGGAATACAGGGAGAACTAACCATTTGGATACGGAACTGGCTCAAAGGTAGAAGACAGAGGGTTGTGATGGAGGGTTGCTTTTCAGACTGGTGGCCTGAGAACAGTGCTGGGTGCACTACTTTTTGTCATTTATATAAATGACTTGGATGTGAACGTAGGAGGTATAGTTAGTAAGTTTGCAGATGACACCAAAATTGTGAGGTTTAGTGGGCAGTGAAGAAGATTACCTTGGAGTACGACAGAATTGTGATCTGATGGGCCAGTGGGTTGAGGAGTGGTAAATGGAATTTAATTTAGATAAATGCAAAGTGCTGTATTTTAGAAAAGCAAATCAGAGCAGGACTTATACACTTAATGGGAAGGTCCAGGGGGAGTGTTGCTGAACAAAGAGACCTTGAGTGCAGGTTCATTGCTCCCTGAAAGTGGAGTCACAGGTAGATAGGATAGTCAAGAAGGCATTTAGTAAGCTTTCCTTTATTGGTCACAGCATTGAGTATTGGAGTTGGGAAGTCATGTTGTACGTGACATTGATTGGGCCACTGTTGGAATATTGCATGCAATTCTGGTCTCCTTCCTATTGGAAGAGTGTTGTTAAACTTGGAGATGCCGATGTTGGACTGAGGTGAACAAAGTTAAAAATCACACATCAAGTTATAGTCCAACTGGTTTGTTTGCTTCCAAATAAACCTGTTAGACCATAACCTGGTGTTGTGTGATTTTTTAACGTTGTGAAACCTGAAAGGGTGCAGAACAGATTTCCAAGAATGTTGCCAGAGTTGGAGGATTTGAGCCAGAGGGAGTGGCTGAGTAGGCTGGAGCTGTTTTCTCTGGAGCATCAGAGACTGAGGGGTAACCCTAATAGAGATTTATAAAATCATGAGGGGCACGGATAGGATAAATAGACAAGGTCTTTTCCCTGAGGTGGGGGAGTCCACAACTAGAGGTTTAAGGTGAGTGGGGAAAGTTATAAAAAGAATCTAAGGGGCAAACTTTTCACGCAGAGGGTGGTGCGTGGAAGAAATGAGCTGCCAGAGGCAGTAGTGGTACAATTGCAACATTTAAAAGGCATCTGGATGGGTATATGAATAGGAAGGGTTGAGAGTAGGCCAAGTGCTGGCAAATGAGACTAGATTAGATTGGGATATCTGGTCAGCATGGACAAGTTGGACTGAAGGGTCTGTTTTCTGTGCTGTCCATCTCTATGACTCTATGACACATTCTAAAGATGTACAAATTATGTGGATTGGCCATGCTAAATTAATCATAGTGTTCAAAGATGTGTAGGTTAGGTGTGTTAGCCACGGGAAGAACAGGGTTACAGGGATATGGTTGGGAATGGGTCCGTGTGTGATGCTCTTTGGAGGGTTGGTGTGGACTTGTTGGGTTGAGTGGCCTGTTTCCACACTGTGGAAGTTCTACAAAAAAAGATGATTGATCAATTAGTGGGAAGACAATAGATCGATAATTAAGGAGAGGATTAAGAATCAGTCGATGAGGAATGGACCAATTAGTGATGAGAGGATTGAACAATCAATCAATCAGAAAGGAGAGGATCAATGAATCAGGAAAGGATTAATTGATCAGAGGAGAGAAGGTCAGTCAGTGGAGAGGATGGACCAATCAGTGAGGACAGGATCAGCAATCGAGGAGAGGATTAACCAGTAACGAGACAAATGATAAATCATGAAGGAGAGGATCAAACATAAGGAGAGGATCAATTGTGCAGAAAGAAGAGCATCAGTTGTTCAGTGAGGAGAGGATCGATTGATCAGGGAAGAAAGCAACAATGAGCAGAGGATCAATCAATCAGTGAAGAATGGATCAGTGAGAATTGATTGGTCTGTCAGTAAAGAAAGGATTGATTGGTGAGCAGTGGACCGATCCATGTGGAGCAGATCAAACATTGGATAAAGGATCAATTGATCAATGATGAGCAGATCAATGAGTGCCAAGCGAATCAATCTAACAAAGAGATGATCAATCTCAACATTGAGGTGAGGATCAGGTATCAGTGAAGAGAGAATTAATGAGTAGGAGATCAGTCAGTGAGGTGAGAATTGGGTAATCAGTAAGTAAAGGATCAATCAGTCAATGAGGAGAGGACCTCATTCACTGAGAGGATTGATCAATCAGTAAAGGGAGTAACAGTGAAAAGAAGATCAATCAGGGAAATGATCAATCAGTGAGGAAAACTTTGTTCAGTGAGGAGAGGGTCAATCAATCAATGATGAGAGGAAAGGAGGAGAGGATCTGTGAGAAGAAAAGAGAATCGATGAGCAAGGAAAGGATCGATCAGTGAATTAAGAATTAGTTAGAGGATCAAACGGTGAGGATAGAATCAATCAATTTTGAAGAGCAGATCTAAGAAGAAAGGATTGATTCATCATTTAGAAAACTGATAAATAAATAAAGACAGGGTCAATGAGGATACGAGAAAAGCAACTAGTGAGGAGAGGATTGCCTAGTGAGAACAGCAAATAAGTGACAAAAGAATCTCAATAAGGAGATGAATCAGTGAAGAGAAGATTGATCAGTGAGGATCGATTCATGAAGGGGGAATCAATGAGGAGAGGATCAATCAAACATTAAAGTGTGGATCGATCAGTGAAGAGGGGATCAGTTAGTGAGAAAGGATAAAATCAATCAATCTGTAAAGAGAGCATCACTTAATGAGGACAGGATTAATCAATCAAATCGGTGATGAAAATATCAGATATCAAGGAGAAGATCTCTCATTTGATCAGGAGAGGGTGAAGTTATGAATTTTGTCTGTTCAATTATATTTTTGGGACTTTGTCAAACAAAGCACATCTTGATGTAGGAAGTAGCAAACCTGTAGGTTCATCAGTGCCAGATGGTAAACAATTTGACACCATCTGTTTTATGAGAGCTCTCTTATTCCTGGTAATCTTATTGATTCTAAGAGTTCATGTGCTTTAGTAAATCAGATCAATTGAAGGTCATCTGTCTATTCAGGGAACAATTGCAATATTGTTTAAGCTCCTCCATGCTACGGTTTAAATCTATGATACATGCCTAGCCTTATTTTTAATGAATAAAATTTTGCTTTAGCAACCATATTTGGTTTTGAACTGTCTTAATATAAACCAGCTTAACTCAAGTTAAAATATGAACTTCATATAAACAACATGCTGTTTTATAACATCTATAAGGCCATCAGAGAACTTTTTTTTTCCATTCATTGTAGGGATGTGGACATTGCTGGCTGGGCCAGCCTTTACATATATCCTCGGGAAGATAGTGATGATCTGTTTTCTTGAACCACTGCAGTTAATCAACATGATATAGGAACCCCACAGTGCTGTGAGGGAGGGAATTTCAGGATTTTAACCTTCTAACGCAGAAGGTAGTAATACATTTTCAAGTCAAGATTGTGTGATTGTGAGGATCTTGTAGGTGGTGGACGTCTCCTGTATCTGTTACCCTAGTCCTTCTATATGGTGGAGGTAAGAGATTTGGAAGGTGCTGTCGAAAGCCTTGGTGACTTGCTGCAGTTCACTTTGAAGATAGCACATATTGCTGTCATTGTGAGATGGTGTTAAAGGGAGTAATGGTTATTCTGGGAGTGCCAATCAAGCGGGCTGTTGTCGAGCCTCTTGATTATTCAGCTGCTGACCATATGCATTGTAGATTATGGACAAGCACTGGATAGTCTGTAGGTGATTTACTTGCTGTAGATCTCCCAGCCTCTGACTTGCTCTTATAGTCATCGTATTTATTTGACTGGTGCAGTTCAGTTTCTGGTCAATGGTAACCCCCAGAATCTTGATAGTAGGGCAGTGTGGTGATGGTAATGTCATTCATTGAATGTCACGGGGTAATGTTGATGTTCTCTTTGAATCATTGCCTGGGATTTGGTGTGGTATGAATATTACTTGCCACTTATCAATATTGGAAAGAAAATTTGACCATATAAGAAGATATTACTACAGGAAGGATGTAAATGATTTGGAAGCATTTCAGAGGTTTACCAGCCTAATGCCTGGGAAGGGCAGGTTGTCTTATGACAAGAAGTTGGTTGCATTGGGCTTGTAACTTCTGAAGTTTAGATAAGAAATGACTTGATTAAAACTTACAAAATCCTGAGGAGTCTTGACAGGGTAGATGTGGATAACTTGTTTCCTGTTGTGGAAACAACTAGAACTAGTGGTCGTCCATTTAAGATAGGGATGAGGAGATTTATTTTTCTTTCAGAAGGTAGTGAGTCTTTGGAATTCTCTTCCTCAGAAGATGGTGGAAACAAAGTCTGAATATTTTTGAGGCAGTCATGGATAGATCCTTAAGTAAGGAGTTTAAAGATTATCCGGGGTAGGCAAGATTATAAGAGTCATCAGATCAATCACAATCTTTTTGAGCAACAGAGCAAGCTTGAAAGACTGAGTGACTTATCCCTGTTCCTAATTTGTAAGTTCACAGGTAGCCAAAGGTTGTGCACAGTGATAGTGTTTTAAAGAAGTAGAAACAAGCCATCGTGGTCATAGACAGAAGCTTATCTGCAGGCTTGACAGGATACCAAGATTGTGAATAATATGGTTCAGACTCACAGTTGCCACGAAGAGGGATGGAGTCATTGGTTAGGCAAAAGAATTTGGGATCGGTGATGTCTTAATCTTTTTAATGTTTACTTGCTCATCTCATATTGGATGTTGGACCAGCATCATGACCAATTAAAGATACAGTAGTGAAAGAAAGATCCTAGTGGTTACCAGCGGTAACGAAGCAGAAAAAGGAGAGAGGCTATAGTAAAGCGATTCACTGACTACAATTAGTTAGATAACAACGTAACCAGGTGAGAACAATCCTCCCTGGCTGAAACAATGCTCTTAGATAATCAATTGTATATTCAAGCTATGGCTGGCACAGTCCTCAACCATTCAACACACAGAATTACTAACCACTTCTCCCTAACATTTCCAGTCTCCATTCACTTACCCCATGCCTAAAACAGTCCTACAATTAATTGCTTTCCTTTCACCCTTTAGGACTTTACAAAGTTTCCTTGTCTACCAGTAACCTCCAACACCTTGACCTTTTCATGTGTTTTTTGGACTTCAAAGATAGGTTAACCTGGTTAGAAAGGAAGTTGATTGAGGTTAAATTAGGTTCATGATATGAATACAAGTAAGTTACTCACCTCTATTGCAATAGTTGATTCATCTTTCTCTTCCACAGTTTCAAGTTCAGGTTCCCCAAACCATTCAGGTGGCACTAATGAAGATGCACTTTCCGTAATAGCATGCTCAGAAGTCTAATAAAACAAGACAGGTTATGATCAAGGAGAACCAGTAGAAAAAAGGGAGAGGAGTCATGTAAGAAGGGATGATACAGCGAGATGTACCAAAATAGAGGAGAGAAATTTAAAATGAAAAAGAGAGCATAACATATGAGAAAGACCCTGAATGAGACAAAGGAGAGAGAAATGGAAAACAGAGGCCATGATGAGATAACAAAGAAAGAAGGAAAAAAAGAGATGAGAATGAACAAGGATAGATAGAACAAGACAAACTAGAGTGAGAGGAAAAAGGAAGGTGTAAGAAAAAGAGAACATGGGAGAAAGAGACAGAACAAAGAAACAAAGTTGAAAGGAAAGATAGCAAGAAAGAGAAATCATAGAGACAAAGGAAGAGGTAAAGCAGAGATAGATGAAGGAAATGCACAAGATAGCAAGAGAGATAGGCAAATAAAAAGAGAGATCAACCTGAGAGAAGGGGAATGGATAAAGAAATGAGAGAAAGGATAAGTCATAGTTAAACAGGCAAAGGTGAAAGTCAAAGTAAAGCAGATAAAGAAACAAAAATACATATTTGAATGCTATAAGATTTGGGAGAAACACAAAGAGGAGAGATAACTAACCAAGGCAGAGTGAAAAGAATAACACAGAGAAGATTAGGTGGAGATCAAAGAATCACAGGATGGCAGAATATCACAACCATGTCTGTGCCAGCACTCTGCAAGAAAAACTGTGTTAGACCTGCACTCTTACATTTTCCCAGAAGCATTGCAATGTTTCTTTTCAGATAAAGGTCCAATTCCCAATTGAAGACATCCACTGAATCTGCCTCCATTGCACTCAGGGCGACAGGGTGGCTCAGTGGTTAGCACTGCTGCCTCACAGCGCCAGGGATCGGGTTCGATTCCTGTCTTTGGTGACTGTCTGTGTGGAGTTTGCACATTCTCCACAGAGTTGCGGTCAGAATTGTTTGTGTAATCGGCGTGGTCAGAGTGCTGCCTGTCACATGTTGAAATGGAAGCCAGTAATTAAATAGATTTGTGTTTAGATTTTTTGCTATGATTTGTTGAGTTCAGAATGAATAGTGTCAGGAAAACATGTGAAAGAACGTAGATGATTGGAACAATGGAGTGAGAAGGGAAAAAATCAAATGGATCACAAACAAATATGGAGGCAAAAGAGAAAGTTCAGAGAAAGAATGTGATAGAGGCAGCAAATTTATAGGAAAAGAGGGAATTAATTGGCAGTAAACAATCAGGAAAAGAATGGAGTCAGAGTGAAACGAGGGAATGGGACAAAATTAGAGCAGAGCTTTATTACAGGAAGATAGGGTTAGAGAGAGGGCAGGCATGAGAGAAAGATGGGAAGTCTAATGAAAGTGTGGCAAAGGTGGATTCTGAAGTGAGCTGGAACAGGAGAATCATAGACAAAGAGACAAAAAGTGGAGCAATGATAGAAAGATGCATGAAGCGAGAGAGAGGGAAGACATCTTGAGAGACATTGAGAGACAGCAAAGAGTGATAAAAATCAGACATTGACCTAAGTATAAGAGAAAAGGAAGAAAGGAACATGAGCTAGTGAGAAAAGAGATTGAGAGAGAAGATTAGAAGGAGAGAAATTGAAGATAGAAAGTATGATTCAATAAAGCAAAAAATCAGTGTGGTTTGCTGAGATTTCCATTTCTAGCTGACAGATCATGCCACCTAGAAGACCCTATTCTGATCAACCCCAGTCTTATCCAAACCATTTTCATTACTTACACCAATGTGGGTCTGGAGTAAAGTTTTACCTAGTGGGGGTAAGCATGGCAGCTTTTCCTTCCCAAAAGGATAGAAGTGAATATCGAACAGTACAGCATAGTACAGGCCCTTTGGCTTTATAGAGGGGCAGCATAACCTCGCAACTCTCGAATTCAATCCCCTGCTACTGAAAGCCAACACACCATATGCCTTTTTAACAACTCTATCAAGTTGGGTGGCAATTTTGAGGGATCTATAGATGTGGACCCCAAGATCCTTCTGTTCCTCCACACTGCCAAGAATCCTGCCTTCAACACTGTAATCTGCATTCAAACTCGACCTTCCAAACTGAATCACTTTACACTTTTCCAGGTTGAACTCTATCTGCCACTTATCAGTCCAGCTCTGCATCCTGTCAATGTCCCATTGCAACCTACAACATCCCTCTACACTATCCACAGCTACACCAACCTTCAAGTCATTGGCAAACTTACTAACCCACCCTTCCACTTCCTCATCCAAGTAATTTATAAACATCACAAAGACCAGAGGTCCCAGAACAGATCCTTGCAGAACACTACTGGTCACCGAGGTTCAGGCTAAATATTTTCCAACTATTACCACCCTCTGTCTTCTATGGGCCAGCCAATTCTGTATCCAGACAGACAGGTTTACCTGTATCCCATGCCTCCTTACTTTCTGAAAGAGCCTACCATGTGAAATCTCATCAGATCCTTGCTAAAACCCATTGACACCAGAACCATTGCTCTACCTTCATCAATGTGTTTTGTCACATCTACAAAGAATTCAATAAGGCTTGTGAGGCATGACCTGCCCCTAACAAGGCAATGCTGACTATCTCTAATCAAGGTATGATTAGAGTAGATTATTAGATTAGATTAGATTACTTACAGTGTAGAAACAGGTCCTTCAGCCCAACAAGTCCACACCGACCCGCCGAAGCACAACCCACCCAGACCCCTACCCCTAACACTACAGGCAATTTAGCATGGCCAATTCACCTAACCTGCACATTTTTGGACTGTGGGAGGAAACCAGAGCACCCAGAGGAAACCCACGCAGACACGGGGAGAATGTGCAAACTTCACACAGACAGTTGCCTGAGCTGGGAATTGAACCCGGGTCTCTGGAGCTGTGAGGCAGCAGTGCTAACCACTGAGCCACCGTGCCGCCCACTAAAACGCCGGGCAGCGTCCGTAGTTAACTGGACGCAAACTCGCGACCAGAAGGATTTGAGTGAAATCCAAGTAACTACTGAGTATGCTTTTCCAAATAATCATAAATGTTGTCTTTCATAATCCTCTCCAATAATTTGCCTACTACTGACGTCAGATTTACTGACCAGCCTGTAATTTCGAGGATTACCCCTATTCCCTTTCTTGAATAAGGGAGTAACATTTGCCACCAACCAATCATTTGGTACCACTCCAGTGGACAGTGAGGATACAAAGATCATTGCCAAAGGTGCAGCAATCTCTTCCTTCGCTTCCCTTAGTAACCTTGGTATATCCCTTTTGGCTCATGGGACTTATCTATCCTTATGTTTTTCAAAAGTTTCAATATACCTTCCTTCTTAACATTAACTTGTTCGAGCACATTTCAGCCTGTTTCATGCAGTCCTCACAAACGACAAGGTCCCTCTCACTAGTGAATACTGAAGAAAAGTGCTCATTAGAGACCTCCCCTATCTCCTGCAACTCCAGGCACAAATTCCCTCCACTATTCCTGATCAGCCCTACCCTCACTCTACGAGTTGAGATGCTGAGATCAGAGTTGAGAGTGTGATGCTAGAAAATCACAGCAGGTCAGGTAGCATCCAAGGAGCAGGAAAATCAACATATGTCAGAAATGAGGCTTGTGAGCCACGGGGTTGGGGGGCGGGGGGGAGGTGGAGAGATAAATGGGAGGGGGCTGGAGCTGGGGGGAAGTTAACTGAGAGTGCAATAGGTGGATGGTGGTTGGGGTAATGGTAAAGGTTGGAGAGGATGGTGGAGTGGATAGGTGGGAAAGAAGATCATGAGGGCAGTGCTGAGTTGCAAGGTTGGATCTGGGATAAGGTGGGGGGAGGGGAAATGAGAAAATCCCCATTGATTCTGTGTGGTTGGACGGTCCCAAGGTGAAAGATGAGACGTTCTTCCCCCAGGTGTCGGGTGTTAAGGTTTGACGCTGGAGGAGGCCCAGGAGATGCGTGGCCTTGGCGGAGTGGGAGGGGGAGTTGAAGTGTTGGCCCACGGGACAGAAGGGTTTGGTTGGTGCAGCTGAAGCATTCTGCAAGTAGGCATCTTGTCTCCCCAGTGTAGAGGAGACAGCATCAGGTGCAAACGGATACAGTAAATCACATGTGTGGAAGTGCAGGTAAAACTCTGATGGATGTGGAAGGCTCCTCTGGGGTCTTGGACGGAGATGAGGAGGTGTGGGCACAGGTTTTGCAATTCCTGCGGTGGCAGGAGAAAATGCTGGGAGGGGAGGGTGGGTTGGTGAGGGTGTGGACCTGACAAACATATCTCAAAGGGAATGGTCTTTATTTCCTTCCCCCTATCTGCTCCACTCTCTTCACCAACCTATCACCATTACCCCTACCTCCATCCACCTAAGGGCAGCACAGTGGCACAGTGGTTAGCACTGCTGCCTCACAGCACCAGAGACCTAGGTTCAATTCCCGCCTTGGGCAACTGTGTGGAGTTTGCACATTCTCCCTGGGTGGGTCTCCTCCAGGTGCTCTGGTTTCCTCCCAAAGGTTAGGTAAATTGCCCATAGTGTTAGGTGAAAAGGTAAATGTAGGGGAATGGGTCTGTGTGGGTTCCTCTTTGGTGTGGACTTGTTGGGCCGAAGGGCCTGTTTCCTTACTGTAAGTAATGTAATCTATCGTACTCTCAGCTGCCTTCCCCCCAGCCTCAGCCCCCTCCTATTTATCTTTGCACCCCATTGGCTCACAAGCCTCATTCCTGATTAAGGACCTTTGCCCGAAACATCGATTCTCCTGCTCCCCAGATGCTGCCTGACCTGTGCTTTTCCAGCACTACACTCTCATTCCTACCCTCACTCTGGCCACCTTCTTATTCCTCACATATGTGTAGAATGCCTTAGGGTTTTCCTTAATCCTACCCATCAAGGCTTTTTCATGTTGCCTTTGAACTCTCCAAAGTGCATTCTTCAGTTCCTTCCTGGCTACCTTGTAATCCTTTACAGCCTGGTCTTCAATAAACTTCCTTCTTCCTCTTGACTAGATATTCCATTTCCCTTGTCATCCAAGATTCCTTCACCGTACTATCCCTTCCTTGCCTCACTGGACAAACCTATCCAGCACTCACAGCAAGTGCTCTCTAAACAAGCTCCACATTTCTGACATGCATTTCCTGAGAACATTTGTTCCCAATTTATGCTCCACAGTTCCTGCCTAAAAGCATTGTAATTCCCCCTCCGCCAATTAAATACTTTTCCATACCTAGTACTGCTATCCCTCTTCATGACTAAAGCTCAGGGAGTTGTGATCACTGTCACAGAAATGCTGTCTCACCGAGAGATCTGACACATGACCTGGTTTGTTGCTAAGCACCAAATCCAATATGGCTTCCCCTCTAGTCAGCCTTTCTACATATTGGGTCAGGAATCCTTCCTGGACACAGCTTACAAAATTTGCTCCACTCAAACTATTTGTACTAAGAAGGTTCAAAACAATATTGGGGAAGTTGAAGTCACCCATGACAACAACCCTGTTACTTCTGCACCTTTTCAAAATCTGCCTCCCAATCTGCTCCTCCTTTGCCATTGGGGGTTCAAGAGAAAACTCCCAATATGGTGACTGTTCCTTTCCTGTTTTTGACTTCCACCCATACTGACTCAGTAGACAAACCCTCCTCAACAACCTCCCTTTCTGCAGTTGTGATCCTATTCCTGATTAGCAATGCTAACTCCCCCCCCCCACCTATTTGTTTTGAAACATTTAAAGCTGAAAATGTGTGGCTGGTCAAAGCACAGCAGGCCAGGCAGCATCTCAGGAATAGGGAATTCGACGTTTCGAGCATAAGCCCTTCATCAGGAATCCTGATGAAGGGCTTATGCTCGAAACGTCGAATTCCCTATTCCTGAGATGCTGCCTGGCCTGCTGTGCTTTGACCAGCAACACATTTTCAGCTGTGATCTCCAGCATCTGCAGACCTCATTTTTTACTTGAAACATTTAAACCCCAGGACATCCAACAACCATTCCTGCTCCTGTGATATCCAAGTCTCCGTAATGGCCACAACATCATAGCTGCTCTAAGTTCATCATCCTTATTTCTGACACACTTCAACACATCGCACTGACTGCAACTTTGCCCTATCAACTGTCTATCCTTGCTCACAGACTCTCTGTACGCTGTATCTGCCTGTTCCCCAGCTAACCCCATTCGGTGATCCGTATCTCCGGTTCCCACCCCCCTGCGAAACCAGTTTAAACTCACCTGGCGAGCTCTAGCAAACCTCCTGTCTAGGATATTTGTGTCCCTCCAGGTCAGGTGCAACCTGTCCTCCTTGTACGTATTTCACTTTCCCAAAAGGTATCCCAAAGATTCACATATCTGAAGCCCTCCCTCCTACACCGGCTCTGCGGCCATGTGTTCAGCTACACTTGCCCTCTGTTCCTAGCCTTACTAGCCCGTAGCACTGGTAGCAACCTGAGATTACTACCCTGCTTGTCCTACCTTTTAGCTTCCAATCTAACTCCCTATTTTCACTTTTCACGTACTCATCCCTTTTCCTAGCTATATCATTGGTACTGAGGTGTACCACAACTTCAGGCTGCTCCCCCTCCCCCTTAAGAATCCTGTAGATTTGATTTGAGACATCCCTGACCCTGGCACCCAAGAGTAACATACCATCCAGAGTCTTGTTTGCGACCACTGAATGTTCTGTCTGTTCCTTTAACCATTGAATTGCCTATCACTATCGCTCTCCTATTCTCCTTCTGAGCCACAGAGCCAGGCTTCGTTCCAGAGACCTGACTACTGTGACTTTCCCGTGGTAGGTCATCTCCCCAACTATATCCAAAGCAGTATACTTATTATTAAGGGAACAGCCACAGGGGTTCCCTGCACTTTCCCTTTCTTGACGGTCACCTAGCTACCTTTATCCTGTAACTTAGGTGTGACTACCTCCCTATAATTCCTCTCTGTCACCCCCTCGGCCTCCCAGATGATCCAAAGTTCATCCGGCTTCAGCTTCAGCTCCCTAACGCAATCTGTGAGGAGTTGGATTTGGGTGCACTTTTCGCAGGGGAAGTCAGCAGGGACCCTTACATCCCACATCCTGCAAGACAGGCATGCAACTGCCCTAGCTTCAACCTCCTCTGCTCTTAATTGCCAAAAGAGATTAAGAAAAACCTTGCTTTACCAACCCTCCACACTGTTTTTTTTTGGTTAGAGGAGGGCAGGTGTAGTGTTACGGGTAAGCCATTTTATAATAATCAACATAGTCACCAGTACAGATCCCACATATTTAAAACAGAGTTCAAATTCTCAAATTGTCCTGTCATGATTGTTCCTTATATCAAGAATTGAGGGCACGCTGCATTTCATCAAGGCTGGAGTCAAATGCGGCCAGAATTGCTGGGAGTTGATTATATGGCCATGTGAGTCTTGTCATCCCACACACTCACAGTGAACAAACACAGGTAGTGAGTAAAGTTCCAATGTAGCATTGACCTGCTTCTCCATTTCCTGCAACTCCTTAGCTTGTGTTTCCTTCACTGCATTAAGAGCAGCCAGAACCTGAAGCTGTTGTTTTTCAAGCTCAAGATTTGCTTGCTTGAGCTTCTGTAATGAGAAAAGAAAATAGTTCTTGTTGGATCACTCAATTTTTTTTAACGATAAATATCTTCTATTTTTAAAACTAATTTTATGCATTGTAATACAGTTCTTCAAAGAGTCATAACCTCATAATGAAGCCTTTCAGCCCATCACATTTATGCCAGCTTTCTGTGCAGCAATCCAGTTAGTCAAACTCTCTTCATACCTGTGGCTTTGCACTTATATTTCCCTCAAATACACACGCAATTTCTTCTTGAAATCACTGATCATCTCTGCACCCGCTGCCAATGTGGACAGCATGTACTAGATAATTAAAAACTCTTTCTCTCCTTGCCCAAAATCTTAAATCTACATCCCTTTTGCTGGCAACACTGGCTAATGTAAACAGATTTTCCTGGTTTGCCTTATCCAAACCTGTCATAATGTTATACCCTCTAACAAACCACCACACAATCTCCTTTGCTCCAAAAAGAATAACCTCAGCTCTTCCAACCTAACCCATAGCTAAAATACCGAAATTCTGAACTATTAATCCCCTAAAAAGTGATTGAAAACCATTTTTAAAAATCCTATTAATAGGAGTGGTAGGTTTAACAAAGACAAGCAATATGATAGAACCTAGAAATATCACCTGGAGCTGAAGCCAATATGATTGGGAAGTCTTAGTGGCCATGAACAAGCTAGAAGTTAATATAAGATGCCAAACACCAAGAACTACAAATATGGACAGAATTTGGGATGTGCATGGAGGTGCCAGATCTGTGGTAACAACTAACTTTCTCATATAAGTGCATATGCACTGAAAAGGTATCTCCTGATGGGACTTATTAATGCTAAAGCAAGGCTAGTGGCAGAAAATTTTGAAGTAAAACTGGGGAATCAGGATAAAAGGGTGGGTTCACTGATGGCAGGAAAAGCAGTTTTGTAAATGTTCATTTACCTTCGTTAGCAACAAATACTTGGGAGTGTACATCAATTGACATTAAAACTGCATTTCTACAAGGAGACCTATTTATGAGAGAGGCAAATCTTTGTCCTTCACAAGAGGCACCAATGCAGTGGGGACAGTCTGGAAGATAAGTAAATTTATATATGGCTTAAAGGATGCCTCTAGAGTTTTGTATTTCACAGCTAGGGCTGCAATTTTAAAGTTGAGTTGTTTTCAGATGATAGGAGACACTGCCATGTTTTACTGGTATCATACAGGGCAGCTTTCAAGCATCTTTATGGTGCATGTAAAGATTTTTTGTGTGGTGGAAGCAGTGAATTTGAAAACCTTGTCATAAATGGACTTAAAATAGAAGTGGAGGTTTGTAATCTTAGAAAACCTTCTTCATTGTCCACTATCCCACCAACTTTGGTGTCATTTGCAAACTACTTCTATATTCTCACATAAATCATTGATATAAAAAAAACTAACAAAAGAGGACCCAGCATCTAGCCACAGATGTCCAGTCCAAAAAGCCCTACAACCCTGCAGCATCATTCTGTCTCCTGCTGTTAAGCCAATTTTGTATCCGATTGGCAAACTCACCCTGAATCCCATGTAATCTAACTTTACTGATTAGTCTATCATACAGAACCTTGTCAAAGTCATTACCATGCTGACTATCCCTAATCATTCCTTGCCTCTCTGAATGCATATAAGTCCTATCTTACAGAATCATCTCCAACAACACACCCACCACCGAAGTTAGACTTACAGATCTGTAGCTCCTAAGCTTCTCATTTATATGCCTTCTCAAACAAACATACATTAGTCACTCTCCAGTCATCCAATATCTCATTTATAATGATAGACGATATAAGTATTTTGCAAGGGCCCTACAGTTTCCTCCCTAACTTCCAACAACATCCTGAGATACACTAGATCAGGTCCTGGAGATTTATCCACCTTTATACTTTCTAAGACCTCCAGCAAATCCTCTTCTGTAATGTGAACTGTTTTCAAAACATCAATACTTATTTCCCAGAGTTCTTGAGCTTCTATATCTTTCTCCACAGTAAAATCTGATGCAAAATATTCATTTAATATCTCTCCCAATTCCTGAGGTTTAATACAAAGATGATTTTTGAGGGGCCCTATTCTCTCTCTAGTTGCTCTCTTGCTCTCAATACACGTGTAGAATCTCTTTGAATAATCCTTAACCTTATTTGCCAAGAATATCTCATTTTTTTATTTATCTTACTGATCTCCCTCTTAAGAATGCCCCTACACTCTTTAAACTGTTCAAGAGATTCATTTGAATCCAGTTGTCTATATGTAATAGGTGATTCTTTTTTATTCTTGATGAGAAATGCAATATTTTTATTCATCAATTGTTCTCTAATCCTATTAGTCTTACCTAACACTTTAACATAATGACTCTGAACTCTTGTTATCACACTTTTGAAAGCCTGCTACTTATCAGATGGTCCTTCATCTGCGAACAGTCTACTCCAATCAACTTTGAAAGCCCTTGTCTAATGCCATTAAAATTTGCTTTACTCCAATTCTACAAAATCATATTGGATTCTTAAGGGACTGATGTGTCCCCTCATGGAAGAGTGTAGGACCAGGTGCATAGTCTCAGAATAAAAGGGTGTTAATATTATCCGATGTTCTTGATGTCCACTTTACTGCATTTTCCATGTAATCTGCAATTTCTCTACTAATCAAGACTCTATTTATCTCAGCCTTAAATATAGGCAAGGACTCTGCCCCTGCAGTTCTCTATGGCAAGGAGTTCTAAAGACTTGCGACTGTCTAAGAGAAGAAGTTCCT
Source organism: Hemiscyllium ocellatum (assembly GCF_020745735.1). NCBI lineage: Eukaryota > Metazoa > Chordata > Chondrichthyes > Orectolobiformes > Hemiscylliidae > Hemiscyllium > Hemiscyllium ocellatum. Next base: position 2,498,655 of record NC_083422.1, on the reverse strand, counting down.
CCTCATCTCAGTCTTAAATTGCTGCCCCTTTATTCTGAGACTATGCCATCTGGTCTTGGACTCTTTCATGAGGGGAACCATCAGCCCCTTAAGAATCCAACACATTTCAATGAGATAACCTCCTAGTCTTTTAAATTCCAATCAATAGAGTCCCAAACTGTTTAATCTTTGCTTGTAATACGATCAAAAAGTGTGGTGCCGGTCAGGCAGCATCCAAGGAGCAGGAGACTTGATGTTTCAAGCATAAGCTCTTCAGCAGGAATCCCTCTATATTGGAGATTATCCGAGTGAACCTTCTCTGAACTGCCTAAAATGAAATGATATTGTTGCTTGAATAACAGGACCAAAACATTCAGCATTTCTCTAGATGTGGTCTGAACAGTACCCTGTACTGTTGCAGTAAGATTTCCCTATTCTCACACTCCAACTTAAACTAAGGGCCAACATTCCTGTGGCGTTCTTGATTACCTGCTACACATGCTTTGTGTTTCATGCACAGGTACTCCCATGTCCCTTTTGTATTGCAGCTTTCTGCAATTTTTCTCCATTTAAATATATACTGTTTTTTTGTTCTTCCTTTCAAAATGAAAAATTTCACATTTTCTTACATTATACTCCATTTCCCAATTTAAAAAAAAATACCTTTATTCCCACTTGCTGTTTTCAACCCATCAGTCAATCTTCTATCCACACTAATATATCACCATTAACTCCATGGGCTCTTATGACTTAACCTTTTGTGAGGTATCTTGTCAAATACCCTTTGGAAATCCAAATACAACACATCTACTGTTCTCCCTTTATCCTCGCTGGCTGAAACTTCCTCAAAACACTCTAATAAATTAATCAAACACACTTTCTCTTCCATGAAGGCATGATGACTCGGTTTGATTAGATTATGATTTTCCAAATGTGTTGCTACTACTTAGAATCACAGAGTCATAGAGACGTACAGCATGGAAACAAATCCTATAGTCCAACTCGTCCATGCTGACCAGATATCCTAAATTAATCTAGTCCCATTTGCCAGCACTTGGCCCAAATCCCTCTAAACCCTTCCTATTGAGAAACCCATCCAGATGCCTTTTAAATGCTGTAATTATACCATCCTCCACCACTTCCTCTGGTAGCTCATTTATATACACATCATGCTCTGCATGAAAAAGTTGCCCTGAGGTCCCTTTTAGATCTTTTACCTCTCACTCTAAACCTATGCCCTCTAGTTCTGGACTCCCAGGGAAAATACCTTGTTTATTTACCCCTTATCCATGCCCCTCATGATTTTATAAACCTCTGTAAGGTCAGCCTCCGATGCCAGAAGGAAAACAGCCCCAGCCTATTCAGCCTCTCCCTCTAGCTCAATCCTTCTAACTCTGGCAACATCCTTCTTTAACAATTAATTCTAATAATTTTCCAACAATAGATTTTAGGCTAATTGGCCTATAGCCATCTACTTTTTGCCTCCCTAAGTGAATTGCCAGTCTTCCAATGCTCTGAGACTTCTCCAGAATCCAAAGAATTTTGGAAAATTACAACCAATGCAATCACTATATGTGTAGCTACTTCTTTTAAGATCATAGAATGCAAGCCATCATGGCCAAGTACTTATCTGCCTTTACTCCCATTAGTTTGTCTAATGCGACTTCGCTAAAGATGGTGATGTTACTTAATTCCTCCCCCATTTTCTTCAGTGCTAATGGGATAATTGAAGTATCTTTCACCTTAATGACCCCGGGTCTTTTCTCTGGAGTGGGGGAGTCCAGAACTAGAGGGCATAGGTTTAGGTTGAGAAGGGAAAGATATAAAGGGGACCTAAGGGCAATATTTTCATGCAGAGGATGGCGGGTGTATGAAACGAGCTGCCAGAGGAAGTGGTGGAGGCTGGTACAATTACAACATTTATAAGACAGATGCAAAATATTTGTTTAACTCCTCTGCCTTGTTCCCTGTAATTATTTCACTGATTCATTTTTTAAGGGCCTATGTTCACTTTGACTCTGACTTCCTTTTCATATATTTAAGGAAGCAATTACTGTCAACTTTTATATTCCTTGCTAGTTTGTTCTCATAGTTTATTTTCGCTCTCTTTATTACCCTTCTAAACTTTCTTTGCTGGATGCTGAATTTATCACAGTCTTCAGGGCTATCACTGACTCTTGCCTCCTTATAAGCTTTTTCTTTCAACTTTGACTTTCTTGGTTAGTGATGGTTGGTTTATCCAAAAGCGCAATGTCAGTTTTCACAACTCAGATGACACCCAGTTTTACCTCACCATCATCTCTCTCAACTCCTCCATTGTCTCTGAATTATCAAATCACTAATTTGAAGTCTGATGCTGAATAAGAAGATATGTTTGTCATCTGATAATTTGTAAGACTGAAACCGTTGTTTCTGCTGCAACTCTATTCCCTAGCTACTGACTCCAATACTCTAGCAGTTTGAGACTAATCAGTTCTGTTTGCAACCTTAATGTCACATTCATTTTGGGATGACCTTGTGTCCTTCTATTGGTGCAATCACTAAAACTGCCTGTTTTCACCTCCATAACATAGTCCAATTTCACCTCAGTCTGAGCTAATCTGTTTTTTAAATCCATATGCCTTAGTTACCTCTTGACTTGACAACGCAAAACCGCCTTCGTTGGTGTCCCACATTCTGCCACCTGTAAAATTGTGGTCACCCAAAGCTCTGTTGCCCATGTCTTAAATTGTATTAAGTCCTATTCCCCTATCATCCCTGTACTTTCTGACTCCATTGATTTCTTGTTCACTACTGTTCTGATTTTAAACTTTACATCTGTTTTCAAATTGCTTCATTACTTCAAAGAAGAAAGAAGAGTACAGCACAGGAATAGGCCTTTCAGCCCACCAACCTTTATAATTTAAACATCTTTTGTCTCCACATAATCTGTTTACTTCTATTCCCTGCCAATTCACATATCTATCAAGATGCCCCTTAAATGTTGCTATTACGTTTGCTTCTACTACCTCCTCTGGCAGCACATTCCTGGCATTTATCACCCTCTGTGTAAAAAAAACCTGCCTCTCACATCTCCTTTAAACTTTTCCCCTTTTCCTTAAATTTATGTCCCCTTGCAATTGACATTTCTACCCTGGGAAAAAGACTGACTATTCATTCTATCATGACTTTGCAAACTGCTATCAGGTCGCCCCACGGTCTTTGACATTTAAGTGAAAACAAACCCCAAATTTCTCCAATCTCTCCTCATAGCTAATCCCATTCAGACCAGGCAACATCCTGGAAAACGTTTTCTGTACCTCTCCAAAGCCTGCAAATCCTTCTGGTCATGTGGTGACCAGAACTGTACATAGTATTCCAAAGGTGGCCTAACTAAAGTTCTATACAGCTAGAACATGACTTGTCAATTATTATACTCTATGCCCCAATCGACAATGGCGATAGGCCTTCTTGTGTTGCCAATTTCAGGGAACTGTGGATCTGTACGCCTAGATCCCTCTATATGTTAATGCTACTAAGGGTTCTGCATTTACTGTATACTTCCCTCCTGGTTTAAACCTTCCAAAATGCATCACCTCACATTTGTCCAGATTAAATTTCTCCACCCAAGTCCCCAACCTCATCCTGCCTTGTTCTATAACCTTCTTCAATTTGATAAGCCTTTGGGTTATCTGTGCTCATTTAAATCTGGTCTCTTGTGTATCCTGATTTCAACTGTAGCATTATTACTAGCCATGACTTGAGCTGCTTGTGCCTCCAAGCACTTGGATACCCTCTCTACATCTTTCCACCATGAGACATTTTATTAAAGGTGCTGCACAAGCATCCTGTTGTTTGAGGACAGCTTGGTTCAATTGGGCCTGTATTCACTAGAGTTTAGAAGGATGAGTGGAGTTCTGATTGGAACAAATACAATTTTAACAGGGCTGGACAGACTAGATGGAGGGTGGATGGTTTCCCCTGTTTGATGAGTCTATAATCAAGAGACTCAGTCTTTGGATATGGTGTAAACCATTTTGGATTGAAATGACAAAACATTTCTTTAGTCGAAGGATAGTGAACCTGTGGAATTTTCTACCACAGAGGCTGTATATAGTCATTGAATATATGGGGAGAATGCAGGACTATAGCTCGAGATAGAGGATCAGCCACAACCATATTAAATGCAGTTGAGGCTCAAAAAAAGGCTAATGGGCCTTACTCCTGCTTTTATTTGTATGTCAAGGTTTCTATCAATTGATGGTTAATAGTCCAAAGGAAAGAAATGAAATCAAACCAAAATTAGGTTTTGTAGGGGCTGAATTATTTCAATGCCAACAAACATGTAGCTGTCTAATTTGAAGCTGCATTACAATCATTATCATCTTCAGTTCTCTGCCTAAAGTCAGATCCAACTCACAGTGCCTTGAATTCACCACTGGCAGGGCAAGGAGGCAAGTCTTAAATCCACCCAGAAAGTGGATCCAACCCCATTCTGTTGTTACAAGTCTGATCCTTAGACAGTAGTTCAGCTAACTGAGCCAACCAGACCAATGAAGTGCCAGAATTGCTGGGGGAATGAGCACTTTTATATGCATGTTGCAGTTTTGAGCTAATGATGATGGAGGCTCCAGTTTCTTTCCATGAATCTGTCCTGCTCTTCCTGCCTGTGAATGGATTTACAAATATGAAAGCACCTTCCTTGGCCTTCACATTCTGGAGTGAGACTTGAACCCGGAGCTTCTGGCTTGGTGTGGGGATACTAACTCTGCCAAGATCTACTAATGCTATGGTGACGTTGTGTCAATTTCTTGAGCAGTGCCCTTAGTGAGGTTTACATGCTGCAGTGATGCAACTCTCCTGATCCCCTTGAATAAACTGAAGAAACCATAGTATGAAAGCATATGGTTCTACATTTCAACTCTTTGTACAGCTACTATCTGGGATTAAAATGGAAAACCCTATTCAACTTAGTCTTGATGAAGAGCTAATGCTCAAAACGTCAATTCTCCTGCTCCCCTGATGCTGCCTGAATGGCTGTGGTTTTCTAGCACCACACTCTTCAACCTTATTCAAGTATCCAATCTTGGCAATCACTTTTTAAAAAAGTGCAAAGCAATAGAGAGGACATGTGAAGATATTAGTGTACAAGCCACTAGTGTAGTGAAATGGATCACTTACCAACTTCTCTTCATATGCCTTCTGAATCTCAAGCAGTTCAGCTTCTAACTGTTCTTGCATAGCTTTCTCCTTCAATGCTGCTTGTGTCTCAGCGTTCAGCTGCTCAATCTCCAATTGACTCTTAAAATAATTAGAAAATGTTTAAACAACAATACTTGATTTACAATCATGTGTACATCAAACATTTTGAATCAAACTATTTCTAAAACTCATATGGACACATAGACCAATTCTTTGGCACTAAAGTAATTAAATATAGATCAATAAGTTCTCAATTCTGATATTTAACAGAATGATGCTCTGTCCCTCTCAGTCACTACTTCTGAATTGTGCTCTTTCTGTCTCAGAGTCATACTCTCTGTTTCTCCCTTTTTGAGTTGTGTCCACTTTGTCTATCTGTGAATTGTGTTCTCCGCTCTGCATCCCATGCTGTCTCTATTTTGCTTTCAATCTCGATCTCAAGCTCTCGTTCTCTGCATGTTGTGCTGCCCTTCTCTATGTCTTATGTTTACTCTCTCTGTGCCTTGTGCACGTGCTGTCTCTGTGACTCACGTGTTGTTTGTCTATTGTCACTCTCTGCTTTTTCCTCTCATTCTGCACCTCATGCAAATGACTGTGTTTTCTCTCTCAATCGCACCCACTGTGCCTTTTGCCTTGCACTCTCTTTCTGGGCCTCATGCTCACACTCATTTTATGCCTTGTGCTTACACTCTCTTTATGCCTTATATGCACTCTCTTTCTGTCTCACGCGCACTCTGCCTTGTGCACTCTTTCTGTGCAGGAGAAAGTGAGGTCTGCAGCTGCTGGAGATCAGAGCTGAAAATGTGTTGCTGGAAAAGCGCAGCAGGTCAAGCAGCATCCAAGGACCAGGAGAAGGAAGGGATTATCCACGAAACATCGAATCTCCTGTTCTTTGGATGCTGCCTGACCTGCTGCGCTTTTCCAGCAACATATTTTCAGCTCACTCTCTCTCTGTGCTTGACTGTTCTTTCTACACCTGTTGCATTGTTGTGCCTCACATATTCTGTCTCTCTATGCCTCGCATTCTGTCTCTTTGTGTCTTGTGCTCTTTTCCTCACATTCCTTTCCATACCATCTCGAATTCTCACAGCATTTCTATGTGTTTCATGTGTAGTCTCTGTCTCACATTCTGACCCTGTCTCATGTTCCCAATTTGTCTCACATTCTGTGTCTCACTTTCTCTGTCTATGTGTCTCTTCTTATGTTTTCTCTCTGTGTGATCAGAAAGGCAAAGCATAGAGACTGATACTGGAGTGATCACAGAGACTAAAGGCCAGAGATAGTTGCTGGAGGAATCTGAGTGAATAACTGGAGAGAGCAGAGTTGACCAATTAAAGGTGTGGAATTACAGGAAGGGCCAGAAACTCATTAAACTGAATCATGAGCTACATGTGCTTGTCCTACATCAGCAGTATTGCTGGTTCCAGACAGCTGCTATTTTCTTCAAGGGACTTAGCTCCTTGTGAGAAGATGGTCAAAACTAAGGTGAGTAAAGGGCTGAATCAGATCAGCTCCGAGTGCTAGGTGATGATGAAAATCTGCAAGTTCACCTTTTGCTCTAAGTCGAGGTTGTCTCTGTATTTGTACAGCCAATATGCCAGGTATTCAATAGGATCAATCGGTCGATGTTGTGCCACTTCTGCCAGACCCTCAGTCAAACAGTCACCCAAAACTCTCCTCAGGTAGTTTGAATCCATCTTCTGCTGAGAGACTTTCAGATATGGATATCAGAGAATGAAAAAAGATTACCCTTTACACAGAATTTTAAACTCAAACACAGCAAATTCAAGCAGACTCAAACCAAAGTCAAACAACATACACTGAACATACCTACACTCTCACACTACTGATCAGAACAGTCAATATGGACTCAAATTATCAACTGTTTTTCATTCCACAGATGTGCAGTTTCTTCAACATTCTCTGCATTTGTTTCAGGTTTTCAGCGTCTGCAGTATTTTGCCTTCATTTGCCCAGAACATATACTATTCACTCTCAATCTCATGTGAAACTATCAATGTTATGGACCAGATCAAACTCCCTTCAAATATATCAGAGAGATAGCTTATTTATTTAAAAGCATGTGTAATGTGCTGTGTTCCAGATGCAATTTGATTGGTTACATTGCTTGGCTTTAAGCAAAACACACTTTATTCTTACCTGACAGTGAAATTATAAACTTTAACTCTACTGGAAAAGTTAACAGAATAATTGATTATGTAACTATGAAACAGCAACTGTTCCAATATTGTAACGTCATAAACACACCCTAGGCAAAAGCAAATTCAGTAAAATAGATTGTCTCACATGCAATTTGTTGTGGAAAAAATATAGGGAATCACCAGGAGACGCAGAGAGTTCTTCAAGAAGTAGGTCTTTTATTTGCAAACAAAAAACCTTGACACCGAAAAAGTAGATTCTCGAATTTCCACGAACCTCAGGGTCCATGGAATTTTATATCTTTTTTTTATCTTGTTTCTGTTAGCTTATCAGCATGTCCAACTATATTACCAAAGTACCTCACTCTAGCTACACAATAAACCAGTGATGTTAGTTCCAATTATCTCATTAGTTATACATTCTACTTAATGTTATTCTAATGTCAGGGTTAGATATTTATTGCTAATTCTGCTACAGTGATCTTCAATTCCAGACTAACCCATCATGATAGATATTTAGCTATTCCATCTATTACAATAATCTCCTGTCTCAAGCTGACTCTACTAGATATTTTAATGTCATGTCCCAAATATTTATGGTCCCAATCCTGTCAAAATAACACTTAACAAAGAAACTTGTTTTATTACTTGTGTTATCTCATCTTGCCATAGTGACCTTTCAGCCTTAACTTTACTCTGCTAATTGGTGTAAGAGCATTCCATTATTCTTATCCCATCCTGCCTTCCACAGACCACAGATTGCCAGTGGTCTTCATGCTTTAACCCTTCCCATGCTTTCATGTTCTTAATTTTCCATAGATTCTGACAGTAGGAAGAACTCCAATCACTTAATACTCTAGGTCAGGAGGAGTTAAGGCAGCCTCTCAGGAGGCAAGTTGCTTTAGTATCAATTCTCATATGATGATCTGAATTTAGCAGCTGATAAATCTGCTTTGGGCTTCGATGTATAGTACATTAAAGTTGGACATTTTAAAAATGGGCGGCACAGTGGCACAGTGGTTAGCACTGTTGCCTCACAGCGCCAGAGACCCGGGTTCAGTTCCCGCCTCAGGCGACTGACTGTGTGGAGTTTGCACATTCTCCCCGTGTCTGCGTGGGTTTCCTCTGGGTGCTCCGGTTTCCTCCCACAGTCCAAAAATGTGCAGGTTAGGTGAATTCGCCATGCTAAATTGCCTGTAGGGTTAGGTGCAGGGGTAAATGTAGGGGAATGGGTCTGGACGGGTTGCTCTTCGGAGCGTCGGTGTGGACTTGTTGGGCCGAAGGGCCTGTTTCCACACTGTAAGTAATCTAATCTAAACTCAAGCTGTTGCTGTGGCTGAGAGAGAGTCACGTAACAGCTTCCACAATTTCAAACTCTAACAACTACTGAAAGATAAATAAAACCTTAGTTCTGGGGGAACCTGACTCCACCCATTTATGCTGCTTCTGTTGTTCCAACTTGAAAAACATCCTGAGGCCTTTAAGCTGTTTACTTTATTGGCTTCAAAAAGACAGCTCATCTTCTCTGTCTTAAAACCTCTCTTTGAAAAAAGAAGGACAAATAGCACCCCTTAAAGCCATAGTATCATCACGTCAATATCTTTAATGGTTCCACACATTTTGTATAAATATATTAGTCTCGGTGTTTAAACTGCACTCCCTGTAATGATTATTCTGTCTGAATTGGTCACTCTTTCTCTGTAATAGTCACATCTCTGCTGGTCTCTCTCTTGGATTATCTCCATGTCGCTGTTTTGATTACACTTTCTTTTGGTCACTTTGTCCCTCTTTCTGCACTGGACTCTCTCTACTGGAATGGTAACATTCTGTCTGCGTACTGGACACTCTCTTTCTCTCTGTAATGGTTCTGGATGTAGGTTTGCTCACTGAGCTAAGTTTGTTTTCAGACATTTCATCATTATACTAAGTAACATCATCAGTAAGCCTGCGGATGCAACACTGGTGGTATGGCCCACATGTTATTTATGTGTTTAGGTTTCCTTGGTTCAGTGATGTCATTTCCTGTACAGTACAGGAAGTGGCATCACCAACGCAAAGAAACGTAAATACATAAAAAAAAGCTGGCCATACCACCGGTGCTGCATCCATCTGCTCACTGATGATATTACCGAGTATGGTGACAAAATGTCTGAAAACGATCCTTCCAGCTCAGCAAGCAAACCTACATCCAGAATCTCAAACTGAGCTATAAATCTTCTCAAAACGTGCTCTGTACTGGTCTCTCTCTCTCTCTATTTTGGTTCCTTTCTCAGTATTGGACATTCCTCTGTCTGTCTCTGTTTCTCTATTGGGTATTCCCCCATCTCAGTATGGGACACACTCTCTATTTGTTACTCACTATCTCTATATTGGACATTCCATCCCCCTCCTCTGTATTTGAAGCTTCCTCTCTAGATATTGGACAATCTCTCCTCCTCTTCATATTGCTCACTCTTTCCCTCTATAGTAGACACTTCCTGTGTTGGTCACTCATTCTCTGTATTGACCAGTTACTCACTCTGTCTAAACTAAAACAAAGATTTGCAGATGTTGAAGATCTTAAACAAAAACTAAAAATTGCTAGAAAAACTCAGCAGTTCTGACAGTATCTGTGGAGAGAAAACTGAGTTAATGTTTTTAGTCCATTGACCCACTTGCTGTCAAATGGTCAGCATATTTGCATTGGTCACACTCTCTCTGTATAGGTCACTCTTTCTCTCAGTGGTTAGCATAGCTGTCTCATAGCACCAGGGATCCAGGTTTGATTCCAGCTTCAGGTGGCTGTATGGAGTTTGGACATTCTCCCTGTCTCTGTGTGGGTTTCCTCTGGGTGCTCCAATTTCTTCCCACAGTCCAATGGCATGCAGGTTGGGTAGATTGACTATGCTAAATTGCCCATAGTGTCCAGGGATGTGCAGGCTGGATGGATTAGTCATGGGAAATGCAAGGTAATAGGGATGGGGTGGGTCTGGGTGAGATGCTCTTCCGTGCTTCAGTGTGGACTCTATGGGCCTAATGCTTCCACCCTGTAAGGATTCAATGATTCTACAAACTCATTGTGTGTGTATTGGAGACTCCCTCACTATATTGATTTCTCTGTATTGTACATTCCCTCTGTATTGATCTCTCTCTCTCTCTCTCACTCGCATTCTCTGCAATGGTCCTATGTTCTGTATTGGTTGCTCTTTCTCTCTAATGGTCACCGTCTGTATGTGTATTGGTCCTTCCCTCTCTAATGATGACTCGCTGTCACTCTCTCTTTATTAGTCACACATACTGTATTAGTTACTCACCCTGAAATGGTCACTCTCTCTGTAATGGTTCATTTTCTCTCTGACTCCCTGTATTGATCATTCTCACACTCTCATTTTCTCTCTCTCTCTCTCTCTCTCTCTCTCTCTCTCTCTCTCTCTATATATATAATATATATATTGCACACTCCCTCTCTTTCTATATTGGCGCTGGTCTCTCTCTTTCTCTCAGTGTAAATTATCACATTTTCTGTATTGGTCATTAATTGTGTCTGTAATGGTTACTCTCTCTCCCTCAGTCTGTAATGGTAATTCACCCTCTGTAGTGCTCATTCTCCCTCTATCATGGTCATTCACTGACTCTATTAGACTCTCTCTTTTTCTCTGTATTGGTGACTCACTCTGTAATGGTCTCTGAAACCAAAAGAGTAAATGCTGGACCATCTCAGCAGATCTGGCAGCATCTGTAAGGAGAGAAAAGAGCTGACGTTTTGAGTCTAACTGACCCTTTATCAAAGCTGCTTTGACAAGGGGTCAATTAGATTTGAAATGTCAGTCTTTTCTCTCCTTACAGATGCTGCCAGACCTGCTGAGATGGTTCAGCATTTACTCTTTTGGTTTCAGATTCCAGCATCCGCAGTAACTTGCTTTTATCCACTGTAATGGTCTCTCTTTCGCTTTCTTTCTGTAATGCTCACTCTCCCTCCCTCTTATGATCTCTCACTCGCCCAAATGCCCACACTCTGTATGCTGGTCATTCACTCTCACTCTCACTCACTCTCACTCTCTCTATAATAGTCACTGTCTCTCTCTCTCTCTCTCTCTCTCTGTATTGGCTATTCACTTTGTAATGGTCATTCACAATGTCTCTGCATTCGCCACTCACTGTCTGCACTAATCACTCATCCTCTGCACAGGCCGTTCATCCACTGCATTGGTCACTCTCTATCTCTATTGATGTGGAGGTGTCGGTGTTGGACATGGGTGGACCAAGATTTTAAAAAATCACACAATACCAGGTTACAGTCCAGTAGGTTTACTTGGAAGGATGAGCTTTTGGAGTGCTGCTCCTTCATCAGGCAACTGTGGAGTGGGATCATAAGACACAGAATTTATAGCAAAAGATCATAGTGTCATGCAACTGAAACACAGTATTGAACAAACCTAGATTGCTGTTAAGTCTTTCATCTTTTAGAATGGGTTGCAGGTTTCGTTTCATTAACCTGTAAATCCCAGAACTTCTTTTAAGTCACATTCTCAAGATAACATGGCTTTATAAAAAGAAAGGTGACATTTCAGCTCAGACATTGTATTAAAAGTGTAAGGTTAGAGTCTATCTGTATCCCAATTCTTGAATCAGAGTGCTTTTATTTTCAAAGTAGGAATTTATAAAATGTTTGACTGCCTGCAGATTGTGTGCTTTTTCAGCAAAATAGAATGTATTTGCAAATGTAATTCTGCAAATGCAAATTTACCCCATAGAGTTATATGTGTGGGTACATGCATGTGAGAGAGAGAGAGAGAAAGAGAGAGAGAGTGTGTGAGTCTGAGTGTGCATGAGTGTGTGTGTGTTTGCATGCTTGGTAGAGTGTATGTGTGAGTGTGATGGAGTATAAGCCTGTGAGGGGGTGTGAGTGTGGGGGTTGTATGTGCGTGTGTGTATGAGAGAGAGCATGTGCATAAGAGAGGGTCTATGTGAGTGTGTGAATATATAAGAGTGCGTGTGTCTGTGTGCTTGTGTGTGTATGTGAGAGTGAAAAGTATAGTGGGGTCACCTGTAGTGTGACATGAACCCAAGGTCCCGGTTGAGGCTATCTGTCCCAAACTTGGCTATCAGCCTCTGCCTGGCCACTCTGTATTGTTGCATATCCCGAAGTCTGCCTTGGAGGATGGTCATACGAAGATCCGAGGCCGAAGGTCTCTGACTGCTGAAGTTCTCAGACGAGTGCTCAATTTCTGCCCTACCACCAAAATGGACCCCATTGGTCTTGAGGCAGACACGGAAGAGTTCATCAAACACCATGTACATGACAGTACTCATGTCAACATTGCTATCTCATACGATACAGGCAAAGATGCCCGAGGCATGGTACATTGGCGAGACCAAGCAGATGCTACGACACTGCAACAATCGGGGAACACTTCAGTGGTCAGGGACATTTGGCCTCGGATCTTTGGGTGACCATCCTCTAAGGCGGACTTTGGGAATACGCAACAACGCAGAGTGGCCAAGTAGAGGCTGACAGCCAAACTCGGTATCAATGAGGATGGCCTCAACCGAGACATTGGGTTCATGTCACATTACAGGTGACCCCACTGCACTATATACACACACTCTAACATACTCATGCATGCTCACACACTCTCTTGCAGATCCCCTCTCATACACACATACACCCCCACACTCATACTCATGCACACAGCCCTCTCACAGGCTTATACTCCATCACACTCACATGCACACAGTCTCTCTCTCTCATGCACGCACCCACAAATTTAAGCCTATGGGGTAAATCTGCATTTGCAGAATTGTATTTGCAAATATATTCTATTTTGCTCAAAAAGCACACAATCTGCAGGCAGTCAATCCATGTAACATTTCATAAATTCCTACTTTGGAAACAGAACCAGTTTGACTCAAGATTGGACTACAGACTCTAACCTTACACCTTTAATACATTGTCTGAGCTGAGATGTCACCTTTTTTCATAAAACCTTAATTTATCTCAAGAAGGTGACTTAAAAGAAGTTCTGTTTATATATTAATGAACCGAAACCTGCAACCCATTCTAAAAGATGGAAGACTTACCAGCAATCTAGGTTTGTTCAATATATTGTTTCAGTTGCGTGACACTGTATTCTTTTGCTATAAAGTCTGTGTCTTATGATTCTACTCCATAGCAGCACTCTGAAAACTCATCCTTCCAAATAAACCTGTTGGACTATAACCTGGTGTTGTGTGATTTTTAATCTTATCTGTATTGGTCACTCTTTCTGTAATGGTAACTCTTTATCTATGGTTCTCTCTGTACTGATCACTCATTGTCTCTATTTTGTATTTAGCACACATTCTGTCCCTGTAATGGTCACTTACTCTCACTCTCTCTCTGCAATGATCTCTCTCTCTCTCTTTCCTTCACACTTTTTAATGATCACTCACTCACTCTCTGCATTGTTCACTCACTTGCCCTGTAATAGAAGATAGAACAGTAAAACATAGTACAGGTCCTTCAGCCTATGATGTTCTGCCAAGTATTTATCGCTAATCTAAGGTCAACTTAACTTACACACCCCTCAATTTACTGCCATTCATGTGCTTGTTCAGCAGTCACTTAAATGTCCCTAATGTCTCTGACTCTACTACCACAGCTGGCAGTGCATTTCACACACCACTCTCTGCGTACAGAACCTACCTCTGACACCCCCCCATACCTTCCTGCAATCACCTTAAAATTAGGACTCCTCGTGACAGCCATTTCTGCCCTGGGGAAAAATCTCTGGCTATCTACTCTATCTATTCCTCTCATTACCTTCCACACCTCTATCAAGTCACCTCTCCTCCTTCTTCTCTCCAGTGTGAAAGTTCTTAGCTCAATCAACCTCTCTTCATAATATGTGCCCTCCAATCCAGGTAGCATCCTGGTAAATCTCCTCTGCATCCTCTCTAAAGCATCTATGTCCTTCGTATAATGAGGCAACCAGAAGTGGACACAATATACCAAGTGTGGAATAACTAGGGTTTTACAGAACTGCAGCAAAATTTTGTGGCTCTTAAACTCAATCCCCCAGTTAATGAAAGCCAAAACACTATATGTCTTCTTAACAATCCTATCAACTTGGGTGGCAATTTTGAGCGATCTATGTGCATGGACCCCAAGATCCCACTGTTCCTCCACACTGTCAAGAATCCTGTCTTTAACCCTGTATTCAGCATTCAAATTCGACCTTCCAAAATGATTCACTTTGCACTTATCCAGGTTTAACTCCATCTGCTACTTCTTAGCCCAGCTCTGCATCCTGTCAATGCCTTATTGTAGTCTGCAACAGCCCTCGACACTATCTACAACACCACTGACCTTTGTATCATCGGCAAACTTACTAACCCACTCTTCCACTTCTTCATCTAAGTCATTTATAAAAACTACAAAGAGCAGAGACTCAAGAACAGATCCCTGCGGGACATCACTTGTCACTGACCTCCAGGTGGAATATTTTCCATCCACTACTACTCGCTGTCTTTTAGCCAGCCAATTTTGTATCCAGACAGCTAAATTTCCCTGTATCCCATACCTCCCCAACTTTCTGAATGAGCTTACTGTGGGAAACTTTATCAAATGCCTTAATGAAATCCATATATACCACATCCATTGCTTGACCTTCATCAACTTGTCTCGCCACATCCTTAAAGAACACAATAAGGCTTGTGAGGCATAACCTGCCTCTCACAAAGCCATGCTGACTATCTTTAATCAGACTATGTTTCTCCAATTAGTCATAAACCCTATCTCTCAGAATGCTTCCCAGTACCTTGCTTACCACAGACGTAACACTGACTGGTCTGTAATTCTCAGGGAATTCCCTATTCCCTTTCTTGAACAGAAGAACAACATTCTCCTCCTTCCAATCAACTGGTACTACTCCTGTAGAGATTGAGGAAGGAAAGATCATTGCCAGAGGCGCAGCAATGTCATTCTTCACTTCCTGTAGTAACCTTGGATACATCTGGTTCGGCCCTGGGGATTTATCTATCTTGATGCTTCCCAGAATTTCCAGCACATCTGCTTTCTAATATCAATCTGTTCAAGCCTATTAACCTGGTCTGTGATGTTCTCACTATCAACAAGGTCTCTCTAGTGAATACTGAAGCAAAAAACTCACTTAACCTCCTCTACCTCTTCAGTCTGCAGCACAAGTTCCCTCCATTATCCCTGATCAGCCCTACCCTCTCTCTGGTCATTCTTTTATTCCTCACGTAAGTGTAGAACAGCTTTGGGCTTTCCCTAATCCTTTCTGCCAAGGCTTTTTTGTGCTCCCTCCTAGCTCTCCTCAGTACATTTTTGAGTTCTTTCCTAGCTACCCTATAATCCTCTAAAGTTGTGTCAGATCCTTGCTTCCTCAACCTCAAGCTTCCTTCTTCATCTTGACAGGAAGCTCCTCTTCTCTTGTCATCCAAGGCTCCTTCACCTTACCATTCCTTGCCTGTCTCAGTAGGACAAAGTTATCTAACAGTCACAACAAGTCCTCCTTAAACAGCCTTCACATTTCTGTTGTGCATTTCCTGTAGAATAATTGTTCCCAATTTACAGTCCACAGCTCCTGTCTAATAGCAGTATAATTTCCCCTCCTCCACTTAAATACCTTCCCATACTGTCTGCTCCTATCCCTCTCCATGGCTATGGTAAAGGTGAGGCAGTTGTGGTCACTGCCACCGAAATGCTGTACCTTCGAGAGATCTGACACCTGTTTGCCTTTCACCAAATCCAATATGGCCTCCCTCGGCCTAATAATGTATTGAGTTAGGAATCCTTCCTGGACACACCTGACAAACTCGGCTCCATCCATACCATCTGCACTCAGAAGGTTCCATCAATGTTGGGGAAGTTGAAGTCACCCATAACAACAACTCTGTAACATCTACACCTTTCCAGGATCTGCTGTCCAATCTGTTCTTCCATCTCTCTGCCGATATTGGGGCATCTATAGAAAACACCCAGTAAAGTGACTGCTTTCCTATTACTGACTTCCACCCATACTGATTCAGTAGACAAACACTCTCAACAACCTCCTTTTCTGCAGCTGTGATGCACTTTCTAATTAGCAATGCTACTCTCCCTCCTCTTTTACCCCCCCTCCCTGTTCTTGTTAAAAGATCTAAACCCTGAAACATCCAGCAACTATTCCTGCCCCATTGAAATCCATGTCTATGTTATGGCCACAACATCGTAGTTCCAAGTGCTGATCCATGCTCTAAGTTAATCACGCTTATTCTTACATTGAAACAGACCCTTTAACCCATCCCTTTGCTCCATCAACTGTGTATCTTTGCATTCTATTTCTACCCATTCAAAAACACTCCTCTGATCAGTAGCTCCGGTTTCTATCCTACCCTGTCAAACTAGCTTACACCCTCCCAAAGTGCACTACCAAATCTCCTGCCAGGTTATTGGTGCAGTTTAAGTGCAACCCATCCTTCACATACAGGTCCCACCTTCCCCAGAAGGTACCCCAATGATCTACGTATCTGAAGCTCTCCCTCTGCACCAGCCCTGTAGGAGGTGTTTAGCTGCACTCAGTCCACTTGCTCCCTGTTCCTCACCTCACTAGCACATGGCACTGGTAGTAATCCTAAGATTATTACCCTGCTTGTCCTGCTTTTTAGCTTCCAACCTAACTCCTTGAAATCACTGATTACATCCTCATCCCTTTTCCTATGTCATTGGTGTCAATGTGCAGCATGACTTCTGGCTGCTCACCCTTCCCCTTCATAATCTTATAGCTCTATTAGAGTCACTCTCTCTCTCTCTCTCTCTGTATTGGTCACTCTTCCCATTTCTCTGTTCATCACTCTCTCGCTGCATTGATCTCTCTAAATTATTCACTCACTCTCTCTCTGTAGGGATCATTCACTCTATTAATCATTCACTGTCTCTCTGGACTGATTTCTCTCTGCATTGATCACTCTCTCTCTCTCTGGTAACGGTTACCCTCTCTCTACATTGATCACTCACTGTTCTCTGAATTGATTATTCACCCTCTGGACGGGTCACTCACTCGCTCTGTAGTGATCACTCATTGATTACACACACTGTCCTGATCTCACTCTCTCTCTCTGCATTGGTCACTCACACTGTCGCTCTATGTTGAACACTTTCTATCTAAATTGATCACTCACCCTCTTTCTCTGTTGCTATGGTCTTTTTCTCTCACTGCAGCGTCCGGTAACCAGGAAGTGAGAACCGGAAGTGACGATGAGGTGAGCAGCGAGCTCCGCGCGCAACGGGGACCTGCCCCTTGACCCTGAGACTGTGATCCCAAGCACCAGGAGACTGACTGTTATACTGAGAGAGAGTGACCCATGATCACAACACTATGTGACCCTGGTCAATGATTCCCAAGACCAGGACACTGGCAATGACCTTGAGATGACCCCAGGGTTAGGACACTCCTTGTGACCTTTGCACTACCTCTGAGCCAGGGAGCAGGACTCTCTCTCTCTCTCTCTGACCATGGGTCCTGACCCCGGCACTAGGTCAGTCTCTGTGACTCTGGGACAGTGAATCCAGGACAGTCTGTGTAAGCCGGGGATAGTGACCCCAGGCCCAGTCCGTGCTCTGTGCGCCCAGGACATTGACCCCATGAGCACAGCAATCTCTCTTACCTGGCACAGTGACCTCAGGACCAGGCTTAGGACAGTGACCACGGGACCAGACCACATGCTGGACACTAGGACAATAACATGGTCCAGGACGCTGTCTGACTCAGGGACGGTTAGTCTGGGACCAGGACCTTCAATCACTCCAGTTGATGAACCTGAGGCCGTTCCTCATGACCCTTCCCTCTGCATTGCCCTGGATTTTGGTGTGAAACAGGATGTTATTACCGTTAGTAGCCAGTGCAATGGTAAATGTGTTTTGAAAGGACGTTGAGTTTGGTGATTCTGCCAGCTGTGAGGATAATCTGGCAGCCTGTCTCTGTGTGACGTTATATTACCGCAAGACTGTTTCAAGGTCAGTACTAAGACGCTGTTGGGCGGGTTCTCATGTTTGTGGGCTGTGATTATCCCACTACGACTGCGATTGGCTGCCCAGCACCGACCTGTGACCCAGTCACTAGGCTGCAGGAAACTGGAAATCAACAGAAAAGCAGCTTAGAATCGCAGTTTCACAGTGCAGCATCAGCAAGGAGCAGCGTGAGTATAATAAGGCAAAGAGAAAGATTTTGAGGGTCAGATTGGCGACAGTGAAGTCTACCGAAGGTGGGAAACAGACAGCGGGAGAGAGTAATCGCCAGAGCGAGACAAATAGTAGAAGAAATAGGGCTGGGCAGAGACAAACTAGAGGAAAACAGGCATCAAAGATTACAATGGGAGGCAGAGACAGAAGGAGGTGACAAGGCAAAGACAGATGGAGGGAGGGAGACAAAAGTCAAGAAGAAGGGATAGGAAGGGCTGGGGGAATTAAAGGGAGACAGAAATCTTTAGTAGAGTACAAAGGCAGCAGGAGTATACTTAAGAGGGAAATCAGGAGGGCAAAAATGGGACATGAGATTGCTTTGGCAAATAGAGTCAAGGCAAATCCAAAGGACTTTTACAAATACATTAAAGACAAAAGAGTAATTAGGGAGAGAATAGGGCCCCTCAAAGATCAGTACAGAGGCCTTTGCCGCACGAGATGCGGGAGTTATTAAATGAGTATTTTGCATCAGTGCTTATTGTGGAAAAGAACTTGGAAGATAGAGAATGTAGGGAAATACATGGTGATATCTTGGAAAAAATGTCTAGGTTACAGAGCAGGAAGTGCTGGATGTCATGAAATGCATAAAAGTGGATAAATCCCCAGGACCTGATCAGGTGTACCCTAGAACTCTGTGGGAAGCTAGAGAAGTGATTGCTGGGCCTCTTGCTGAGATATTTGTATCATCAATAGTCACAGGTGAGGTGTTGGAAGACTGGAGGTTGGCTAACTTTGTGCTACTATTTAGGTAAGGTGATAAGGACAAGCCAGGAAAGTATAGACCATTGAGCCTGAGCTTGTTGGTGGGCAAGTTGTTGGAAGGAATCCTGAGGGTCAGGATGTACATTTATTTGGAAAGGCAAGGACTGATTAGGGATAGTCAACATGGCTTTGTGCATGTGGAATCATGTCTCACGAACTTGTTTGAGTTTTTTGAAAAAGTAACAAAGAAGATTGATGGGGGCAGAGCAGTGGACGTGATCCAAATGGACATCAGTAAGCCATTCGACAAAGTTCTCCATGAGAGACTGGTTAGCAAGGTTAGATCTCATGGAACACAGGGAGAACTCGTCACTTGGATATAGAACTGGCTCAATAGTAGAAGACAGAGGGTGGAGGTGGAGGGTTGTTTTTCGTGGAGGCCTGTGACCAGTGGAGTGCCTCAAGGATCAGTGCTGAGTCCACTACTTTTAGTCATTTATATAAATGATTTGGATATGAACTTAAGAGGTATAGTTAGTAAGTTTGCAGATGACACCAAAATTGGAGGTGTAGTGGACAGTGAAGAAGGTTACTTTGGATTACAAGGGGATCTTGATCAGATGAGCCAATGGGCTGAGAAATGGCAGATGGAGTTTAATTTAGATAAGTGTGAGGTGCTGCATTTTGGGAAAGCAAATCTTAGCAGGACTTATACATCATTAATAGTAAGGTCCTAGGGAGCATTGCTGAACAAAGACACCTTGGAGTGTAGGGTTCATAGCTCCTTGAAAGTGGAGTCACAAGTAAATAGGATAGTGAAGAAGGTGTTTGGTATGCTTTCCTTTATTTGTCAGAGTATTGAGTACAGGAGTTGGGAAGTCATGTTGTGGCTATACAGGACATTGGTCAGGCCACTTATGGAATATTGCATGCAGTTCTGATCTCCTTCCTATCGGAAGGATGTTGTGCAACTTGAAAGGGTTGAGAAAAGAATTACAAGGATGTTGGCAGGTTTGGAGAATTTGAGCTATAGGGAGAGGTTGAACAGGCTGGGGCTGTTTTCCCGGAGCATTGGAGGCTGAGGGGTGACCTGATAAAGGTTTATAAAATTGTGAGGGGCATAGATAGGATAAACAGACAAGGTCTTTTCCCTGGGATGGGGAGTGTAGAACTAGAGGGCATAAGTTTAGGGTGAGAGAGGAAAGATATAAAAGAGACCTAAGGGGCAACTTTTTCATGCAGAGGGTGGTACGTGTATGGAATGAGCTGCCAGAGAATGTGGTGGAGGCTGGTACAATTGCAACATTTAAGAGGCATTTGGATGGGTATATGCATGGAAAGGTTTTGGAGGGATATGGGCTGGGTGCTGGCAGGTGGGACTAGATTGGGTTGGGATATCTGGTCGGCATGGACAGGTTGGACCAAAGGGTCTGTTTACGTGCTGTACATCTCTATGACTCCATGAACAGAGGTGAGGAGTAAGGGAGAGATACAGACAGAGGGTAATAGGAAGACAGAAAGAAGGGGATAGAAAAAGGGAGGGAGAGAGAGATGGTGACTGCCTGACAGATAAAGGGAGACAAGGAATTAGGAAGTAAGAAAGGGAGGCAGACAGATGAAGGGAAGGACAGGGACAGAGAAAGGGAGGGAAAGAAGGAAAGAAAGGGGGTTGCAAAGACAGATAGAGGGGCAGAGCGAAGGGAAGGAAGATAGGCACAGTGAGGATGTCAGGGAGATGGAGGGAGGGAGACAGAGGAAAGGCGACAGAGTCAGAGAAAGGGTGACAGGGAGATGGAGGGAAAGTGACAGAAGGAGGGAAGGAGGCAAACAGTTATTGAGTGAATTCTGGCTTTTTCAGGATGCTGTTATTTTTAAGTTGCTTGTTTGACTGTGAATGTGGTGTCTGGAATGCTGGTTATTGCTCTTTGATCTTTTGTTCCAGGAAGTGTTGTGGAATCTGAAGATTCTGATATGGGTTTGTTGCCATTGGGCCTTGGAGCCCTGGGAGCAGCAATCACCAGTGTGCTTCTGGCAAACACTGATCTCCTGCTATCCCAAGCTGACACTACAACACTGACGTACTTGTCAGGGGCTACACTGAGAACTTTGGACCAAGGCAAGTTTAAAAGTCAAAGTACAAGAAATGATAGTGATCCACCACTGTCCTGATTCATTTAGTATCCCTCTAAGGTCTGGGTCAGAAGGTAATGGATCACATCTCCTGCCCTTGCCCCTCTCTAACCTTAACTTGTGTAGCAGAATACAGGCTGATAATCCAGTACAGAAAGAGGAAGTGCTGCAGTGCTTGAAGTGCTCTTATTTAAATGGGACATTAAACAAACATCCTAACTAGCCTCTCCGTCATGTGTGAAAACTCCTATGGCACAATTTCAAAGAAGCACACTGGAGTTCTCCCTATTGTCCTGGCCTGTATCTATTCCCCAGTCGTATGATTAGGGAGGCAGTTCCAAGTATTATAATAGTGACTATATTTCAAAAGTACTTTGCTTGCTCTAGAGATGATGAAATCACTGCTTACATGCAAGTCTTTCAGTTCTTATTCATTCTCTTCCCTTCAACTTTCTTTGTTGGTATGAAAATTTTTTTTTCTCAAGACACTCATTTGTGGTGCTGTACTGTTATCTTTTGCCGTCGCTGTTTCATTGCCTTTTGCTTTTTCATTGATGACATTGATTTTAAGGTTTGCAATGCTCTTTTAAAGGTGGCAACGTCATTTAACTGTAAATTAGATCAAATTTAAAGGCAACATGCCCGAACTGAAACCTCATTGAAGTCTTGCGTATAATTCACTTTAACTCTCCATAATTTACATTTTATACCTCTGTGTTTAAAAGCCTTTTTCCTTTTCTCAGAGTTTTTCTTGTCTTGCCATCTGAAGATCTAAGACCCCTCAAGAGGGGCCTCTTGGTTCGAGATCGGTCAAAAGAATCGACAAATGTGGTCTGTTTAAAAGCAAGGGTCATTAGTTTATTGAATTAAGGTACCTTGACGCAATTCTATCCAGCAACACCGAGATTGAAGCTTCTGTGTCCCATGGTGAAGTTACGCAGTTACATTTGAAAATTACACATTATTTATATGCTTTTTAAAGAAACAGTACAGCCTTAATTACAAGAAATGCCAATCACATATAATAAGGTGACATGATTAACAGCAAGTTAATCCAATGATATTTCCTGGGAAAGGGTTCTTAATTACAAGAAAAGTCCAATCAACTGTAAGATGGTGAAATGTTTGAAGACAGGCTAATTCAATGGTATTCTTTGGAAAATATTTCTTATTTACGTAAATTGTCATGCCATGTATCAGTTCAAGGTTAGTTCAAATGGTCAATTAATGTGTCTGTATTCAGTTTATGAAAACTCTATTGTCCTCTTATCTTTGAATTTCAGTTTAATTCTGCAAATCAGCAGTACAGGTTCACAGGCCATTTTATAGTATTCTTTTAAATTGAGAATCCATTTTGTTGTAAATAAAAATCTACACATACTTTTGCCTAAATTCAAATTTTAGATCCTCACATCCACCTATCTCAGTATGTGCATTATCTATGCTGCTAGTGAAACTGGCTATTGTCATTATTGAGCATCAAACAGGCACTGAACTACTCAGTCACTGAGATCATCTAACCCCATTCACCACTTTGGCTCAGTATTCCTTACAATTCCTTACAATGAGCAAAAAGGTGTCAATCTCCGGTTTGAAATAATTACAGTATAGCCAACCTCTAGAGCACATGGTGAGGACAGTGCAGGAGAGAGAGAGAGAACCTGTACAGTTATTGCCTTTGCTGTTTTTGAATTCATGTGTCGCTGGACATCGGAGTGCCCCTGGGAAAATTAACAAATAGTGAATTTCACAACTAATCTTGGAGGAACCGGTTTGGGCGAAGTTCACAACACAGAATCCGATAAGTTAATTGTTGTTTTAAGTCTATCCAAGAGAAAGGCTGTATTAGTGAGTACAGTGGGTTCTTTCTTGATTTATATGCTTTTGGAGATCAGTCGCTTGATTAAACTTAAAATATAAGCCAAAGGTATTAATTTAACCTGGTGCAGTGTTTTGTAGAGGAATAAGACGGTGTTATTTCCTGGGTCTGTAGATTGTGAAGGAGCAAAAATGGCCTTTGCAGTGATATGTACTTCTTGTCCAATGTGGGAGTTTAAAGAGAGTTTCAGGGTTATTGTGGATTATATCTGCCATAAATGCTGTTGGATGCGAATCTTATCAGATCGAATGGATCGGTTGGAGAGACAGATAGAAGCGATGAGGAATTTGCAACAGCAACTTTGTGATGGATGGCAGTTATAGGAAGGGAGGAAAATGTCAGATACAGTCACATAGATGGGTTAACTCCAGGAAGAGTAAGAGAGGTCAGCATCTAGGGCAGGAGTCTTTTGTGGATATACCCATTTCAAACAGGAATACTGTTTTGGAAAATGTAGGGAGTGATGGATTCTCAGGGGAACTTAGCACGAACAACCAAGTTTCTGGTATTGAGACTGGCTCTAATGCAATGAGTGGTATGTCGGCTTCCAAGAGATCAATTGTGTTAGGGGATTCTGAAGTCCGAGGTACAGACAGACGTTTCTGTCGCCAGCAGTGAAGAAGCAGAATGGTGTGTTGTTTCCCTGGTGCCAGGATCAAGGATGTCTCAGAGAGGGTGCAGAATGTTCTCACGGGGGAGAGAGGCCAGCAAGAGGTCATTGTCCACATTGGAACCAACGAAATAGGAAGGGAAACAGTTGAGATTCTGAAGGAAGATTAGAGAGTTAGGCAGAAATTTAAAAAGGAGGTCCTTAACGGTAGTAATATCTAGATTACTCCCAGTGCTACGAGCTAGTGAGGGCAGGATTAGGAGGATAGAGCAAATGAATGCATGGCTGAGGAGCTGGTGTATGGGAGAAGGATTCACATTTTTGGATCATTGGAATCTCTTTTGGGGTAGAAGTGACCTATACAAGAAGGATGGATTGCATCTAAATTGGAAGGGGACTAATATACTGGCAGGGAGATTTGCTAGAAGTGCTTGGGAGGATTTAAACTAGTAAGGTGGGGCGGGGGAACCCAGGGAGAGAGCGAGGAACGAGATCAATCTGAGACTGGTACAGTTGAGAACAGAAGTGTATCAAACAGTCAAGGCAGGCAGGGACAAGGTAGGACTAATAAATTAAACTGCATTTATTTCAATGCAAGGGGCCTAACAGGGAAGGCAGATGAACTCTGGGCACGGTTAGGAACATGGGACTGGGATATCATAGCAATTACAGAAACGTGGCTCAGGGATGGGCAGGACTGCCAGCTTAATGTTCCAGGACACAAATGCTACAGGAAGGATAGAAAGGGAGGCAAGAGAGGAGGGGGAGTGGCATTTTTGATAAGGGAAAGCATTACAGCTGTGCTGAGGGAGGATATTCCCAGAAGTACAACCAGGGAAGTTATTTGGGTGGAACTAAAAAATAAGAAAGGGATGATCTTATTGGGATTGCATTATAGACCCCCTAATAGTCAAAGGGAAATTGAGAAACAAACTTGTAAGGAGATCTCAGCTATCTGTAAGAATAATAGGGTAGTTATGGGAGGGGATTTTAACTTTCCAAACATCGACTGGGACTGCTGTAGTGTTAAAGGTTTAGATGAAGAGGAATTTCTTAAATGCGTACAAGACAATTTTCTGATGTACCTACCCTTGGGAAATAAGACAGGGCAGGTGACTGAGGTGTCAGTGGGGGTGCACTTTGGGGCCAGCGATCATAATTCTATTCACTTTAAAATTGTGATGGAAAAGGATAGACCACATCTAAAAATTGAAGTTCTAAATTGGAGAAAGGTCAATTTTGACGGTATTAGGCAAGAACTTTCGAAAGATGATTGGAGGCAGATGTTCGCAGGTAAAGGTTCGGCTGGAAAATGGGAAGCCTTCAGAAATGAGAAAGCAAGAATCCAGAGAAAGTATATTCCCGTCAGGGTGAAAGGGAAGGCTGGTAGGTATAGGAAATGCTGGATGACTAAAGAAATTGAGGGTTTGGTTAAGAAAAAGAAGGAAGCATATGTCAGGTATAGACAGGATAGATCGAGTGAATCCTTAGACTATAAAGAAAGTAGGAGTATACTTAAGAGGGAAATCAGGAGGGCAAAAAGGGGAAATGAGATAGCGTTGGCAAATAGAATTAAGGAGAATCCAAAGGGTTTTTACAAATACATTAAGGACAAAAGGGTAACTAGGGAGAGAATAGGGCCCCTCAAAGATCAGCAAGGCAGCCTTTGTGTGGAGCCACAGAAAATGGAGGAGATACTAAATGAATATTTTGCATCAGTATTTACTGTGGAAAAGGATACGGAAGATATAGACTCTAGGGAAATAGATGGTGACATCTTGCAAAATATCCAGATTACAGAGGAGTGCTGGATGTCTTGAAATGCACAAAAGTGGATAAATCCCCAGGACCTGATCACGTGTACCCAAGAACTCTGTGGAAAGCTGGAGAAGTGATTGCTGGGCCTCTTACTGAGATATTTGTATTATCGATAATCACAGGTGCCATGCCGGAAGACTGGAGGTTGGCAAAAGTGGTGCCACTGTTTAAGAAGGGTGGTAAGGACAAGCCAGGGAACTATAGACCAGTGAGCCTGACCTCGGTGGTGGGCAAGTTGTTGGAGGGGATCCTGAGGGACATGATGTACATGTATTTGGAAAGGCAAGGACTGATTAGGGATAGTCAACATGGCTTTGTGCGTGGGAAATCATATCTCACAAACTTGATTGAGTTTTTTGAGGAAGTAACAAAGAGGATTGATGAGGGCAGAGCAGTAGACGTGATCTATATGGACTTCAGTAAGGCGTTCGACAAGGTTCCCCATGGGAGCAAGGTTAGATCTCACGGAATAAAGGGAAAAGTAGCCATTTGGATACAGAACTGGCTTAAAGTTAGAACACAGAGGGTAGTGGTGGAGGGTTGTTTTTCAGACTGGAGACCTGTGACCAGTGGAGTTCCACAAGGATTGGTGCTGGGTCCTCTAAATTTTGTGATTTAAATAAATGATTTGGATGCGAACATAAGAGGTACAGTTAGTAAGTTTGCAGATGACACCAAAATTGGAGGTGTAGTGGACAGCAAAGAGGGTTACCTCAGATTACAACAGGATCTGGACCAGATGGGCCAATGGGCTGAAAAGTGGCAGATGGAGTTTAATTCAGATAAATGCGAGGTACTGCATTTTAGGAAAGCAAATCTTAGCAGGTCTTATACATTTAATGGTAAGGTTCTAGAGAGTGTTGCTGAACAAAGAGACCTTGGAGTGCAGATTCATAGCTCCTTGAAAGTGGAGTCGCAGGTAGATAGGATAGTGAAGGCAGTGTTTGGTGTGCTTTCATTTATTGGTCAGAGTACTGAGTACAGGAGTTGGGAGGTCATGTTGCAGCTGTACAGGACATTGGTTAGGCCACTGTTGGAATATTGCATGCAATTCTGGTCTCCTTCCTATTGGAAAGATTTTGTGAAACTTGAAAGGGTTCAAAAAGGATTTACAAGGATGTTGCCAGGGTTGGAGGATTTGAACTATAGGGAGAGGCTGAACAGGCTGGGGCTGTTTTCCCTGGAGTGTCAGAGGCTGAGGGATGACGTTCTAAAGGTATACAAAATTATGAGGGGCATGGATAGGATAAGTAGACCAAGTCGTTTCCCTGGTGTCGGGGAGTCCAGAACTAGAGGGCATAGGTTTAGGTTGAGAGGGAAAAGGAGCAACTTTTTCATGCAGAGGGTGGTACGTGTATGGAATGAGCTGCCAGAGAATGTGGTGGAGGCTGATACAATTGCAACATTTAAGAGGCATTTGGATGGGTGTATGAATAGGAAGGGTTTGGAGGGATATGAGCCAGGTGATGGCAGGTGGGACTAGATTGGGTTGGAATATCTGGTCGGCGTGGACTGTTTGGACCGAAGGGTCTGTTTCCATGCTGTACATCTCTATGACTCTATACTGCTTTTAATCAGAGGGAGGATTGCCCATTTTTTGCTCTAGTTTTTGTAGAAGCACACGCAAGTAGATGTAGGTTTTATCAGTCCTATGTAGTTCTTTCATAATACTAGAAAACTTAACCAAGCCACATCATAACGTTCTGAATTCAAGTTTCTTTGATTTCTCCACATAAGTTAACCTGTGAATTGCAGGATTCTGAATTAGAGTGGTGCTGGAAAAGCACAGCAGTTCAGGCAGCATTCGAGGAGCAGGAAAATCGACGTTTCAGGCAAAAGCCCTTCATCAGGAACTGCTGTGCTTTTTCAGCACCACTCTAATTCAGAATCTGGTGTCCAGCATCAGCAGTCATTGTTTTATCTTGTGAATTGCAGGAGTCATTCTAGGACTATTCTTGTACCAACGTCAATACAGTATATCCTTCTTAAGTGGTGCCCAGCAGTTCCTCCAGGTGTAGTCTGACCAGGGATTTGTAGATATTTTAAATCAACCTGGTCAGAGATGTTATTGCACATCTCTGGAGCAGGTGGGATGTGAAGGCAGACCTCCTGTCTCAGGTGGGAATACCACCACTGCGTCACAAGAACCCTTTCACCAGGATTTTGTGTAACTTCAATGTATTCTATTCTTCAAGATATAAAGACAAATAAATGATTAATTTCTTAACATGTTTCTGACATTTTGTTGTTCTATGTGCCATGACCCCGAAATCTCACTGGACTTCCCCTGTCCCTAGATTCAGAGCTTTTAGAAAGAGCCCTGTTTTACCCTATTACATCCAAACTTGTTAACCTCACACATGCTACCCTTGAAATCAATTTGCCACAATTTTGCCCATTTGTGTAATCTATCAATATCTCTCTGTAATGTTATGCTTATATCTGAAGTGCCTAAAGTGCTGCCTGTCTTTGTATTACCGGTAAACTTGGATGTGTCTTTATGTCCTATCATTTAAGCCACTAATGAATGCAGTGAATAGTGGAGACCCCAACACAAATCTTTATGGGACACTACTCGTCACATCCTATGATTAAAGTATTCCTTATTCCTGTCTCTTCCAACCAGGTCAATCATTTAGCCTCACTTCTACTGGTTTCAACTCTAGCAGGACTTTATCACATTCCTATCTAAGTAGCATTCCCTAAATGCTTCACTTGTTATTTGCTTTAAAAACATTTCTTCAGTGCTTTAGTGAATTTCAGTGAATCCATTAACCCATGTTGCTCTCCTATACTATTGCCTTGACCCTTCTCTTGAGTTTCCTATATCTACAGGCAATGATGACCAGATTATGACACAACGGGATAGTGTACAGACCTAAGAAAATTCTGGCAAATAGGCCAGCTTAGGGAAAAATGGTGAAAAAACAAAATTAAAGTCGGCTTATCTGAACACGTGCACCACTTATCCAAGATTTTGCTCAAAAAGCACAGAATCTGCAGGCAGTCAATCCATGTGACATTTTATAAATTCCTACTTTGGTAATACAACCAGTCTGACTCAAGGTTGGGATACAGACAGACTCTAATCTTACACCTTTTAATACATTGTCTGAGCTGAGATGTCACCTTTTTTTTAAAAATAAAACCTTAGGGGCGGCACGGTGGCACAGTGGTTAGCACTGCTGCCTCACAGCACCAGGGACCCGGGTTCAATTCCGGCCTCGGGCGACTGTCTGTGTGGAGTTTGCACATTCTCCCCGTGTCTGCATGGGTTTCCTCCGGGTGCTCCGGTTTCCTCCCACAGTCACAAAGATGTGAATTGGCCATGCTAAATTGCCCGTAGTGTTAGGTAGGGGGTAAATGTATGGGTATGGGTGGGTTGCGCTTCGGCGGGTCGGTGTGGACTTGTTGGGCCGAAGGGCCTGTTTCCACACTGTAAGTAATCTAATCTTAAGGTATCTCAGGAATGTGACTTGGAAAAAGTTCTGCGATTTACGTATTAATGAATCAAAACCTGCAATCCATTCTAAAAGATGAAAGACTTAACAGCAATGTAGGTTTGTTCAGTATAGTGTCATGCAACTGATACTATAAGATCTTGTGCTATAAGTGAACATATGATCCTGCCCCACTAGCTACCTGACGAAGGAGCAGCGCTGCGTGAGGTATTACTTCCAAATAAACCTGTTGGACTATAACCAGGTGTTGTGTGATTTTTAACTATGATATAATAGACATCACAGGCAGGCATTTCCCATAATGACCAGAGCTGTGAACTAAGCATTTAGTCGGTTTTTTTTGATGATCTACTAAGGAGCGGAAAGGGGCTAGAGAAATGTGTGTTTTTTGAACAGGGAGACTTTTGGTTAATACAATCATTTAAATTAATTTAATCTTTCTGACTTTCTAGAGGAAAGGAGATTCGAGGCGGGAGAGCTGTGGATGCAGACTGGTGCAGTCATCATGGCAGTGCGGAGACCTGGATGATTCTTGTGCCGAGAGGTACTGAAATAAGCGTGCTGAACATTGTCCAATGGTATTGCCTCACTCTCCAAGCAGCAATGCTTTGGTGATAACTCCTTCCATCCCCCATTACAGTTCTGTGCTAAGCCTGTAACATATATTTCCATGTTAAAACCTTATATAAATGGAGATTGTGATTGGATCGGAAGAGGTGACCGAGATAGAGAGGGGTGAGGTAATCGAGGGATTTGAAAACAAAATTAGAACTTCAAAATGAAAGAATTGTTTGTCCAGTAACCAGTCAGCAAAGGGGCACAGGGTGATGTGTGTTAGGATATGGGGGAAGATTTTTAGAAGGCTGGAGATTGAGAGGCCAGTCAGGAGAAGACATCATCAATCCAACTAGATTGAAGGAATCATAGAATCCCTACAGTGTGAAAGCAGGCCATTCACCCTATCAAGTCCACACCGATCCTTTGAAGATCATCTCACCCAGATCTGCCCTGTATCCCTGTAACCCTGCATTCTCCATGTCTAATAGACCTACCTTACACATTACACCATACCAGGTGCAATTTAGCACAGCCAATTCACCTAACCTGCACATCTTTGAACTGTGGCAGGAAACCAAGCACCCGAGGTAACCCACGCAGACTTGAGGAGAATGTACAAACTCCATACAGACGATTCCTGTTATGGAATCAAACTCCGCTCCCTGGCACCGTGAGGCATCAGTGCTAGCCGCTGAGGCAGAGAAGTGTTACCACAGAACACAGTTGTTCCTGCTGCTATAGTGGATGTGTGCTCAGAAATTCAACACGAGATCAAACACAAGAACAAGGCATTGCATTAATCTCACCCACTTGTAAGGAGAGGATGCAGTTGGCAGCAGGGACTGAAAAACAATTATTTAAATCTTCATTATATTTAATTGGAAGGAATTTCCGCTCATATAATATTGGATGTCAGATAAGCAGTCTGATAATTTTGAAACGGGGAAGAGTTGAGAGAAGTGCTGGTGCGGGAGAGCTGGGTGTGTTATTGTGTGAGTGTGAAAAATAACAGTATGTCTGTATGATGGAACCCTGGGGCAACTTGGAGCCATGACATAGGAGTGACTGTAGATAGATCCTTGGGGATCTACCACTAGTGGCGCAAGAACAGGAAGCGAAATCTTTGATGTCTATTAACTAAGAATGGAATCATGGATTTATAGGCTGGAGAGATGTTGGATGGGGCTGGTGTGATCAACTGGATCAAAGGGCAAGAAAGCCCCTATGGGCACCTGGATGGGTCCGAGCTATGCCTGCCTCTTTGTAGGATATGTGGAACAGTCTTTCTGCAGCTATACCAGCACCTTTTCCTTTGCTACATCAGTGACTGTATCGGCACTGCCTTGTGCTCCCACGAGGAGCTTGAACAGTTCATGAATTTCAGCCACACCTTCCACCCCATCCCATCTCTCGCACCTCCCTACCCTTTCTGGACCTCTTCGTCTCTATCTCCGGTAACCGACATAGCACTGACAGCCATTTCAAACCCACCAACTTCTACACCTAGCTTGACTATACCTCCTCTCATCCTCTCTCCTGCAAAAATGTGATCCCATACTCCCAATTCCTCCATCTCCGCTGCATCTGCTCCCAGGATGAGGGATTCTACTGCAGGACCATCCCAGATGTCCTCCACTCAAGGACCATAATTTCCCATCTCATGTGATCAATAATGCCCTCAACCACATCTCCTCAATTTACTGTACCTCTGCCCTCAAACCTCCACCACCCCCCCTCCCCTAAACCACAATGAGGATAGAGTCCTGCTTGTCCTCATACCACCCCACCACTCTCCAAATCCATATTTCCTTCCCCTTCCCTATCTGCTTTCTGTTGGGATGGTTTACTCCACAATTCCTTTGTCAGTTCGAAACTCCCCATCAACCTCTTGTCCACACCTGGCATGTTTCCCTGCAACCGCTGGAAGTACAATACCTTCCCCTATACCTCCCCTGTCACTTCTGTCCAAGACCCCAAACAATCATTCTAAATCCAGCAGAGATTCACCTGCATTTCCTCTAAACTGGTCTATTACATCAATCACTCCCAATGTGTTCTCCTCTACATCGGAGAGACCAAGCACAGACTTAGGTTCATGGAGCATCTGCATTCTGTACACTCCAATCAACAACACCTTCCGGTTGCAAGCCATTTCAATTCTCCCTCAGTGATATGTCCATATTTCCACTGTCAAAATGAAGCAGACGTAAACTTAAGGAACAACACCTTATATTCCGCCTCAGGACCTAACAGCCCAAAGCCTCGACATAGAATTCACCAGCTTCAAAATCTCCTCACCCACAACCTCCACCTGTGTTCAGCCTTCCTCAACCTGACGTAACCTGTCCATCTTCCTACTCACTGACCAATCACAATAACCCCCTACTTGCATTCACCCATTACCACAAGACCTACCGTTCCTGCATCCATCTATCACTATCCCATCTACCTTTCCCCAGCCCCAGTACCCTCCCTCTATTTATTTCTGAGCTCCCTTCGCCCTCCCCAGTCCTGTTGAAGGGTACTGACCTGAAACGTTGACTTTCCTGCTTCTCTGATGCTGTCTGACCGGCTGTGCTTGTCCAGCTCCACATTTTATCGACAGGGCAAGCAAGTTTACTTTTATCACACTTGTCAATGACACAAGTGACATCTTATATAAGTGCTGCTTCAGTTCTGTTTTAAGGATAGAAACCTAAACGAAGTTATTCAAACATGGATTTTGGAGGTGACAATATGTTCAAAGGCTTTGAAAGGAACGAGAACTTGGATATGAAGCAGAGCTTTTCTCCTGGAGACAAGCAGGGCAAGTTGAGTGGGAACAATTTATTGGGAATAGCATCAAGGTAGTACAGGGTGAGACTTATAGACAATGATGTTTTGGAGATGACATGAGGGGAAACCAGAGAGGGGGGGTCAAATAACTGCAGATGCTGCAATCTGTATTGAAGAGATCACAGTGGGTCAGACAGCATCCCTGGAGAGAGTAAGCTAGTGTTTCGAGTCTAGATAACTCTTCATCAGAGCCGAAGTGAAATGTGGAGGAGGCAGCATTTATGCTCCAGTTGAGGGAGGGATGTAGTGGTAGTGAGGTGTAGACTACTGGTGGAGAAAAGAAGTTAAAAGTTCAGATTAAGTTTTCGGAATGTGAGAATGGCAGAACAATAGTGTGTCTGACAGCAGAGTTGAAAGAGAAGACATTCCCACTGGGGTGGGGGAGGGAACATGGTGACAGAGAATGTAACAAGTAAAGTTACAGGAAAGGGAAGTGATGGGTATTGGTTCACAATTTGAAGGTATTGAACTCAATATTGTCATAAAACACACAACACCAGTTAAAATCACACGCTTTCCTAGCACTGCTCCTTCATCAGGTGAACACCTCCATCTGTGTGCAAGCACAACCCAACCTTCCCATAGCTGGTTATTTCAACACAGCGTCCTGCTCGCATGCCTATTTGTCTATTCTGTAACAACATCTCATCTTTCGTCTAGGCACTTTACAGCCTTCTGGACTTAATATTGAGTTCAACACCTTTAAATTATGAACCAACTCTCATTTCTTCCCTTTTAGCTTTACTTGATACATTCTGCATCACCATGTTGCCTCCCCCCTCCCACCCAGTGGGATGGTCTTCTGTTTTAAATCTGGCATTCAGACACACCATTGTTCTGCCATTTCCACATCACTTAATGTGAACTATCAACATCTTTTCTCCATGAGCACCCTACACCCCCACCACCTCCATAGACCCCCACCCCACCAGCTATAGTGTAAATGCTGCCT
The DNA here is from genome assembly GCF_020745735.1 of Hemiscyllium ocellatum. Classification (NCBI taxonomy): domain Eukaryota; kingdom Metazoa; phylum Chordata; class Chondrichthyes; order Orectolobiformes; family Hemiscylliidae; genus Hemiscyllium; species Hemiscyllium ocellatum. The sequence goes on along the minus strand of NC_083422.1, from coordinate 2,465,188 downwards.
CCTCCACACTTCATTTCAGCTCTGAAGAGTCATCTAGACCTGAAACAGTAGCTTGCTGTCTCTCCATGATGCTGTCTGATCCACAGATATCTCCAGCAGCTGTTGTTTTCAGAGGGAGGGGATAAATGGGTTTGAGATTTGAGAATGAAAGCCTCCAGTTATTGAAAAGTAAGTCATTTTCATGAGTAATTTTAAAATAGTTTACCTTTGTTAAGAAGCAGCAGTTTAGCTATGCTACAATGGCTAAATATGCAGGAGATGACAGTTGAGGGCAGTTCACTGATACCAGACAAAGGTTGTCACAGACTGTGTTGATATCTCCGTTGATCTGCAAAGTCAGGAACGTCACTTTGCTCCTCCAACTTGAGGTCAACTTTATAGTTTGCGTCACACTGAGGATCAACTCCTGGAGCTTTCAAAATACTTGCACAGATAAGCAGGTACACAAGGCACCCTCCTATCAGCAGAGGAATGTCAACAAGGAAACAGAGTTGAGAGACCCTGACTTTTGCAGACACTGTTTCTGTAATTTCCTGAGAGAGAGAAAGCAGTTTCTCTACTGAAGTGGCCTTGTACTGTGCATAGAAATTCTAATTAGGCATTCCATTGTTAATGCTAAAAACTGTCACTTAATAAAGATCTAATTTCTTAAAGCTTAGTGGAAGCTTGGCCTGGTGGAACGTAGTGGAGTAGCAGAGGCTGCTGAACAAATGGCCTCCGTCTGTGTTAGAGATGAGGAAATAGGTGTTGGGGGTGATGGCAAGGTTGGAATGTGTAGGTGTGGGTGGAGTGTGTGGGAGTTAAGTAGGTGTGAGGGGACAGGGAGAGGTGGACGTAGGGCTACCCAGAGTTGACCTCAACCCGACCCCCATCGTTCTGAGGCCTGAGCATGTTCTCCTCTCTGTCTCAGCTCTGATAAGATAGCATCAATGGTTGTTACCTTCTACTGTTTGTGACCTCATAGTTTTGATAAAGAAATATCTGCAGAGTTTGCTGAGGTAAGGGGAAAAGTGTTAACTTTTTTAAGAATGCAATGATCAGTAGTGCGACCCTTTATCAAGAGGCTGTAAGAGAGAACATAGAACATAGGAAAATATAGCACAGAACAGGCCCTTCAGCCCACGATGTTGTGCCAAGGATTAATCTTGATGTAAAATAAAATAACAGTCCAAAGATGTGCGGGTCAGGTGAATTGGCCATGCTAAAATTGCCCGTAGTGTTAGGTAAGGAGTAAATGTAGGGGTATAGGTGGGTTGCGCTTCGGCGGGTCGGTGTGGACTTGTTGGGCCGAAGGGCCTGTTTCCACACTGTAAGTCTAATCTAATCTAAACTAAACCTATGCACCCCTCAATTCACTGCTGTCATGTGAATGTCCAGCAGTCGCTTAAATGTCTCTAATGCTCTGCTTGAACCACCACCACTACTGGCAAGCATTTCATGCATTCACAACTCTCTGCTTAAAGAACCTACGTCTGATATCTCCTCTATACCTTTCTCCTAATAACTTAAAACTATAACCCTTGTGCCAGTCAATCCTGCCTTGTGGAAAAAGTCTCTGGGTATTGACTATCTATTCCACTTAGTATCTTGTATACCTCGATCAGGTCACCTCTCTTCCTCCTTCTCTCCAGAGAGAAAAGTCCGAGCTTAGTCGACCTCTCTTCATAAGGCAAACCCTCCAATCCAGGCAGCATCCTGGTAAACCTTCTTTGTACCCTTTCCAAAGTCTCTGTGTATCTTTCTATAATAGGGTGACTAGAACTGGACACAATATTCCAAGCGTGGTCTCACCAGGGATTTATAGAGCTGTAGCAAAACCTCACAGCACTTAAACTCAATAATGAAAGCCAAAACACTATATGCTTTCTTAACAACCCTATCCACTTGGGTGGCAATTTTGAGAGATCTATGTACTTGAACACCAAGATCTCTCTGTTCCTCCACACTGCCAAGAATCCTGTCTTTAATCCTATATTCAGCATTCAAGTTCGACCTTCCAAATGCATCACTTCAGATTTATCCAGGTTGAACTCCATCTACCATTTCTCAACCCAGCTCTGCACCCTGTCTATGTCTCGCTGCAGCCTGCAATAGTCCTTGATACTATCAACGTCACCTCCAATCTTTGTGTCATCTGCAAATTTACTAACCCACCCCTCAACCTCCTCATCCAAGTCATTTATAAAAACTACAAAGAGCAGAGGCCCAAGAACAGAGCTCTGCGGGACACCACTCAACGCTGACCTCCAGGCAGAATACTTTCCATCTACAACCACTCTGCTTTCTGTCAGCCAACCAATTCTGAATCCAGATTGCCAAGTCTCCCTGTATCCTGATTTTATGAATGAGTCCAAGATGGGGAACCTTATCAAGTGCCTTGCTGAAGTCCATGTAACGCCACACCCACTGCTAGACTTTCGTCAATCTGTCTTGTCATCTCCTCAAAGAACTCAATAAGATTAGTTAGGCATGACCTCCCCCTCTCAAAGCCGTGCTGACTGCCTTTAATCACACTATGTTTTTCCAAATAGTCATAAATCCTATCTCTCAGAATTCTTTCCAAAATCTTGCTGACCACAGACGTAAGACTGACTGCTCTGTAATTGCCAGGGATTTCCCTATTGCTTTTCTTGAAAAGAGGAAAAACATTGCCTCCTTCCAATCCTCTGGTACGACTCCTGTGGAGAGTGAGGAAGCAAAGATCTTCGCCAGCATCTTAGCAACCTACTTTCTCACTTCCTGGAGCAGCCTGGGATAATTCTGGTCTGGCCCTGGGGACTTACCAATCCTAATGTTTGCCAGAAGTTCATCAATTTTGATCTGTTCAAGTCTGTACCCTAGCTCCTCAAAGTTCTAGTTCACAACAAGGTCCCTTTCCATAGTGAAAACCGAAGCAAAAAACTCATTTAGGGTTTCCCCTATCTGCTCAGACTCCATGCACAAGTTCCCTCCGCTATCCCTGATCAGCCCTATCTTCTCCCTGATCATTCCCTTATCCCTCACATATGAGTAAAATGCCTTTGGGTTCTCCCTAATCCTTCTTGCCAAGCCTTTTTCATTTCCCCCTCCTGGCTCTCCTCAGTCCATTTCTGAGCTCCTTTCTAGCAAGCCCGTAATCCACTAAAGCTGTGCTAGATCCTTGTTTCCTCCACCTGCCTTCTTCCTTTTGCCGAGAAGCTCCTCTGTTCTTGTCATCCAAAGCTTCTTAATCTTACTCCTTCTTTCCTGTCTCAGAGGGACGAATTCATGCATCACTCACAACAACTGCTCCTTAAACAGTCTCCACATGTCTGCTCTGCCCTTCCTGTGGAACAATTGCTCCCAGTCTGTGCTTCCCAACTCCTGTCTGATAGGGTCATAGTTTCCTTTTCCCCAATTAAATATCTTGCCTCAGTAACTGCACCTTTCCTTCTCCATGGCTATGGTAAATGTGAGGCACTTGTGGTCACTGTCACCAGAGCTTTCTCCCACCGCGAGACCTGACACCTATCCTGGCTTATTGCCAAGCACCAAATCCAAAATGACCTCTCTCTTTGTCGGTCTGCCTACATACTGAGTAAGGAAACCCTCCTGAACACACCTGACAAAAATGGCTCCATCCAAACCATCTAAACTAAGGAGGGTACAGTCGATATTGGGAAAGTTGAAATCACCCATAACGACAACCCTACATTTTTGCAAAATCTCTTGCCCTATTAGTTCTTCAATCTCTCTACTGTTATTAGGGGGTCTGTAGAAAACCCTCAATGAGGTGGCTGTTCCCTTGCTGTTCCTAACTTCTACCCATACTGACTCAGTAGACAAACCTTCGTCAACAATCTTTGTTGTTTCTGTGACGCACTCTCTGATTAGCAATGCTACACCCCCTCCTCTTTTGCCACCCTCCCTGTTCTTTTTAAATGTTCTAAACCCTGGAACATGTAGCAACCATTCCTGCCCCTGTGAAACCCACAAGTCTGTTATGGCCACAATGTCATAGAGCATGGATCAGTACTCGAGGCTACGTTCATCGCTCTAATTTCTGACACTCCTTGCTTTAAAGCAGACACATTTTAACTAATCCCTTTGTTTCATCACGTGATAAACCTTCCTGATAGATTCACAGCATCCTGTCACGGCCCCATTTACAACTACCCACCTCTCAGATGTGTAGCTCTGACTCCCACACCCTTGCCAAACTAGTTTAAAGCCTCGTGAACCACACAAGTAAATCTCCTACCAAGGACACTTGTGTCCTGTACAGGTCCCACCTTCCCCAGAAGGCATTCCAATGGTCTAAGTATCTGAAGCCCTCCCTCCTGCATCAGCCTTGCAGCCACATGTTAGGCTGAATTCACTAACTGTTCCTCACCTCATTGTCTTGTGGCACCGGTAGTAAACTTGAGATCACTACTCTACTCGTCCTGCTCTTCAGCTTCCAACCTAGCTCTTGTAATCACTTTTCAGATCCTCAATCCCTTTCCTGGTTATATCATTGGTGCCAATATGTACCACAGTATATTATATGAGTAATATAATTTCTGAACACAGATCACTTCCTGTGATAGCATTGTTTGTTTGCATATCATGCAATAACTCATTTACAGTTTAAATGCAAGAACTTTCTCAGACTGAACACCACCTTTATCCTCATCCATCTGCCTATTTTACTTAAAGAGACACCAGCTGCTTCTGGGGCTACTGGGTCTGAATAGACCCATTATGGTCTGAGCCCCCAGGCCCTTAACAACATCATCACCCACTGGCCCCCCCCGCCCCCCGAATCCCTGCAGCAAAATCCATGTGCAACCTGAGCTGATTCATGTGCCATTCACTTCATTCCCTGCCTCGCTGTCATTACAGTCCTGGTGAACTCCTCACATTCAGTTTCTGACTCTATACTTCCCCTTAAATTTCACACAATGCCAGAGTCTGAGTTGCGCATTGGCTACAAGTGTGAGGGCTCCCAGTGTCTTGCTTCTCTTTCTCTGTATGGTCCCAAGATCAGTGTTTAACCAGGTGGCTGCTCTTAGGTATTTGAAAGGAGAGAGGCATAAGCTGGTGAGAGGAGTGCAGTGCCATCTGCAGCTTCTAAAGTTTTCATGGCTGAAGGAATGATGTGGGTTCCTATGGAAAGCTAGCGCCAGTGCAGGGACAGAAAGGAATGCACAACCAGACAGGCTCCACCTGAACCTAGCTAGGAATAGAATGATCACAAGTCTTTAAACTAATGGATGGGGTAGCTGTTTATCAGTTGGACAAGGTTAAATAAGAGCTCAAGAAAACCAAGGGAATAACATCGAGTAACGTACACGACATGAGTGGAAGCTAAACAATTTAATTAAAGCAGGAGAGAGAAATAAGACAAATGCAATAGAACATTACAGTTGAATAATAAGTTTTAATATCTAACCCAAATGAGTGCTTTTTATGGACAGAAATAGTATTGGAGGGGTTGCAGTACCAAATTTAATTTGGAGAGTATGACATGACTCTTTGGTCTCCTTGTCCTTGCAGCTAAAGGGATCAAGGGATACGAGGAAAGGGTAGGAATGGAATACTGAGGTTGCATGATCTGCCATGATCGTATTGAATGGTGGTGCAGCTTCGAAGGGGTGAATGGCCTAATCATATACATACTTTTTGTGTTTCTTCAGAATCCAAGGATATTTGAAAAATTATAATCAATGCAACAGCTATCTCTGTAGCTACTTGTTTCTGTCAGGATCCTAGAATCCTCAGAGATTTGGGGCAGCACGGTGGCACAGTGGTTAGCACTGCTGCCTCACAGCGCCAGGGACCTGGGTTCAATTCCCGCCTCAGGCGATTGACTGTGTGGAGTTTGCACATTCTCCCCGTGTCTGCGTCGGTTTCCTCCGGGTGCTCCGGTTTCCTCCCACAGTCACAAAGATGTGCGGGTCAGGTGAATTGGCCATGCTAAATTGCCCCTAGTGTTAGGTAAGGGGTATATGTAGGGGTATGGGTGGGTTGCGCTTCGGCGGGTCGGTGTGGACTTGTTGGGCCGAAGGGCCTGTTTCCATACTGTAAGTAATCTAATCTAAAAAAAAAATCAAGACCTCCATTCCAGGGGACTTATCTACCTTTAGCCCCATTAGCTTGTCTAATACCATTTCTCCAGTGATGGTGATAGTACTTAATTCCTCCACCAAATTCTTTAATATGAATGGAATTCTCAAAGTATCTTCCACCCCAGCATCTGATGCACAATATCGATTTCATTGTTTTGCCATTTCCTTGTTCCTATAACTATCTCCCCAGATTCTTTCTCTGAGGCCTACATTCATTTTGACCTCCCTCTTCCTTTTCATAAATTTAAATTAAAAAACTGACAAAATGAGTTTATTTCTCGTTAGTTTGCCCTAGCAGTTTATGTTCTCTCTCTTTATTATCTTTTTAGTCCCCTTTTGCTGGATTCTGAATCTATCCCAGTCTTCGGGGCTATAACTGACTTTTGCCTCCTTTTATATGAATTTTCTTTCAGCTTAATGCTTTCCTTCATTTCTTTGGTTAGCTATCCTTGGTGTATCCTCTCTTAGAATCTTTCATCCTTACTGGGATATATTTTTGCTGAGAGTCGTGAATTACCTCTGGTTTGTTATTGTTGTTAACCTCTCCGCCCAGTTCATTTTAACTAACTCTGCCCTCAATTCATTGTTTAAAATCACACAGCACCAGGCTATGGTCCAACAGGTTTATTCAGAAGCACTAACTTTCAGAGCACCTTCATTTCATTGTAATTTGTTTTATTTAAGTTAAATGCAGTTGCTTCCAACCTAAGTTCTAACTCTCAAATTGAATATTAAATTCTGTCATGCTATGACCAGAATTTCCTAGGGGATATTTGACTCTAAGGTCATTTATTAAACTTTCCTCAAGATAACCTGCACCCTGGTTGGCTCCACGATATATTGATCTAGGAAAGGTGAATGCTCAGCGCAACATTGTGGGCCGAAGGGCTTGTATTGGCTCTACTGATCTATGTTCGATGAAGCTATCCCTGATGCACTCCATTAATTTGTTGTTGTAGCTACCTTTTATAGTTTTATTAATCTCATCAATATAAAGATTAAAGTTACCCATAATTATTGCTCAAGTCTTTATACATGCTCCTATATTTGTTGATTTATAGCTTTTCCTGCAATGCGGCTACTGTTGTAGGGATCCTATCAATGTCTCCATTCCCTTGCTTTTTTTTACCTCCATCCAAATGGGCTCTACATCATTCAAGCCTAGATTTTCTCTCACACTATCCTCATTTCCTCTCCTGTTAACAGTGCTACCTTTTATTTCCCACCTGTCTTTCCAAAGGTCAAATATTCATGCATGTTAGTTTTATAGAATGTTAGTAATCCAGTTTTGATTTCCTTGTGACCATTTCTCAGTTGTTGGAGGGAATCCTGAGGGACAGGATCTACATGTAGATGCAAGGATTGATTAGGGATAGTCAGCACAACTTTGTGTGGGAAATCATGCCTCACAAACTTGATTGAGTTTTTTGAAGAAGTAACAAAGAGGATTGATGAGGGCTGAGTGGTGGATGTGATCTATATGGACTTCAGTAAGGCGTTCGATAAGGTTCTCCAAGGGACACTGCTTAACAACGATAGATCTCATGGAATACAGGGAGAACTAGCCATTTGGATACAGAACTGGCTCAAAGATAGAAGACACAGGGTGATGGTGGAGGGGGGTTGCTTTTCAGACTGGAGGCCTGTGACCAGTGGAATACGACAATGACTTGTGCTGGGTCCACTACTTTTCATCATTTATATAAATCATTTGAATGTGAACGTAGGAGGTATAGTTAGTAAGTTTCCAGATGACACCAAAATTGGAGGTGTAGTGGACAGCAAAGAAAGTTACCTCAGAGTATAATGGGATCTTGATCAGATGGGCCAATGGGCTAAGGATGTTTAAACTTAGATAAATGTGAGGTGCTGCATTTTGGAAAAGCAAATCTTAGCAGGAGTTATACACTTAATGGTAAGGTCCTAGGGAGTGTTGCTGAACAAAGAGACCTTTGGAGTGCAGGTTCATAGCTCCTTGAAAGTGAAGTCACAGATAGATAGGATAGTGAAGAAGGCATTTGGTATGCTTTCCTTTATTGGTCAAAGTATAGAGTACAGGATTTGGGAGGTTATGTTGCAGCTGTGAGGCGACTTTTGGAATATTGCGTGCAATTCTGCTCTCCTTCCTACTGGAAGGATGTTATGAAACTTGAAAGGGTTCAGAAAAGATTTACAAGGACGTTGCTAGGGTTGGAGGATTTGAGCTATAGGGAGATGTTGAATGGACTGGGACTGTTTTCCTTGTAGTGTCAGAGGCTGAGGGATCACCTTATAGAGATTTATAAAATCATGAAGGGCATGGATAGGATAAATAGAGAAAGTCTTTTCCCTGGGGTAGGGGTGTCCAGAACATAAGTTTAGGGTGAGAGGGGGAAGATTTGAAAGGGACATAAGGGGCAACATTTTCACACAGAGGGTGGTACCTGGATGGAATGAGTTTCCAGAGGAAGTGGTGGAGGCTGGTAAAATTGCAGCATTTACAAGGTGTCTGGATGGGTATATGAATAGCAAGGGTTTAGAGGGATTTGAGCCAAGTGCTGGAAAATGGGACTAGATTGGGTATAGGTATCTGGTCAGCATGGACGAGTTGGGCCGAAGAGATGTACAGCACAGAAACAGACCCTATGATTCTGTGATGTCTTCAAAACGACAATGAGATCCGATCCATTTTTCTCAATTTTCGCGGTTCATTTATCCCCCTTATTCTGAATGCTCCTTGTGTGAAGATACAAAGTATTTAAATTTATTTGATTATCAAATTTCCCTACATTTCTATGAATACTTGATGTGAATACTGTTCACACGTTCTATTCTTTCCTTTTATTTTCTGGCAACAATAAGCCCTGTCACTAACCTTCTCCTTTCACTTTGATTTTCTAATTTTTCATGAAACTGAACAATTATTTAGTTTTCTCATGTTAGAGGCACATATTAGAGTATTACCACTTTTAGAGTGATCTGTTTTTAAGAACTTTAACAGGCGGAAGAGCCAAGTACCTGGGTGTCATCACATGTCCAGGAACCATGTCACTGTAGAACATAGAACATTACAGCACCCTTTGGCCCTTGATGTTGCAACAACCTATGAAACCAGTCTGAAGCCCATCAAACTTGCACTATTCCATTTTCATCCATATGTTTATCCAATGACCATTGAAATGCCCTTAAAGTCGGCAACTCTTACTACTGCACATTGTTGCACCCCAGAAAAAGGATGTGTCCTGAGCAGGATTATCCAATGGGGGTGGGTGGGGATCCTATTTCAATTTGTCTGTCACTCATTAGTCTAGTGAGTAAATTTCAAAAAAGATTTGATTTAGCACAATAGTAAATAGAAATTACATTTAAAAACAATTGTTGAGCAATAAATTAATAATTTAACCAAGTAGTTAACAAATGGGTCCATTAAAAAGTGCAGTGTAGCAGAGCACAAAGAACAAAGAAAATTTACAGCCCAGGAACAGGCCCTTTGGCCCTACAAGCTTGAGCCGATCCAAATCTACTGTCTAAACCTGTCGGTCAGTTCCTAAGCATCTGTATCCCTCTGCTCCTCACCTACTCGTGCATCTGTCCAGACGCATCTTAAATGAATCTACCGTGCCTGCCTCTACCACCCTGCTGGCAATGCGTTCTAAACGCCCACCACCGTCTGTGTGAAGTACTTGCAGCGTGTATCCCCCCCTTAAACTTTCCACCTCTCCCCTTGAAAGCGTGACCTCTCGTCATTGAATCCTTCACCCTGGGAAAAGCTTTTCTCAATCTATCCTGTTTATATCCTTCATGATTTTGTAAACCTCAATCAGGTCCCCCCACAATCTACTTTTTTCTGGTGAAAACAAACCTAACCTACTCAACCTCTCTTCATAGCTAGCACCTTCCATACCAGGCAACATCCTCATGAACCTTCTCTGCACCTTCTCCAAAGCGTCCACATCCTTTTGTAATGTGGCGACCAGACTGTACACAGTATTCTAAATGCGGCCGAACAATGTATTGTACAATTTTAACATGACTTGCCAGCTTTTATACTCAACATCCCGTCCAATGAAGGCAAGTATACTATATGCCTTCTTGACCACTCTATCCACCTGTGCAGCAACCTTCAGGGTACAATGGACCTGAACTCCCAGATCTCTCTGCCCATCAACTTTTCCCAAAGCTGTTCTGTTCATTGTATAATTCGCTCTTGAATTAGTCTTGCCGAAATGCATCACATCACGTTTGTCTGGATTGCACTCCATCTGCCACTTTTCTGCCCAACTCTCCAGTCTACCTATATCCTCCTGTATTCTCTGACAGTCCCTTATGCTTTCTGGTCCTCCACCAATCTTCATGTCATTTGCAAACTTGCTGATCATATTCAACAGGGCCCTCTTCCAGATCATTTATATGTATTACAAACAACAGTGCCCCCAGCACTGACCCCGTGGAACATCACTGGTCACCTTTCTCCATTTCGAGAAACTTTCTTCAACTACTACTCTCTGTCTGCTGTTGCTCAACCAGTTCTTTATCCACCTAGCTAGAACCCCCTGCCCACTATGTGACTTCACTTTCTCCATTAGTCTACCTTGGGGAACCTTATCAAACACCTTACGTCCATGTTTTTGACATCAACAGCCCTTCTTTCATCTATCAACTTGGTCACTTCCTCGAAGAACTCTGTTAAGTTGGTAAGGCACGATTTCCCCCTCACACAACCATGTTGCCTATCACTGATAAACCCATTCTTTTCTAAATATAAATAGATCCTATCCCTTAGTACCTTCTCCAGCAACTTTCCCACCACTGTCGTCAGGCTCACTGGTCTGTAGTTACCCGGAATATCCCTACTACCCTTCTTGTACAGGGGGACAACATAAGCAACCCTCCAGTCCTCTGGCACCTCACCTGCATTTGACGATGCCACAAAGATATCTGTCAGGGCCCCAGCTATTTTCTCTCTCGCCTCCCTCAGCAACCTGAGATAGATCCCATCTGGTCCTGGGAATTTGTCCACCTTAATAACCTCTAGCCTACCCAACACACCTTCCCTATTTATGTCAACGTGATCCAGCCTAATCAAACTTCTATCTCTAATCTGAACATTCATCATGTTCCTCTCCTCAGTGAACACTGATACGAAGTAATCATTCAGAATCTCACCCATTCTCTCAGGTTCGACACACAGCCTTCCTTTGTTATCCTTCAGTGGACCAATCCTTTCTCTAGTTACCCGCTTGCTTCTTACATAAGAATAAAATGTTTTGTGATTCTCCTTAATTCTGCTCGCTAAAGCTATTTCATGACCCCTTTTAGCCCGCTTGATTCCTCGTTTAAGACTTGTTCTACTCTTCCGATATTCCTCCAGGGCCCGTTCTGTTCTTAGCTGCCTTGACCTTATGTATGCTTCCCTTTACCTCTTGGCTATTCAAACTTTTTTTTTTGTCTTTTTGACTAAGAAGCAGAGTTAGAGAGCGAGACAGATGAGGCCCAAATCCTAAATTCCACAAAAAGGAGAGGGGATGAAGACTGAGCTAAAGAGTCGGGTGTACCAGTTTACTTCTGGTAGTGCACTCTCTTAGTTGGCATCGAGTGAATTTATGGGGAAATGGAAAACAGATCAAATTCTTCCCCTTCCAGCTGCATGGTAAATAAGTTCTTGGGCAGAGAAGAGGAGAGGATGGAGGCTGTTCATGTTTACCCCAGTTTCATGTTTCACTCCCTCTCTCCCTGCCTGCAACCCTGCATCATAAGGTCAGAAGATGACTGCACAATTTTTGGCACTATTCGCAATCACTCAGATGCTGAAACAGCCTTGCCCAAATGCAGCAAGGCCTGGGCAATATTTAGGATGTGCTGACAAGTAAAAAGTAGCATTTGTGCAATACAAGTGCCAGGCAATGCCCAATTCCATTGAGATAATTTATCCATCTCCCCTTGGCATTACCGTTGCTGCATCCTCCACTATCAACATCCTGGGGGTTAGCATTGACTGAATTTCAGGCTAGCTTTAAATGTTGCTCGTCTCACTCAAACTTACTAGCAGGTTTTGTTTTGGTTCTCATACAACTAGTCTGTAAATTAACAGAGTAACGTTTGTGCTAGCTGCCAGATAAAATAGGTGTGATTGATGGTAAATTGTAATTCCTGGCCTCTTTTTCCAATCTTCCCCAAAGAGGTTGAAACATTCAGAAAACATGATACTGAACTGATGTCATCTCCTTCTGCTATAGGAGGCCACCGAAATCTCCTCTCTAAAACCCCAGCTTGATGAGTTAGGGGTCCCTCTGTATGGAGTCGTCAAAGAAGATATCAATAATGAATTAAAGAACTTCCAACCCTTTTTCAAAGGCGAGATATTTCTGGATGAAGAGGTAGGGGTCAATCATGGCCTGTGAAACCGCAAGTGATGGGATGTAAATATTTAATCTGCAACTGCCTGTTTTTGTGTCTGCTTGTATAGGTGACTGTGTGTGTATGTGCGTGTGTGTGCGCGCGTGTGTGTATGTGTGTGTGTGCGCGTGCATTTGCGCGTCTGTTATTGTGTCTTATCTACATGTGAGTTGATGTGTGTGTTCATGGCATGTTGTTTACATGAAGGTGTTCATCTGGTTTGTTTGTGTATCAGTGATATTTGGCCAACAATAGATTGTGTTCTATGAAATGAATGGGAGTGAATGTTTTGCAGAGTTCATTTGTTGCCAGTATCAGTTTGCCATCCAGTTAATGCCTGGCTGTATGAATTGTTCCATCTCTAGAAACGCTTTTATGGGCCAAACAAACGCACCATGGGACTCCTTGGCCTTTTACGTCTGGGTGTTTGGAGGAATTTTTTGCGAGCCTGGCGAAAGGGATTCGGTGGAAATACAGATGGAGAAGGATTCATCCTTGGAGGAGTATTTGTTTTAGGAGCTGGAGATCAGGTCAGGAAATGCAATGCCTCCTTCTCAAGCTTCACAAACAGGACTGTTATGGTAGATCCACTGAACCGGTTTCTTCCTATCTCACCTCTATTTCTTTCTCACCCCATGTTCTTAAGTCTGTATCATTTCCAACAATTTCCCGACTTTAACTACAGAAAAGTTATAAACTGAAAGAGACTGTTCGTTCGTTCATTCTTTCATGCTTATGCTGGCAATGACCATGGATGTTTAATCCCTCAATACCTCTATTTCCCCTCAGGAGCTTACTTTCATTGAATACATAGTCCATCTTTTCCATTTCTGGTAATAGACATCCTAAGCCCAGTGCATCCACAGTTACCTTCAATATACTTTCTCAAAACTCCTCTTCTATTTTCCCAGTTACTCGAGTCCCTGTTACATTTGTTTGGATGGTGCAGCCTTCTATATTTGCACTTTCAAATGTCTTTCTTCTCTTTCCCCCAACAAAAGAATCTGTTCACCATGGTTAACAGGGTGCTCTACTGTGTCCATTCTATATTTTAATGCGCTTCTGTTCTCACCGTTCCCCTCAATTCCAGAAGTTCCAGCCCTATCAGCGGATCATTGTGTGTCACTCCCAAACACATCTCCCCTTCCTCTCCTACATTGGAATGCACAGGACGACATTGGGTTGCACTGGCCTACACAGGGCTTCACTGGTCTACATGGGACTAGACTGGATTGTACTGAAATACTCTCTGAAGGGACTGGTTCTACCTTCAATCAACCCAATGCTGCCGTTCCTTTCTTTGCCATCTTTCTATGGCATGCAGGAGATGCAAGTTCTCTCTCTTTACCTCCTCCATTCTCATCTTGCAAATACTTCAAGCATATTTTCCAAATGAAACAGAAATTTATTTCAGCTTCATTCAATGTTGCCTGCTCATGATGTGGTTTCCTCTACATTAGAAAGGCCATTCACAGACTGAGTGACTGCTTTGAGGAACACATTCGGTCTATAAGCATGTACCCGAGCTCCCAGTAACCTGTCATTTTAATTCTCAACCTCGCTCCCACTCTGAGCTATCTGTTTTGGGATGCCACTGACATGAGGCAGTGGGAGGGGGATTGTAGAGTTGGCAGGATGGCTGGGATGGGAGCAGATCCTAGAGAAGGGTGGGGACAGGGATGACCTGAGAGGGTTTACTTGTCATTCCTTTCAGTACCCCCATATCCTCAAAGGGTGAGGCATAAAGACCACACCCTCGTGCCTGACTAACTGTTATTGTTCTGTTCACCCGGGTGAAGGCATCTGGGGAGTGATAAGGAGTAAAGAGGAAAATGGGACCTGAAGCAACAGTTTGTCTCAGCATTGATGGACAGGATGCAGACTGGAATGGGCAGAGGCAAATTCACATTATGTCTCAAGATTAGAATGGTGTGATTTTATAGAATAGAGAGAAGATAATAACACTAGTTCAGTGATAAGGTCAGACGTCACAGTTGATAGAGTATGGAATTAGCATGAAGCATCACAAACTCTGGTGTAGAGGGCAAGGGTACCAGAAGCTGTATGACACAAGGAGGGACATATTCCTGCTGGAAAGTAACTCCAGGGGTTTACAGCAAAGGTCAGGAGGCAGAAAGCTGGAGGCAGAATTGGCCGGGATAACAAAATTCAGAGACTGAAGAGGAATATTCAGAGGCATGACATTCTGGCCAGAAATCTAAGGATGGCTGACCTGAAAAACTTAGCCATCAAAGTTGCAGAGCCAGATGATGGAAGTGTTGACCGATGAGGTCACTTTAAAATAAAAGCAATAGAGTAGCTGAGTCTAGTGAGGCCCCAATGAAACCCAATGTAGACCAGTGTATTTCAGTACAACCCAGTCTAGTCCCATGTAGACCAGTGAAGCCCTGTGTAGGCCAGTGCAACCCAATGTCGTCCTGTGCATTCCAATGAAGATTAATGTAGTTTAGTGCAGAAACATAAAGTTGATACTCAGACAAATCCATACATTTGAAAGCTAAATTTGAGTGAAGATCAAGAGCTTAATGATGGTCACTGAAGATGTTACCTAGTATGGTGACGAAACGTGTGAAAATGAACCTTCCAGCTCAGCGAGCAGACCTACATCCAGAACCTCAAACTGAGCTACAAATCTTTTCAAAACTCACTAGCTTAATGAAGTCAAAATCGAAGGAAAAATAAAAGAAAGCATTGTTGGCAGTTGGCCCAGGTAATTTTAAACCAACAGTTAAAAACCTGTAGTTTTGACTAAAATGAACTCCTATAGGAGCCAGTAAACAGTGTCAGTGAGGAGAAGGGGGCAAAGAGAGAAGGGTGACGGTGAATAATGAGAAGCCCCAAAGGCAGTTGCCTGGCTCAGGGTTATCTGAGAAGAAAGTCCTTCTATTGTAATACAAACTATTGATCTCCTTGTGCATGGACATTTCCCTAAAGCCCCATCACTACAGCCCCTTTCTCTGCTTCCATACAAAAGGGCAATTATGTAAGATTCTAAGCCTCCAAGAGAATGCCATTCAGCCCCTTCAACCTGTACCGCTCCTCGATAAGTTCACAGCTGATGTGAATGTGGCCTGAACTCCACTTCTGCAGAGTCCCCATTATCTTTGACTCCCTTCTCGATTGGAAATCTGTCTCACTCAGCCTTCAACATCTCCAATAATCTGGCCTCAACTGCTCTCTGAGGAAGAGAATTCCGATAATTGATGACTCTCAGAGAGCAAATTCATCCTCAGTCATTCATCATCATTGACACCCTGCGCTGGCCTATTACCTGCCCTCAACCTGTTCATTTCACCCTTATTTTCAAACTGTTCCCTTTAGTTTTAGATACCACATGAGGGCATTCCCTCTCAGTATTTACCCTGTCAGCACCCCCCCCTCCCCAATCTTTTTCTTATCAGTTTCAATTAGATCACCTTGCTAAACCCCAATCAGCATTGGCCCAACCCGCTCAACCTTTTCTCATAAGACCATCTCTTCATATGAACTGCTACTGATATATGTATATTCCTCCTTACATAGGGAGAGCAAAACTGAACACAGTGCCCCAGGTGTAGTCTCACCAACGCCCTACACAATTGGAGCAAAGCTTCCCTCCTTTAAAGCTCCATCTCCTTGCAGTTAAGGCATACATTTTCACATCCACTCCAGGTACTGGCTCCAACCCCACTCCTAGCTCCACACCCACACCAGATCCCAGCTCCCAGCCCTGCCGAGTTTTCACCATCCCACCAGACCTCCCCCCTCACTGAGGACGAACGATCAGTCCTCAACAAAAGACTCCCCTTCATCCCCCTCTGTCCACGCATCAATGAATTTAATACACGCCGTGACGTCGAACAATTCTTCCGTCGCCTCCGCCTCCGAGCTTACTTTCACAATCAGGATTCCCGCCCACCTTCCGAGGACCCCTTCGCCCACCTCCAATACACTGCATAAGACCATCTCTTCATATGAACTGCTACTGATATATGTATATTCCTCCTTACATAGGAGGAATATACATATACACCCCACGCTGGCCTATTACCTGCCCTCCAACCTCTTCATTTCCAACTGCCGCTGGGACATTAACCGCCTCAACCTGTCTACCCCTCTCACCCTCACAACGTGCAGCCCTCCAATCCCAACCTCACCATCAAGCCAGTGGATAAAGGGGCACAGTGGTAGTCTGGCGCACTGACCTCTACACTGCTGAAGCCAACTCGAGGACACCTCTTCATACTGCCCCCTCAACCATGATCCCACCCCCTATCACCAAACCATCATCTCTCAGACCATACAGAACCTCATTACCTCAGGAGATCTCCCACCCACAGCTTCCAACCTCATACTCCGGGAACCCCACACTGCCCGGTTCTACCTCCTTCCCAAGATCTACAAGCCTAACCACCCTGGCTGACCCATTGTCTCAGCATGATCCTGCCCCACTGAACTCCTCTCTACCTATCTCAACACTGTCCTATCCCCCCTAGTCCAGGAACTCCCACATACGTTTGTACACCACCTACGTTCTCCACGTCCTCCAAGACTTCCGTTTCCCCGGCCCCCAACGCCTCATCTTCACCATGGATATCCAATCCCTCTACACCTCCATCCGCCATGACCAGGGCCTCCAAGTCATCCGTTTTTTCCTTTCCAGGCATACCCAACAATACCCTTCCACTGACACACTCATTCGTTTGGCCGAAATGGTCCTCACCCTTAACAATTTCTCCTTTGAATCTTTCCACTTCCTCCAGACCAAAGGAGTAGCCATGGGCACACGTATGGGCCCCAGCTATACCTAACTCTTTGTTGACTGTGTAGAACAGTTGTTCTTCCGTAATTACACCGGCACCACTCCCCAGCTCTTCCTCTGCTACATTGATGACTGCATTGGTGCCACCTCGTGAGGAGGTTGAGCAATTCATCAACTTCACCAACACATTCCACCCTGACCTTAAATTTACCTGGACCATCTCTGACACCTCCCTCCCCTTCCTGGACCTCTCCATCTCCATTAATGACGACCGACTTGACACTGACATTTTTTACAAACCCACTGATTCCCACAGCTACCTGGATTACACCTCTTCCTACCCTACCTCTTGCAAAAATGCCATCCCGTATTCCCAATTCCTCCGCCTCCACCGTATCTGCTCCCAGGAGGACCAGTTCCACCATAGAACACATCAGATGGCCTCCTTCTTTAGAGACTGCAATTTCCCTTCCCACGTGGTTAAAGATGCCCTCCAACGCATCTTGTCCACATCCCGCACCTCCGCCCTCAGACCCCACCCCTCCAACCGTAATAAGGACAGAACGCCCCTGGTGCTCACCTTCCACCCTACAAACCTTCGCATAAACCAAATCACCCGCCGACATTTCCGCCACCTCCAAAAAGACCCCACCACCAGGTGATCTATTTCCCTTCCCACCCCTTTCCGCCTTACGCAAAGACCATTCCCTCCGTGACTACCCGGTCAGGTCCACGCACCCTACAACCCACCCTCCCATCCTGGCACTTTTCCCCTGCCACCGCAGGAACTGTAAAATCTGTGCCCACACCTCCTCCCTCACCTCTATCCAAGGCCCTAAAGGAGCCTTCCACATCCATCAAAGTTTTACCTGCACATCCACCAATATCATTTATTGTATCCGTTGCTCCCGATGCGGTCTCCTCTACATTGGGGAGACTGGACGCCTCCTAGCAGAGCGCTTTAGGAAACATCTCCGGGACACTCGCACCAAGCAAACACACCGCCCCGTGGCCCAACGTTTCAACTCCCCCTCCCACTCTGCCGAGGACATGGAGGTCCTGGGCCTCCTTCACCGCCGCTCCCTCACCACCAGACGCCTGGAGGAAGAACGCCTCATCTTCCGCCTTGGAACACTTCAACCCCAGGGCATCAATGTGGACTTCAACAGTTTCCTCATTTCCCCTTCCCCCACCTCACCCTAGTTCAAAACTTCCAGTTCAGCACTGTCCCCATGACTCGTCTGGACTTGTCCTACCTGCCTATCTCCTTTTCCACCTATCCACTCCACCCTCTCCTCCCTGACCTATCACCTTCATCCCCTCCCCCACTCACCCATTGTACTCTATGCTGCTTTCTCCCCACCCCACCCCACCCTAGCTTATCTCTCCACGCTTCAGGCTCACTGCCTTTATTCCTGATGAAGGGCTTTTGCCCGAAACATCGATTTCGCTGCACTTTGGAACTGCTGTTTGGAACTGTTGTGCTCTTCCAGCACCACTAGTCCAGAATCTGGTTTCCAGAATCTGCAGTCATTATTTTTACCTCATACATTCCCTTTGCCTTCTGAAGTACTTTGCTTTACCTGCATTCTATCCTCTGTTGAGGGGAGTGAGCGAAGATGATGTGCGAGAAGTGATGGAGAGTGAGAGAGGGCAATGAATGAGGAAGGACATTGGGTGAGGGGAGTGGGTTGGTCAGGGACATGAGGAAAGGGAGTTTGAAAGGGAGGGTGTGGGAGAAGGAAAGGACTTGGGAATAGGAAAGGAGGAGGAGGGTTAGGGGTGGAACCAGGTTATCTGCTGCTCCTGACCTTGATACCAGCTGCTATTGTATTCACGCAGGGAGTCCTCCTGGAGCACCGGGAGAAGGAGTTTGGTGACGCTGTTGATATCCACTCTGTCCTTGAAGCAGCCAGGAAGGTCAGGCCTCTGAGAAACACCGATAAATAGACTATCAGCAACTGAAAATCAACAGGAAATGGCACAGTGAAACTGCTGTTCAGTATCAAGTAATTCTTGCACACTACTAGATCCCCAACCACTGCTTCACTGATCCCTCTCCCTCTGTCCCTTCCAAGCTCTGTCCTTACCAAACCCTCTCCCTCCACCCTTCCAAACCCTGTACCCCCTCCAAACCCTGCCCCCTTCCAAATGCTCTCCTTCTGCCTCTCCAAATCCTGCCTCTCTGTTCCCTTCAAATCTTGTCCCTCCGGCCCCTCTAAACTCTGCTCCCTCCAAACCCTCTCCTTCTGCCTTCTCTTTGCCTTTTCCCACTTCCAAACTGTATTCCTAACTCCCTAGAATTCTTCCTCCAGTGCCACTCCACATGAACCCTGCCTCACTGCCTCCCGAACCTAGCTATCTAGCCTCAAGAGCTCTGCCTTCTGCCCTTCACCCTGTGTTTCTTGGGGCTGCTGTGTGTTGTTGCCCTGCACTGTATTAATGAAGGTCTGATCCTAAATCCATTGGTTCATGACCTGATATTTACAGAGTGGGTCAGGAATAAATTTCTGGCACTGAATTGAAGTGGAAACTGTTCTGTAACCTGAACCTAATCACAATAAAAGAATATTGTTATTCATTTCAACAAGAATCTCACTTCCTAATTATTGATTCTTTTCAAATCTTATATAGCTCTCAAACTACAGATTAACCCCCTTGTGTTGAAGCAGTTGGGGAACCAATGGGGCACTGTGCCAGAACATCCTGAATATCCCCTGCTGAAAAGGGCATTCACTGGTCAGTGCCACCTTTCTTACACTCGAGTGGGATGTGAGCATCACTGACTAGGCTTATCCCTAAATGCCGTGGAACTGCGTGTTTCACATGGCTGAGCGTGGAGCCATATGTTGACCAGACTGCATAAGGACAGCAGATTTGCTTCCATGAAGGGTATGAGTGAATCAGTAGGTTTTGAACAATAATCAATGATAATTGTCAAGGCTACTGTTACTGAAATGAGCTTTTTAGTTCTGTGGACATTAATTCAATTTAAGTACCACCCACTGAAGTGGGTTTTGAGTCCATGAACTCAGGGACATTACCACTGTACCATAACTCCCTTAGGAATGGTGTTCATGCTGGTGTTCTCTACACATTGCCCAGTTCTGGGAAGGGAGCATCTCCTGGGCAGTGCCATATGCTGGGAATAATGTTCATGAAGGCAATCGCTGTGTATGCTGAGAACTATTGCTGTCACTCAGTCTGACCTTAGGTTTGATGTTCTGTTTATAAACTTGGACCATATTATCCATTCAAATTTTCATTTGTCACTCGCCAAGCACTTCGCTTCAAGAGAGGCCCGGTATTGTAGTTGTAGCAAGAAAATCATTTAGATTAACTGCAATAAAGTTCCAGAAAGTACTGTGGAGTGTTTTTGAGAGGTACTCGGGTGAGTGTAATTGAAACAGTGTGCATGATCCTGTAAATAGAGGCGTTGAGTACAAGAGCAAAGTTCTATTCAATCTTTATAAACACTGATTCACCCTGAGCTGGAGGGTTAGATCCAGTTCTGGGCGACACAGTTAGTGTATCAGAAAGGGGCGTGGAAAACATTCACAAGAACGATTTCAAAGATGAGGGACTTGGTGACTTGGACAGGTTGGAAAAGTTCAAACTGTTCTGCAAATGAAATTTGAGGCAAATGAAATGCCAACTTAGGTGTCAGTGCCAGAAAGACAGATGCTTTTTATTTAAGAATTTTTTAAATTTAAAAATAAATCATTTTTACAGGGAAGACTGCAATGGTGCAGTTGAATCACCATTTCCCACTCCTATTCAGCCCATGGTTCAACTTTGTGCCAAGGTGCTGGCAGTCGGCTGGAGAGGAGACACCATGTGGGCACATGGTTTCATGGTGCCTCCCTGCAAGATCTAATCCAGGGAAATGCCACTTTTCTCTTCCCAAGAAGAGCGCCGCTTCCTGCCCCTGACTGAGGAGACTGCTCTGAGGTCAGTAGAGAAGAGGTCACCCCCTACCCCTCACTGCACCTAGGTGCAGTATCAGAAAAGGCTCAGTGTTGTGCCAGAGGGCTTCAGCCACATGGTTGGGATAAACCCAATAGCAATGGATTACAGAGGACGGCCTTAACAAAATACCTCTGCCCTCAGGATCTTGCTAAGCCAGAGAGAAAAACTATGGAAATGATCAGTACTTTGGAAACAATTGCATTAGGCATAAAAAAGATACATTTTGGGGTGTACAAGAAAGACAATAGTTTTACTGCTTTGTCCTTCTCCGTTAAATCCCAGTGATGGAGAGATGGATAAAACTCTGGTCCAGCTACAGCATCTGATTCTGCCTCAATCTTTAGGGAGGACAAAGAGACATTAGAGAAGGAAAGATGTTTCCATGAGTGAGAAACTTCAGGCGGATGGATTATTTGGAGAAGTTGGGACTGCTTTCCTTGGAGAAAATTGTGAGGAAACTTGTTCAAAATCAGGAGTGATGTGGAAATCTGATACAGAGAAATGTTCCCATAGGGTGAAGGTGTTGAACAGGTTGTTGCACAGGTCAGCAAAATAGTGACATGAGAAAGATTGTTTCGAGCTCGCAGTTTTTAGGATATGGAATATAGTATCTGAGAGTGTGGTGCAGGCAGGTAAATCAGGGCTTTTAGAAGCATTGCATTAGCAGTCAACTAGAGGGACAAAAAACACATTTGAAAGTTCCAGAGAAAAGCATTGACTCACTTGTTTTTGCAGAAGAGAGCAGAAAATACTGGAGAACCCGGTGTTTCTGACAGCATCTGCGGAGAGAAATCAACTCAATGTTTCAAGTCTAATGACTCTTCATCAACATTGAAGAAAGGGGGGGTGGGCGGGGGGGTTAGGATTCAAGATGGCACCGATCTGAATTGATCAGCCTTGCTGAGCTCTGCACCCAACCCAGGGTAGTAATATTTTTTCACCCCCCCCCCCCACCTTAGTATCTTTTGGGAAAAATTGTTTAAATGGTAATACAACCATTTAAATCCTTTTTTGAGCGTGTGAAAATGACTAAAGAGAAGCAAATGGCCAAGTCTCACCACTCGGGACACTTGAAACCATAGGGCAGGCCTGAGACTACAACTGGGGAAGTAACTGCAGCTCCCTCAGCAGCTGTGAAAGAAATGCCTGCACAGCCGAACATCGTGGAGGAACGCTGATCCAGGAGATGAGGAAAGAGACTCGTAAACAACTGGACCCCATCTGCAAAAGCATGAGAAGGAGTTGGAAGGGCTCGGGAAACGAGTTGAAGAGGTTGAGTGGTGGACTGCGGTGTCAGAGACTGAGGTCGAGTTCTCGGCAGGGCGGATACAGGCCCTTGAGGAACAGGTTCGGGCCCTGACTGAGCAAGTCGATGACATGGAAAATAGTGGTAGGAGGAAAAATATCCGGGCCGTTGGCCCGCTGGAGGGAATAGAGGATGGGCAACCAGCAAGTTTTCTTGAAGACTGGTTGCCACAATTTCTTGGCTGGGATGCTGAGGCAGACCAGGTGAAGGTTGACAGAGCTCACTGGGTTGTGGTGTGCAAATCCAGTCAGGGTCAGCGCCCTGCCCAGTTCTGATATGATTTCAATGCTACAGGGACAAGCAGAGAGTCATGGAAACTTCTAGAAGGTTGGAGAGAGATCCGCAGGCCCTGACCTAAGATAATGTTTTTCCAGGACTTTTCTGCGGCAGTGATCCATAAGATGAAATCGTCTGAGGTCAAGAGAAAGTTAAAGGACCTCAGTATTCAATATTCAATGAGATACCCACCAGTGCTTCATATTACTTACGAGGAGACTGTGCGGTCGTTTGATTCATTGGAGCAAGCCAAAAACTTCTTGGACACTTTAAAATAATGTAGATGTATTTATGGACATGGACAATAGTGTCTGTTTTATTTGTCTTGCTTTTATTTCTTGTACTTTCACTCTTTTCCCAAAGAAGCTGTTGGTGGGTTTCCTTCTCTCAGAGCTGGAGATACTGATGTATTATGGGGGATGGGCAGAGTGTTCACTGTTTTTGTTATACCTTTGCGTTTACATTGTCCTTTGTTTGGTTTCCTCCATTGCTTGGTTTGGGGTGCGGCTGGAGCTGCGAGTGGGGATGGAGGTGTGTGTGGGAAATGTAAGCTCCCTTTGTGGGCTGAGGGTAGAGTTCCCCCATTAAGTGCCTTTGTGTTTTGCAGTTAGTTTTTTTTTGTAAATAGGCTCTAGGAGTCTCCCTTTGAGTATGCTCAGCATGTTGCAAGATAAATCCTTCCTCTTGGCAAGTCAAAGGTGATTGTAAAGGATCATGGTTAGCATCATTCTTAAATGATGCACCTGGAATATCGTAAGGATTCATTCCCCAGTTAAAAGAGAAAAGGTGTTGTCGAGCCTTAGAAAGGAGAAGTTGGATGTTGCTCTGTTGCAGGAGACTCATTTTAATGACAAGGATCACTTGAAGTTACAAAGGGATGGGTTTGATCGGGTGTTTTTCTCGTCTTTTAGTACTAGGAGCAGAGGAGTGGTTATACTCATCCAGGAGGGTCTCTCATTTAAATTAATAGATTGTGTTAAAGATGAATATGGTTGCTTTGTTATTCTTAAGACCCTTATACATGTCGAGGAACATGGTATTTTGAATGTCAGCCGTCCTCTGGCCCACCCTCTTAAATTTCTGACTGATGCACTATCTAAGCTGATGGCCTTGGTATGGCAGCATGGAGGGGGCACTTTAATTGCCTTATGGATGCTGTGCTGGATAGAATGCCCAAAGGCCCCCCAAAGCTTTCTTCACAATCTAAGCAGTTGGGTGATCTATGTGGGAAGTAGGGTTGGTAGATGTTTGGAGACTTTTATACCCCATGGGCAGAGATTTTACATTCTTTTCCAATTCTCATAAATGCCATACAAGGATTGATTGTTTCCTAACTCCCACGACTTTTTTAGATTTGGTGGTATCCTGTCCGATTGGGAATGTTGCCATCTCTGATCATGCAGCGGTGTATTTAATGGTTAAGATTAAGGATGATGCAGTGGGCTCGCAGTACTGGCAAATGGAACCCTTCATCCTCAAGGACAGCAAGTTTGTAGAATACTTCTCTTGGGAATTTGAAGCTTTTTTAGCCACCAACTCGGGTACAGCTAGTAATCCATCCATTCTTTGGGAGACTGCTAAGGCCTATGCTAAAGGGATAATTATCACATACTCTGCCAGCCAGAAGGGAGAGCAGCAGCGTCTGCTTGAGGCATGACTGAAGGCAGCTGAGATAGCATATTACAGTACACCATCAGTGACTAAGCTGCAGCGATCACAGCTGTATGATCCACCTTAAACTCCATATTAACGCATACAGCAAGGAAGAAACTTTCCTTTGTAAAGCAGAGGCTGTTTGAGCATGGTGATAGGCCGGGTATTTACCTGGTATGCCAAATACTTGGCATATTTGGTCAGGAAGAAGAAATGCTTCTATTAGGGAAGAGAATGGGACTCTTACTTATGATGCTAAAAAGATCAATGAGGCTTTCGGAGATTTTACTCTGAACTTTACAGTCTGAATGCTGTGAGGACAGATGGGATAAGATGGAATTTATTTTTAGAAATTTGGATCTTCCTGGGGTGTCTGCTGAACAGGCATCTCTCCTTAGTGCTCCGTTATAACAGCCCAAGAGGTACAGCAGGCAGTGAGGCAACCCTAAAGTGGTAAGTGCCCAGCCCTGATGGCTTGCCCAGTGAGTTTTATAAAGAATTTGTAAACGTACTGTCAGGACCGATGGAAGACATGTATAACTACTCATATAGTCGGGATTGTCTCCCGCCGTCCTTGAGAGAGGTTAATATCTGTCTTATTCTCAAGAAAGGGAAGGCCCTGGAGGACTGTGCTTCTTACAGACTCATCTCGCTTTTAGTCTCTGATTTTAACATTTTATTGAAGACTCTGGCGTTGAGGTTGGAAAGGGTGTTTCCCTCTATTTTTAAGGAGGATTAGACGGGCTTTAAAAAGTGTCACAGATCGTCTAATAATGTTAGGAGATTGCTTAACATGTTTCAAGTGTGCCAGCGATGGTCAATTCAAGGGTTGGTGGTTTCCTTCAGCACGGGGAAGACATTTGACCGGGTGGAATGGCCGGACCTTTTTTAAACCCTGGATTGGTTTGGCCTGGGTGAAGTGTTTACTACATGGGTAAGAGTCCTTTACAGTGATCCGCTGGCAGCAGTTCTCACTAATGGTATAAGGTCTGATAATTTTAACATTGGTAGGGGCGGTTGGCAAGGCTGTCCCCTGTCACTTTTGCTTGTCACATTGGTGATTGATCCACTGGCAGAGGCCATTTGCGGGGACCCTACTATAGCTGCCCCAAGGGTAGGGTCAAAGGTGCATAAGGTCACATTATATGCAGATGATGTTCTCATTTTTCTTTCAAACTTGGCAGTTTCAGTGCCTGTTTGATACAATGTATTAGTCCATTTGGCTTTTTCTCCAGTTACAAGATCAACTTTTCAAAATCAGAGGCTATGCCTTTGCGAGGTCTTAGGGGAATACTGGACACTGAATGTGGGTTCCCCTTTGTGTGGGCACAGGGAGGCTTTCTTTATTTGGGCCTCTCTGTTACCCCTCGTTTTGATCAGTTATTCAATTTTGTTCATTTGTTTGACCAGATTAAATAAAACCTTCTAAAATGGGTCAGAGGTGGGTACTACAAATGCTGGAGATTAGAGTGGGTGCTGGAAAAGCACAGCAGGTCAGGCAGCATCTGAGGAGCAGGAAAATCAACGTTGTGGACAGTGAGGAGGGCTGTTGTCGGCTGCAAAGGGACTTAGATATGATGCAGAGCTGGGCTGAGGAGTGGCAGATGGAGTTCAACCCTGCCAAGTGTGAGGTTGTCCATTTTGGAAGAACAAATAAGAATGCGGAATCCAGGGTTAACGGTAGGGTTCTTAGTCAGATGGAGGAACAGAGGGATCTTGGGGTCGATGTACATAGATCTTTGAAAATTGTCACTCAGGTGGATAGAGCTTGTAAGAAGGCCTATGGTGTATTAGCGTTCATTAGCAGAGGGATTGAATTCAAGAGTCGTGAAGTGATGTTGCAGCTGTACAGGACTTTGGTTAGGCCACATTTGGAGTACTGTGTGCAGTTCTGGTCGCCTCACTTTAGGAAAGATGTGGAAGCTTTGAAGAGGGTGCAGAGAAGATTTACCAGGATGTTGCCTGGAATGGAGAATAGGTCGTACGAGGATAGGTGGAGAGTTCTCGGCCTTTTCTCGTTGGAACGGCGAAGGATGAGGGGTGACTTGATAGAGGTTTATAAGATGATCAGAGGAATAGATAGAGTAGACAGTCAGAAACTTTTTCCCCGGGTACGACAGAGTGTTACAAGGTGACATAAATTTAAGGTGAAGGGTGGAAGGTATAGGGGAGATGTCAGGGGTGGGTTCTTTACCCAGAGAGTGGTGAGGGCATGGAATGCGCTGCCCGTGGGAGTGGTAGAGTCAGAATCATTGGCGACCTTTAAGCGGCAATTGGATAGGTACATGGATGGGTGCTTAATCTAGGATAGATGTTCGGCACAACATCGTGGGCCAAAGGGCCTGTTCTGTGCAGTATTGTTCTATGTTCTATCTATGTTCTATGTTTCAGAGATGAGTGCCCCTTCCAATGTCATGGCTAGGTTGAGTTGCTCTTTTTAAAATGAATGTTCTTCCTTACTTATTATGTCCTCTGTGGATGCTTCCCTTGTTTGTTCCTAGACAAATATTTTGGAAATTAAATGGCTGGTTTAGTTCTTTTATTTGGCACCATAAGCGACCCCCAATCAAGTTTATAAAATTGCAAATGCCCCAAGGGTTGGGAGGAGGGATCTCCTGGATGTCAGAAGATATTAGTTGAGCTCCCTTCTATCTTTTGTGAATGATTGTGCCTGTGAAGACTCGGTGTCGATATGGTTGGACATTGAGGACTCCCAGGCAAAGTGTCCTCTTATTAACCTGTTGTTTCTGGACAAAATCAGAATAGTTGCAGAACTTTGCAGCAATGCAGTTGTAATTAATACTGTCAAAGTGTGAAGGGCAATGAAACAGATGGAAGGTAATATGTCTAAAACATCTTTCCATACTCCCATAGTTGGTATGCCAGGTTTCCAGCTAGGGATAATGGATCTCAGGTTTAAATCCCAGGCGGATAGGGGACTCTCTTGTTTGGGTGACCTGTTTGAAGATGAAACATTAATATTATTTGATGAAATAACTCCTAAGTATGAATTATCGAGTAGGGACCTCTTCTGTTTTTTTTCAAATAAGAGATTTTATCCAAAAAGAGACTACGCTTCTGATTGAGTGTCGTCGATCTGATATGGAAAAGAGGGTGCTTCAGGCTAAGAGCACTTTCAGTAAGCACTCTCTATCATTTGTTAGGCGGAGGTTCCTCGGGTGACATCAAGCGATTACAGGAGGTCTGGGAGAGAGAGTTAGGGATGGAGATCACTCCGGAAACTTGGGAGAATATTTGTGAGAATGCGAAGGAGATTTCGATATGTAATAGGACCCATGTTATGCAGTTAAAGGTTCTTCACAGTGCTCATCTGGCCCCAGATCGTCTTGCAAAGTTTAAGCAGAGTGCGTCATCAATGTGCCTCAAGTGTAAAATAAATACGGGTACCCTCACTCATTGTTTGTGGTCCTGTCACAGGCTCCATATGTGCTGGAGCGCTGTGGCAGGAACAATAGAGAACGTCTTGGGGACTGAAGTCAAGGTGGACCCGCTTTCTCTTCTGCTCTGTTTGCCGAATTTATCTCCCTTAGATGTACACGGGAAAAAGCTTTTTAGCATCCTCACTTTTTGTGCTCGGAAGAACATTCTGATGTGCTGGGTGTCTGAGAACCCCGCAGCTCTGTCGGGGTGGCATAAGTTGATTATGGAACACATTCCTTTGGACTTTCTTACAAATAGGGTGCACTAGAAACAGACAATTTTGCTTTGTAAGTATATTTATTAGCAAATTTTTTTACTTTACAAACATATAAAATTATTGAAAAATACAATCAATAACAAATATCAGTATAATATAAAGAAAGAAAAACACAAATTACAATACAACTACTGTCTTCTAACTACTAACCTACCCTATAATACAAAACAAACCCTAACACTGTGCAAAGCAACACTAATAAATAAGTAAATAACTAATAGATCAAAAAAGAAAGAAAAGCAAAAAAAAACACAAAATACAGAACAGCTATGCTCGGCGCAGGGCTCCCAAACAAAGGAACGGGAGCATTCTATATATAACTGTACTGTACTCAGGAGACACCCCCCACCCTCCCGGGCCCAGGGCTTGACAAACCTAACCATCCTGGTTAAACAAACACCCTAGTTAAGATAACTGACAAATCTATATCCAAGTAACTCAAGTAGGGCTGCCATGTCTTATAAAAATTGTCTATTGTGCATGGTGCACCATGTTTGTTAAAAAGTCCAAGAGAACGTGCTCCATAATTAATGTCTGCCATCCCAGCAAGCCCGTCGGGTTCTCAGATACCCAATTCACCAGAATATTCTTCCGTGCACAGTATGCAAGAATATTAAATAGTTTCTTCCCATGCCCATCTAAAGATGGTAAATTCGGTAGACCTAAGAGGAGAGATATCAGGTCTACTTTGACTTCAATCCTGAATAATTTCCTGAAGAAGGACTCATGCCCGAAATGTCGATACTCCTGCTCCTTGGATGCTGCTTTTCCAGCAACACATTTTCAGTTCAGTCCTGAATACCCTCCCTATCTCTCCCGCCACCGCGCCCCAATAAACACGAAGCCTGTGGCATGTCCAGAAGCAATGGGTAAGAGTAACTACACTTATTTTAGATTTGGGGCACACTGAAGATGCCCCTTTTTTAAACTTCGCAGACTGTCTGGTGCCAGATGAGCCCTGTGCAGGACTTTTAACTGCATAGCACATGTCCTATTTCAGATTGAACATGCTCCCATATGTTCTCCCATCTTTCAGAAGAGATCTCCACTCCTAGCTCTTGCTCCCAGACCTCATATAACCAGTTAATTTCCTGCCAGACCCTGTCACCCTGAAGGCGATAGAGGGCACTAACCGAAAGGGTGCTTGTGGAGCATGGCAGCAGCCTCTCTGTCTCGGGCTTATAGGGCTTAGTGAGAAGGGTAGTCTTCTTCTGGATGAAATCCCTAACCTGAAAAAACTGGAAAAGATCTCTGCTGGGCAACCCGTATTTGCGGCTCAGTTGCTCAAAAGACATCATAACCCCTCCTTCAAACAAGTCTCCCAACCTAGAAACTCCTCTAGCTGTCCATAGTTTGAACCATGAGTCCATCATCCCTGGTTGGAACCCTGGGATGCAAGTGGCAAAGTTTTGGATAAACAACCCTCACTCTGACACATCGCCCTCTGTGCCTTGACTGTACTAATGACAATGGGATTCCGGCAGTGGTCCATAACTGTCCTCATCTTATCCATGAACAACAGGTTTATAAGAGGGCACTTTGCCTGGAAGGCGTCAATATTCAGCCATATTGAGTTTGGATTTTTACCTCCCAATCACAGACAAAGGACAGCGGGGAACTCAACTGATACCTCCTGATGTCTGGGAAATCAACTCCTCCCCCTCCTTGAGGCAACTGCAATTTAGTAAGTTTGATGAGGGGCCGCCCATGATGCCAGAGGAAGGAACCAAACCACCCCATAAGCTTCCACAGCGTGGACCTGGGAAACATTATAGGGAGCATACGCATGGGATAAAGCAAACGAGGAAGGACATTCACCTTAATGAGAGATATTCGGCCCCGCCATGAAATTGGAAGAGCCTCCCATCTCTGGAGATTTTGCCTAATATTGTCGAGCAAGTGAGCAAAGTTAGTCCGAAATAACAGATCAAACTTGGGGGTAATAAAAATGCCTAGGTTTTGGAACCCTGCCTGTGACCACTTAAAAGGAAACTTAGGGCCACCCTCAACTTCTGGCACATCCTTAAGGTTCCCCAAAGGCAAAGCCTCTGATTTTGCAAAGTTAATCTTATATCCTGAAATAGCCCCAAATTAATTGATACATTGTATCAAATGGGGTACAGAGGTCATCGGGTTCGATAAAAACAGAAGGACATCATCCGCATACAGTGTAATCTTGTGTGCCCTTGATCCCACTTCCAGAGCAGTTATGTGGACGTTCTGACCAATGGCCTCTGCCAGTGGTGCTATCACCAACATAAACAACAATGGTGAGAGGGGACAGCCTTGCCGACTACCCCTACCAATCCTAAAATTCCCAGACTTCACCCCATTGGTGATGATTGTGGCCAGAGGGTGGCAATATAAAACCTCCACCCACCTAGCAAAGACCCCACCCAACCCAAACTGTTCTAAGACATAAAAAAAATACAGCCATTCCACCCGGTCAAATGCTTTCTCTGCATCTAAGGAAATCACCAACCCCTGAATCGATCGTTGCTGACAAGCGTGGACCGTATTCAGCAACCTTCTAGTATTATTAAACCACTTATGGCTCCTTACAAAGCCTGTCTGGTCCTCTTTAATAATATGGGGCAACACCCTTTCCAATCTCAGCACCGGGATCTTGGACAGAATCTTGAAATCTGAATTTAATAGAGAGATGGACCTGTATGAGGCACAATCCTCAGGAACCTTCCCCTTCTTAAGAATTAAGGAAATATTAGCTTCTCTCAAAGATGGTGGTAGGCATTCATGCATATAGGAGTGATTGTACATCTCCAACATCAGCCCTGACAGAATCCCTTATAAAACTCACTCGGGAGACCATCAGGGCCAGGCACTTTCCCACTCTGAAGTTGCCTAGCTGCCTCCTGTATTTCCTGATCTGTCAAGGGGGCATTAAGGATAGAGGCCTGTTCCAAGGTTACCTCTGGGAGGAACAGGTTCTTACAAAAGGTTTCCATTTAGCACTCCTGTCCTCACAACCTTCAGACCGATACAGTTCAGAATAAAAGCTCTAAAAAGCCTCATTAATCTTTTTAGCATTTTTTTGTAAGGACCCCGGCGCTGTCTCTGATTACAGTAAGGGATTGGGGAGCACGCTTTTTCCTAGTCAGGTGCGCTAAATACTTCCCTGGCCTATCCCCATATTCGAACAGCTTTTGTCTAGCAAAAGCAAGTTCTTTCTTTGTGTTTTATGTCAGTATTGAATTCAAGGCAGCCCGGAGAGCCATGATCCGCTGTAGCTTAGTCACCGAAGGCCACGCAATATGTGCCACCTCGGCGGCTTTCAACCACGTCTCAAGTAGACGCTGCTGTTCTTTCTCCTGTTGTTTCCGGCTAGCTGAGTAGGAAATAGCTAATCCCCTAGCAAAGGCTTTAGCAGTCTCCCATAGCATAGACGGACTACTAGCCATGCCTGAGTTGATAGTCAAGAATTCCTGAAACTTCCTCACAAAGTGTTCCACAAATTTGGAATCCTTAAGCAAACAAGGGTCCAAATGCCAGTGCCACAAACCTAGCCCTTCACTCTTGGCCTTAACCTTCAAATATAGTGCCGCATGATCAGGGATAGCTATATTCCCAATTCTACAACCATAATTGAATCCAGAAGGGCCGAGGGAGCCAGAAAGAGGTCAGTCCTCGTGTGACACTTACGTGGGTTTGAAAAAAAGATGAAGTCCCTGTCAGTAGGGTGAAGACCTCTCCAAATAGCCACCAGCCCCAACTCCTCGCATAAGTCAACCACCTGCTTCACCTGTGAAGAAATAGTTGGGGGCCCACAAGGCAACCTGTCCACTGTCGGATCCATAAGACAATTAAAATCCACCCCCCCCCCCCCATAATAATTTGCTGTGTTCCAAAAGCACTCAACTTAGAGAAAGCACTAATCAAACATTTGAGGGGATGCGCCAGAGGACGCATTTAAAATGCCATATTCCTCCCCATGTATCAGGGCTTTAAGTATCACAAACTGTCCCTGCTCATCTTTCGCCTGCTCTAATAATGTAAACAGAAAATTTTTCTGAATAAGTACTGCCAGTCCCCTACTTTTAGTAGTAAAGGATGAAAAGAATACCCAGTCATAACCCCCCTATTGTAATTTCAGGTGTTCCCCATCATCAAGATGGGTTTCCTACAACAAAGCAATATCAACCCCTTCCCTCTTAAGGATTGTAGAGGAAAATTAACAAATTTAACATTTACTGTGCTTTTCAAAATTTAATACTGTGCTGAACTTTGCAAACACTTTGCAGTCAAGGAGGCAGCTTGTCTTTGTTTGAACTTTGTAAACATCCAAGCTAAGGGAAAACATAAGAACAGTATGTCCACAACAAGGGAATGAGAAAAATAACAAGTCTTCCCAATCTTTGACCTTGAGAGCGTGATGAGAATGGTATAAGAAGAGTATCTGAATTATGCTCAAGTGCCCTTATACAAGGCATCTTTGCCAAGTGTATTGGTCCCTCTGCAAGCAGAGCTTAAATAATAATAAAGTTCTTTTTCTTTGCTCTTGCTAATAGTTGAGTCGAGTCAATTTAATTTCCACGACAGGCTAGAAAGCACTTTTTCCTTTTAACAGGCGAATTACTTCCCTTAATATTCCAGGTGCACCACTTAATAAGGCACTTAGCCAAATCCCCTTTCAGAGACCCTTGAATTCCTTGGAGGGAGAACCCTGTTTACAAAGC
Organism: Hemiscyllium ocellatum; assembly: GCF_020745735.1. Lineage (NCBI taxonomy): Eukaryota > Metazoa > Chordata > Chondrichthyes > Orectolobiformes > Hemiscylliidae > Hemiscyllium > Hemiscyllium ocellatum. The sequence goes on along the minus strand of NC_083422.1, from coordinate 2,432,367 downwards.
ACTGAGCACAAGTAAATAAAGACTCTTAGAGCTGAAGAACTATATATGCAAAAACTACTCTATCATAACTATAAACAACTATTGCTACCAAAAAACTACAAAGAAAACCCACTATAAAACCTCAAATGAAAGGCTCTTCCCCTGCCCATTGGGGGCACTCACCCTACCCATCCCCTCCTTCACAGCTCCTTCAAACCCAGACTGTGCCCTAGCCTTCGGCCAGAAAAAAAACAAGGAGATGATCCTTAAATCAACAGAAAAAAGACCAAGTTAGGATGAGCACTCCACCCATCCCTGGCTTCATGTCCCGCCTACTTGTGATTAAAAGAGAAACAGAACAAACCAAAAAGGGGGGAGACAACAAAGAACGTCCACAAAATTTCCCATCAGAAAATCAAGTTATTAAACAAAGGATCAACTTATTCCAAGCTTTCTTCCCTCCTTTCCGAAAAAAGAAGTTATTAGGGAGAAAGAAAGGAATAAAAAAGGAAGGAAAACATGGGGAAAGAAGGAAAAGAGAACAAACATTAACCCTATTCTTCAGGCCAATCCGTCTGTTTTAAAGTGTCTACACAGGTTTTAGCTTTATCCACTGAGTCAAATATATAAACTGAGTCCTCGTGGCTGAAATGTAGCACTGCAGGGTATCTCATGGAATACTGGATGCCCAGGTTCCTCAGCCTCTTTTTAAATTAATCAAACTTCTTTTGAATTACAGCTGCAGAGAAATCTTGGAAAAACATGATTTTTGACCCGTTGTACAGCAGTGCCTGTGGATCATTTCCCAGTAATCTAGAAGCTTCTATCACTTTTTGCTTGTCCTTGTACGAGGTCATCAAAATGGTTTTGCAAGGCCCGCACCTCTTGCTCCAGCACCTGGATTTGACTGGATGAGGACTCCATCGCAGCTTCCAAGGCCTTAGTTCAACGCTCCACCTCCTCCAGCCACATCCCGAGGCCCTGGATCTCCTGCTCATACTTCTGCAAAATGGAAGCGATAGATTGGACCTGGGCACGAATCTCCCCAAGGATCTCCTCAATCGCAGCCTCAGCTTTCAAGGTAAGTCTCTCCATCACCGCAGCCAATTCCTGTGAGTCTGTCAGTCCCCGGGTGGTTCAGGAGAGGCTGCTGCTGCAGTCTCTGGTGTGATAGGTGCTGCAGGGGAGTGTCCTCCCTGCTGTTGTTTGCTCACTCCTTTTCCTTTTGGCATCAGCCCCACTCCAAAATATGAACAAATATGTGTTCTGTAAGGTTTTAAACTAATAATTCCACCACATAAGTTGGCCAGGGAGGGCAAAAAGCACCAGTATGTCTTGGCTGTTTGGCAGAGCTGTCCACAGCAGTTCTACAGAATCACCGCCATCTTGTCGAGTCCAGAAACCCACGCAGACACGGGGAGAATGTGTAAACTTCACGCAGTCACCTAAGGCGGGAATTGAGCTCGGGTTCCTGGTGCTGTGAGGCAGGAGTGCTAACCACTGAGCCAATGATGTTGACAGGGCTTTCTGTGATACCCCCTGTGTCTATTCCCACCGCCTCTTTCCTCTCTCCATCCCCAGCTGATAGCGAAACCCCCTTCATATTCCTAACCCCACCTGTCCTGGATGTTAGCTGCACAAGTCACCACTTTGGGCTCTATCTGAGCATTTTACAGAATCTGTGCCACCCTGTAGCACTGGCAGCAAATCAGTAAATAACCTTCACACTGTTGGAAATGGAGGAGGAGCAAGTGAAACATGAAGGAAGTTCAGAGAAAGGTGAAGGGAGCTTAGAGATCAGAGGTGTCAGGTAACAAAGGGATTGGGAATGGTTGTAGAGAAGACTTGGAGTAGATTCAGAGAAAGAACAGAATAAAACTGAGCTCTGACTGAAAGCATAACAATGAAAAACTAAATTATAGACATCGGGGATGGGAGGAGGTTGAAGTATCACAATGGAGGAAAGTGTTCATAGTCGGATGTTAATGAATTGTCCTGAAAGACTTAAACAGAAAGTGAAGCACTGTTTCTGCAGTTTACACTGGGCTTTGCTGGTACATTACAGCAGACACAGGACAGAAACGGGAGCTGGGAATTCAGATTTTGTAGAGAGCCAGGCCACCAGTCTCTCTCAGTAACTCGAACCATAACTCCAGAAGCCACAGCAGGCTCTGAGCTCTTGTTCTCTGGGTGATTAGTGGACTGGATTATTGATCTAATGCAAAGTATCCATGACAACACCAAAACATCGCAACTGAGACACTGTTCTGTTTTGAATAAAACACAAGATTGGAAGACAATCTGAATAACTGGGAACTGCACACTAAACTGATCCACGGGCTGTTCCCAGTTGGGGGAGGTTATTCTATTGTGTTTCTGTTCGCCGAGCCGGGAATTTGTGTTGCAGACGTTTCGTCCCCTGTCTAGGTGATATCCTCAGTGCTTGGGAGCCTCCTGTGAAGTGCTTCTGTGATCTTTCCTCCGGCATTTATAGTAGTTTGAATCTGCAGCTTCCGGTTGTCAGTTCCAGCTGTCCGCTGCAGTGGCCGGTATATTGGGTCCAAGTCGATGTGCTTGTTGATTGAATCAGTGGATGAGTGCCATGCCTCTAGGAACTCCCTGGCTGTTCTCTGTTTGGCTTGTCCTATAATAGTAGTGTTGTCCAAGTCGAACTCATGTTGCTTGTCATCTGAGTGTGTGGCTACTAAGGATAGCTGGTCGTGTCGTTTCGTGGCTAGTTGGTGTTCATGGATGCGGATCGTTAGCTGTCTTCCTGTTTGTCCTATGTAGTGTTTTGTGCAGTCCTTGCATGGGATTTTATATGCTATGTTGGTTTTGCTCATGCTGGGTATTGGGTCCCTTGTCCTGGTGAGTTGTTGTCTGAGAGTGGCTGTTGGTTTGTGTGCTGTTGTGTGTCCTCGTGGTTGTAGTCGTCTGGCTGTCCATTCAGAAATGTTCTTGATGTGTGGTAATGTGACTAGTCCTTTGGGTTGTGGCATGTCCTTATTCCATTGTCTTTCCCTTAGGCATCTGTTGATGAAATTGCAGGGGTATCCATTTTTGGCGAATACATTGTAGAGGTGTTCTTCTTCCTCTTTTTGCAGTTCTGGTGTACTGCAGTGTGTTGTGGCCCTTTTGAACAGTGTCTTGATGCAACTTCTTTTGTGTGTGGACCTGACAACCGGATGCGGCAGATTCAAACCACTACAAATGCCGGAGGAAACATCACAGAAGCGCTTCACAGGAGGCTCCCAAGCACTGAGGATGTCACCTAGACAGGGGACGAAACATCTGCAACACAAATTCCCAGCTCGGCGAACAGAACCACAACAACGAGCACCAGAACTACACAATCTTTGCACAAGCTTTGGAGGTTATACTGTTTACCAATTGATATGAGAGTGTTCCTTGATTCCTGTGTTCTTTGAACATTAGGAAGTTATATTCCACTACTGAGACTCAGGGAAAGCCTGTTGCCTCTGGTTCTCGATTCAAGATCCACCCTCCGAGGTTTAAACACAGAAATTAGAAGTTAACGTCAGTTAGATAAATGTAGAAAACCCTGCGGCACTGCATTGAGGAAGTGTAAAGACAAAAGTTGCTGGAAAAGTTTGGCAGGTATGGCAGCGTCTGGGCAGAGAAATCAGTGTTAACATTTCGGGTCCGGTGACCCCTCCTTGGAACCTTAGCGAATGGCCTTTGAGACTTCACGTAACCTACATGGATGGACCATCACCCTGGGAATATAACCTCCTGATACTCTCAGAACACAGGGACCAGGGAACCCTCTGATATTAACTGGGAAACAAGGGTGAGCAACTCATAGACTTAGACATCTATTATCTGCAAGCAGAAGGCAGCTCACTACCATCTAATCAAGGGCAATTGGAGGGGGGGGGTCAATAATTGCTCGTCCACAACTCGGAAGTCAAAAAAGAAAAGGGAACTGAGGCACAAGGTCAAATTGATAAAAGTGGATTCTTTAGGATGGATTTCAGGAGAATGAAAGGCATGGAATGTGCTCTGTGAATCAATGTTGGCTAATGCCTGTGAATTGCTTGGTTCATTAGCCTCTGGAGAAGGAATGTGATAATAACCTGAATTAATCACATTGGGTCTTAGGAAATAATACTGAGGTTCACTGTAACCAATCAAATGGGGCCAAACCCACTCCAGAAACAGCAGTGAGAAAGGACAACCCATGAGAATGAAGCCACAACTCAACAATTAGACCTTCAGTCTCAATTATTATGTCTTCTTTTTGTCTTACCCTCACTCCTTCCTTCACAGTCAAATTTCATCTTGTTCGCAATTCACAATGCTCTACTGTTAAGTGTGTCTAGTTCTCTTGCTATTTTCTCTCCAAGGGTCTAGGTAGTGTCATGGCAATACCAAAGTCATCCAGTGTTTTTGACCAATAACATGAGAATGTGGGTTCAAACCCTACTGTGGCAGATGATTAACTTTAATTGGAAAATCTGGAATTAAAATCTAGCCCAAATGTTAACACTGTTGATTGTCATAAAACCCACATTAAACCCAGTTGATGAATATCCTTTAGGGAAGGAAATCTGACGTCTTTACTCGGTCTCGTCTACATGTGATTCCAGACTCACAGCAATGCAGTTGACTCTAAACTGCCCTAAAAAGGTCAAGGGCAATTAGGGAGAGCAACAAATGTTGGACTTGCCATCTGTACAAACTAAAAACAATATGTCATTGTAAAGGGCCTCGTGTGTTTATCTGAGGCATCTTTTTTTTTAAAGATATTTTTATTAGAAATTTAATATTTTGACAGATTTACAAAAATAAACAGAACTTTCAAGCACAAACATTAATATAAAAATAGATCTTAAATATATAATCATCAAAATTCAAAGGAATGATACTAAAGAAGAAAGAAAAACAATGAAACTCAGTTAACTACTAATCTAATCCACAATTATCCAGAGTGTATAGTTGAGTCACTTACATCCTTCAAACAAGAGAAAATGTTCTCTAATACACTCGTAACAGTATAATAAAAAGGAAACTATTTCCAAACAATAAGAACAAAAAAAAAACAAAACATGTTTGAATGGAGATCTGAGGCATCTTATTCTATTCAAAATCTAGTTCTTCAAAGTGTTATATTTTCTGATCCTTTTCCTCACCATCAGCAGGGAGTGTGGGTAGGAGGAATATTGTTTTTTACTGAAACTGGATGTCCCCAGTAAGGGCCTCATGGTAGAAGTCACATGACCACAGTGCTAACAGGAGACACCATTGTCCAGTGTTGCATTTCTCTTCCCAACAACACACAACTGATCTTTTTGCTGTCATTCATTTGTTCTCTTGCTCAGTCTGTGAAAGGTGCTGTCAATACTGTGCCACATCTGAAGGGCAGTTCCAATGTTTAAAAGCTGAGCTGAAGTAAAGACCTTGAGGAAATGTTATGTCTCAATGAGATGGTGCACTGAAAATCAAGATCCTGTAGACCTAGAGTCATCACAAAAGTTCAACATTCAACAAAAAATACACAGAATTCCCCAATGTACCTCTCTTTTAGAGTTATTTGACAGAAAGCATGGATCAGAATTTCGTACCTAACAAGAATTACAATTACATGCCTTGATTTGGAGGTGCCGGTGTTGAACTGGGGTGTACAAAGTTAAAAATCACGCACCAGGTTATAGTCCAACAGGTTTATTTGGAAGCACTAGCTTTTGGAGCACTGCTCTTTCATCAGGTGGTTGTGGAGTATATGATCGTAGGACACAGAATTTATAGCAAAGGTTTACAGTGTGATGCAACTGAAATTATATATTAAAAAAGTTAAGGTTGTTTGTTAAGACTGTCATCTTTTGGAATGGGCATGCTGGTTTCAGTTCTTTCATAATTAAATCCCAGAACTTAAAGTTACATTCTCAAGTGAACTTTAACAATAGGTACCATGTTGGCCCAGATAATGTATTGAAGGTATGTGGTGCCCTGTGTGAGGCTGTCTGTGCCCCAATGTTCAGACTGATTCTAATCTAAAAAAGGGATGTACAGAATATTTCATGGATTCATGCAGTTTTTGAGCAAAATAAAATGGAATTCTGCAAATACAAATTCACCCCACAAACTTGTGTGTGTGTGTGGGGGGGGGGGGGGGTCACGTGTGGGCACTTGTGGGGTGGGGGGGGTGGGTGTGGAGAGGGGAGGTGTATGAGTGTCTGTGAGAGAGTGTGTGTATGTGTGTGCGTGTGAGTGTAAAAGGATATATACCTGTGAGAGGATGCATGTCTAAGTGTGGGAGTGTGTGTGTGAGTGTGAGAGAGAGCTTGTGTATGAGAGAGGGTCTGCGTGAGTGGATGGGTCTGTAGGATTGTGTGTCTGTCCGTCTGTCTGTAAGTGTAGTGCAGTGGGGTCACTTGTGGTGTGATATGAACCCAAGGTCCTGGTTGAAGCCTCACACCATGTCACACCACAGGTGTCCCCACTGCACTCTACACAGACACAGACGCACACACTCTTACAGACCCATACACTCAGGCAGACCTTCTGTCATATCCAAGCTCTCTCTCATACGCTCAAACAAACACCTCCACACTCACACACGCACCCTCTCACAGATGTATACCCAATTACACACACACTCTCTCACAGACACTCATACCCCCACCCCCCACCCCATGCGCACACACCCACATGCATACACATATATAAGTTTTTGGGGTGAATTTGTACTTGCAGAATTCCATTTTTTTTGCTCAAACTGCATGAATCCATGAACGATTCTGTAAATCCCCTTTTTATATTAGAATCAGTCTGAACATTGGGGCACAGACAGCCTCACACAGGGCACCTCACAGCACCTGGCCAACATGGCATTTATTGTAAAGGTTCACTTGAGAATGTTAAAAATCACACAACACCAGGTTATAGTCCAACAGGTTTAATTGGAAGCACACTAGCTTTCGGAGCGACGCTCCTTCATCAGGTGATTGTGTCCGAAAGCTAGTGTGCTTCCAATTAAACCTGTTGGACTATAACTTGGTGTTGTGTGATTTTTAACTTTGTACACCCCAGTCCAACACCGGCCTCTCCAAATCATCACTTGAGAATGTAACTTTAAGTTCTGTGATTTATATGAAAGAGCTGAAACCAACTTGCCCATTCTAAAAGATGAGAGACTTAACAAACAATCCAGGTCTTTTTCAACATATAATTTCAGTTACATCACACTGTAAACTTTTGCTATAAATTCTGTGTCCTATGATCTTATACTCCACAACCACCTGATGAAGGAGCGGCTCTCCGAAAGCTAGTGCTTCCAAATAAACCTGTTGGATTATAACTTGATGTTGTGTGATTTTAAACTTATTACATTTCTGATTTACTGGGATTAGTTTTTCACTAATAATGAGACATGGGTTCATGAGATGTGGTTTATTGTCATTAAAACACAAGATATATACATACAATTCTACGAAACCCACTGTTACCTCTAATTTCCTGAGTAACCTTACAGTTCTTAAATCACTATGTCCTTACAGTGGTTTAAAATCTGCTTGCAAGTGTGTTACGAAATGGGTATTCCCCCTCCTCCCCAGCTTAGTTTAAACCAGCAACACAAAAAGATTTACCCTGTGCAGTAATCTATGAAAATTTGAGAGGGCAAGACTATATGGACTTCAGTAAGGCGTTCAACAAGGTTCCCCATGGGAGACTGGTTAGCAAAATTATTCCCTCATGGAATACAGGGAGAACTAGCCATTTGGATACAGAACTGCTCAAAGGTAGAAGACAGAGGGTGGTGGTGGAGGGTTGTTTTTCAGACTGGAGGCCTGTGTCCAGTGGAGTGCCACAAGGATCAGTGCTCGGTCCTCTACTTTTTGTCATTTACATAAATGATTTGGATACGACCATAAGAGGTATAGTTAGTAAGTTTGCAGATGACACCAAAATTGGAGGTGTAGTGGACAGTGAAGAGGGTTACCTCAGATTACAACAGGATCTGGACCAGATGGGCCAATGGGCTGAGAAGTGGCAGATGGAGTTTAATTCAGATAAATGCGAGGTGCTGCATTTTGGGAAAGCGAATCTTAGCAGGACTTATACACTTAATGGTAAGGTCCTAGGGAGTGTTGCTGAACAAAGAGACCTTGGAGTGCAGGTTCATAACTCCTTGAAAGTGGAGTCGCAGGTAGATAGGATAGTGAAGAAGGCATTTGGTATGCTTTCCTTTGGTCAGAATATTGAGTACAGGAGTTCGGAGGTCATTTTGTGGCTGTACAGGGCATTGGTTAGGCCACTGTTGGAATATTGCATGCAATTCTGTTCTCCTTCCTATCGGAAAGATGTTGTGAAACTTAAAAGGGTTCAGAAAAGATTTACAAGGATGCTGCCAGGGTTGGAGGATCTGAGCTACAGGGAGAGGCTGAACAGGCTGGGGCTGTTTTCCCTGGAGCGTCAGAGGCTGAGGGGTGACCTTATAGAGGTTTACCAAATTATGAGGGGCATAGATAGGATAAATAGGCAAAGTCTTTTCCCTGGGGTCGGGGAGTCCCGAACTAAAGGGTATAGGTTTAGGGTGAGAGGGGAAAGATATAAAAGAGACCTAAGGGGCAACTTTCTCCCGCAGAGGGTGGTACGTGTATGGAATGAGCTGCCAGAGGAGGTGGTGGAGGCTGGTACAATTGCAACATTTAAGAGGCATTTGATGGGTATATGAATAGGAAGGGTTTGGAGGGATATGGACTGGGTGCTGGCAGGTGGGACTAGATTGGGTTGGGATATCTGGTCGGCATGGACGGGTTGGACTGAAGGGTCTGTTTCCATGCTGTACATCTCTATGACTCTATAACTATCCCAAAGGTCATCATTTAAAGTAAAAATTTGCAACTTTATTTCTTAAAGTCTAACAGAAAATAATTAACTAACAACTATTTACAACTCCTTTCTCTAACCTATCTTTTACCTTCCCCTTCTACAATACTAATCCGATAAAACCCCTGATTAAGATTTACCAGAAATTCAAATTTCAAAACCAGCCAGCTGTCAAATCTTCTCTTTATACCTTCCTCTGTTTTATTTTCTTCTTCTTAGGGATCATATTTCACAGGTCACTGATAGATAAAGGTACCTTTCAGAGAGCTATTCTGTAGCCAGTCTGTATGTATTGATGGCTTTGCAGTTCTCCCCCCAACTGTTCAATTTTTTCTGGTCTTATATACCCTCAAAACATCAGATTGTGTCATTGACTTTTAATATTGCAAATATACAAAATTCAAACTTGATTGGAATTTGGTATTTTTCAGGGTATAGTTTAAGCTGATTAGCCTAATTTGCATTTATGTCTGTCTCCAGGCAACCAGCTACACTAACTGTTGGACCAAAAGGTTACATTGTATCTTGTTCAGAACACTTGATGCTGTCAGATAGTTCTGCTAGCTGTTAACTTTCTTAAAGGTACAGTATACCCACATCTTCCTAACTAATGCAAAGCAGATGTATTCAGGGATGTGTAAGTTAGGTGCATTAGTCGGGGGGAAATGTAGAATAGTAGGATGGGGGAATGGATCTAGGTGGGTTATTCCTTGGAGGGTCAGTATGGACTTGTTGGGCCAAATGGTCTGTTTCCACACTGTAGGGATTCTATAAAGATGGTAAATGAGTTGATACTACCCCGGTTATAGCAGCTGAACTGAGGCTGTGTCTGTTCTCCTTGCTCCCAAGGTTCCTACCTCTTGGGCTGACATTGTTTCTGGAGTGTCAGCCCCTCTGATTTGTGTGGCCCCTTTAAGTATTGTTCTCTGGTTCATTCCAAAGTACAATGACTTACTACTTACTATGTCAACATGATAACCAACATGCAGCTTCCTCCTATATAATTACAATGACACAATCCCAATGAGGAAGGGCTCACGCCCGAAATGTTGATTCTCCTGCTCCTTGGATGCTGCCTGACCTGCTGCGCTTTTCCAGCAACACATTTTCAGCACAATCCTAATGACACAATATTATCTACGTATATCAGTTCCTCCATGTGGATGAGTTTCTGTCCCAGGAAAAGGCGTTACAAAAGACCGTATAGGATAATGTAATCTCCCCATTTATTGAGCTGACTCTCAGCTGTCTCAAAAACAGTTCTACTGAAATTCTGATCTGTTGTTCCATCCGAAACTGCACAGCATTATCTCATCAACATCTATTCAATATAGTCAATCAAGGTAAATGGCTCGTATTTCTGTCTGACTTGATTCAATTTGACAGTGAATTCTGCAGGTTTCTTGGTTATCTATCTAGGTTCCCTTCCCAGCATGCTGTTCAGTTGGCCAATTTTCCCCACATGCCATTCAGTTGGCTAATGCTGCTTTCATTACCCCAGATGAGCTGTTGTCTTATTTAGATGGGACATTCCACTACCTTCACTATTTATTACCAATAGACTCTAGCCACAGAAAAATGATTATGAACTGTTGACATGAACTATACCAATTAAATTGTAACTCACTGATTAACTCCCTCACCACACACACACACACACACACACACACACACACACACACACACACACACACATAGAGACAGGGAAAACAAAGGGGTGTGATGGGCATAGAGAAGGCAGTTCAGTGGCTCCTGACCACAGGGTTCCATGGGACAGTCCATTGGCTGGTTCACATTTACAAAGTCTCTGGCTTACCGGTTAGGAGATGCAGCAATATGTGAGGGAAAATGTAAACTGGCTTTCTACAGATTTAAGATGGTTTTTGATGCATAGCAAAAGCACCACTCCTTTCTTTCCAGATTGCTTCTCATTCAAATATTTAAACATCTAAGCTGTTCAGGTACCTTGGAGCAAATCACATAATTGTTGGTTGGCAGGAAATTTTTCTCATTGATAGATGGTGACTAGACCGCAGACCAATCAGCTATTTGTTCCTGGCCCAAATCTTTATTTGTACATAATCCCATGGCTCCAACTTATTTGTAACCAGAGTGCTTGAACCAGCACAGTGTAAACAGCACTTTCAATTAGCATCTTTTTCCTTGCTTTAAAAAAGTGCAGTAATCCTTCAGCAATCCTTTTAAAACAGTTCTTTTCCCACATCAGTCCACAATCAAATAATAATTAAATAGCTGGTATCCTTCTCAACCACTCAGGACACACAATTGTGCTTATACACACTCACTCGTACACATGCATACACACACATGCAGTCACACACACGAACAGATGCACTCGCGTAATCACAAACACAGACACATGCACTCACATACACACATGCACACTTCACACAGGTACAGACATACACACATACACAAACAGACATGCACTCACACACAGATACATTCACGCAAACAATCACACAAAGACACACACACTCAGACACAAATAAGCACACACAGATGCACAGTCACTCACAGGCACACACACACAGGCACACTCAGACACACATACTCATGCATTCACACACATGCAAAGACATACACATGCTCATACAAGAACACACACATGCCCACTCACACATATTATCTATGCAGTTATGGTCTCACACACAGGCACATGCACATATAGATACACTCACACAGGCACACAAATACTGACAGACACACATACATAGGCCCACAGACTACAAACATATATACACTCTCATGGACACGCACACACAGATATATACTATCACAGAGCACACACACAGAAACACATGCACTGACACACACTGTCACGGATACACTCCAATGCAGATTCTATCACACACAGGCATACACCCACAGGACTGTGTGTGTGAAATGGCGTCTGTGCCGATGTGTGTGAGGGATCTGACACTATTAGCAAAAGCGGAGACAGTGAAGGCAATTGATAATGTGAAGATTGAGGGAGTGGGAGGTGCTCTGCCTCTATAATAGGCACACGAAACATTCATGAATGCACCATCTCAAACACACTCTCTTGGATGCACATTCACACACAAACAGCCTCTTACACACAGACATATTCACAGACACATGCAGGCTCAGCCACTCGGCACACTCACAGACATAAAAAAATCACACTTTCACAGGCATCATCTCTCACATGAACCCTACAATCATACACTCACACAGATAGACACATGCAAACACACATACACACACAGATGTACACCTTCATGGACATTCTCCTACCGACACAATCACACACAGACACACTCACATACAGACATACACTCACACACAGTCTACATCTGCTCGCATAGACACACTGGTATACATGTACATATATACACACATGAAATCACAGTCTCAAACACAGAGAGAATTGAGTGGAAAGAGTGGGCTTAAAGTGGTGGGTGGGGGGGAAGGGGAGGGACCGGGACATTTGGCCTTGCATCTTTGGGTGACCATCCTCCAAGGTGGTCTTCGAGACAAGCAACAACGCAGTGTGGCTGAGCAGAAGCTGAAAACAAAGTTCAGTATCCATGGGAATGGCCTCAGCTGGGGTGTTGGGTTCATGTCACACTACAGGTGACCTCACTGCATGATAGACACACACACACACACACACACACACACACACACACACACACACACACACACACACACCCTCCTACATACTCTCACACCCACGCAAACCATCCCTCACACACAAGCTCTCTTTCATATGTACACACATACACTTCCTGCACTTGCACCAACACACACACCGTCTCACACATACCTCATTACACTCACACTTAACCAAGCTTACACACACAAACTCGATCATAATTAGGAGATGCCAGTGTTGGATTGGGGTGTACAAAGTTAAAAATCACACAACACCAGGTTATTGTCCAACAGGTTAATTGGAAGCACTAGCTTTCGGAGCGTCGCTCCTTCATTGTGGAGGACACAATTGTAAGACACAGAATTTATAGCAAAAGTTTACAGTGTGATGTAACTGAAATTATACATTGACAAATATCTTGATTGTTGAGTGTCTCACCTGTTAGAATGACCATGATAGTTTCACTTCTTTCATATGTAAATCACGAAACGTTTTTAAAAAGTTGCATTCTCAGGTTAACTGTAACAATTGGTGTCAGCCCAGATAAGATGTTAAGATCTTGATGGTGTTATCCCCCAGTGTTCTCTGTCTGTGCTATAATGTTTAGACTGATTCTAATCTAAAAACTGAATTAACAGAGTCTTACATGGATTCATGCAGTTTTTGAGCAAAGTACAATGTAACTCTGCAAGTACAAATTCACCCCACAAACGTATATGTGCATGTGGGATTTTGCGTGTGCGTGTGCGTGTGTGTGTGTGTCTGTCTGTCTATCTGGGGTGGGGGTTCTGAGTGTATATATGTGTGTACATGAGTGTAAAGTGTCTAAGTCTGTGAGAGGATGCATGTGTGTGTGTGTAGGAATGTGTGCGCGTCTGGGGTGGGGGGTTGTGAGTGTCTATGAGAGAGACTGTATATGTGTGTGTGAGTGTAAAGTGTCTAAGTCTGTGAGTGGATGCATGTGTGAGTGTGGGAGTGTGTGTGTGTCTGTGTGCGTGTCTGTGTATACAGGTGTCTGTATGTATGTGTGTGTACAGGAGTGCCTGTGTGTGTATGTGTATGTATAGTGCAATGGTGGTCACCTATAGTGTGTCATGAACCCAAGGTCCCAGTTGAGGCCCTCCCTACTTAGCTATCAGCCTCTGCTCGACCACTTTTCTCTGCTGTCTGTCCTGAAGTCCACCTTGGAGGATGGTGACCTGAAGGTCTGAGCTTGAATGTCCTGGACCACCGAAGTGTTCCCCAACTGGGAGGGAACCCTCCTGTCTGTTGATTGTTGTGCGGTGCCCATTCATCCGTTGCCGTAACCTTTGCTCAGTTTCACCAATGTACCATGCCTCAGGGCATCCTTGCCTGCAGCGTATGAGATAGACAACGTTGGCTAAGTCGCATGAGTACCTGCCACATACAAGGTGGGAGGTGTCCACACCACTCCCCACCTCTTCCTCCGCTACATTGATGACTGCATTGGCGCCACCTCATGCTCCCGCGAGGAGCTTGAGCAATTCATCAACTTCACCAACACATTCCACCCTGACCTTAAATTTACCTGGATCATCTCTGACATCTTCCTCCCCTTCCTGGATCTCTCCATCTCCATTAATGACGACTGACTTGACACTGACATTTTTTACAAACTCACCGACTCCCACAGCTACCTGGATTACACCTCTTCCCACCCTACCTCTTGCAAAAATGCCATCCCGTATTCCCAATTCCTCCGCCTCTATCGTATCTAATCCCAGGAGAACCAGTTCCACCACAGAACACATCAGATGGCCTCCTCCTTTAGAGACCTCAATTTCCCTTCCCACGTGATTAAAGATGCCCTCCAACGCATCTCATCCACATCCCGCACCTCTGCCCTCAGACCCCACCCCTCCAACCGTAATAAGGACAGAACGCCCCGGTGCTCATCTTCCACCCTACCAATCTTCGCATAAACCAAATCATCCGCCGACATTTCCACCACCTCCAAAAAGACCCCACCACCAGGGATATATTTCCTCCCCACCCATTTCCACCTTCCGCAAAGACCGTTCCCTTAGTGACTACCTGGTCAGGTCCACACCCCCCCTACAACCCACCTTCCCATCCTGTCACCTTCCCCTGCCACTGCAGGAACTGTAAAACCTGCGCCCACACCTCCTCCCTCACCTATATCCAAGGCCCTAAAGGAGCCTTCCACATCCATCAAAGTTTTGCCTGCACATTCACTAATATCATTTATTGTATCCGTTGCTCCCGATGCGGTGTCCTCTACATTGGGGAGACTGGGCGCCTCCTAGCAGAGCACTTTAGGGAACATCTCTAGGACACCCGCACCAAGCAACCACACTGCCCTGTGGCCCAACATTTCAACTCCCCCTCCCACTTTGCCGAGGACATAGAGGTCCTGGGCCTCCTTCACTGCCGCTCCCTCACCACCAGGTGCCCGGAGGATGAACGCCTCATCTTCCGCCTTGGAACACTTCAACCCCAGGGCATCAATGTGGACTTCAACAGTTTCATCATTTCCCCTTCCCCCACCTCACCCTAGTTCTAAACTTCCAGCTCAGCACTGTCCCCATGACTCGTCCGGACTTGTCCTACCTGTCTATCTCCTTTTCCACCTATCCACTCCACCCTCTCCTCCCTGACCTATCACCTTCATCCCCTCCCCCACTCACCTATTGTACTCTATGCTACTTTCTCCCCACCCCCACCCTCCTATAGCTTATCTCTCCACGCTTCAGGCTCTCTGCCTTTATTCCTGAGGAAGGGCTTTTGCCCGAAACGTCAATTTCGCTGCTCCTTGGATGATGCCTGAACTGCAGTGCTCTTCCAGCACCACTGATCCAGAAAGAGGGTTTGTCAGTCTGACAGAGCATTGGGACACAGACAGACTTCACATCTATTGTTCAAAAAGCTGAGCTAACTTGATAATGTAATTTAAAAGAAGTTCTGGGATTTACATATCAAAGAATAGAAAAAACAAAAGATGAAGGTTTTAATCTGAGATTGTATACTGTATCACACTGGACTCATTTGGCTATAAATTCTGTGAGCATGATCTTATACTCTACAACCACCTGATGAAGAAGCAGCGCTCTGAAGGCTAATGCTTCCAAATAAACCTGTTGGACTATAACCTGGTTTGCCTGATTTTTAACTTTGCGCTTTACTGATAGTGTCATATTCCTCTCCATTAGTAAACGCAGTACAAAGAGCTAATTAAGTATTCTAGCCTTGCACCTCTCAGAACACATTACCTTCATTGTCCCCAATAGAAGAATGTTGATCATAATCTTAATCAGCCTTTGTTCTTTTTCACTTCCATGTCCTACTTCCCACTTGAAGAATCTACATCATACACCCTTTTTCGATTGTATCATAATCTCAATCTCTTTCTCATCCAGAGAACCCTGATTTTGGCTCCTCTACATTTCATCCTTGTCAGAATGTAACCAGCGTGCACCTGAAGCATCTCTTGTTATATTCATTCACGGCAAGTGAATGTTGCTGGCACATTTATTGTCCATCCCTGGCTGCCCTTGAGAAGGTGGTGCTGAGCTGCCTTCTTGAACCGCTGCAGTGCATCTGTTGTAGGGAGACCCACAATGTTAGGGAAGGAATTCTAAGATTTTGACCCAATGATGCTGAAGAAACAGGTGATTTATTTCCAAGTTATGATGGTGAATAGCTGGGAGGGGATCTGGCAGGAGGTGATACCTCTTAAATATCAAAAATGGTTCCTTTACAATTCTTCTTGTCAACCTTGGTTATATTTTATTCTGACCAAAGCCCACCCACCCCACATGGGATTAGCCTTCTCTAGTCAAGGAATTCTAAATTATATTATTCTGACAATTGCGAACTGATATAAGTCACAATCGCGTTCCCAAACCAATGTACCCTGTGAGATGGAGCAGTATGGCACTGTGCCTGAGGTTCCCCCCTCCCCCACGCCTGGTTCAACTGGGTGAGAGGACAATTCCCAGCCCATCTGACCCGCCTCACTAAAATAGTCCTGAATCTTAGCTTTTTCTCTGGTGGTTAGGCTTGGGCTGCAGTTGAGCTCACTTCCTAGATACAGAGTGTAAATAGCCACAGGAGTAGGTGAGTCCTGAGAAGGGCTAGTTAGGCCTCACTGGGGTGGCACGCTGGAAATCAAGTCCAATTATTGTCACAAAAATTAAATTATTTTCTAGAAGTATAGAAAGGTTGCCCAAATTAGATGCAGGTTGACAGAATGCCCAGATAAAAATTCTGTACAGAACAAGGATTACTGTTCATCTCAAACAAATAGGTTCCAGCTACAAGTTAATAATAATGGACCTTCTACATACAACTTACAAGATAACATGCAAACCCCTTATAACACCCCCATTATACATGCAAATAAACAGATGCTGCCAGACAAATGAACATTGATGTCATGGGTGCAAGGAAAATCCAGGAAGACCCTTGCCCAGACAATTCACTGATGAATTTTGACTTGTCGAGAATGATTGTGGATCTCCCTCTCTCTATCTCTCTCTCTCTCTCTCTCTCGCTCTCTGTTTTTTACTTCCTCGCATACAGTATTAACTTATCCAGCCTCCCTACTCTAGATGGGTAAAAGACTCTCCATCTCTGAATGATTTTTGACACTGTGTCAAATATCCCTTTCCTTGATCTCCAGTATACAATCAATCAACAAATTGTCAAAGAATTATTGGGGAGAGGAGCTTTGCAAACTTGTTGTATGAACAGCAAAAATCTTCAAATCAGTCAAAGTGCACACAGCTTTATTTAAAAGGATTGTGCAAAAATGCGACATTGGGTGAGACAGGAGGCCAAGCCAGTGTCTAGGTTGATGAGGGTGTCAATGGGCTGTGGACAGGAGCAGGAGGGACAGAGCTTCCCCGGATATGGGGAAGAAGCCTGAGGCACTGACCAAGAAGGTTGGTTAGAGGGAGCTATGGAGTTGAGTAGCTCCCACCTGGCACACAGGCCATGGGAACATACAGGAGGATGCAGTTTAATGGATGAAGCAGGTCAGGGAAGGTGAATATGTTTGCTCGTTCCCTATATCCCGTGATTAAACTTCATAAATAAACCCATCCTCAATGATGGAAGAGCCCAGCACACCAGTACAAAAGGTAAGGCTGAAACATTTGTAACAATTTTCAGGCAAAAGTGCTAAGTGGGTGATCTATCTTGGCCCCCTCCAGTGGCCCCCAGCATCAGTCTTCAGCTAATTTGACTCACTCCACATGATATCAAGGAATGGTTGGAGCCACTGGATACTTCAAAGGCCCTGACAACATTCTGACAATAGTACTGAAGACTTGCACTCCAGAACTTGCTGCTCCCCTAGCACAGCTATTCCAGTACAGCTCCAACATTTGCAATAATCCAGCAATGTGGAAATCGCCCAAATATGTCATGTACAAAAAAAGCGGGAAAGTCCAACCTGGCCAATTACCATTCCATCAGTCTATTCTCGATCATCAGTTAAGTAGTGGAAGTGTCATCAACAGTGCTATCAAGCAGCATCTGCTCAGCAATAACCTGCTCACCCATGCCCAGTTTGGGTTCTGCCCGGGTCACCAGTTCCTGACCTCATTGCAGCCATGGTTCAAGCATGGACAAAAGCTGAATTACAGAGATGCAGTGAGAGTGACAGCCCTTGACATTAAGGCTACATTTGACCGAGTGTGGCATCAAGGAGCCCTAGCAAAACTAGTATCAATGGGTATTGGGAGGAAAGTCTCCGCTGGTTGGAGTCATACGTGCATATAGGAAGATGTTTGTGGTTTTTGGAGGTCAATCATCTTAGCTCCAGGACATCTCTGCAAGAGTTGTTCAGGATGATGTCCTAGGCCTAACCATCTTCAACTGATTTATCACTGACCTTTCCTTCATCATAAGGTCAGAAGTGGATATGTTTGCTGATGATTGCACAATGTTCAGCACTGTTTACAACTCCTCAAATACAGTCATATTCAAATGCAACAGAATCGGAACAATATCCAGGCTTGGTTTGACACATGACAAATAACATTCATACCACTCAAATGCCTGACAGTGACTATCTCCAATATGATGCAATCTAATAACTACCCTTTGACATTCAAATGTGTTACCATCACTGAATCTTCCACTATCAACATCCTTGGAGTTACCATTGACCAGTAACTCAACTGGACTTGCCACATAAACATAGTGGCTACAAGAACATGTCAGAGCTGAGGAATACTGCAGCCAGTAACTCACCTCCTGAACTCCCCAAAGTCTGTCCTCCATCGATAAGGCACAAGTCAGAGTGTGATGAAATACTCCCCATTTGCCTGGGTAAGGAGCTTGACACCATTGAACGAAGCAGCTCACTTTGATTGACGCTACATCCACAAGCATCCACTCCCTCACCAATGCTCAGTAGCAGCAGTGTGTACTATCTACAAGATTTGTAGATGCCGGTGTTGAACTGAGGTGTACAAAGTTCAAAATCACACAACACCAGGTTATAGTCCAACAGGATTATTTTGAAGTACTAGCTTTCGGAGCGACACTCCACGGTCACCTGATGAAGGAGCAGCACTCTGAAAGCTAGGGCTTCCAAATAAACCTGTTGGACTATAACCTGGTGTTGTGTGATTTCTAACTATCGACAAGATGCAATGGAGAAATTTACCAAAGATCCTCAGGCAGCACTTCCCAAATCCACAGCCATTTCTATCTAGAAGAACAAGGACAGCAGATTCATGGGAGCACCACCACCATCAGGTTCCCCTCCAAGCCACCCACCATCCTGGCTAGGAAATATATCAGCTGCAAATGTGTTGCTGGTCAAAGCACAGCAGGCCAGGCAGCATCTCAGGAATAAGGAATTCGACGTTTCGAGCATAAGCCCTTCATCAGGAATGAGAGAGAGTAGCCAAGCAGGCTAAGATAAAAGGTAGGGAGGAGGGACTTGGGGGAGGGGCGATGGAGGTGGGATAGGTGGAAGGAGGTCAAGGTGAGGGTGATAGGCCGACGTGGGGTGGGGGCGGAGAGGTCAGGAAGGAGATTGCAGGTTAGGAGGGCGGTGCTGAGTTGAGGGAACCGACTGAGACAAGGTGGGGGGAGGGGAAATGAGGAAACTGGAGAAATCTGAGTTCATACCTTGTGGTTGGAGGGTTCCCAGGCGGAAGGTGAGGCGCTCCTCCTCCAACCGTCGTGTTGTTATGTTCTGCCGGTGGAGGAGTCCAAGGACCTGCATGTCCTCGGTGGAGTGGGAGGGAGAGTTAAAGTGTTGAGCCACGGGGTGGTTGGTCCGGGCAGCCCAGAGGTGTTCTCTGAAGCGTTCCGCAAGTAAGCGGCCTGTCTCCCCAATATAGAGGAGGCCACATCGGGTGCAGCGGATGCAATAGATGATGTGTGTGGAGGTACAGGTGAACTTGTGGCGGATATGGAAGGATCCCTTGGGGCCTTGGAGGGAAGTGAGTGTGGAGGTGTGAGCGCAAGTTTTACATTTCCTGCGGTCGCAGGGGAAAGTGCCGGGGGTGGAGGTTGGGTTGGTGGGGGGTGTGGATCTGACGAGGGAGTCACGAAGGGAGTGGTCCTTGCGGAATGCTGATAGGGGAGGGGAGGGAAATATATCCTTGGTGGTGGGGTCCGTTTGGAGGTGGCGGAAATGACGGCGGATGATACGTTGTATGCGGAGGTTGGTGGGGTGGTAGGTGAGAACCAGTGGGGTTCTGTCTTGGTGGCGGTTGGAGGAGCGGGGCTCAAGGGCGGAGGAGCGGGAAGTGGAGGAGATGCGGTGGAGGGCATCGTCGATCACGTCTGGGGGGAATCTGCGGTCCTTGAAGAAGGAGGCCATCTGGGCTGTGTGGTGTTGGAACTGGTCCTCCTGGGAGCAGATGCGGCGGAGACGAAGGAATTGGGAATATGGGATGGAAATATATCACTGGGTCAAATTCCTGAAATTTCCTCCCTAATGGCATTGTAGCCGTTCCTTCAGCACAGGGACTGCAGTGGTTCAAAAAGGCAGCTCATAATGTCTTTCACCAAGTATTTAGGGATGGACAGTAAATGGTCCAGCCAGCACTACCCTCATCACATAAATTAATCATAGAATCATTGAATTCCTCCAGTATGGAAGCAGGCCATTTAACCCATCAAGTCCACCGTGACCATCCAAAGATCCTCCCACCCAGATCTATCTCATCCCTGCAGCCCCTCATTCTGCGTGACTAATCCACCTAGCCTACACAACCCCGGTCACTTTGGGCAATTTAGCATGTCCAATCCATTGAAATTGCACATCTTAGGACTGTGGAAGGAAACTTGGGCACCTGGAGAAAACTCACGCAGACCTGGTGAGAATGTGCAAACTCCTCACAGACAGTGACCCAAAGGTGGAATCAAACCCAACTATCTGGCACTGTGAGGCAGCAGTGCCAACCACTGAGTCACCATGTCACCCTGGTAATCATTAGAAATCATTATTTTTTTCCATCTCTCTGTCTTGTTCAACATTTTCCCTCCCAATCACTCTGCTTGCAGTTACAACCACCCTTCACCTCCCAGTTATAGAATCCAAGCTTTGACTTCATCTGCTTTCTGAAATGGAATTCACTGTGATGTTGGGCTGTATCAGTTTGAATGAATCCTGAGAAAATCCTGGCATTGGCCCATTTCTGTCTGAACCTCCTTGGTACATTGATACCATAAATCTGAACAATTTGTAAATTCCTAGATTCCATGGGAGCAATCATTATATCCTGTACATGGGGGACTCCAATCAGAAAGGAGTATTATTGATCCTAATCACCCTGCATTTGGAGCATTGCGTTCTGTTTGGATCTCCCTATGTAATATTAGAAGCAGTTCAGAGAAGGAAGACTAGGTCAATTCCTGGAGGTGAACCTATTGAAATATAAAGGGGCCTGACAGTGGATGTTTTCCTTGTGCTGAGGTCTAGAAATTTGAGGCACATTATCAAAATAAGGGGGTCTCCTAGTAAAGATGACTGATTGAGGATGAACTTGTTCTTTCAGAGAGTCATTAATTGTTGGAAATTTTTTTCTCAGAGAGCAGGGCAGGATGGGTCACTGGGGATGTTCAAGGCTGAGTAAGACAGATCTTGTGTTTGACAAGGGAGTCAAGGTAACAAGGAAAATAGATAGCGTAAGCAGTAGGATAGACTGATAGGGAGATTAATCAACAGTATAGGTTTCCTGTAACAACAAGTATGTGATACAAGTTTGAGATATGAATGTGTAGTATGATTGGATGACATAATCACATGTTCTAGTTGGACTATGATTGGATAATACGTGTGTCTGAGTTTGAACATGTTTGGATAATATAGTCACGTGGACTACCTTGGAATGAGAGTTATGTGCAGAGATAATAATTGAAACGTATACAAGGATTTAATTGGAAGGCATTACTTGAAGACAGAATGAATTGGTAGCTTCTTATCTGTAAGAGTAGTATCAAACCTTTGTTCTTCTGATGAAGATTTGAGTTGCATGCATGAATACACTTATAAAAATAAACATGAGTCCTGTCTGCACAAAAGACCAAATAAGGGGTTATAATTAACCTTTGCCCGAGGGTTGAAGTCAGTGGTGGGGGGTGGTGGGTGTGTGGTGGGTGTGTGGGGGTTGTGGGAGTGGTTGGGGATGTGTGTAGGGTATGGGTAGTGTGGTTGGGAATGTGTGGGGTGGGTTTGGGGGCTTGAGGGTTGTGGGGGTGTTTGAGGTAGGATTGGGTAAAGGGGTTATGAGGGTGAGGTTGGTGTGGTGAGTGGGATTGTGGTGAAGAGGGTATGTGGGGTTGTGAAGTGTGGGGGTGTGGGAGGGTGGGATTGGGTGGTTGGGGTATGGGGGTGAGGTTGGTGTAGTGGGTGGAATTGTAGTGTGGAGGTTATGTGGGGGTTGGGGTTGGGGGTGTGGGTGTAGTGGAGGTGTGGGATATGGGGGTTGGGGGCTGTGGGGATGTTTGGGGTGGGATTGGGATGGGGTTTTGGGGGTGAGATTGGTGTGGTGGGTGGGATTGTGATGTGGAGGGTATGTGGGGGTGGGGTTAGCGTGTGGATGTTGTGGGGAGGTGGGGGTGGGGTTGGGGGGAATTGGGCTATGGAGGTGAGGTTGGTGTGGTGTGTGGGGTTGTGATGTGGAGGGTATGTGGGGGGTGGTGTTGGAGGTGTGGGGGTTGTGAGGCTGTGGGGTGTGGGGGCGTGGGGGCTTGGGGCGGTGGGGGGATGTGAGATGTTGGAGATATGGGGATGAGGTTGGTGTGGTGGGTGGGGTTGTGGTGTGGAGGGTATGTGGGGGTGTGTGGAGTGGGGTTGGGTTGTGTGTGGTGGGTGTGTGGGAGGTGAAGGGGGCGCGAGTCGGGGTGTTGTGGTGGCAGACAGGAAAGAGAAGGTGAGGCAACAATCAGATCTGCCACGATTTTTTCAAATGGCTCAAGGGACCAAAGAGCCTATTTCTTTCTCTTACACTCTTATGATGTGAGGGGAGGCAGAGGTATTTGAAGACAGTGAGTGGAAAACGTGATGCAGAAATAATGATCAATGTGAGCTCAGAAGAAGAAAGGACCTGGAACAGAGCAGAGGGAAGATGTTGAGACAGACTTAAGGCAAGTAAATGGTTGGGAGACGGTCAGCAGTGACCATTATACCTAAACATGTCAGGCTCAAGCAAAAAATAAAATACTGAACATGGCTGAAATACACAACTAATTAAAGACAGCAGTCTTGTTGAATTGCAGAGAGGAGACTGGGGAGGGCAGGTTGAGGGAGAAAAGATTGGGGAGGGCGAGGTGAATCAGAGGAATGAGTGAACATGGATTCAGATTCACAGCAAAGGAGCCATGAACCATCTCTAAGTGCACACAATTTCCCCAACTATTCCAATAGAGTAACTGTAGATGAATAATTGAAGACACTCAATACTCAACATTGTCCAAATTTGAAACTTTTGAGAGGAGTGTGCAGTTGTTAAGATATTGGGAGCACGGGAGAGTGCCGCCTGAAAAAAATGGCATAGTCCAGGAAACACACTTGTGTCAGCACACATTTGCTTCAAGGTGTGTGTCAGTGACCCTGACTGACCAATGATTGTGTGAGCTGGAAGAGCACGGGCGATATGGTCCTCTATGGTAGCATCTCTATTTGCCTTGTGACTGTTTTCAGACACCAGAGTGGATTCTTGCCCTTCTATCAATGCTTGTATTTTGCTTTTTAAAGTATTTTATGGTTTATTTTTCCATTGGGGGTGGGTGTTGGTGGCAAGTCATACAATTATTACCCATCCTTAATGGCCCCGTGTAGGCAGTTAAAAGTTTGCTACTTTGCTGTGATATCCTGCATAGACTAGACCGGGGTAAGAATGGGAGGTTTCCTTCCTTAAACGATATTTGTGACAACAATTGTTAGTGGTTGTCATCATCACTGTTATTGAGACAAATTTTAAAATCCAGGTTTATTTAAATGAATTGAATTGAAATTCCACCAGCTGTGGGAACAGGATTTGAATCTATCCCCCCAGAGCCTGGGACTCTAGATTACTGCGTACTATGTTACCACCACACCAATATCTTCTTCATTCCAAACTGCCTAGTTTCAATCTTGTTTCTTCTCCATCACCCTGAACATTTAATCAATATTTAAACAGGCCAGTCCCAAACATGCTGATGCCTCCATTCCCTCAGGAATAATGGTCACCTACATACTCACACGATGAATTAGCCTTTAGATTTGATAAGGAGAAAGTGAGGACTGCAGATGCTGTAGATCAGAGTCAAAAAGTGTGGTAATGGAAAAGCACTGCTGCTGATGCTGCCTGACTGGCTGTGTTTTTCATCGCCACACTTTTTGACTTTAGATGTTATAAGCCTGCCCTACACATCACATTCAATCATGTTATCAGCAACAGATCTTGACCTACTCAGAACCTTCACCCAATGGACTCCTGAGATACACTGATCACTTCTATCAGATGCTCAGAATTTGTGAATGTGGAATTCCAACTTATTGGAGAAAATGAACCCTAACAGTTTGATTAGCATTATTGATCAGCACTAAAATATCATAAAAGACCGAAATATCATTGCTAGTTTTCTCTTCTGAGCCTTGCCATGCCCTACATCCCTTTCTCTAGAATAGAGCCGGGCTAGATAACAGACACGATGGGCTGAATGGCCTCCTTCTCCTCTGTGATTCTGTGTGATAATAATTCCTGTCTCTTGAATGTGA
The DNA here is from genome assembly GCF_020745735.1 of Hemiscyllium ocellatum. NCBI lineage: Eukaryota > Metazoa > Chordata > Chondrichthyes > Orectolobiformes > Hemiscylliidae > Hemiscyllium > Hemiscyllium ocellatum. The sequence goes on along the minus strand of NC_083422.1, from coordinate 2,407,675 downwards.
TCTTGGCCCTGGTAAAAGTTCACTTCTTAAGAAAGCTTTCAAATGTGCAGAAAAGATGGAACTAACTGTGTTTACCTTTTAAGTAGGAAGCAGCTGGGGATTTTACCTCAACGCTCATCATTGGGAACTGTAATATCGAAGGTGAATTACTTGGGTGAATTGTTTATACTGGGACAGTTGTTCATTGCAGTTTGGTTGATCTAAAATGTGATTGATCTTTGGATGAACTCAAATGTTATAGTATTTCCATCAATGCCCACATGATTCCGTTTATAGAATCTGTTGCTAAAAAAGTTTTCAGTTATGTCATTCATCACCAGGATATTCATATTTTCCCACATGAAGCTGAACCGATCATAGGAAAACTTTCCTTCGTGATCAATCAGAAATTGTTCTGATTTCCCACATCTGGGTCGCAGCCATTTCTCCATGACTTTGACAGTAATAAACCATTGTCCTTATTAAATATTATTGCACAAAAATGGAGCCTGGTGCCAGATTTTTGAAACGTAGGATGACAGATGTGGAAAATGTAAATCCGTGGTAACTATCTACGGTAACACACTCTTAACTGTGTTAAAAGTCACAAGGCAACAGAAGGACGTGATGGTGCCCTCTGATACTTTTACAAATGTCATAATTCTCTCCTATCTCTTCTGACATTCATATTCCCTTCATCAACCATACTTGGATTTTTGGCAGCATTTTATACTGCTGGGAATTGGGCAATCTGTATGTAACCTTAAAGCAATTTGCTATTTTCCCTACTCTGATTCTTATTACCCAATATCAATAATTGCTGCCTAATATTCCGTTGGGAAATATCAGGTTTTGTTAAAAGGAATCAACAATGCCCTTGACTAGATAAATGACAGATTTACTAACTTCCCAGGGAACATTGCTTCAGCATGTTCCACTTCCAGTTTCATCTGTATGTTTTTCATAGAAGGTTCATTCATCATTATAGGTATCTCACTAGACACAAGATTAACACGAATCACCGAATCCCTGCAGTATGGTAATGGGTCATTTGACCCAACAAGCCCACACCAACCCACTGAAGAGTATCCCACCCAGACCCATTCCCTTACCCTGTTACTCTACATTTCCCCTGACTAATGCTCCTTACCTACACGTCCCTGAACACTGTGGGTAATTTAGCGTGGCCAATCCACCATGACCTGCACATCTTTGGACTGTGGGAGAAAACCAGAGCACTGGAGGAAATCCCCGCAGACACGGGCAGAACGTGCAAACTCTATACAGACAGTCAGCCAAGGCTGGAATTGAACCCAGGTCCCTGGCACTGTGAGCCACTGTGCCACTCCATATAATGTTTCTACATGCTAAATAAAAACTATGAACTATGGATGCAGGAAATCTAAAACAAAACGGTTCGGAATGGTTCTTCTGTAGAAGGGCCATTGAGCCTGAAACATTAACTCTGCATTGTCTCAACAGTTTTCCCAGCAATTTCAGTTTCCATTTCATACTTTTACATGCTTTAGTCTTGAATTAATCAGCACTTTGTGGTGAATTAGAATTACATTTTTTTACCAATCTTTTGCACATACCATAAAATGTAAGCACAAATGAAGCCTGCATAGTTAAAAGAGTTAAAGGTCTAATACACTTGACTGAGTTTTTTGGAGAAGTAATGAAGAGGATTGATAAGAGGGCAGAGCAATGGATGTGATTTGTATGGACTTCAGTGAAGCATTTGACAAGATTCCTCATGAGAGACTGGTTAGCAAGTTTAGATCTCATGGAATAAAGGGAGGAAAGGCTGAGGGCCTTGAGGCTGTTCTCGTTAGAGAGAAGAAGGTTGAGAGGTGACTTAATAGAGACATATAAAATTATCAGAGGTTTAGATAGGGTGGACAGGAAATCTGTCCTTTAAGAAGAGCCTTTTTCCAAGTATGGGGATGGCAAACACAAGAGGACACAACTTTAAAGTGAGGGGAGATAGGTATAAGACAGATGTCAGAGGTAGTTTCTTTACCTGCAACGGTAGTAGATTCGCCAAGTTTAAGAGCATTTAAGTCATCATTGGACAGGCAAATGGACATACATGGAATAGTATAGGTGGGATGGGCTTCAGATTGGTATGGGGTAAAAACAATGACTGCAGATGCTGAAAACCAGACTCTGGATTAATGGTGATGGAAGAGCACAGCAGTTCAGGCAGCATCCAAAGTGCAGCGAAATCGACGTTTCGGGCATAAGCCCTTCATCAGGAATAAAGGCAGAGAGCCTGAAGCATGGAGAGCTAAGCTAGAGGAGGGTGGGGGTGGGGAGAAAGTAGCATAGAGTACAATGGGTGAGTGGGGGAGGGGATGAAGGTAATAGGTCAGGGAGGAGAGGGTGGAGTGGATAGGTGGAAAAGGAGATAGGCAGGTAGGACAAGTCCGGACAAGTCATGGGGACAGTGCTGAGCTGGAAGTTTGGATGAGGTGGGGGAAGGGGAAATGAGGAAGCTGTTGAAGTCCACAATGATGCCCTGGAGTTGAAGTGTTCCGAGGTGGAAGATGAGGATTCTTTCTCCAGGCGTCTGGTGGTGAGGGAGCGGCAGTGAAGGAGGCCCAGGACCTCCATGTCCTCGGCAGAGTGGGAGGGGGAGTTGAAATGTTGGGCCACGGGGCGGTGTGGTTGATTGGTGCGGGTGTCCCGGAGATGTTCCCTAAAGCACTCTGCTAGGAGGCGCGCAGTCTCCCCAATATAGAGGAGACCGCATCGGGAGTAATGGATGCAATAAATGATATTAGTGGATGTGCAGGTAAAACTTTGATGGATGTGGAAGGCTCCTTTAGGGCCTTGGATAGAGGTGAGGGAGGAGGTGTGGGCACAGGTTTTACAGTTCCTGCGGTGGCAGGGGAAAGTGCCAGGATGGGAGGGTGGGTTGTAGGGGGCGTGGACCTAACCAGGTAGTCATGGAAGGAACGGTCTTTGCGGAAGGCAAAAAGGGGTGGGGAGGGAAATATATCCCTGGTGGTGGAGTCTTTTTGGAGGTGGCAGAAATGTCGGCGGATGTTTTCATTTATGCAAAGCTTTGTAGGGTGGAAGGTGAGCACCAGGGGCGTTCTGTCCTTGTTACGGTTGGAGGGATGGGGTCTGAGGGCGGAGGTGCGGGATGTGGACGAGATGCTTTGGAGGGCATCTTTAACCATGTGAGAAGGGAAATTGCAGTCTCTAAAGAAGGAGGCCATCTGATGTGTTCTGTGGTGAAACTGATCCTCCTGAGAGCAGATACGGAGGAATTGGGAATACGGGATGTCATTTTTGCAAGAGGTAGGGTAGGAAGAGGTGTAATCCAGGTAGCTGTGGGAATCGGTGGGTTTGTAAAAAAATGTCAGTGTCAAGTTGATCATTTTTAATGGAGATGGAGAGGTCCAGGAAGAGGAGGGAGGTGTCAGAGATGGTCCAGGTAAATTTAAGGTCAGGGTGGAATGTGTTGGTGAAGTTGATGAATTGCTCAACTTCCTCGTGGGAGCACGAAGTGGCGCCAATGCAGTCATCAATGTAGCGGAGGAAGAGGTGAGGAGTGGTGCCGGTGTAATTACGGAAGATCAACTGTTCTACGTAGCCAACAAAGAGTCAGACATAGCTGGGGCCCATACGTGTGCCCATGGCTACCCCTTTGGTCTGGAGGAAGTGTGAGGATTTAAAGGAGAAATTGTTAAGGGTGAGGACCAGTTCGGCCAAATGAATGAGAGTGTCGGTGCAAGGGACTGTTGGGGACGTCTGGAGAGGAAAAAATGGAGGGCTTGGAGGCCCTGGTCATGGCGGATGGAGGTGTAGAGGGATTGGATATCAATGGTGAAGATGAGGCATTGGGGACTGGGGAAACAGAAGTCTTGGAAGGAGGTGGAGGGCTTGGGTGGTGTCTCAATGTGGGGAGTTCCTGGACTAGGGGAGATAGGACAGTGTCGAGGTAGGTAGAGATGAGTTCAGTGGGGCAGGAGCATGCTGAGACAATGGGTCGGCCAGGGTGGTCTGGCTTGTGGATCTTGGGAAGGAGGTAGAATCGGACAGTGTGGGGTTCCTGGACTATGAGGTTGGAAGCTGTGGGTGGGAGATCTCCTGAGGTGATGAGGTTCTGTATAGTCTGGGAGATGATGGTTTGGTGATGGGGGGTGGGGTCATGGTCGAGAGGGCAGTAGGAAGAGGTGTTCTTGAATTGGCGCTTGGCTTCAGCAGTGTAGGGGTAAGTGTGCCAGATTACCACTGCGCCCCCTTTATGCACTGGCTTGATGGTGAGGTTGGGATTGGAGCAGAAGGATTGGAGGGCTGCACGTTGTGAGGGTGAGAGGTTGGAGTGGGGGAGGGGGGTAGACAGGTTGAGGCAGTTAATGTTCCGGTGGCAGTTGGAAATGAAGTGGTCAAGGGCAGGTAATAGGCCAGCGCGGGGTGTCCAGGTGGATGCAGTGCGTTGGAGGTGGGCGAAGGGGTCCTCGGAAGGTGGGTGGGAATCCTGATTGTGAACGTAATCTCGGAGGCGGAGGCGACAGAAGAATTGTTTGACATAACGGCATGTATTAAATTCATTGATGCGTGGACGGAGGCGGCGCAACATCAAGGGCCGAATGGCCTGTACTGCACTGTAATGTTCTATGTTCTATGTTCTATGTAACTAGCCACTTGGATACAGAGGGTCAAAGGTTGAAGAGAATGGTGGCGGAGTGTTGCTTTTCAGACTGGAGAACTGTGACCAGTGGTGTGCCACAAGGATCAGTGTTGGGTCCACTGCTTTTCGGTATTTATATAAATGATTTGGATATGAAAGTAGGAGGTATAGTTAGTAAGTTTGCAAATGACACCAAAATTGGAGGTGTAGTGGACAGTGAAGAAGGTTACTTCAGAATAGAACGGGATCTTGATCAGATGGGCAATGGGCTGAGGAGTGGCAGATGGAATCGAGGTGGCACAGTGGTTAGCACTGCTGCCTCACAGTGCTAGAGACCTGGGTTCAATTCCCGCCTCAGGTGACTCTCTGTGTGGAGTTTGCACATTCTTCCTGTGCCTGTGTGGGTTTCCTCCGGGTGCTTCGGTTTCCTCTCACAGTCCAAAAATATGCAGGTTAGATGAATTGGCCATGCTAAATTGCCTGTACTGTTAGGTGTAGGGGAATGGGTCTGGGTGGGTTGCTCTTCGGAGGGTTGGTGTGGACTTGTTGGCCTGAAGGGCCTGTTTCCACACTGTAAGTAATCTAATTTAGATAAATGTGAGGTGCTGCAATTTGGAAAGGCAAATCAGGGCAGGACTTATACACTTAACGGTAAGGTTCTAGGGGGTGTTGCTGAAGAAAGAGACCTTGGAGTGCAGGTTCATAGCTAATAGGAGTTGCAGGTAGATAGGATAGTGAAGACGGCATTTGGTATGCTTTCCTTTATTGGTCAGAATATTGAGTACAGGAGTTGGGAGGTCATGTTGAAGCTGTACAGGACATTGGTTAGGCCACTATTGGAATATTGTGTGCAATTCTGGTCTCCCTCCTATCGAAGGATGTTGTGAAACTTGAAAGGGTTGAGAAAAGTTTTACAAGGATGTTGCCAGGTTTAGAGGGTTTGAGCTACAGGGTTGGATAGGCTGGGACTGTTTTCCCTGGAGCATTGCAGACCGAGGGGTGACCTTATAGAGGTTTATAAAATCATGTGGGGCATAGATGGGATAAATAGACAATGTGTCTTCCCTGGGGTTGAGGAGTCCAGACCAAGAGGACATAGATTTAGAATGAGAGGGAACAAATTTATAAGGCAACTTTTTCACACAGAGGGTGGTGTGTGTACGTAATTAGCAGAGGAAGTGGTGGAGACTAGTACAATTACAGCATTTAAATGGCACCTGGGTGGGTTTATAAATAGGAAGGATTTGGAAGGACAGGGGCCGGTGCTGGCAAATAGGACTGGATTAGGTTAGGATATCTGATCGCATGGATGAGTTGGATTGCAGGGTCTGCTATACATCTGTATGACTCTGTGATTCTATGATATTAATCACAGGGTTAAAACTCTATGTAACCAGTAATTTGTGTTCTCAGCCCCTACTGTACACTCTGTACACTCACCCTTGAGTGGCCAAATTTCATTGGAATGCCATCTACAAGTTCGCTAATGACACCACCGTTGTAAGACGTAAATCAAGCAATGATGAGTCGGAATATAGGAAGGAGATAGAGTGCTTGGTGGTGTGGTGCAATGATAACAATTTCTCTCATAATGTCAGCAAAAGAAAAGAACTGATCATTGACTTAATGAAGAAAGGAGGAGGAAATGTCCCTATCTACATAAATGGAGCTGAGGTGAGAGGGGTGAGAGCGTCAAGTTCCTAAAAGTGACAACAATTAACAATCTGCCCTGGATCTTTTGTAGATGTGATAGTTAAGAAGGCACAATAGTGCCTCTTGTTCCCCCGGAGGCTTAGGAAATGCAGCCTGTCCATAAGGACCCTCACCAACCTTTACAGATGCACCAAAGAAAGTACTCTGTCCAGGTGCATAGTGATCTGGTATGGCAACTGTTCTGTCCAGGACTGGAGGAAACTACAGAAAGTTGTGTACATAGCCCTTATCATGAAAGCCAACATCCCATCCATGGACTCTATTTACATGTCTCACTGCCACGGAAAGGCTGCCAACATCATCAAAGATCCCTCCTACCCCCGTAATACTCTCTTCCATCAGGCAGAAGATACACAAGCTTAAACACATGAACTAACAGGTTCAAGAATAGCTTCCTCCCTGCTGTTATCAGACTTCTGAATAGACCTCTCTAATTTCAAATCTAATGTCGACCTTGCTTTTGTGCATCTCCTGTGCAGCTGTAACTTTGCATACCATGCTTTGTCTAAACACCCTGTGATCTGTATGTGCTTGTATGTTATGATCTGCCAGTATTGCTTACAAAACAAAACTTTTCACTGTAATCAGGTTATATGGGCGGCACGGTGGCACAATGGTTAGCACTGCTGCCTCACAGCACCTGAGACCCGGGTTCAATTCCCGACTCAGGTGACTGACTGTGTGGAGTTTGCACGTTCTCCCCGTGTCTGCGTGGGTTTCCTCCGGGTGCTCCGGTTTCCTCCCACAGTCCAAAGATGTGCGGGTCAGGTGAATTGGCCATGCTAAATTGCCCGTAGTGTTAGGTAAGGGGTAAATGTAGGGGTATGGGTGGGTTTCGCTTCGGTGGGTCGGTGTGGACTTGTTGGGCCGAAGGGCCTGTTTCCACACTGTAAGTCTAATCTAATGACAACAATAAATCAAATCAAATACTTTTAATTTGCTCAGGTTATCATTTCTTCAACCTTATCTTCTTCTTCCTCACCTCTCTGCATTGGGCTGTTCATCAAATAATGGTACTTCCATCCTATTAACTGTCCCTTATTCCAGGGTATTGCTCACTCATTATCACTGTTGAAATTCTGCCTGCTGATTTACTGATTAGGTCATACACACTTTTATGACAATTCTGTCTACTGTAATCATGTCATTGCATTGATGGCTGCATCTGGAACTGGACTGTTTTGAAACTTGGGCAACCATTGGATTTTCTGCTCTTTATCTCACTGTAGAATACTTTGTTTGTTCCAGGAAGATCAAAGTGAGTCAGCGTTTCATCAGGATCTTAAGGAGTCATGGAGTCCTATAGTAAGGAGAAGGACTCATGCCCGAAACGTCGACTCTCCTGCTCCTTGGATGCTGCCTGACCCGCTGTGCTTTTCCAGCAACACATTTTCAGCTCTGATCTCCAGCATCTGCAGTCCTCACTTTCTCCTATAGTATGGAGACAGGCCTTTTGACCCAAATTGCTTCATGTCGACCTAAATGTCCATCCACGCTAGCCTCATTTCCTTGCACTTGGCCCATATCCTTCTAAACCTTTCCTATCCATGCATTTGTCCAAATGCCTTTTAAATGTTGTTAACGTACCCATCTCAACCACTTCTGCTGGCAGCTCATTCCATATGCATATGTTTGGGTGTAAAAACGTTGCTTCTCAGGTTTCCAATTATTCTTTCCCCTCTTATCTTAAACTATGCCCTCAAGTTCTTAATTCCACAACCTTTGAAAAAAGATTCAAAATAAACCTGTTGGATGACAACCTGGTATTGTGTGATATTTACCTTTGTACACCCCAGTCCAACATCAGCATCTCCGAATCAGGAAAAAAGACTGAGTGCATTCACCCTCTCCATGACTGAGTGCATTCACCCTCTCCATGACCCTCATGATCTTATGCACTTCTAAAGGATCCCCTGTCACTGTCGTATGCTCTCAAGAAGAAGAAATCCTAGTTTGTTCAACATCTCCCGATAACTCAGACCATTGAGCCCAGGCAACATCCTTGTAAATTTCTTCTGCACTCTTTCCAGTTTAATAACATTCTTTCTATAGCAAGATGACCAAACCTGAATACTATATTCCAAGTGCGGCCTCACCAACGTCCTGTACAACTGCAACATAACTTCCCAACTTCTACACTCAACACTTTGACTGATGAAGGTCAGTGTGCGAAATGCCTTCTTCCCTGCCCTGTGACTTCACTTTCAGAGAATCATGCACTTGAACTCTAAGGTCCCTCTATTCATTACACTCCTTAAGGCCCTACCATTCACCATGAAACTCCTACCTTGATTTGACTTTCCAAAATGCAAGACCTCATGCTTATCAATATTAAACTCCATCTGCCATTTCTCAGCCCACTTCCCCAACTGATCAAGATCCTGCTGAAATTTCTGATAACCTTCTTCACTCTCCCCGATACAGCCTATTGTAGTGTCATCTGCAATGCCTTGTACATTCTCATCCAAGTCATTGATATAGACAACAAACAATAGTGGGCTCAACGCCAATTCCTGAGGCACTCCACGAGTCACATGCTTCCAGTCCGACAAACATCCTTCCACTATTACCCTCTGCTTCCTTCCATCAAGCCAATTGTATATCCGATTTGCCAGCTTTCCTTGGATTCCATGTGATCTATCCTTCCAGAGCAGCCTACATGTAGAAATTTATCAAAGGCCTCACTGGAATCCATATCGACTACATCTACCACCCCGTCCTCATCAACCTTCCGGGTCACTTCATCAAAGAACTCTAACAAATTTGTGAGGCATGATCTCCCATGCACAAAGCCATGCTGACTACTCCTAATCAAACCCAAATGTATGTATATCTTAACCCTCAGGATCTTCTCAATTAACCTACCCACCACAGATGTTAGTCTCACTGGTTTTACTTTGCAGCCCTTCTTAAATAAGGGCACAACATTTGCAACCCTTCAGTCTTCTGGGGCCTCACCTGTGGTTACTGATGATGCAAATATATCAGTCTGGGCCATCACAGTTTCTTCTCTAGCCTCTGATCAGGACCAGAAGATTTGTCCACCTTCATATATTCCAATACGCCAAACACTTCCTGTTGGATATGGTCTGTCCCCAGGATATCACTATTAACTTCCCCAAGCTCCCAAGTCTTCATGTCTTTCTCCACATGAAACACAGAGAAGAAATATTCTTTGAGGACCTTGTCCAAGTGCTGCTGTTCCGCACATACATGTCCACTTTGGTCCTTGAGGGGTCCTATTTAGTCTCTAATTATTCCTTTTCCTTTAATATACTTACCGTACCTGTTTGGATTCACCTTAGTTTTCTCAGCCAAGCCTACCTTGTGCTCCCTTTTTGCCCTCCTGATTTCCTTCTTCAGTAAACTCCTGTATCCCCTAGATACCTCCAGGGATTCCCAGCTTGATCCCAGCTGCCATACTTCCGTTTTTCCACTTAAAAACTCAAAATATCTCATCATCCAGAGTTCCCTACTACTGCCAACCCTGCCTTCACCATTACATGAACATATTAACCTTGAATTCTAGCTATCTCACTTTTAAAGTTTCCCACTTGCCTAAGGTCCCTTTGCTGCAAACAAACTACTCAAATCAACCCCTGCAAGCTTCTGTCTAATTCCATCAAAATTTGCCTTGCGCAAATTTAGAACTTAAACCAGTTTTGTCCCTCTCTATAACTATTTTAAAATTAATAGCACTATGCTTACTGGTCCTAAAGTGCTCCCCCACTGTTACCTCCGTCACCTGTCCTGCCCTAGTTGCCAAGAGTAGGTCGGGTTTTGCCCCTTCCCGAGTAGGACCCTCTATATACTGCTTGAGGAAACTTTCCTGAATGCACATAACAAATTCCACCTCATCTCAGCCTTTAACACTTTGACAATCCCAGTTATGATAATTAAAATCCCCTACTTTGACAAACCTTTTTTTTAGTATAGAATCTCTACCGTGTGGAAACAGGCCATTTGGCCCAACAAGTCCATACTGACCCTCCAAAGAGTATCCCCCCCAGACCCAGTCCCTTCCTATTTTACGTTTCATCTCTGATTACTGCTATGATACTCGCCTTAATCAAAAATGCAACTCTCCCTCCCTTCTTTCCACCACCTCTCTCTTGCCTAAGGCACCTGTAAAGCTGCCAGGCCGTCCCTCCCTAGCCATGTTTCTGTTATGGCTATAATATCCCAGTCCTATCCATGCACTGAGTTCATTGGCCTTACCTGTCAGCCTTCTTGCATTAAAATAGATGCAATCTAATCCAACAGGCATTCCTCACTCCCTGTTGTGTTCCAGCTTGACTTGCCTCTTCAACTTATTATTTCTGATTACCATATCTCCTTCCAGTCTCACACTTACATTTCTGTTGTTGAGGTCCCCACCCCTTTGCCAATCTAGTTTAAACACTCGCTCGCAAATCTGCCCACCAGGAGTTGAAGCCAGGATATATAGCAAAGATGATTCTCGATAGGAGCGAAAGTAACAGGGTAATTGTTATGGGGGACCTTTAACTTCCCCAATATTGACTGGGAATGCTATAGTTCAAGTAGTTTTTGTTCAATGTGAGCCAGGAGGGTTTTCTGGCACAGTATGTAGACAGGCCAACAAGGGGCGATGCTGTATTGGATTTGGTACTAGGGAATGAACCCAGCCAGGTGTTAGATTAGATTAGATTCCCAAAGTGTGGAAACAGGCCCTTCGGCCCAACCAGTCCACACCAACCCTCCGAAGAGTAACCCACCCAGACCCATTTCCCTCTGACTAATGCACCTAACACTATGGGCAATCTTTGGATTGTGGGAGGAAACCAGAGCACCCGGAGAAAACCCACGCAGACATGGGGAGGAATGTGCAAACCCCACACAGACAGTCACCCGAGGCTGGAATCAAACCTGAGACCTTGGTGCTGTGAGGCAGCAGTGCTAACCACTGAGCCACCATGCCACCTCTTAGATTTGGAGGTAGGTGAACACTTTGGCAATAATGACCATAACTCAGCTACGTTTACAATAGCAATAAGTATATACTGCAGGGAAAGAGGTATAAACTGGGGGAAAGGTAAATATGATGTGATTAGGCAGGATTTAGGATGCATAGGATGAGCAGGCAAACTGAAGGGGATGGACACATTTGAAATGTAGAGCTCATTCAAGGAACAGTTACTGCTGGTCCTTGATAAGGCAGGGAGGTAGCTGTGAGAGAGCGAGTCATGGTTTACTAAAGAAGTTGAAGCTCTTGTCATGACGAAGAAGAAGGCTTATGTGAGGATGAGGCATGAAGGCTTGAGACTTATAAGTTAGCCAGAAAAGATCTAAAGAGAGGATAAGAAGAGCCAGGAGGGGACATGAGAAGTTGTTGGCGGATAGGATCAAGGAATACTCTAAAACCTTCTATACATATATCAGGAATAAAAGAATGACTAGAGTAAGATTAGCACTAATCAAAGATAGCAGTGGAAAGTTGTGTGTGGAATCTGAAGATGAAGGAGAAGCGCTTAATGAATACTTTTCATTAGTATTCACATTGGAAAAGGGCAATGTTAGTGAGAATACAGAGATGAGGCTCCAAGATTAGATGGGATTGAGGTTGACAAAGAGGAAGTTTTAGCAATTTTGGAAGATCTGAAAATAGATAAAACCCCTGGGCCGGATGGGATTTATCCTCAGATTCTCTGGGAAGCAAGGGAGGACATTGCCGAGCCTTTGGCTTCAAGCTTTATGTCATCATTGCCGACAGGAGTAGTGCCAGAAGACTGGAGGATAGCAAATGATGTCCCTTGTTCAAGAAGGGGGGTGTTGGATGGGATTGGCAGAGGGGGAGTGCGGATGGTGGGGCTCATGTGCGGTGTGCTGCTGCCTAGCCTCCTCAACAGGGAGTGGACTTATCAGAAATCTTTGAGCCCCAGGGGAAAAGCATTGAATCCATAATCAAATAATCAATTATCCAAATGAAATAGTGCCCGCCTATCTCATTCATATAATCGAGGTTCCTCTGTAAGGCATTTGATCACGTTCCACATGGTAGGCTATTGTATAAAATACGGAGTTTTGGGATTGAAGGCAATTTGCGGTTTGGATTGGTAATTGGCTAGCTGAAAGAAAACAGAGGGTGGTGATTGTTGGGAAATGTTCATGCTGGAGCTCAGTTACCAGTGGTGTGCCGCAAGAATCTGTTTTGGGGCCACTGTTGTTTGTCATTTTTATAAATGACCTGGGATGAGGGCATAGAAGGATGGGTTAGTAAATTAGCTACGATAACACTAAGGTAGGCAAAGTTGTGGACAGTGACGGAAGATGTTTGTGGGTTACACAAGGACATATGTAAGAGGCAAAGCTGGGCTGAGAAGTGGCAAATAGAGTTTAATGCAGATAAGTGTGAGGCAGTTCACTTTGGAAGAAGTAAGAGGAATGCAGAGTACTGGGCTAATGGTAAAATTTTTGGTAGTATAGATGAACAGAGAGAACATGATGTCCAGGTGCATAAATCCCTGAAAGTTGCCATCCAGGTTGATAGTTTTGTTAAGAAGGCATATGGTGTGTTGATGTTTATTGGAAGTGGGGTTGGGTTTCGGAGCCACAAGGTCATACTTCAGCTGTACAAGACACTAGTAAGGTCACACTTGGATTATTGCGTACAGTTCTGGTCACCACATTATAGGAAAGATTTGGAAGCTTTGGAAAGGGTTCAGAGGAGATTTACTAGGATGCTGCCTGGTGAGGAGGAAAGGCCTTATGAGGAAAAGCTGAGGGAACTAAGGCTATTTTCATTGGAGAAGAAGGTTGAGAGGTGACTTAATCGAGCCTTATAAGATAATCAGAGGGTTAGACAGGGTAGACAGTGAGATCCTTTTTCCTGGGATGATGAAGGCTAGGACAAGGGGAAATAACTTTTAATTAAGGGATTTAGGACAGATATTAGGGGTAGTTTCTTCACTCAGAGAGTAGTAGGGGCATGGAACGGTCTGCCTGCAACAGTAGTATACTCGCCAACGTTCAGGGCATTTAACTAGACATTGAGCATACATATGGATAACAATGGAACAGTGTTGGTTAGATGGGCATCAGATTATTTTCACAGGTCGGTGTAACATCTAGGGCCAAAGGGCCTGGACTGCGCTGTAAAGTTCTACGTTCTATGTTCGACCCCTAAATTTCTGTTCTTTTTTCATTGTGGGATGTTGGTGTCACTAGCTTGTCCAGGACTTATTGCCCAATCTTAATTGCCCAAAGGGCAGCGAAGAGTCAGCCACATTGCTGTGGGTCTGGACACACAGGCCAGGCAAGGATTGTAGATTTCCTTCCCTAAAGGATGAACTGAATAGGTTTTTTTCAATAATCGGCAATGCATTACACTCTTATTTCTGGATTATTATTATTATTGTTTCAAATTCCACTCTCTGCCATGGTGGGATTCGAACCCAGGCCCCCAGAACATCACCCAAAAAGCCACAGTTAACCAATGTTCGACCATTTCTGGGTTTTGTGTTCTATTGCCCAAAAGGAATCCATAACTATTGCAATGTTTCGCATTTGTTCCCAGTCACCGTCATGCCTTTTAATGAAGTTATCCACTCTGCTGCAGCCAACACACCATTCATATCTTCATAGTTCCCTTTGTTTAGATCTAAACCTTGGTTTCAAATTGGACTACTTTACCTTCAATCCTGGTAAAGGATTATATCATGTCATGGATAAGTTTTCCTAAAGGACCTCTCGCAGCAGGATTATTACTTAACTACTTCTCATTGAAGAAAACCTGATCCAGGATAGCCTGTTCCCTAGATTAGATTAGATTTACAGTGTGGAAACAGGCCCTTCGGCCCAACAAGTCCACACCGACCCGCCGAAGCGAAACCCACCCATACCCCTACATTTACCCCTTACCTAACACTATGGACAATTTAGCATGGTCAATTCACCTAACCTGCACATCTTTGGACTGTGGGAGGAAACCGGAGCACCCGGAGGAAACCCACGCTGACACGGGGAGAACGTGCAAACTCCACACAGTCAGTCGCCTGAGTCGGGAATTGAACCCGGGTCTCCGGCGCTGTGAGGCAGCAGTGCTAACCACTGTGCCACCGTGCCGCCCACTAAGATGACTCCTTAATGCCCTGGTCTGAAAATCCATACTGTACACATTCCAGAAATTCATCCACCACAGTATTCTTTTAAATTCATTCACGGGATGTGGGCATCGCTGCCTGGGCCAACATTATTTACATCTCCTCAGATGCCCTTGAGAAAGTGCTGGTAAGATGTTGCCTTGAACTGCTACAGTCCATGTGCTATAGGCAGAGACACAATGTATTAGGGAGATAGGTCCAATTACTACATTGACATGCAGATTAAAATCACCCCAGGATTACAGTAGCGCCCTTGTTGCATGCACTCCTGTTGCTTGTACTTTTAACATCCTGTTTTTTGCTATCCCTTACATCATCACTGTTTGAGGCTTGGAGACAACTCTCATTAATGTTTTCCACACATGTTGCTTCTTAGCTCCACCCAGACTGATTCTATATCTAGATTTTCTGTGTCAATAACTTTTCTTACAATTGCACTGATTTCATCTTTCACTAGCAATGCCACCCTCCCTCCTTTTCCTTTTTATCTTTCCTTCTTAAAGATTGGTTTGCCTTGAATATTCACTGCCCAGCCTTGGCCACCCTGCAGCCATGACTCTGTGAATGTCATACATATTCACAGCTATTTGAACTGTTAATTCATCTACTTTATTGTAAATGCTCTGTGCACTCAGATAAAGTACATTTACAAAATACTTTTTTTTATATTTTGCACTTGGTTTGTACTTTGGCCCCATTTGCTGCTAGTCCTTGTTTCTCTTTCAATTCTACCAGATCTGATATCCATTACAAACCCACTGACACCCACAGTCTCGTAGACCATACATCCCCACACCCTGCTTCCTAGTTTCTCCATGTCCATTGTTTCTGTTCTGATGTTGCAGGGACCTCAGAAATGCCCATTTTTTCCCTCAGCTGAGGATTCCCCAGCACTGTGGTTGACAGGGCCCTCAGGACACCTTCCTCCTCCACTCCCAATGCCTCCCCCCAGCCTCACAGCACCTTCCCTTGTAATTGCAGAAACTGTAATATTTTTGCTATTGAAGGAGTCCAGTAACGTTCACCAGACTGATTCCTGAGATGGCAGATGGCAGGACTGACTTATGAAGGAAGACTGGATAAAGTGGGCTGGTACTCACTGGAATTTAGACGAATGGGGAAATGGAAACATATAAAATCCTGATGGGACTGGATAGGCCAGATGCAGGAACAATGTTAGGGAAGCCTAGAACTAGGAGTCACAGTCTAAGAAGTAATCCATTCAGGACTGAGATGAGGAAGAATTTCTTCACTAAGTGAGTTGTGAACATATGGAATTCTCTACCACAGAAAGCTGTTGGGGCCAGCTTGCTAGATATATTCAAGATGGAGCTGGATGTGGCTAAAGGGCATGTATAGAATCCCTACTGTGTAGAAGCAGGTCATCTGACCCAATGACTCCACACAGACCCTCCGAAGAACATTCTGCCCAGGCCCATCCCCTGTAATCCTGTACTTCCCAGGGTTAACACACCTGATCTATACAAGCCTGTAATTTAGCATGGCCAATTCACCTAACCTGCACATATTTGGAGAAAACTGGAGCACCCGGAGGAAACCCACGCAGACACGGAGAGAATGTGTGGACTCCACAGACAGTTGCCTGAGGGTGGAATAGAACCCTGATCCCTGGTGCTGTGAGGCAGCAGTGTTAACC
Organism: Hemiscyllium ocellatum; assembly: GCF_020745735.1. Lineage (NCBI taxonomy): Eukaryota > Metazoa > Chordata > Chondrichthyes > Orectolobiformes > Hemiscylliidae > Hemiscyllium > Hemiscyllium ocellatum. The sequence continues at coordinate 2,391,561 of NC_083422.1, read as the reverse complement.
ACTGAGTCACTGTGCTGTCCCAGTAGAAAGAGGAAGTGGGATACTGAAACTACATGGTCAGCCATGATTGTATTGAATGCCAGTGCATGCTCAAAGGGCCAAATGGCTTACTCCTGCGCCTATTTTCTATGTTTCTATGTAACACTTGCCCATTTAGATTAGATTACTTACAGTGTGGAAACAGGCCCTTCGGCCCAACAAGTCCACACCGACCCGCCGAAGCGCAACCCACACATACCCCTACATTTACCCCTTACCTAATGCTACGGGCAATTTAGCATGGCCAATTCACCTGACCCACACATCTTTGGAATGCGGGAGGAAACCCACACAGACACTGGGAGAACGTGCAAACACCACACAGTCTGTCGCCTGAGTCGGGAATTGAACCCGGGTCTCAGGCGCTGTGAGGCAGCAGTGCTAACCACTGTGCCACCGTGCCACCCACAAAACAAGCACCCTGTCCCTCGCTGGTCTCGAATCACCAGCCTTCCGATTAATAGCCGAACGCACTGATTTATTGAGCCATAAAGACAGGATAGATTTACTTCCTCTTTTATCAACATCCAAGGCCGCAAATACACTTTCCAGTGAAACAGTGGCTTATCTGTACTTTACTAAATCTAGTTTACTGTATTTACTGCTCATAATCTGGTCTCCTCTACATTGGGGAGATGAAAGGCAGACTGGGTGAATGCTTTGCAGAACGCCTATGTTCTGTCTGCAAAAATGGCCCAGAGCTTCCTGTTGGAATAGACCATTTTTGCTAAATTTTTAAATTTTGTTTTGATCTGCCTACCTCTGTCTTGAAAAGCTCTATTCCTGATGAAGGGCTTTTGTCCGAAACGTTGATTTTCCTGCTCCTCGGATGCTGCCTGACCTGCTGTGCTTTTGCAGCACCACTCTAACCTAGACTCTGGTTTCCATCATCTGCAGTCCTTTTTTTTACCAGAACTTCCTGTCACCACCGTGTTCCCTGGCCAACATTTCTGTCTCAGTTTTGCTGCGAGATCTTGCAAGATGAAGAACAGAATATCATATTCCACTTGGGGACCCTACAGCTTTCAGGGTTTAATATTGAGCTCAATACTTTTCTATGTCTTTCTCGTTTGATGACCTTTACTCACTGCCACATCAAAGGCCTATCATGGTATGAGCTGCTTTCAGCACAGTGAACACATTTTCACCTCCTCATGGTCCCCATTATCAGCATACCATCTTCCAACCCTTTCTCCCTCTCTGTCATTCCCTCTCTGGATTCCATCTTCATGCATCTCCTTGCTCCTTCCTGTCTCTCCCAATGCCCCCTCAACCATCTTTAGCATTAGTACCAGCCTTTCCAAGCTGCCATCACTTCTGAGGAAGAGTCAGTGGATTTGAAACATTAACTCTGTTTCTCTCCACAGGTGCTGCCAGATCTGCTGAGCTTCTCCAGCAATCTCTTTTTGTGTTTCAGATTTCCAGCATTGTTTTATTTTATTGTTTAATTCCACTTCCACTTATTTGTTCTACTTTTACTTACTACTTTTCTGTCTTTCATTTCCATCTTAGTTGCCTTCACTCTTGACTCCCCAGTTAGGTTCCTGTCCCACCGCCACTTTAATTTAAACCCACCCCCACAATACACAACCAACACCCCTGCAAGGATATCGCTCCCAGTCTTACCTTGGTGCAACCTTGTCCAGCTTACATGGATTCCATTTTCCCTGGAATTTATCCCAATGAATCAAGAACCTAACTCATTTGCTCCTACACAATCCCTCCAGCCTCACATTCAGACGTTCAATTCTCCTGTTCTTGATTTTCCTAACACGGGGCACTGGGGGTAATGAAGAAATTATTACTTTTGAGGCCTAATTGTTAATTTATTTCCCAGCCACATTTTTTGTGCTCACAGACCTCATCCCTCCTATTTCTGATGTCACTCATTTTGATGTGGACCATGGTCTCTGGCTAGGAGGAAGTGAGGACTGCAGATGCTGGAGATCAGAGCTGAAAATGTGTTGCTGGAAAAGCGCAGCAGGTCAGGCAGCATCCAAGGAGCAGGAGAATCGACGTTTCGGGCATGAGCCTGAAGAAGGGCTGACCTACTTGCCCGTCAGAATGTCCTGCAGCTGCTCAGTGGCATCCTTGACCTTGGCACCAGATGGACAACACACCATCTGGTGCCACATGCCTGCAACTAGAGAAACGTCTGTCTGTTCCCCTTATGATAGGGGCCTAGCATGGAAGCAGGCCATTTGGCCCATCGAGTCCATGCTGACCCTCTGAAGAAAATCCCACCCAGACCCACTTTCTATAATTCTACATTTACAATGGGCTAATCCACCAAGCCGGCACTTCTCTGGACACCATGGGGCAATTCATCATGGACAATCTACCTAACTAGCCTTTGGACTGTAGGAGAAAACTGGAGCACCTGGAGAAAACCCACACAGACACAGGGAGAATGTGCAAACTTCACACAATCGTCTGAGGCTGGAATCAAACCCAGGCCCATGGTGCTGTGAGGCGGCAATGCTAATGAATGAGACACCATGCCACATAATGAGAAGAACAGTGAAGCCTGAATTGAAAGGATTTATTCACTTGAGGCTTGTAGTATTGCCAGCAAGGTCAGCATTTATTGCCGCCTGTAACTGCACTTGAGATGGTGATAGGAGGACTCACCATTTGTCCTAGCAGCATCCAAACAGAAAATTTGTTACAGAGGGAGGTGACCCCAGGGGGCTCCCATACCATGTTTCTGCTGCTTTTCATCTGCCTGGCAGTCACCCATTTCCCTTTCAACCTACTCTTCAAGTGCAGTATGACCAGCTCGCTGTATGTGATATCCAATAGCTCCAGTGGGTGACACCTCCTCTACACATGGTCACCGTGGACACGGAAGGGTCCCTGACTTCCCATATCACTCGGAGGGGCATTCACCCTTGTCTGAACTGCCTTGCCATGACTTACCTTCAATTACTATCTTTCATCCTTTAGTTTAACAAATGTTAAATACATACCAGGGATCTTGCTCCTTATATCTTTATTCTAATGACCAAGTTGTAGCAATATAAGGGCAGGGGGGAGTTATGGGTTTCTAATTTGCTCTGCTGGGTTACTTTGGGGAAAGGTTGCCTTTAAGGACCTTCAGATGGTTAATCTCTTTCTGCTGTACCACCCTGTAGTTCATCCCCCAGGTAAGGCATCTGTTTTGCTATCTGGGGGTTTATTGTGGAGATTCCTTGTTTCCTTCCGAGGTGTTTCCCAGAGAGACCTCTACTTTTAAAAATTCATTTCTGTGGGATGTTGGCATCACTGGCAGGCTAGCATTTGTTGCCTGTCCCTAGTGCTTTTGAGAAAATGGTGGTGAGTTGCCACCTTGAACCGCTGGGGTCCACCTGCTGTGGGTCGCTCCACAATGGCAGGGAGGGAATTGCAGGATTTTGACCCAAATACAGTGAAGGGATGGGGATATATTTCCAAGTCATAATGATGAGCAGCTTGAAGGAGAATTTGAAGTTTGAGGTGTTGTGTGTATTTGCTATTTTTGTCTTTCTGGATGGAAGTGGTCTTGGGTTTATAAGGTGCTGTCTGAGAATTCTTGGTGAATTTCTGTACAGCATCTTGTAGATAGTACACACTGCTGTTACTGAGCATTGGTGGTTGAGGGATTTTGATCCAGGAAGGAATCAGTGATATTTTTCTAAGTCAGAATGGTGTGTGCATTTGAAGGGATCCTACTGGTGGTGGTGTTCCCATGTATCTGCTGCCCTTGTCCTTCTAGACGGAAATGGTCAAAAGTTTGGAAGGTGCAGTCTGAGGATCTTTGGTGAATTTCTGCAGTGCATCTTGTAGACAGGACACACTGAGCATCAATGGTGGAAAAAGTGGATATTTGTGAATGTGGGACCAAGCAAGCAGGCTGCTTTGTCCTAGAAGTGGACACGCATATTTACTGTTGTTGGAGCTGCTCTCATCCAGGCAAGTGGGGAATATTCCATCACACTCCTCGCTTGTGCCTTATAGATGGTGGACAGGCTCTGGGGAGTCAGGGGGTGAGATTTCCATCCTCTGATCTGTTCTTGTAGCCCCTGTGTTAGTGTGGCAAGTCTAGTTTAGTTTCTAGTCAATGGTAACCCCAGGTTGATGATATTTGGGTAGTCAGTGATGGTAACACCATTGAATGGCAAGGGGCAGTGATTAGATTGTCTCTTATTGGAGATAGTCATTGCCAGGCATTTGTGTGGTTTGAATATTATTTGCCATTAGTAATCCTCAGCCTGAATATTGTCCAGATCCTGTTGTTTCTGGATATGGACTGCTTTAGCATCTGAGGAGGTGTAATGGGTGTAATGGGTGCTGATTATTGTGCAATTATCAGCGAATACACCCATGTCTGACCTTATGATGGGGGAGGGAAGCTCATTAATGAAGCAGGTGAAAATGGTTGAGCCTAGGTCACTGCCCTGAGGAACTCCTGCAGTGATGGCCTGGAGCTGAGATGATTGACATCCAACAACGACAACCATCTTCCTATGTGCCAGGTATCACTCCAACCAGTAGGGGTCCTCAATGCCATACTCAGTTGAATGTAACCGAGATATCAAGGTCCATCATCTCATCTCATCTCTGAAATTCAGGTCTTTTGTCCTTGTCTGGACCAAGGCTGTAATGAGGTCGGGAGCTGAGTGATCCTTGCAGAGCCCGAACTGGGCATCACTGAGCAGGTGCTGTTTGATAGAATACTGTGCAGAAAGAGGCCATTTGGCCCATCAAAGCCATACAACTTTCAAGGGGCATCTCACCCACCCATCCACCAACACATCATTCTACCTTTACCACTAACCTGCAAATATTTGGACTGGGGAAAGAATCCAGAGCAACCCACACAGAACTGGAGAGAATGTGCAAACTGCACATGGACAGCTGCCCAAGGCTAGAATTGAACTGTTGGTGCTGTGAGACTGTAGTGATAAGCATTACGTTACTGTGGCATCTCTTGATGACAACTTCCATCACTTTACTGATGATTGAGTGTAGACTGATTGGGGGGTGATTGGCCATATTGGCGATGGTGATAGGTCAGAATGGAGAGTGCAGAGGCAGGAAGGAGGATGGACAAGTGGGACAGCTCAAGAGTGTGGTGCTGAGTTGGAGGGTTGGATCTGGGATGAGGTGGGGGTAGGTGAAATGAAGAAACTGGTGAAATTGACATTGATCCCGTGTGGTTGCAGGTCCCAAGGCGGAAGGTGAAGCGTTCATCCTCCAGGCGTCAGGTGGCTAGGATTTGGTGATGGAGCAGGCCCGGGACTTGCATGTCCTTGGCGGAGTGGGAGGGGGAGTTGAAGTGTTTGGCCAGAGGGCGGTGGGGTTGTTTGGTGGGTATGTCCCAGAGGTGTTCTCTAAAATGTTCCACAAGTTGGCATCCTGTCTCCCCAGTGTACAGGAGACCACCCCGAGAGCAACGGACACAGCACATGAGGTATTTGGATGTGCAGGAAAATCTCTGCCAGATGTCGAAGGATCCTTTGGGCTTTGGGAGGAGGTGGGCACAGAATTTACAGCTTCCGTGGTGGCAGGGAAAGGTGCCAGAAGTGGAGGGTACATTTGTGTGGGGCATGGACCTAACGAGGGAGTCGCGGAGGGAATGGTTTCTGTGGAATGCTGATAGGGATGGGGAGGGAAATATATCTCTGATAGTGGGGCCTGACTGTAGGTGGCGGAAATGGTGGAGGATGATGCGATGTATAAGGAAGTTGGTGGGGTGGAAGGTGAGGACCAGAGGGGTTTCTATCCTAGTTGCGGTTAGAGGGGTGAAGTTCAAAGATGGAGGTGTGGGAGTGGAGGAGATGTGTGGAGAACATTGTTGATCACCTGGAGGGGAAATTATGGTCCTTGAAATAGGAGGCCAGCTAGGGTGTCCTGGAATTGAATTGCTCCTCCAGGGAGCAGATATGGCAGAAGTGGAGGAATTGGGAGCAAGGGATAGCATTTTTACTGGAGGTTGGGGTGGGGGGTTTGACAGGAGGTGTACTTCACGTAGCTGTGGGAATCGATGGGTTTGAAGTAGATGTCTGTGTTGAGTCGGTTGCTATAAATGGAGACGGAATGGTTCAGGAAGGGGAGGGAGGTGCCCAAGATGGCCCAGGTGATCTTGAGGTCAGGGTGGAAGGTGTTTGTGAAGTTGATGAAATGTTCAACCTCCTCATAGGAGCGTGGGTGGCATTGATACAGTCATCAACATAGTGGGGGAGAAGGTGGGGGATGGTGCCAATGTAACTACAGAAGATGGACTGTTCCACATATCCGACGAAGAGGCAGGCAGAGCTGGGGCCCATGCTGGTCCCCATAGCTTTTGCAGTATCTGGTGCCTCTAACCATTTCTTGATATCAGGTGGAGTGAATTGGATTGGCTGAAGACTGGTATCTTTAATGCTGGGCTCCACTGGAGGAGGCTGAGATAGATCATCCACACGGCACTTCTGGCTGAAGATTGCTGTGAAAGCTTCAGCCTTATCTTTGCATCAATGTGATGGGCTCTTCCATCATGGAGGATGGGGATATTTGTTGTGCTTCCTCATTTCAGTGAGTGTTTTTAATTGTCCACCACCATTTGTTACTGGATGTGGCAGGACTGCAGAGATCAGACCTGATCCATTTTTGTGGGCTTGCTTAGCTCTATCTATCATTTGACGTTTATGCTGTTTGGCATGCAAGACGTCCTGTTTGGCAGCTTCGCCCAGTTTGATACCTCATTTTCAGTTATGCCTGCTGCTGCTCCTGGCATCCCCTCCTGCACTCTCCTTTGAACCAAAGTTGATTCCCTGGCTTGATTGTAACGGTTGAGTGGGGAATATGCCGGGCCATGAGCTTAGAGATTGTGTTTCTGTTGATAGCCCATAATGCATCATGGAGGGCCAGTCTTGAGCTGCTGCTTCTGGTCAAAGTCTTTCAATTTAGCGCGGTGATAGTGCCAGACAACAGGATGGAGAGTGTTCTCAATTTGAAGTTGGGACTTTGTCTCCACAAGGACTGTGCAGTGGTCTCTCTTAACAATACTATCATGGACAGATGCATCTGCATGCAGCAGATTGGTAAGGATTAGGTCAAATATGTATTTCTTTTGTCGTTGGTTCCCTCACCACCTGCTGCAGACCCAGCAGCTATGTTCTTTAGGACATGACCAGCTTGATCAGTTGTGCTGCTGTCCTCGCCATCCTCAGTGCTTCCTCTAAGTGTTGTTCAACATGGAGGAGTACTGATTCATGAGCTGTGGGAGGGCGGTACATGGTAATCAGAAGGATGTTTCCTTTCCCATGTTTAACCTGAACATACAAGAATTCATGGGATCTGAAGTCAATGTTAAGGACTCCCATGGCAACACCTGCTGAAACAGGGTGGCATGGTGGCTCAGTGGTCAGCACTACTGCTTTACAGTACTAGGGAAACAGGGTTCAATTCCAGCCTTAAGTGACTATCTCTGTGCAGTTTGCATGTTCTCCCTGTGTCTGTGTGGGTTTCCTCCAGGTACTCTAGTTTCCTCTCACAGTCCAAAGATGGATAGGATAGCTAGATTAGCTATAACTAATCTGGGTTATGGTTTGAATCCTCTTTGAAGGATTGGTGCAGACTCCATGGGTTTGAATAGCCTTTATCTGCATGGTAGGGATTCTAATCTGAAGTCAGGAGTAGTGAGGCTAAAGTTGAGAATTTTAAAATCAAGGGTATGATTGGATCAGCATTCACTGTAGCTCAGAAAACTAATTTTGGAGCAATACATACTAACATTTAACCTAAACAAGCAAGGAGCCACTTATAAACTTGAAAAGTCTTGGCTTGTTGAAAATGTGGTGCCACTCACAGTTTAACAAGCTCGGTTAAAATCCTCACACCTTGTGTGAAACATCCTGAAGCTGAGTCATTGCACCAACACGCAACTTGTTCCCACTGCCCAACAAAAGAACCAAGAACCTGTTTGACATCATACAGTTCACTGATTTGTTACAACTTTTCAAAAAACAGTGTCACGTGTCACTGTATACAACATGTACACCGTGTACCCTAACCCTAACGCTAACCCTAACCGTATCAAGTTTACTCAGTCCTATTGTAAAGCTATATAAAACTCTGACCCCAATCAAGATTAAATCACATTCTTGAGACACTTTCAATCGATGGGTAAAAGAATATCTTATTTTAAATTTATCTGCTTAAACATGCAATGTCACACTTCAGAGCAGGTGGGACTTGACAAAAAAAACCTGAAAGAACTGCAGATGCTGGAAATCAAATGCAAAAACAGAAATTACTGGTAAAACTCAGCAGGTCTGACAGCAGCTGTGGAGAGAAAGCAAAGTTAATGTTTGGGTTTATCAGGAGAGCAACTAGAGGATGGACAATAAATGCAGGTCAGCAATGCTCATGTTCTACAAGTGACTTAGAAAAAAAATTCAGTCATATGGTCTAGATGTAAGGACAAGATCTATTTTATCATGGCCATCACAAACAAACTCTGCCAATTAAATTGTTATTCCTAATTGGACAGATCACCAATGTATTAAATTAAAATATACCGTCCTTGTGCAGTAGGTGGAGCTCTACTCAAGGTGGTGTTGAGTTACATGAGAGAAAAGTTGGAAGGAAAGTTTTACATTTCATTGATCCAAACCTAATCTAATCTGGTTTTGTATGATATAACAAGGGGTACACAATGTTTACAGTTATCCATCTTTTAGCAATAGTATCCCTAACCTGACTAAACAGCAAACAAACTAAAAGATATCAGAAGTCAGAAGGATGCAGAAAGTATGGAAAGGAAGAGATAAATAAAAGAAGGAACAAGTGAATAGGAGAAAAATGGAACCTCGATGAAGACATGTGACAGATAAAGGAGAGATAGAGTCAGGAGTGGTTGAGATTATAGACTGCAGTCACGCAGAGAGAGAATGGAAGTAGGTTGCCTACTGGTGAGGTGCATTCTTGAAGCATTCATCACATGACATTTAGCACTGAATTGTCCCATCCTTCCATTGGTCCATCCAGTAGGCACATTGAGTTTCCCTGGTCAATTAAAACGCTGTGGCTGTTACCCAATCAGATTCTGTCAGCTAACCTTCTCCCCTCATCTTCAATCTTTCCACAATGAACTAAAAAGTGTTCAAAGAAAATCAAATGTACCCTTTTTGGTTTAATTTCTGGAAACTCACTTAACAGTTGGTAACCCCTAATGGCCAGTTGGGGCTTGGTGGGGTGTGAATAGGGAAATGTTGGGATTTTTGGAAATAAAACATTATATAATGCAAAGGTTGGAAGCTATTTAGCTTTATTATGTTTCCTGGAATGTGATTGTTAGTAAGTAAGGATTGGGAATGGGCAGGGATCAAAACAGAGACAGAATGGGGTAGTATTTGAGAAGAATATGACATCTACAGAGTTGAAAGATGTTAGCACTGGTTTGCTTATTGTTATTTCTTTCTCTGAAGGTTCTATCAAATTTCTTTGTTTTATTACGACTGTATTTTATTTCGCCTCAGCCTGATTCTCGATGTAGTTTTCATTACCCTCATATAATACCTGAGTGCATTAGGAAAATCAGAAAGCGATTGTTCTAGTGAACACAACCAAGCAGATGGCATCATCATTGAAGATAAGTAACTGGATGCACAAGGCTTTCCTTCTAAAATGCACTAACATTGACATTCCTTTTTTGCTCTGTAAAGGTCAGAACAGAGTCCGGAACAATTTTCAGTCAGAGAGCAAGACAAAACAAAAATTGTGAAATGTCTGGCAACCAATTTAAATAATCATTACAAATAAACATAATTACAAAGGATGGACACAAGGGCAATGTACTTAACACTCAACTCAACTCTTCAGTCTTCGCTCTTCTCATTTTCTGTCAGGGACAAGAGATGGATTTAATTATCTTCACGGTTCTCCTCTTCCCCTCTGTAACAGATAATATATATGTATTTTGCTTATTTCTTTCCTTTCTTGAAACAGACTAAAGTGTGTTCCCCACAAACTATTGGTTTACAATGTTTAATTTTTAAACGCTCCACAACATATTACAACACCCACACAAAACACAAGGAAGAAAGGAAAGAAAGGAAGGAAAATAATTAACAATAGCAAATAACTTAAAGTAAGAGAAACATTGATATGGATCAGAGTCCTTGCTGCTGGAAGCTGCTCACGGAATTCCTTTCTGTAGGAGCTCAGCCGTGTGTGGCCGAAATTGAGGGCATAACAATATGATTCTTGTAGACTGGGGACCAATTTCACTTTTCAGATAAAATGTAGTATTCTTCCCAGAAATCGAGACTAGAGGTAACCTGGATCCAAATGAAAGTGAGGACTGGAGATGCTGGAGTCAGAGTCGAGTGTGTGGTACTGGAAAAGCACAGTCAGTCAGGCAGCATCTGAGAAGCAAGAGAATCGATGTTTTGGGCAAAAGCCCTTCATCAGGAACCTGAATCCAGCTGATTTACTTGTCTGTTCTGATGCTGTGAAGCAGTCTGGAAATGAGGCTCAGAGCTGTACAATTAAAACTGTTCCAAAAGTTTTAGTCTTCTGACAGGGTTCTTGGATGTGACAATTCAACACTAAGGTGGTTATGAGGCTCTTGTCAAAGCATCTGTGTGTTGCAGGAGATAACCACAGAGTTATTAGCACCATGTCAACCATAATGAGTATCCTAGGTTCAGAACTGGCCGGGGTGCAGAATTCCTTTCTGTGGATTTTACTGCAATGTTCATATAAATAGGAGGTGTGACATTCTGGAGAGAGGATGAGTTAGCAGAAGCAGGTGACTTATCTTTTTGGTGTTCAATAAAAGCCACTTCAAATCCAGCAAGAGACTATTTTTAAAATTAAACAAAAGAATATCAGAGTCATAGAGTCATAGAGATGTACAGCATGGAAACAGACCCTTTGGTCCAACCCGTCCATGTCAACCAGATATCCTAACCCAATCTAGACCCACCTACAAGCACCTGTCCCATATCCCCCCAAACCTTTCCTATTCATATACCAATCTACATGCCTTTTAAATGTTGGAATTGTACCAGCCTCCACCACATCCTCTGGCAGCTCATTCCACACAAGCACCACCCTCTGCATGAAAAAGTCGCCCTTTAAGTCTCTTTTATATCTTTCCCCTCTCACCCTAAACCTATGCCCTCTAGTTCTGGACTCCCTGACTCCAGGGAAAAGATTTTGTCTATTTATCCTATCCATGCCCCTCATGATTTTATAAACCTGTATAAGGTCACCCCTTTGCCTCAGATGCTCCAGGGAAAACAGCCCCAGCCTGTTCAGCCTCTCCCTGTAGCTCAGATCCTCCAACCCTGACAACATCTTTGTAAATCTTTTCTGAACCCTTTCAAGTTTCACAACATCCTTCTTTCACAACAGTGAGCACTGCGGAAGGTTAAAGGGTCATTATTTTTGACAGAATAAAGAAAATTGGCAGATGTGGGAACAAAGTTTTAATTAGAGCCAAGCCTTTTCGGAGTGGAATGGGAGAGGTTTGAAATTGGGTGGCAGCTGCAACAACAGAGGGTGGGGACTGAAGAACAAAGGGTGATGATGAATGATGACATTGGGGATGGGAAAATGACATTCAAGGAGATCAAGGAGATCACCACTGCCTTTTAGAGGATAACTTATTCCCTAACTGGAAATGGGCATCATGCATTCACAGTTTTTGTGAAAGTCAGTTTTGGCCCTCATTTTATTGGCTTTTGGTTCAGACGGAGGCAGAGGAGGTGTCACAGTTGGCTGTACATAATGCTTAAAGCAAGTGATAAATGCATCGTTTATTAGGGTTGTCGGTAATATACACTTTCACCATGATGATAATAGCCAGACTGAGATAGCTAGTCAGGCTCGTGTATCTGGCAGTGTTCCCGAGATTTTACAGACTGTCAACACTGTACACATTTGGCAAGATGAGCGTAGTTAGATTAACCAGGAATGTTCAACAACCTCAGGCAATGTCATTCCAATAATGCTCAGCTGGTTTGATGCAAACCTGCAGTAGATTTGTTTTCTTTCATGGGAAGTGGGCAGCATTTCTTCCCCATCCCTAATTGTCATTTTGCTTGGCTGTTTCAGAGAATAATTAAGAGTCAGTCACATTGCTATGCATCTGGTATTACATATAGGCCAGACTAAGAAGAATATTACAGCAATCAATGATGGTTGCTGTGGTCACCATTGTAGTTTTCAAATCCGGCTTGTCAACTCAGCAGCCTGAATGGATTCGAATCCATTTCCTACCTATTAGCATGAGCTTCTGGGTTACTAGCCCAGGGACATTACCATTATGCCACTGTTTGTCTAGTTCTGGGAGCAAACAGTATCTTCAAGCTGCCTGATCCAGCCTTAACATTGGGTGATGAGGAATGGCTTTGATGGAGAGCAAGAGTGATCAACACGGCAAAGTTATTGGCTATTCAAGATATAGTTCAGGTGTATGGATCTGCCTATACAGAGCCTCCAGTACTCTCCAATGAGGAGCTGGAGAACAGCTTCAGGCTGCACTGTGTTCTGTAGAGTCTGGAAGATTAGTGAGGATTTGGGCTGGAACAGGAACCAACAACTCAACTCTTGTGATCTGATAAAAGTTTCAATGGCAATAAGGAGTGAAAGGAGACAGGTGTATATTCCTGGACCAGTAATCCAGAGGCCTTAATAATGACCCAGAGATATAGTGCAGGATTTTTATGGAGTCATTTACAATCCCAAGTTCATTAAAGAGGTTCCTGCCTGCCATATTTTTATTTCAGTAGGCATGGATGAGATGGATACAGTTGGAGGCAGTTCAAATAGGTAAGGGATATGTATGGTTGGTAAAGCAGGCAGGAGAGAATGCCTGTTTCCTTTTAATGGGACATCAGTCTTACTATAATCATGATTATAAGAGCCTTAAGCCCTCAATCCAATAACATTAGCACCACTCCAATCCCTGCCAATATCCACACCCACTCTCCCAATATCTGATATGTACAGGACCAACAAATCAGTAGAAAGTCTTTGACATGATCCTGAAAATGACAACGTAAGGTATTTGAAGTCTTTCAAAAAACGTATTCAGTTACAACCTTTTAAATGTGTCATCGTTCAAAGCCATTCATAGCACCAAGGTCACTAGCTTCTCTCCATTTTACACCTCTTAATCTTGTATAAATAAACACAAAAATCATATGAAAATCATCAGGGCCTCTTCCTAAATGACCAGAACAGTGGTTGGGGTGGTACGGTTGGTCATTGGTTAGGACCTGGGTTCAATTCCAGCTTCAGATGACTGTCTGTGTGGAATTTGCACATTCTCCCTATGTCTGTGTGAATTTCCTCCAGGTGCTCCGGGTTTCTCCCACAGTCCAAAGATGTGCAGGTCAGGTGGATTGGCCATGCTAAATTACTCCATAGTGTTCAGGGATGTGTAGATTAGGTGCATTAGTCAGGGGCAAGTTTAGGATAATTGGGGAGGACAATGGGTCTGGGTAGGTTACTCTTTGGAGGTCCAGTGTGGACTTGATGGGCCGTGGACCTGTTTCCACACTGTAGGAATTCTTAAAATAAAACAGTATTAACAGTAACTCTCCCTAAATAATCCCAGTACAGAGGAAGAATGATTTACTAAGTGGTCAGATTGGTCATAATCAGCAGGAACTTTCATTGCCCATTTGACCTTGTACTGTGAGACCTCATAGAGTCCAGAGCCAAGATCCTGTGAAGTGTATATTACTATGCCACTTCCAGCCGGTCTGCCTTGTCAGTATGAGGGAACTTCACAGAGATGGTGGTGTCGAGGATGTTGACATTAGGGTATGATTGATTGAATAAAATAGAATAGAAATTTATTGTCACAGACTTTTTAATGAAAAATACATCAATGACAGAAGTCATACATAATAATAACAAAGGTAAAATTAATACATAGTTCAATTAACGGCTCCTGCGTTTGAGGAAAAGTGATTAATGAACGAAGGAATACCTTGAAGATGCATCCGGGATGAGCCAGCCATTCTGGGACAAGATTGCCACGCTGGACCACTGGAATACTGATCTGGAATTCTCCGCTGAAGAAGACCGCCGCAGAGAGCCAAGACCACCACTCCTGGCCGAGACCACCTGTCAGGCTGCTGGAACACCTGGAAGGTGAAGGTGAAGAAGACCTCCACATGGGGAACAGACCTCCACGCCAGGACAAGTCTACAAAGCTGTGCCAAGACCACAACCCCTCCTCCTTCAAGTGCCCGGGCCCAGCCGCAGATATGGAGCCTCAAGCTAACCTGCAAGTCTGGGTCAGGCGAGACAGCCTTGCTTGCTGGGAGAAACCGTGCTGGTGTGGAGCTGCAATCAGCTTGTCTCGATGTTGCACTCTCCAGACTGAAAAGGAAAGAAAATTAAGAAAAAAAAAGGAAAAGAGAAAAAGCCAAAGAAAAAAGGAAAAAAGAGAAAGAAAGCCAATGGGAATAGATGAGCCCTGAGCTCACCCCACCCACTCCAACCATCCTGACTATACAAATCTTGAGTATGAGTATACCAGGCTGTTGTTTGACATAGCTATCACACAACATGCGAGAGGTAGTGGGATTGGGCGGCACGGTGGCACAGTGGTTAGCACTGCTGCCTCACAGCGCCAGGGACCTGGGTTCAATTCCCACCTCAGGCGACTGACTGTGTGGAGGTTGCACGTTCTCCCCGTGTCTGCGTGGGTTTCCTCCGGGTGCTCCGGTTTCCTCCCACAGTCCAAAGATGTGCGGGTCAGGTGAATTGACCATGCTAAAATTGCCCGTAGTGTTAGGTAAGGGGTATATGTAGGGGTATGGGTGGGTTGTGCTTCGGCGGGTCGGTGTGGACTTGTTGGGCCGAAGGGCCTGTTTCCACACTGTAAGTAATCTAATCTAAAAAAAAACATCTACTTTGTAATATGATAGAAAGAACTGTGGATGCTGGAAATCCAAAACAGAAATATAAATTGTGGGAAAACCCAGCAGGTCTGGCAGCATCTGTGAACAGAAAATATTTACCCTATCATCTTCAGTTTATAATAAAGATCTATATCATTTAATCACTTGAGTATTGCTGCAAAAGCAGATTTGTTATTGAAGATGTTCCTCCTGTGCTCATCTGAACAGAATCTAAAGCTTGCGAGATAACTGTTCCCTGGTGCATTCTCCAAATAAATCTCGACCAGAGTACGCTTGCCAAACAATCAGCACCCTCTTCTCATGCAGTATCAATCGCCATTCTCTTCTCCACTGGACATGTCAGATACCAGGATGAAATCACTAATTAATAATGAGAATTGATTGGTAGTTTATTTGATATTTGCTTTAAAAATTGACCTTGATAATCATTTTGGGTAAAAGGACAACAAGGGAATGAGTAGGAACCATTAAGAACCAGAATGGTAATTTATGTGTGGAGCAGGAGCTTATAGGTAGGGATCTAAATGAATACTTTGTGTTTGTATTCACTAGTGAGAGGATGATGAGATACAGTAATAAGGGAGAAGGTTCATGATACAATTGAAGAAATTAATATAGACAGCAAGGAGTTTCTGACTGGTCTGACAGGCTTAAAGTAGATAAATCTCCAGGGCTGAATGAAATGTATGCCACTTTGTTGAGTGAGGCAAGGGAGGAAATAGCAAGGGTGCATGTGAACATTTTCAATTCCTTGCTAGGCAGATGATTGGAACCGTGGGACTGGAGGATAGCCAATGTGGAACCATTATTCAAGACAGGAGCAAAGGGTAAACCATGAAACTACAGGTCAGTCGGTTTATGCTCATGGTGGGGTAACTATGGAAACAATTTTGAGGGACAGAATTAATCTGCATTTGGAGAGGCAGGAATTAATCAAGAACAGTCAGCATGGTTTTGTTAAAGGGAGGCCATGTTTGACCAATTTGACTGAATGTTTCAAAGAGGTAACCAGGTGTGTAGATGAGGATAGTGCTTTTGATGTCGTTTATTTCTACTTCAGCATTGCTGACATGTGAGATTCACAGCAATGTTAAAGCTCATGAGAACTAAGGAAGTTTGGCAAATTGGACCCAGAAGTGATGGCAAGCAGAGGATGATGGTTGAGGAGTGTTTTTCTGATTGAAAGTTTGTTTCTGCTGGAGTTCCATGGGGCTTTTGCTATTTGGGGTTTATATGAACAATTTACACTTGAACTAGGAAGGCTGATCAGTAAGCTTGTAGATGATGTGTGAGGAGATGTACTTGGACAGAACAAATAACAGAATACATGATTAATAGTAGGACCCTGGGAATCTTGGTGTGCATGCAGGTGGGACTAGTTTAGTGGGATTATGCTCAGCATGGACTGTTTGGACTGAAGGGTCTGTTTCTGTGCTGTATGACTCTATAACTATAAGTCACATTCCCCCTCAAAAAACTATCTATAATCACTGAGGCCGGACAGAGTCCACCCCCGCCGCCTCAGTGTTTTAATTATGTTCATGGCAGTTACCATCTTGAACTTGACAGGCTTGTTGTGGTTCTGTTCGCTGAGCTGGGAGTTTTTGTTGTAAACGTTTCATCCCCTTTCTAGGTGACATCCTCAGTGGTTGGGAGCCTCCTAAGAAACACTTCTGAGATGTTTCCTCCAGCATTTATAGTGGCTTGAGAAGTTGTTGGCGGATAGGATCAAGGTAAACCCTAAGGCTTTCCATAGGCGTATCAGGATTAAAAGAATGATGAGAGAAAGATTAGGGCCAATCAAGGATAGCAGTGGGAGGTCTGATGAGATAGGGGAAGCGCTAAATGAATATTTTTTGTCAGTATTCACACTAGAAAAAGGCGACGTAGTCAAGGACAATGCTGAGATACCGGCCACTGGACTAGATGGGATTGAGCTTCACAAGGAGGAGCTGTTAGCAATTCTGGAAAGTGTGAAAATAGATAAATCCTCTGGGCCAGATGGGATTTATCAAAGGATTCTCTGGGACGCCAGGGAGGAGATTGCCGAACGTTTGGCTTTGATCTTTACATCATCATTTTCTACAGGAATAGTGCCAGAAGACTGGAGGAATACAAATGTTGTCCCCTTGTTTAAGAAGGGGAGGAGAAAGAACCCTGGTAATTATAGACCAGTGAACCTTACGTCAGTTGTGGGTAAAAGGTTGCAAAAGGTTATAAGAGAGAGGATTTATAATCATCTAGAGAGGAATAAGTTGATTAGAGATAGGCAACATGGTTTTGTGAAGGGTAGGTCGTACCTCACAACCTTATTGAGTTCTTTGAGACGGTGACCAAACAGGTGGATGAGGGTAAAGTGGTTGATGTGGTGTATATGGATTTCAGTACGGCGTTTGATAAGGTTCCCCATGATAGGCTACTGCACAAAATACGGAGGCATGGGATTGAAAGTGATTTCATGGTTTGAATCAGAAATTGGCTAGCTGAAAAAAGATAGTGGTGGTTGATGTGAAAAATTCATCCTGGCATTCAGTTACTACTGGTGTAATGCAAGAATCTGTTTTGGGGCCACTGCTGTTTGTGTTTTTTATAAATTACCTAGTTGAGAGTGTAGAAGGTTGGGTTAGTAAATTTGCGGATGACACTAAGGTTGGTGGAGTTGTGGATAGTACTGAAGGATGTTGCAGGTTAAGGAGGGACATAGGTAAGCTGCAGAGCTGGGTTGCGAGGTGGCAAATGGAGTTCAATGTGGAAAAGTGTGAGGTGATTCACTTTGGAAGGAGCAACAGGAATAAAGAGTACTGGGCTAATGATAAGGTTCTTGGTTAAAAATCACACTAGTTGAAAATGTGTTGCTGGAAAAGCGCAGCAGGTCAGGCAGCATCAAAGGAACAGAATTTCCCTTCTTCAGGAAATTTTACACAAAATTCACACAATTTCAGAAAAATCACACAACACCAGGTTATAGTCCAACAGGTTTATTTGGAAGCATTAGCTTTTGAGATGCTGCCTCTTCATCAGGTGGTTGTGGAACATGACCAGACGACACAGAATCTATAACTGAAGTGGGAGATGGTTCAGGGCAGGGTGACACTACGCACACGGACACACAAGATGGCCGCTGAGCCATAAGTTGGCCACTTGACACACAAGATGGCTGCCAGACCACATTATGGAGAGACACAGCAGAGCAAACACAGACACTGACTGGGGCCACCAGAATGCCAGCACAATTAACTCATAACCTAATTGATTAGTTTAACATGGGTGTGGGAGAAAATACACATGGGTAGCGTATATTGCCCACCTAAGTGTCTGGGTCCAGCCAATACTTTTAATAGAAATGCTAACAGTTTGATACTGACTCAATACAAAGTGCTAATAGCCTTCTCAGAAAGAGCGATTAGCGCCCATTACTACAGTGATGACTTCTGCACAGACATTGAACCTGACAACATCTGCACTGAAACTGACAATGATCGCGCTGAGGGAAATGCCTAACGACTGCAAGAAGGCAGCTGAACAGATGCCACAACCTGCCACTGTCAGGAGAGTCAGAAAGGTCATGGGGCTTTTCAACTACAGTCAGAGCTTTATACTTGAGTTCGCAAAATTGGCTGACCCGATCCAGAGACTAATTAAAGGAGGCAAGCCCACCTTGGAACCTGTAACCTGGGGGCCAGATTAAGAGCAGGCATACATTCAGCTTAAAACTCGGCTCATATTGGCCCCAGGGCTAAGGCTGCCAGATCCCAGCAAGGATTTTCACATCCACTGTAATGATGAGGGAGGAGTTTACTCCACAGTGGTCACCCAAGACCACAGTAGCAGGAGAAGGCCTGTAGGGTACGACTCAACTGCAGAAGGGCCAGTAGTGACCGGGTTGACCAGGTGCATAGCAGCCTTGGACTGTGCTGCTTGGGCTGTTAGGGTCAGCGAGCTCATAGTAATGACAGGGAATGTCACCCTCCACACTAAATACACCCCAGAGGAGATGCTAAACACAGGGAAACTGAGCACCATCTCCAATATGAGAAGGGCAAAGTGGGAGGCAGTTCTTTTACCCCAAGTCAATCCGTGGGTAATAGTTAGGGATACGGGAGAAAACCCGGCTGAGGGAATTCTAGACACAGGGGAACCACACAGCTGTGGGGATATAGGTGGGGTGAAGATGGGGGAAGAGTAGAAGATATCCTCCTAGACAAAGCCGATGAGACCCTCTTTGTGGACGGATCACGAAAATATGTAGCAGGGTCGCCCTGAAAAGGATGGGCTGTGGTAAATGAATAGTTAGAAACAGTTACGTCCGGAAGAAATCAGTCCACACAGACAGCAGTACTGGTAGCACTCACAAAAACACTTGAACTAGAAAATGGAAAAGTTGTGAATATATATACAGGCAGTCAATATGCCTTCAGTGTAGTCCATGACTACATGGTGGCATGGGGTAGAAGAGGGTTCACCACTGCGGGGGAGCCCATACCAGACCCCAATTAAGAACTGAGGCACTATTGCATGCCAGTAAACAGCTAAAATTCAAAGAAACCAGGCAGCAGACCGAGCAGCTCAGAAAGCCCTAGGACAAGAAGCCATTGATGAGGCTACAATAGTCTACTGGATTAGTGGTGCTGGAAAAGCACAGCAGTTCAGACAGCATCTGAGGAGCAGTAAAATCGACATTTCGGGCAGAGAGCCTAAGGGGTGGAGAGATAAATGAGAGGAGGGTGGGGGTGGGGAGAAAGTAGCATAGAGGTGAGTGGGGGAGGGGATGAAGGTGATAGGTCAGGGGGAAGGTGGAGTGGATAGGTAGAAAAGTAGATAGACAGGTAGGACAAGTCATGGGGATGGTGCTGAGCTGGAAGTTTGGAACTGGGGTGAGGTGGGGGTAGGGGAAATGAGGAAACTGTTGAAGTCCATATTGATGCCCTGGGGTTGAAGGGTTCTGAGGTGGAAGATGAGGCTACAATAGTCAGTATTGAATTAGCAAAAGATGCTATCCAAATACAGCAGCCACACATCCCGCAGGAAGAGAGGGAGCAATGGAAACTGCAGGGGGCATTCAAAGGGGAGGATGATGTCTGGAGGTGAGCAGACAAGGTGGTAGCACCAGCGTGTGTGCAGAACACATTGCTTGGATTGAAGCATGGGCTCTTCCATATAGGTAAAGAGGCCACAATAGCAAGCTGAGGGAGAGAGTGGTGGTGGAGGGGAGTATGAAGAGACTGCCGAAGTACTGCCGAAGATGCATGGTTTGTGCACAACATAAACCAGGGAGACCCATAAAAGTCAGGATGGGGACACCTGTAGACATTAAAGGAAAAGGCACATGGAAGCACTGGACCCAACTAAAACCGTTTAAAGACTCCTGTGACCAAACGAACATCATTGACCATTCCCCAGGTGCAAACAGGAGAGGCGGATAAGACGGTCATCCCCGGGGGGAGTACCAAAACAACAACAGAACAAACCACACTGCACCTCCTGACGAAAACAAAGACTTTGACTGATAACTTTATTTAACTGCAAAATGTATATACCTATATGTATTTCACTGTGTTTAAATGTCGTGACTGTCAGGAGCATATCGGGTTTTGAAGATAACTTCTTCCAGAAAACCGACCTAAGTTTGCATGGGATCCGAACTGTGTGCTACCCACTGGTGCGATCAGTAGGATCCCTATTTGTGGCCAACCCGGTGTGGACCCTTCATGGATCTGTATATACAGTGGACACCTCGGGAGCGTCGTGTAAGGGGCAGATGGGAAAATACAAATGGGGACTCCAGGGTAGATGTGTGCAGCTGGGCAGGGCCACCAGCCCATGGGGCCAGGTCCCCCAGCCTAGGGAAGGGAAGGGAAGACCCATTTAAAACCTGGTAACTACCCACTCTGTTTCACAGGGCAGGGATGGGGATGGGGATGGGGATGGGGATGGGGATGGGGATGGGGATCCTCAGTCTCTCGGAAGACTTCGCGGCGACTGGTGGGTAAGTTTGGTCGCTTATTTAATAGTTGTAAATTTAAAGTTTTCCTTTTTAAAAAAAAGCGGTAGCAGACCCGGAAGGCGCGCTAGGTTACCTGGGTAAGGTTTTTTTTCTCCCCTTATTTAAAGGCGTAGGCGAGTCACCCGAGGCACTCCACGAGTAGTGCCTCCCACCCTTCCACCTCCTCTAACCTAATAATAAGACCAATTGTGACTAGCGGGTAAGTGCTGCATTTTCCTTGTTTGTTTCTTTAGATTTAGTTGGTTTTTGTTGTTTTTTTTTTAAGGAAAGCTTACTTTTAGAGGGATGGCAGTGCAGAGAGGGCAATGTTCCTCTTGCAACATGTATGAGGTGAGGGAAGCCATTAGCGTCCCTGCTGAGTACACTTGCAAGAAGTGCACCCATCTCCAGCTCCTCCAAACCCGTGTTAGGGAACTGGAGCTGGAGTTGGATGAACTGCGGATCATTCGGGAGGCAGAGGAGGTCATAGATCGGAGCTTTAGGCAAGTAGTTACTCCGAAAGTTCAAGATAGATGGGTGACAGTGAGGGGGAGTGGGAGGAGGAAGCCAGTGCAGGGACCCCCTGCGGTCATTCCCCTCAAGAACAAGTATACCATTTTGGATACTTGTGGGGGGGGATGACTTACCAGGGGCAAGCAACGAGGTTCAGGCCTCTGGCACGGAGCCTGGCCCCGTTGCTCAGAAGGGTAGGGTGGAGAAAGGTAGAGCAATAGTTCTTGGGGACTCGATAGTGAGGGGTACAGACAGACGGTTTTGTGGGGGCGACAGGGACTCACGTTTGGTATGTTGCCTCCCAGGTGCAAGGGTACGTGATGTCGCTGATCGTGTTTTCCGGGTCCTTAAGGGGGAGGGGGAGCAGCCCTAGATCGTGGTCCACGTTGGCACCAACGATATAGGTAGGAAGAAGGGTGAGGATGTCAGACAGGCTTACAGGGAGCTAGGTTGGAAGCTCAGAGTTAGAACAAACAGAGTTGTAGTCTCTGGTTTGTTACCCGTGCCACGTGATAGAGAGTCAAGGAATAGGGAGAGAGAGCAGTTAAATGCGTGGCTACAGGGATGGTGCAGGAGGGAGGGATTCCGGTTTCTGGACAACTGGGGTCCTTTCTGGGGAAGGTGGGACCTCTATAAAAAGGATGGGCTACACCTGAACCTGAGGGGCACCAGTGTCCTTGGGGGGAGGTTTGCTAGTGCTCTTTGGGAGGGTTTAAACTAACTCCGCGGGGGCATGGGAACCAGGACTGTAGCTTTAGGGTACAGGACCTTGAGTGTAGGGAGGTTAGGAATAATGCAGCGATCTCTAAGGAGGGTGCCTGTAAACAGAAAGGAGGATTGAAGTGTGTATACTTCAATGCCAGAAGTATAAGGAATAAGGTAGGTGAACTTGCAGCGTGGGTTGGTACCTGGGACTTCGATGTTGTGGCCATTACAGAGACGTGGGTAGAACAGGGACAAGAATGGCTGTTGCACGTTCCAGGGTTCAAATGTTTTAGTAGGATCAGACATGGGGGTAAAAAAGGGGGAGGCGTGGCATTACTTGTCAAAGACAGTATCACAGCAGTGGAATGGACGATGGAAGAGGACTTGCCATCTGAGGTAGTTTGGGCTGAGGTTAGAAATAGGAAAGGTGAGGTCACCCTGTTAGGTGTTTTCTACAGGCCTCCTAATAGTCCTAGAGAAGTAGAGGATAATATTGCGAGGATGATTCAGGAAAAGAGTGAAGGTAGCAGGGTGGTTGTTATGGGGGACTTTAACTTCCCAGATATTGACTGGGAGAGCTATAGCTCGAGTTCATTAGATGGGTTGGTGTTTGTACAATGTGTGCAGGAGGGTTTCCTGACACAATATGTCGACAGGCCAACAAGAGGGGAGGCTATATTGGATTTGGTTCTAGGTAATGAACCAGGCCAGGTGTTAGACTTGGAGGTAGGTGAGCACTTCGGGGACAGTGACCACAACTCGGTGACTTTTACTTTAGTGATGGAGAGGGATAATCGTGCGCCGCAGGGCAAGAGCTATAGCTGGGGGCAGGGAAATTATGATGCAGTGAGGCATGACTTAGGTTGTGTGGATTGGAAAAACAGGCTTCAAGAGAAGAACACTAATGAGATGTGGGGATTGTTCAAGGAGCAGCTACTGCGTGTCCTCGACAGGTATGTACCAGTCAGGCATGGTGAAAAGGGCCTTGTGAGGCAGCCGTGGTTTAGTAAGGAATTGGAGTCCCTTGTGAAAGGGAAGAAGGCGGCATATGTAAAGATGAGGCGTGAAGGTTCAGTAGGGGCGATTGAGAGTTATAAGGTAGCCAGGAAGGAGCTAAAGAGGGAGCTAAGAAAAGCGAGAAGGGGACATGAAAAGTCTTTAGCTGGTAGGATTAGGGAAAACCCAAAGGCTTTCTATAGGTATGTCAAGAATAAAAGGATGACTGGGGTAGGTATCGGTCCAGTCAAGGATAGTAGTGGGAAGTTGTGTGTGGAGGCGGAGGAGATTGGAGAGACATTAAATCAGTACTTTTCCTCAGTATTCACTCAGGAACAGGACACTGTTGCTGATGTGAATATGGAATCACAAATAATTAGAATGGATGCCCTGGAAATATGCAGGGAAGAGGTTTTGGGAATATTGGAAAGGATGAATATAGATAAGTCTCCTGGGCCTGATGGCATTTACCCCAGGATCCTATGGGAAGCTAGGGAGGAGATAGCAGAGCCATTGGCCTGGATTTTTATGTCGTCATTGTCAACGGGAATAGTACCAGAGGACTGGAGGATAGCGAATGTGGTCCCATTGTTCAAGAAAGGGAGTAGGGATAGCCCTAGTAACTATAGGCCAGTGAGTCTGACTTCAGTGGTGGGCAAAGTCTTAGAGAGAATGGTAAGGGATAAGATTTATGAACATCTGGGTAGGAATAACGTGATCAGGGATAGCCAGCATGGTTTTGTGAAGGGCAGGTCGTGCCTCACAAACCTTATTGAGTTCTTTGAGAAGGTGACTAAGGAAGTGGATGAGGGTAAAGCAGTAGATGTTGTGTATATGGATTTTAGTAAGGCGTTCGATAAGGTTCCCCATGGTAGGCTAATGCTAAAACTTCAGAGGTATGGCATTGAGGATACATTAGAGGTTTGGATTAGGAATTGGCTGGCTGGAAGGAGACAGAGGGTAGTAGTTGATGGATTATGTTCATCTTGGAGCGCAGTTACTAGCGGTGTACCACAAGGATCTGTTTTGGGACCATTGCTTTTTGTTATCTTTATAAATGATCTAGAGGAAGGACTTGAAAGCTGGGTAAGCAAGTTTGCGGATGACACGAAAGTCGGTGGAGTTGTGGATAGTGAGGAAGGAAGTGGTAGGTTACAGCGGGATATAGATAAGTTGCAGAGCTGGGCGGAAATGTGGCAAATGGAATTCAATGTAGCTAAGTGCGAAGTCGTTCACTTTGGTAGGAATAACAAGATGATGGATTACTGGGCTAATGGTAGGCTACTTGGTAGTGTGGATGAGCAGAGGGATCTTGGTGTCTATGTACACAGATCTCTGAAAGTTGCCACCCAGGTAAATAGTGCTGTGAGGAAGGCATATGGTGTACTGGGCTTTATTGGCAGAGGAATTGAGTTCCGGAGTCCTGAGGTCATGTTGCAGTTGTATAAGACTCTGGTGAGGCCTCATCTGGAGTATTGTGTGCAGTTTTGGTCGCCATACTATAGGAAGGATGTGGAAGCTTTAGAACGAGTGCAGAGGAGGTTTACCAGGATGTTGCCTGGAATGGTAGGAAGAACGTATGAGGAAAGGCTGAGGCACTTGGGGCTGTTCTCATTGGAGAAGAGAAGGTTTAGGGGAGATCTGATAGAAGTGTATAAGATGATTAGGGGTTTAGATAGGGTAGATACTAAGAACCTTTTACCGCTAATGGAGTCAGGTGTTACTAGGGGACATAGCTTTAAATTAAGGGGTGGTAGGTATAGGACAGATGTTAGGGGTAGATTCTTCACACAGCGGGTTGTGAGTTCATGGAATGCCCTGCCCGTATCAGTGGTGAACTCTCCTTCTTTATGTTCATTTAAGCGGGCATTGGATAGGCATTTGGAAGTTATTGGGCTAGTATAGGTTAGGTAGGACTCGGTCGGCGCAACATCGAGGGCCGAAGGGCCTGTACTGCGCTGTATCCTTCTATGTTCTATGTTCTATGTTCTATGTGTTTATGCCCTGGTTCCCAAAAATGACTCATGCATCCAGACTCATTGCACTTACCTGCACTGTACAGTCACCAGGGGACAGTTTACCTACTCCTGCAGCTAGTGGGCATGCTTGAATGTGACTGTGGGCAGACAATTCATATGTGATCAGTGCAATGGCACCCATGTCAGCTCCGCCACATGGACAAACTCATTTGGTACGCACCAGCTCAGGAGAACACTCAGGGGATCAGGGGTAACATGGATCGACAGACGGACGGAATGGACAGGACAACATATGTTACCGAGGGACTAAGGGATTTGTTTTCCTATTTAAGGGGACTTATGCGAAAGACACCCCAGACCTCCCAAACATGTTCAATGTAGGGACAATTGCACCCCTCAGTGTACCATGCTCCAATAGGGTTCATGTCTGGAGAAAGATAGTGACTTGCTCCATCCATCAGGAGTGCTGTACTGACTGCCAGACCCCACCACTTTTTGGAGTTATCATTGAGATATGGATTCTTGCAATCTCTATCTTGGGGGGGGGCGCAACAGGAGTCGTCAAAGCTTAAAACCAAAATTACCTTGTACATGGCCTGATTATCCTAGGCAATAATACCTTAAAAGTTCTGGGAGCACTTAATACAGAGTTGATTGACCTCTATACACATCAGACACGTTAAGCGGTGGATTATCAATTTGCATAACAAGGGGAATTTGTATCACTCATGTTATTGATGACTCTTATCACATTACAAAAGCCTTCAAGAATATCTGAGAACAGCTAGATAATTATCAACAGGGAGCCACAATTACAGGCAGCTGGTTAAATTGGTTGTTAGGTAAATCTTGGGGACCCTATTTGGCATTTGGGATAGTTCTCCTCACTGCACTCATGCTGGTATTCCGTATGGGCCTCGGGTGTTTTAAGCTCTGCTGTAAGGCGCTACTGGCAAGAACTGTGCCAGCAGCGAGTGTCAGCATGGAAGAGCCCACAATGAAATTGGCACTCCATGGTACCCCTCGGGAGGAGGAGCACCTAGACATGAGCTACCTCTACATGTAAATTGGGTGGTCTGCGGGAGATCTCCGTAGGCACCACCTTGACCAGAAAGTGGGGAGTGAAGTGGGAGATGGCCCGGAGCAGGGTGACACTAGGCACACGGACACACAGGATGGCCGCTGAGCCATAGGTTGGCCACTTCACACACAAGACCACATTATGGAGAGACACAGCAGAGCAAGCACAGACACTGCATGGGGCCACCAGAATGCCAGCACAATTAACCCTTTGATTAGTTTAAGGCGGGTGAGGGAGAGAATATATATGAGGAGCATATACTGCCAAGTGAAGTGTCTGGGTCCAGCCAACACCTTTGATAGAAATGCTAACATTTGATAAGGACTCAATACAAGGGCTGCAGTAATCGTCCCTCTCAGGAAGAGCGATTAGCGCCCATTACTACAGCAATGGACTTCTTCACAGACATTGAAACTAACAATGTTTGCACTGAAACTGACAACGATCGTGCTGAAATTAACAAAAACTGCGCTGGAACTGACAATGACTGCATCGAAACTATCAATGATTCTGCAATGTTTAGAATAAACTATGTTACAGAAGCAATAACCTCATCGCTGACCTATTATACCACAAAACGTATAAAAGTATCTTGACATGTGCTCCGGATGGAGAGAAGAATCACAGCTGACCTCTGTGCTGTTGGTGTCTTTCTCTCCCCGGAGCTCCGGTATGTCCTTGCACAATAAACTCTGTTGTTGAACCCTGATTCTGACTCCGATGTTCCCCACAACATAGCAAAAGGGTTACAGTGTCATGGAGTTGTAATGATATAGATTATAGATTAGATTACAGTGTGGAAACAGGCCCTTCAGCCCAACAAGTCCACACTGACCCGCCGAAGCGCAACCCACCCAGACCCATTCCCATACATTTACCCCTTCACCTAACACTATGGACAATTTAGCATGGCCAATTCACCTAACCTGCACATTTTTGGATTGTGGGAGGAAACCGGAGCACCTGGAAGAAATCCATGCAGACACGGGGAGAATGTGCAAACTCCACACAGAGAGTCACCTGAGGCGGGAATTGAACCCAGGTCTCTGGAGCTGTGAGGCTGCACTGCTAACCTCTGTGCCACCGTTATGTTAAATAACTTGGGTTAAAAATCACGCAACACCAGGTTGTAGTTCTTAAACAAATTTAGATTAAGTCTTTCATCTGTTAGAATGGGATATGGTGGTTTAGGTTCTTTAATATGTAAATCCCAGAATTATATTCTCAAGGTGGCATCAGTTTCTCTAATAATAGGTATCATCTCAGCTCAGGTAATTCATAAATGTGTGAAGGTAAAGTCTGTATCAATGTTGAGTCAATTCTATTTCTAAACTGGGGCTTACAGTATCTTACATGGATTTATGCAATTTTTGAGCAAAATAAAACGTAATGTGCAAATACAAATTCACCCCATGAACCTGTATGTGTGCGCATGCTGGAGAGACAGGGTGGATGTGTGTATGTGAGTGTGTGCATATGGGTGTGAGTGCATGTGAAAGAATGTGTATGTGTAAGCTTGGTCAAGTGTGTATGAGTGTGATGGGGTATAAGCCTGTGAGTGGGTGCGTGTGTGGGGGTGAGTGCGGGGGAGTGCACACGTGTGTGCATGAGAGCTTGTGTACGAGAGAGTGTGTGAGTATGTAGGAGTATGTGTGTCTGAGAGAGAATATATAGTGCAGTGGGGTCACTCGTAGTGTAACATGAACCCAAGGGCCTGGTTGAGGCCTTCCCCATGAGTATCCAACTTGGCTATCAGCCTCTGCTTGGCCACTTTGCATTGTTGTTGTCCTGAAATCCACCTTGGAGGATGGTCACCCGGAGGTCTGAGGACGAATGTCCTGGACTGCTGACGTGTTCCCTGACTGGGAGGGAGCAGTTCTGTCTGGTGATTGTTGCGCCGTGTCCATTCGTCCATTATCATAGCGTCTGTTCAGTTTCACCAATGTACCAAGCCTCAGGGCATCCCTGCCTGCAGCGTATGAGATAGACGTTGGCCGAGTCACATGAGTACCTGCCGCGTATATGGTTGGAGGTGTCCCTATGTGTAACGGTGGTATCCATGTCGACATTCTGTTAGGTTCTTGGTAGTGTAGATGAGCAGGGAGATCTTGGTGTCCACGTACACAGATCCCTGAAAGGTGCCACCTAGGTTGATAGGGTTGTTAAGAAGGCATATGGTGTGTTAGCTTTTATCAGTAGAGCCACAAGGTCGTGCTGCAGCTGTATAAAACTCTGGTGCGGCTGCACTTGGAGAATTGCGTACAGTTCTGGTCACCCCATTACAGTAAGGATGTGGAAGCTTTGAGAAGGGTCAGAGGAGATTTACTAGGATGTTACCTGGTATGGAGGGAGGTTCCTTTGAGGAAAGGCTGAGGGATTTGAGGCTGTTTTCATTAGAAAGAAGAAGTTTGAGAGGTGACTTCATTGAGATATATAAGATAATCAGAGGGTTCAATAGGGTGGACAGTGAGAGCCTTTTTCTTCGGATGGTGATGGCTAGCATGAGGGTACATAGCTTTAAATTGAAGGGTGATAGATATAAGACAGATATCAGAGAATAGTAGGGGCGTGGAACACACTGCCTGCAACACTTGCCAACTTTAAGGGCATTTAAATTGTCATTAGATGAACATATGGATGAAAATGGAATAGTGTAGGATAGATAGGCTTCAGATTGGTTCCACAGGTCGAAGGGTCTGTTCTGTGCTGTCATGTTCTATGTACTACTGAGGCTGTGTAGAATCTGGCCAGACTACATGTAGAATAGCTTTCAGAGGAAGTTTACAAGAATGATCCTGGGTATGAAGATCTCTCATTTTTCTAAATGTCATCGAGTACAGACCCAGAGTTCTTCACTGTTCTTTGTATCTAGTCACAAACTTGGTTGAAATAGAGCAATTGTGCACTGGAAATCAAGCCCCACAATGCATATGTTGTTAGAAGTGTGAAATGTGACCAACTTAATTTCCAGAATGACTAATGCCTGACTGTAAGCACAGTTCAAGACAAAATAAACTCACACCAGGTTTTATCAATGAATAAGAAACAGAAAATGTACTGAGCTAGCCTGAAATGCATCTACTTTAAAGCACGGAGTATTGTGTGTAAGGGGGATGAACTTAGGGCTTGGATTGGTGCCTTGGAGTACGACGTTATTGCGATCACAGAGACTGGGTTGAAGGAACGGCATGATTGGCAACTATTTGTTCCAGGATATGGATGCTTCAGACAGGACAAGGTGGGAAGTAAAAGGGGTTTGGGGGTGGAGTTACATTGCTGGTCAGGGACGATATCACGGCTGTGCTAAAGGACGACACTGTGAAGGGCTTGGGTAGTGAGGCATTATGGGTGGAGCTGGGAAATAAGAAGGGTGCAGTTAAATTATTGGGGCTGTATTACAGGCCTCCCAACAGTGAACGTGAGGTAGAAGAACAAATAGATAAACAGATTATAGAAAGATGTAGAGACAGTAGAGTAGTGATGATGGGAGATTTTAATTTTCCCAACATTGACTGGGATACACTTAGCGTCAGAGGTCTGGATGGGGTAGAATTTGTAA
Organism: Hemiscyllium ocellatum; assembly: GCF_020745735.1. Classification (NCBI taxonomy): domain Eukaryota; kingdom Metazoa; phylum Chordata; class Chondrichthyes; order Orectolobiformes; family Hemiscylliidae; genus Hemiscyllium; species Hemiscyllium ocellatum. Next base: position 2,361,815 of record NC_083422.1, on the reverse strand, counting down.
GAAGTGTCCAGGAGAGTTTTCTAGAGCAGTATGTCAATAGTCCAACGAGGGAAGGGGCCATATTGGACCTGGTACTGGGGAACGAGCCAGAACAGATGGTAGAAGTTGCGATGGGGGATTTCTTTGGGAACAGTGACCACAATTCTGTAAGTTTTAGAATACTCGTAGACAAACATGAGAGTAGTCCTAAGGGAAGAGTACAAATCTGGGTCAAGGCCAATGATATCAAAACCAGGCAGGAGCTGGCAAATGTGGATTGGACACAGCTACTTGAAGGGAAGTCCACATTTGATATGGGCAGCATGGTGGCTCAGTGGTTAGCACTGCTGCCTCACAGCACCAGGGACCTCGGTTCAATACCCGCCTGGGGCAACTATCTGTGTGGAGTTTGCACATTCTCCCTGTGTCTGCGTGGGTTTCCTCCCACAGTCATAAAGATGTGCAGGTTAGGTGAATTGGCCATGCTAAATTGCCCATAGTGTTAGATGCTTTAGCCGGGGGTTAAATGTCAAGTGAATGGGGCTGGGTGGGTTGCTCTTCGGAGGGTCGATGTGGACTTGTTGGGCCGAAGGGCCTGTTTCCACACTGTAGGGAATCTAATCTAATGATAGGCGAGAGGCTTTCAAAAATATGTTAAAGATAGTGCAGGATAGGCATGTCCCATTGAAGGCAAAGGATAGGAAAGACAAGATTCGGGAACCATGGATGACAGGAGAAATTGTACAACTAGCCAAGAGGAAAAGGGAAGCGTACATAAGGTCCAGGCAGCTAAGAACAAAACGGGCCCTGGAGGAATGCCAGAAGAGTAGGACAAGTCTTAAATGAGGAATCAAGCAGGTTAAAAGGGGTCATAAAATAGCGTTAGCGAACATAATTAAGGAGAATCCCAAAGCATTTTATTTTATGTAAGAAGCAAGCAGGTAACTCGAGAAAGGAATGGTCCACTAAAGGATTAGGAGAGAAGGCTGTGTGTCGAACCTGAGAGAATGGGTGAGATTCTGAATGATTACTTTGCATCAATGTTCACTGAGGAGAGGAACATGATGAATGTTGAGATTAGAGATAGAAGTTTGATTAGTCTGGATCACGTTGACATACGTAGGGAAGATAGGTTGGGTAGACTAGAGGTTATTAAGGTGGACAAATCCCGAGGACAGGATGGGATCTATCCCAGGTTGCTGAGGGAGGTGAGAAAGGGAATAGCTGGGGTCCTGACAGATATCTTTGTGGCATCCTTAAACACAGATGAGGTGTCGGAGGACTGGAAGGTTGTTCATGTTGTCGCCCTGTACAAGAGGGATAGTAGGGATATTCCGGGTAACTACAGACCAGTGAGCCTGACATCAGTGGTGGGAAAGTTGCTGGAGAGGGAACTGAGGGATAGGATTTATTTATATTTAGAAAAGAATGAGCTCATCAGTGATAGGCAACATGGTTTTGTGCGGGGGAGATTGTGCCTTACCAACTTAATAGAGTTTTTTGAGGAAGTGACTAAGTTGATAGATGAAGGAAGCGCTGTTGATGTCACATACATTGGTGGAGTAGCAGAAAGCATAGGGGACTGTCAAAGAATGCAGGAGAATATAGATAGACTGGAGAGTTGGACGGAAAAGTGGCAGACGGAGTTCAAACTAGACAAATGTGAGGTGATGCATTTAGGCAAGTCTAACTCTAGAGCGAATTATACAATGAACACAAGAGCCTTGGGAAAAAGTGATGAGCAGAGAGATAGGGGAGTTCCGGTCCATTGTACCCTGAAGGTTGCTGCACAGGTGGATAGAGTGGTCAAGAAGGCATATAGTATGCTTGCCTTCATTGGACGGGGTATTGAGTATAAGGGCTAGCAGGTCATGTTAAAATTGTTCAAGACATTGGTTTGGCTGCACTTAGAATACTGTGTACAGTTCTTGTTGCCACATTACCAAAAGGGTGTGGATGCTTTGGAGAGGGTGCAGAGAAGGTTTATGAGGATGTTGCCTGGTGTGGAAGGTGTTAGCTATGAAGAGAGGTTGAGTAGGTTAGGATTGTTTTCATTAGAGAAAAAGGAGATTGAGGGGGGACCTGACTGAGGTTTACAAAATCATGAAGGTTATAGACAGGGTGGATAGAGACAAGCTTTTTCTCAGGGTGAAGGATTCAATAATGAGAGGTGGAAAGTTTAAAGGGGATACACGTGGCAAGTACTTCACACAGAGGGTGGTGGGCATCGGGAACACGTTGCCATCAGAGGTGGTAGAGGCTGGCATGGTAGATTCATTTAAGATGCATCTGGATAGATGCATGAGTAGTGGGGAGCAGAGGGATACAGGTGCTTAGGAATTGGGCGACAGGTTTAGACAGGTAAAAACAAGGACTGCAGATGCTGGAAACCAGAGTCTAGATTAGAGTGGTGCTGGAAAAGCACAGCAGGTCAGGCAGCATCCAAGGGGCAGGAAAATCGAAATTTCAGGCAAAAGCCTCTATTCCTGATGAAGGGCTTTTGCCCGAAACGTCGATTTTCCTGCTCCTTGAATGCTGCCTGACCTGCTATGCTTTTCCAGCACGAGTCGAATCTAGACAGGTTTAGACAGTAGATTTGGATCGGCTCAGGCTTGGAGGTCCGAAGGGTCTGTTTCTGGGCTGTAAATTTTCTTTGTTCTTTGTGTACTTTTGATTATAACAAGCTTATCCTCTGACATTTGTCCAAAACAAATGATTGTTTACCTAAATGGGAACTTAAACAGTGCCGTCTTTAAATTCAAACACACACACGTTTCTTCACATTTAGGAATATGGGCCAGAGGAGTCAGTTTTTATCAAAAATATTGTGGGTGAAAGATAATGGTAAAACACAAAGTTTATGCATTGTCTGGCAAACCAATAGTAGAAGCAAAGTGACTTTCTCAGTTCGTTTTTTGTTTTTGGTGATTACATTATGTTGTTAATCAAGACGACTGCAGTGGATAATATCTGTATTTTTGTGAATAATACTCAAAGGTTTTAAAAACAGGGTTAACTTTCAGCTTCCACAAAGTCTTGCCTCAGAAAGCACTCTGAGGGCACGCTGTGTCTGTATAATGACAAATGGAAAAATCCAACTTTAAAATTGCGATTTAGAGACTTGGGGCCATTGTACAACATTCATTTATACTTCGGTGATGTGTGAGAATATTTTGATTGCGCAGCCAGATTCCCAATGGAAATCTTTTCTTCTAGTTTTTAATTAACTCTTTCAATCATAATCATGTATTGGGTGGTACTGAAGGACTATTTGCAAAGACATAAACTTCTGCAAGTCGCTAGAGTGCAGTTTGAGCACTTGAATTGTCTGAATTCAAAATTGCTTCTCAATATTTCCAGTTTTCATTGAGTGCAATAGCCTAGACATTCATTTGGAGTTTATGTAATATCTTTCTTTGTAACATTAATGAATCCTCAGGCCTTCATTTCCTCTAGTTTATTTCAGTTGTAATTCTGAAGGTTCTCTGGAGGATCCTAACTAGCCAGGTATCAGTTTTAGCAGAAATCATACAAAGATTAAACTTAGATTATTCTAATTAAAATTTAATTCAATATCATTGAAGCATTAGATTACATATTTTATTAATAAGAGCTGAAACCTAATGGATTGTGGTAAGAGTCAGAGTTCTGGAGCTGTTTTTTGTTGCAGTTTGGCCAAAGCTTTGTAAGGGTCAATGAAGTCATTCTCCATTTTAAACTGAGAAAGAGGGAGCGTTCAACCTGCTGTTAGACACATCTTCACCTGGGTCTCCACATATACATCCCTGTCCTGGGTTGTCACAGACACTCCGTCATTGGGATTTTCAAGAACACCCCTTCATTTGGGTCTTCACTTGGCCCATCGCATCAACAGGTCAGGCAGCATCTAAGGAGCAGTAGAGTCGACGTTTCGGGCATGAGCCTGAAGAAGGGCTCATGCCCGAAACGTCGACTCTCCTGCTCCTTGGATGCTGCCTGACTTGCGCTTTTCCAGCAACACATTTTCAGCTCTGACCTCCAGCATCTGCAGTCCTCACTTTCTCCATCGCATCAGCATCAACCCTCTGAACAGCATCCCCCTATCCCCGTAACCACTCATTTACCTTGGCTACCCAACCAAGCCTAAACATCCCTGGACACTATGGTTCAATTTAGCATGGCCAATCCATCTAACCTGCACATCTTTAGTCTGTGACAGGAAACTGGAACACCTAGTGAAAACCCATGCAGACATGGGGAGAATGTGAAAACTCCACATATCCTGTTGCCCAAGACTGGAATCAAACCTGGGTCCCTGACGCCTTGACGCAGCAATGCTATCCACTAAGCTGCCCATATATCTTTCTAATGGTAGAGTTTCCTATTACTGCAGAATGTTGCAATGTTTTGTTCATCTCAAAACAGCACATCAGCTCTGGATCATCTCATGCTTTTGATGCTGTTGTAATCTACTTAACAACTGCCCAGAGTCAACATTCTTACTGCAGATATATGGAGCTTCAAAATTGTTAAATTGGGCTACCTGCTTTAAGCTATCCCCATGCCATATCCTAATCACATACCCAATTACGCATGCATTTTGATGACAACCAGCTCTTCCTCATCTTCCTTTGTTTCTGTTCTCATAGTCATTCTCCACCTTCCTTTCCACTTTCTGAGACTAAATCAGATCATTCTCAACCTCTGCATCCTATCTGATGAAGCTGGCCTTCTGACTGAATATTTACTTCCTCACAAAGACTTCCTATTCCTGCTATGTAACTCTCTGTCTCTGTCCCTGCCTCAGCTTGTCTACTGACTCATTCATAAATGTATTGTCAATTATTATGACAATAGTCTCCTCATTAGCATAACTTTCTTCCTTCATACACTTGGATTTATCCATACCTATCCATCATATTCTAACTCGTGCTGGCACTTGTTGCTTTATATTGTCCCTGATCTGCCAATGTGTGGAGTTTAAAATTCTCATCTTTGTTTATAATTATTTCATACTCTCATCTCTCCCCAACTCAGGAACCTCCTCCAGTTCTATAACCCTTCGAAGTCTTTGCCTACTCCAGTTTGGCCACTTGTAAACTGTCGTTAGAGACAGTAACTAATTCTGGATGTTTCTGGTCTGACATTCACTTTGCCTGTAGACAGTCAAGTGTTCTTTGTTCTGCTGTTGTCAGCTCTCCAAGGCTTTATAGCAAAACATCTATTCCAGAAATCCTTCTCCTTGCTGAATGTGTCTCCAATCTCCCATATATTTTTGCGAGTTTGATCAGAAGTAGTTATTTGCTGCATGCACAGTCTAGGCCCGTGATTAAACTCTCATTAGAAATGCTGGCTAAATTATAGTCGGGTTTTAGTTTGTTTTAATTTTTGGAAATCTTGCCATTTCAATGGAACTGCGGTGCTTTGAACTGTCATTCTAGTTAAATTACCATTTTGGATGCACTGTGATAAAATTAGTCTCACCTCAGCTGCAAGTGAATAGATTTTGATGGGTTAAAATTAGACTCTGTTTTATTCTCATTATGTTCCTTTGTCAAATTATTTCCACTTCACTTTGTTATGTGTTCTCCATTTGAACTGATATGCTTGTACCAAATTTGGTCACCAATCAGTTTTAGAGGCTCAGTCAATGCAGTTACATAGGAGATCAGTTAACAATGAACTATTAGCACATCTGCTGTCGGCTGTCACTTCATTATTCGCTGCACCTAAAACCTAAAGTTCAGTTAGAGTCATAGAGTCATAGAAATGGACAACATGGAAACAGACCCTTCGGTCCAACCCGTCCATGCCGACCAGATATCCCAACCCAATCTAGTCCCACCTACCAGTATCCGGTCCATATCCCTCGAAAACCTTCCTATTCATATACCCATCCAAATGCCTCTCAAATGTTGCAGTCGTACCAGCCTCCACCACATCCTCTGGCAGCTCATGCCATACCCGTACCACACTCTGTGTGATGAAGTTGCCCCTTAGGTCTCTTTTATATCTTTCCCCTCTCACCCTAAACCTATGCCCTCTAGTTCAGGGCTCCCCAACCCCAAGAAAAATTTATCCTATCTATGCCCCTCATAATTTTGTAAACCTCCATAAGGTCACCCATCAGCCTCCGACACTCCAGGGAAAACAGCCCCAGCCTGTTCAGCCTCTCCCTGTAGCTCAGATCCTCCAACCCTGGCAACATCCTTGTAAATCTTTTTTGAACTCTTTCAAGTTTCACAACATTTTTCCAATAGGAAGGAGAACAGAATTGCACGCAATATTCCAACAGTGGCCTAACCAATGTCCTGTACAGCTGCAACATGACTTTCCAACTACTGTACTCAATACTCTGACCAATAAAGGAATGCTTACCAAACGCCTTCTTCACTATCCTATCTACCTGCAACTCCACTTTCAAAGAGCTATGAACCTGCACTCCAAGGTCTCTTTGTTCAGCAACACTCCCTAGGACCTTACCATTCAGTGCATAAGTCCTGCTAAGATTTGCTTTCCCAAAATGCAGCACCTCGCATTTATCTGAATTAAACTCCATCTGCCACTTCTCAGCCCATTGGCCCATCTGGTCCAGATCCTGTTATAATCTGAGGTAACCCTCTTTGCTGTCCACTACACCTACAATTTTGGTGTCATCTGCAATCTTACTAACTGTACCTCTTATGCTTGCATCCAAATCATTTATGTAAATGACAAAAAGTAGAGGGCTCAGCACCGATCCTTGTGGCACTCCACTGGTCACAGGCCTCCCAGTCTGAAAAACAACCCTCCACCTCCACCCTCTGTCTTCTACCTTTGAGCCAGTTCTGTATTGAAATGGATGGTTCTTCCTGTATTCCATGAGATCTAACCTTGCCAACCAGTCTCCCATGGGGAACCTTGACGAAATGCCTTACTGAAGTCCATATAGATCACATCTACTGCTCTGCCCTCATCAATCTTCTTTGCTCCTTCTTCAAAAAACTCAATCAAGTTTGTGAGACATGATTTCCCACGCACAAAGCCATGTTGACTATCCCTAATCAGTCCTTGCCTTTCCAAATACATGTACATCATGTCCCTCAGGATTTCCTCCAACAACTTGCCTACCACCAAGGTCAGGCTCACTGGTCTATAGTTCCCTGGCTTGTCTTTACTGCCCTTCTTAAACAGTGGAACCACATTTGCCAACCTCCAGTCTTCTGGCACCTCATCTGTGACTATCGATGATACAAGTATCTCATCAAGAGGCACAGCAATCACTTCTCTAGCTTCCCACAGAGTTCTCAGGTACACCTGATCTGGTCTTGGGGATTTATCCACCTTTAACTGTTTCAAGACATCAAGTACTTCCTCCTCTGTAATCTGGACATTTTGTAAGATGTCACCATCTATTTCCCTACAGTCTATATCTTCCGTATCCTTTTCCACAGTAAATACTGATGCAAAATACTCATTTAGTATCTCCCCCATTTTCTGTGGCTCCACATAAAGGCTGCCTTGTTGATGTTTGAGGGGCCCTATTCTCTCCCTAGTTACCCTTCTGTCCTTAATATATTTGTAAAAACCCTTTGAATTCTTCTTAATTCTATTTGCCAAAGCTATCTCATGTCCTCGTTTTGCCCTCCTGATTTCCCTCTTAAGTATACTCCTACTTTCTTTATACTCTAAGGATTCACTCGATCTATCCTGTCTATACCTGACATATGCTTCCTTCTTTTTCTTAACCAAACTCTCAATTTCTTTAGTCATCCAGCATTCCCTATACCTACCAACCTTCCGTTTCACCCTAACAGGAATATACTTTCTCTGGATTCTTATTATCTCATCTCTGAAGACTTCCCATTTTCCAGCCATTCCTTTACCTGCGAAAATCTGCCTCCAATCAGCTTTCGAAAGTTCTTGCCTAGTACCATCAAAATTGGCCTTTCTCCAATTTAGAACTTCAACTTTTAGATCTGGTCTATCCTTTTCCATCACTATTTTAAAACCAATAGAATTATGGTTGCTGGCCCCAAAGTGCTACCCCACTGATCCCTCCTGCCCTGCCTTATTTTCTAAGAGTAGGTCAAGTTTTGCACCTTCTCTAATAGGTAGATCCACATACTGAATCAGAAAATTGTCTTGTACACATTTAAGAAATTCCTCTCATCTTAACCTTTAACACTATGGCAGTCCAGTCGGTGTTTGGAAAGCTAAAATCCCCTACCATAACTATCCTATTATTCTTACAGATAGCCGAGATCTCCTTACAAGTTTGTTTCTCAATTTCCCTTCTGACTATTGGGGGGGTCTATAATACAATCCCAATAAAGGTGATCATCCCTTTCTTATTTCTCAGTTCCACCCAAATAACCTCCCTGGATGTATTTTCAGGAATATCCTCCCTCAGCACAGCTGTAATGCTATCCCTTATCAAAATGCCACTCCCCCTCCTCTCTTTCAGTTAAAGGGAAGAAATGAAATGAGAGAATTTCTAAATTAGTCCTCCCACTATTGGATTCCATATCCTCATTTTATAAATACCATTCACAGACTGATTTTCTCAACAGCAACAGTGCTGAAATCATTATTGGGTGTGGGGAAGGTTTAGTTACAGGGTGCACATAGGACAAACATGGGCTGGCATCATGTACGTACCTCTGCACCAACTGACTGAACATAGATTAATAAGTATGGAAGAGTACTTTTCTTTCTGTGGGATTCTACTGTGTTCCAGCATCAGATTTTTCCAACAACAAATCCTGTAAAGCGCAGCTAAACATTACATGTGCAAGGCTGGGTATTAACGCTGGTGCTATCTCTGCTATGCCTGGACAAAATAGAGTGAGATCCTACCTACTTGTTTGCAAGGGAGGACTGCTCAGTGGCTGACTTCCCATATTGTCACCCCAAGTCCCTCCTTAGTCTCTCTGAGAAGAACAAATCCAACTTCTTCGATCTATGAATAGACAGAAGAACCATTCTCGTGAATCCTTTATGAAGGAAACTTCAATTCAGTTGAAAGAAGAACAAAGATTGCAGGAGGAACTCGGCAGGTCTGACAGCATCTGTGGAGAGAAACTAGAATTAACACTGAGTCCAGTGACTCTTCACTGGAACTGTTCCGAAGAGGAGGTTTGGAAGGATACAGGCCAGGAGCAGGCAGGTGGGACTAGTTTAGTTTAGGATAATGTTTTGCATTGACCGGTTGGACCAAAGGGTCTCTTTCCACGTTGTATGATTCTATGACTTAATAAGTCACTGGATTTGAAAAGTTAACTCTGTTTTATCTCCACAGATGCTGCCTGACCTGCCGAGCAATCTCATTCAGGAGTGACTCTCCTCATTCCTGAAGAAGGGCTCATGCCCAAAACGTCGATTCTCCTGCTCCTTGGATTCTGCCTGACCTGCTGCGCCTTTCCAGCATCACATTTTCAGCTCTGATCTCCAGCCCTCACTTTCTCCTAGAAGATTTTAACCCACTGCGAATCCTCTTACAAGGATGCCTTCCTTGAAGAAGCTCTCTTCCTCCCTCTACAAGGATTTCAGTGAGTCCCTCTCTCACTGCACACCTCAGGTCATCTCCTCTGCCCAGAAGCTCTTCAGCCACATTCTCAAACAGACTCGCTACCACAGACACATCTCCTTCCTCAGCACCTGTCTACGGAACTGACTAATCCCGCACGGACTCCGGACTACGTTCAGACCAACAAAATTTGGACCCAACCAGGACAACCAGTGCCTACAACAAATCCGAAGCCTCTAGCAACAGACCTCCCTCACTCTCCTCATTCCTGAAGAAGGGCTCATGCCCAAAACGTTGATTCTCCTGCTCCTTGGATGCTGCCTGACCTGCTGCGCCTTTCCAGCAACACATTTTCAGCTGCCGAGCAATCGCCATCGTTTCAGATTTTCAGCATAGAGTCATGGAGATGTACAGCACAGAAACAAACCCTTCGGTCCAACTCATCCATGCCGACCAGATATTCCAACCCAACCAAGTCTCACTTGCCAGCACCTGGCCCATATCCCCCCCCAAGCCCTTCCTATTCATATACCAATCCAAATGCCTTTTAAGTGTTGCAATTGTACTAGCCTCCACCACTTCCTCTGGCAGCTCATTCCATAAAAGTACCACTCTCTGCTGAAAAAGTTGCCTCTTAAGTCTCTTTTATATCTTGCTCCTCTCAGCCTAAATCTATGCCCTCTAGTTATGGACCTCCCCACCCCAGGGGAAAAAACTTTGACTATTTATCCTATCCATGCTCCTCATGATTTTACAAACCTCTGTAAGGTCACCCCTCAGCCTCCGACGCTCCAGGGAAAGCAGCCCCAGCCTGTAAAGCCTCTCCCGAAAGCTCAGATCTTCGAACGCTAGCACCATTCAATAAAACGTTTCTGAACCCTTTCAAGTTTCACAACATCTTTTCAATAGGAAGAAGACCAGAATTGCATGCAATATTCCAACAGTGGCCTAACAGCTTTAATATGACCTCCTAACTCCTGTACTCAATTCTCTGACCAATAAAGGAAAGCATACCAAATGCCTTCTTCACTATTCTGTCTACCTGCGACTCCATTTTCAAAGAGCTATGAACCTGCACTCCAAGGTCTCTTTGTTCAGCAACACTCCCTAGGACCCTACCATTAAGTCCTGCTAAGATTTGCTTTCCCAAAATGCAGCACCTCGCATTTATCTGAATTACATTCCATCTGCCACTTCTCAGCCCATTGGCCCATATGATCAAGATCCCGTTGTAATCTGACGTAAACTTCTTCGCTGTCCACCACACCTCCAATTTTGGTGTTATCTCAAACTTACTAACTATACCTCTTCTATAAATGATTTGGATGTGAGCACAAATAACAAAAAGTAGTGGACCCAGCACTGATCTTTGTGGCATTCACTTGTCACAAGCCTCCAGTCTGAAAAACAATCCCTCACCACCACCCTATGTCTTCTATCTTTGAGCCAGTTCTGTATCCAAATGCTAGTTCTCCTTGTATTCCATGAGATCTAACCTTGCTAACCAGTCTTCCATGGGGAACCTAGTCAAATGCCTTACTACTTTAATAAACTCAATCAAGTTTGCGAGACATGATTTCCCATGCACAACGTAATGATTAAATTCTGCTTTCTTGCACTAGTTCTATCCAGTCCAAAATTTTAACAAAGAATGTTACTTTGTTTGTGGAGATATTATTTGGAAGTGGTCTACAAAAATAGGGAAGCAGAACAAATTGCTGAAATGTGGTTAACAGTTGCACTCCCCATACAGAAAGCTGAGTTTACTGATAGTTTCTGGATTGTGAATGGGTTCCATTCTCAAGTACACAAGTCAGAAACCAATTCAAGACAATATAAAATAACTGTGTGTAAATTCAGGAAACATTCATAGGTCAGATCTTTAAAATTCCATTCCTGTGTAGTATTGCATTTGAAAATCAGGGACCCCCTGTAAAGACTATGAAGTCATAGAGTCAGATGTACAGCATGGAAACAGACCCTTCGGTCCAACCTGTCCACGCCGACTAGCTATCCCAACCCAATCTAGTCCCAACTGCCAGGCATTTCTGAAGGCTTCCCATTTTGCAACCATCCCTTTACCTGCGAACATCTGCCCCCAATCAGCTTTTGAAAGTTCTTGCCTAATACCATCAAAATTGGCCTTTCTCCAGTTTAGAACTTCAACTTTTAGATCTGGTCTATCCTTTTCCATCATAATTTTAAAACTAATAGAATTATAGTCGCTAGCCCCAAAGTGCTCCCCCACTGACACCTCTTCCATTTTCAATGCGAAAGTAGGACTAACTAGAATGGAAATGTTTTTTAACCTCATGAGTGACAGTTCATCTTATTGACTTTGAATAGTGTGTAATTCATAACTGCAAATGATAGTGTATGCAAACTTTTTATTATGTTTATAAAAAGTTATATTTGGTGAAATGAATTTATAAGGACACTTCTACACTGTGACTTGTCATAGACATATAGTTGTGTAAATGATTTCAGTTTAGAAAGCAAAACTTACATGAAATAAACTCAGTACTGCACATTCGTTGTTAATGTCTAGGTTTTGTCACTACGTGAGTGTTCTAGAATAACTTATGAGCATTTTAATGATATTTTACTGTGAAAAAGTGTACTTGGGCATTCATTCCAACTGTCAGACTGTTCAAGTTTCGGGAGAAAGTGAGGACTACAGTAGCTGAGTTAGAGTAGAAAAGCGTGGCACTAGAAAAAGCATATCAGGTTGGGCAGCATTGATAGGAGAGTTGATATTTTGGTCTCAGCCCTTCATGAGGAATATGGAGGGGGAAGGGGACTGAGAGAGAAATGGGGAATGGGGATGGGTCTGAGGAGAAAGTAGATGGGATGGCGGCAGGCGGATGCAGGTGGGAGGTGATTGTGATAGGTCGGGTGGAGCAGATAGGTGGGAAGGAAGATGGAATGGGAAGTTAGGCCAAGATGGCTTTGCCAAGTTGGAGGGGTGGATCTGGAATGAGGTGGGGGGGGGGGGGGGGGGTGAGATTTGGAAATTAGTGAAATCAATGCTACCCCACTGAACTCATCTCCTCATATCTCAAATCCCTCCTGTCCCCCTTGGTCCATAACTCCCCACATACATCCATGTCACTACCCATGCCCTCCATGACTTCCGATTCCCCTACTCCCAACACCTCATCTTCACCATGGGCATCCAGTCCATATACATCTCCCCACAGAGGCCTAAAAACTCTGTTTCTTCCCCTCCACAGACACTGTCATCTGATTGGCGGAACTGGCCTCACCCTCAACAACTTCTCTTTCAAATCCTTCCTTTTCCTACAGACAAGAGGGGTAGCTATGGGCACCCGCATGGGCCCCAGCTATGCCCGTCTCTTCATAGGATATGTGGAACAGTCCTTCTTCCACAGCTACACCGGCAGCAACCCCCACCTTTTCCTTCGCTACATTGATGACTGTCTCAGCACCACCTAGTGCTCCCACAAGGAGGTTGAAGAGTTCATCAACTTCATCAATACCTTCCATCCTGACCTCAAGTTCAAAAGGACCATCTCCAACACCTCCCTCCCTTCCTGGACCTCTGTTTCTCATGGTCAACTCATCATGGACATTATTTCAAACACACTGACTCCCACAGCTACCTTGACTACACTTTCTTCCAGCACCACCCCCCCCAACAGCTACCTTGCCTATACCTACTCCCACCACACCCCCACCTCCACCCCCCCCCCAAACCCCGTAAAAACATGTTCCCTTAATCCCAATTAATCCACCATATCTGCTCCTTGGAGGAGCAATTTGACTCCAGGACTTCCCAGATATCCTATTTCAAGGACTACAACTTCCTCTCCCCAGTGATCAACAATGCACTCCATCACCACTCCTCAACTTCCTGCACCTTTGCCCTCAAACCCCTTCCCCCTGACTGCAAATAGTCTCCTTGACACCACATTCAACCCCACTAATTTCCAATACAGCACATTATCCTCTGCCATTTTTGCCACCTACAGTCAGATCCTACCACCAAAAATATATTTCCCTCCCCACCCCTATCCACGCTCTGCAGAAACTATTCCCTCTGCGATTCCCTCCATAGGTCCACGCTCTCCACTGACCCACCCTCTACACCCGGCATCTTCCCCTGCCACCGCACGAGGTGCAAAACCTCCACCCCTCACCTCTGTCCAATGCTCTAAAAGATTATTTTAAATTTGGCAGAGATTGTCTTGTACATCCACCCACCTCATTTACTGCATCAATTGCTCTTGATGTGATCTCCTCTACATCGGTGAGACCAAGCGCCAACTCATGGTTCAGGAAGCATCTCTGGTCTGCATGCATCAAACAAACCCACTGCCCTGTGGCTAACCACTTCAACCCCTCCTCACACTTTCCCAAGAACATGGAAATCCTGGACCACCTCCATTGCCAAACCAAAGCCACCTGCCATCTGGAGGAAGAACACTTCATCTTTCATCTTGGGACCCTACAGCCACATGGCATTAATACTGACTTCAATAGTTTCCACATCTCTCCACCCTTCACCTCATTCCAGATTCAACCCTCCAACTCAGCACCACTCTCTTGACCTGACCTACTTGCCCATCTTCTTTCCCCCTATCCACTCCACCCTCCCTACCAACCTATCACAATCACCTCCAACCTGCATCCACCTATTGCCATCTCATTACTTTATGAAGGGCTTATGCCCGAAACGTCGAATTTCCTATTCCTTGGATGCTGCCTGACCTGCTGTGCTTTAACCAACAACACATTTTCAACTGTGATCTCCAGCATCTGCAGACCTCATTTTTTACCCATCTCATTACTTTTCCCTAGCCCCATCCCTCTTTTTATCTCTCCACCCCCTAATCCCTTCACATTCCTCATGAAGGGCTTATGCCTGAAACGTTGACTCTCTTGCTCCTGGCATGCTGCCTGACCTGCTGCACTTCTGTTCGGGTGTTAGCAATCAGGAGAGCATCTTCACGATAATGTAATTTGCACCTCCAATGCTTTCTTTAATGGTTGAATGCCATTAGTCTATAATGATACCCAAAAACACAGCATCCACTCATCTGAGAATGCCATGTGAATCAGATCCTTTACCATCTGGGACCTAATATCACTACAATTTACCATCACATAGAGATGCCAGCCACTGCTCGAGTGTAAACCTGTAACCATGGATATATTATTAAATGTGAGACACGACATACCCAGGGAGAATCATCTCTTTATGGACACAATTAATGCTTAACTGTTAGATGATTGACATATAGACTTTATTGTGAAATGTTAATACAGAAACAAAATGTATTAGATCTGAACAAACATTTTAAAATATTCAAAACCATAAATCATTGAAACCAGAGTATCCATAAGCAATTATTTAGAGGCCTTTGCAACAATAGTTAGAACCATACTGTTATTTTAAAATAGTGCACACTGACAGAACATTATTTTTGCTGTTCAGCCAGCATATAAACAGTAGAAGATGCACAAAGTTCAAACTCTCCTTACAGTGCCTAACTCACAAAGGCAACCAAAGACAAAAAATGATTTGATGGATCTTTGAACAAAAAAATGTCTGTTTTATCCGTCACCAAATGATTTTGAAATAGTTTTTATATATAACTTTTATAAAATATTGTTTTGAATTAGATTGTAAAATCCATTTGGAATATAGGCACAAGTGGAGACCATTCAGTCTCCATTGAGTCTGTTCAGGAATTTGGTTAGATTATGGCTGATGTTTATTTTAGTTATCATACAGTCATAAAGATGTACAGAATGGAAACAGACCCTTCAGTCCAACTTGTCCATGCTGACCAGATGTCCTAACCTAATCTAGTTCTATTTGCCTGTACCTGGCACATATCCTTGTAAACCCTTCCTATTCATATAACCATCCAGATGCCTTTTTAACGTAATTGTACCAGCCTCTACCACTTTGTCTGGCAGCTCATTTCATACACGCACCACCCTCTGTGCAAAAAAGTTGCCCCTTAGGTCCCTTTTAAAGTTTTCCCTTTTCAACATAAACCTTTGCCCTCCAGTTCTAGACTCCCATATGCCAGGGAAAATACCTTGCCTATTTACCCTATCCATGATCCTCAGTCTGCCTTTCTTCTGTAACCTTGATGTGGAGGTGCCGATGTTGGATTGGGTTTGACGAGGTCAAAAATCACATGACACCAGGTTATAGTCCAACATGTTTATTTGAAAATGCAAGCTTTTGCAGCTTCACTCCTTATTCAGGTGCTAGTGAAAGAGGGAGACACAGAATTTATAAGTAAGAGATCAAAGGGCCATAAGACTGATGAAATTCTGGGATTTGCATATTTATCAATTGAAACCTGCATCTCCATTCTAACTGATTAAAGGTTTAACAGCTACCTTAACTGTATTTAATTAGCTTGCATCAGTTGTATGTACCATGATCTTTTACTGATAAATTCTGTGCCTAAGGTCTTCTTCTATCAATAGCACCTGATGAAGAAGACAGGCTTTGAAAGCTTGTGTTGTCAAATAAATTTGTTGAACTATAACCAGGTGTCTTGTGATTTTTAACCTTAATGCTGTTACCTAACAAAACATTTGCTGAGATGAAATGCTGCAAGAAAAATGTGCAACCCCAAGAGCAGGGCAAGTCATTTCATTAATACCTCAGAACTAAGTATTAGCAGATACAGCCTTCGTGGTCAATGTGGATTATCTGTAAATCAACAGTGCCTGTGGTTAGCTAAGAAGTGTTACAATGCATTCCACAATAGAGTGAGATGAGGCTTATTGAAAGGCTGTAATGTTTAACTGAGGCAGATGTTGCATCTAACCCATCCCAAAAATGTTCCATATTTACAATCTAATTTGAAAAGCTATATTAAGAAACAAACTAATTCAATTCAAAGTATGTATAATTTGCACTGTTTACTTAATCTACCCATTCATCAAAAGTCTGATGACTGAATAAGAATTTTCATCTCTATAGCAGCTTTCACAATGTCAGTTTGCCACAAAAGCTTTACAGCTAATGAAGTGAAATCTTCACTGCAATGTTGTGACAGTCAAGTAACACAAAGATCTCATGAACAGCAAGGCTATAATGACCACTTTATCTGTTTTATTGATGTTGGTTGAATTAGACTGCGAAGCATTAAATTTGTAGTGAGGAATGTGGGAGATCAGCCAGGAAAGCGCAAGACTAGTGAGGTTTAAAGGTAGAGATGAACATTTGAGCAGCAGAACAGCTGAACCAGTGTGAATATAGAGGTGGATAGACAGTGTCTTGGTGATTCTGTGGATATGTGATCAGAAGCTATCTGAGAGTAAAATGCATCATTATGGCTGACCAGAAACTCAACTCGCCACATAAACACAGTGGCTACAAAAATAGGTCAGAGACTAGGGATACTGCAGCGAGCAACTCATTTACAAAGTTTATACACCATCTACAAGGCAAAAGTCAGGAGTGTGATGGAATACTCCCCACATGCCTAGATGGGTGCAGCTCCAACAACACTCAAGCAGCTTGACACCATCCAAGATAAAGCAACATGTCTGATTGGCACCGCATCTAAACATTCAATCTCTCCATCAACGGCACTCAGTAGCAGCAGTATGTACTAAACTACAAGATGCACTGCAGAAATTCACCAAAGATCCTTAGACATCATCTTCCAAACCCATGACCACTTCTATCTAGAAGGACAAGGGCAGCAGGTACTTGGAAACAGCACCACCTGCAAATTCCCCTCCAAAACACTCACCACCCTGACTTGGAAATATACCGCTGTTCCTTCACAGTAGTTGGGTCAAACTCCTTGAACTACCTTCACCCCCTTCCTCTTACTGGCACAGTGGGTCAACCCAGAGCAGGTGGACTGCAGTGATTCAAAAATTAGCACACCACCACCTTCTCAAGGGCAAATAGGGATGGGCTATCAATGCCAGCCAGCCACTGATGCCCAAGTCCCACAAATGAATGAAAAAACAAACAAAAACAAAGTCTGGCTTAGCCTCAGGACAGGAATGAGAACATAAGAAACTCGACTGAAAAGTCATTTGGCCCCTGAAGTCTTCGCCACTAGCTAATACAATCATGGGTAGGTCTGATTGTGGCCTTAACTCTACTTTTCTGCCTTTCCCCCTTAACCTCTGAATTCCTTGCTCATTAAAAGTATGTCCAATTCTGACTTAAATAGCAGTCTCCAAAGCACACTGTGCTAAAGAATTCTGAAGATTAACGAACCTCTGGCAGAACAGTTTCTTCATTTGTGTCTTAAGTGAAGGACTCCATGTTTTGAAAACCTGTCCCCAGTTCTGGATTCCCCCATTAGTGGAAACGTCCACTCAGCATCTATTTTATTAAATCCCCTCAGAATCTTTGAAACTGAAATAATATCACCCATCACTCTTCTAAACTCCAATGAGTATAGATTCAACCCTTCCACATGAATTAAATCCTTTATTGCAAGATAAGCCTAGTTAACTATCTCTTAAATGCTTCTGAAGCAAATATTTATCTCCCATTAGATAAGCAAAAATTCACATAGGTGCAGATGCCCTGTACAACAGTAGTAAGATTTCATACTTGTATACCACATCATCCTTTCAATAAATGCTGTCAATCCCTTTGCCTTCCTAATTACTTGACAGCTTTGTGATTCGTCTGCAAAAATGCACAGATCTCTGTATACCACAACATTCTGCAGTCACTCATTATTTAAATAACAAGCTGTTTTACAATTCTTCATGCCAAAGTGAACCTCATATTTTCCCATGATATTCCATGAGTCAAAATTTTGCCTATTCATGTAACTGACTATATCTCACCGCCCTCCTAACCTGCAATCCTCTTCCTGACCTCTCCGCCCCCACCCCACTCCGGCCTATCACCCTCACCTTGACCTCCTTCCACCTATCCCACCTCCATCGCCCCTCCCCCTAGTCCCTCCTCCCTACCCTTTATCTTAGCCTGCTTGGCTCTCTCTCTCTCTTATTCCTGATGAAGGGCTTATGCTCGAAACGTCGAATTCTCTATTCCTGAGATGCTGCCTGGCCTGCTGTGCTTTGACCAGCAACACATTTGCAGCTGTGATCTCCAGCACCTGCAGACCTCATTTTTTACTATATCTCATTGCAAATGCTTTGTATCCTCCAAACTTGCTTTCCTACCTTCCTTTGTTTTGTTAGCAACTTTGCTATAACATAGTTCATCTTTTCATTCAAGACATGTATATAAATCATAAATAGCTGACTCCCCAGGCCTGATCCTGTGGTATTCCATTGATTACAGTCTGCCATTCGGAAAATGACCATTTATCCTAACACACTGTTACTTAGCCATTCCTCCATCCATGCTAATATCACCATCAACAATGTATTAGTATTCTAACATTTTCCCAAAGATAGAAATTATAGTTATCTATTATCTTTCTGCCTTCTTCCTTGATGATATTTTACATTTCCATTCTGGATGTAAACAACTAGTGTCGCCACTATCTTTGGAGCAACATCTTTTAAGACCTTCATATGCAGACCATCAGCACCAGGGAACTTGTCAGTTTATAGTCATATTATTTCTCCTACTACTTAGCAACAGCATTTGTTCGGTGTTTCTCTCTTCCTGTTGCCTGATTTTCATCTACTCCATGGATAGTTTTTGCATTTCTTGTATTCTCCAATTTTTCAGTCATATCTTGCTAAAACTTCCCTAGTTCTACCACTAATTTTCAAATGCCTTTGTTTCAATGTGATATCACACTTCCTTAGTTCGGTAGGAATGGTGCACATTTCTGGTAGAGTCTTTCATTCTCATTGAAATGTATCTTTGTTGAGAGTGAAGTATTAGTTCCTTAAATACCTGACAACTTTCCACTGACTTATTTTGTAACCAATTTATCCAAGAAATGTGGTGCTGGAAAAGCAAAGCCAATCAGGCCTGCTCATCAGATGCTGCCTGACTGGCTGCGTTTTTCCAGCACCACACTCTGCGACTCTGATCTCCAGCATCTACAGAGCTCACTTTCTCTTAACCAATTTATTCAGTCCACTTTAGACAAATGACATTATACTCCTCTAACAGACTTCATGGCCTGGGTAGGACAAATCTTAGGGGGATGATAGGAGAACGAAGGGAGGTGGATGCGGCAGCTAGAAAAGTGTTCTTAATCTTAGCTACAGAGAAGCCCATAATTACTGCAGAGAACTGAAACTGAGCGACAATTCTTGAGCAGTAAGCAGTATGGCACAAAAATATTGCTGCTCAGAGGCTTGCTCACTGGCGGATCTATAGATGTAGGGAAGCAATGCCCAGCAGCTGGATTGTGGCAGGAGTAGATACAGTTCAGGTTGCTGCCATTCAAGATGCTGCAATACCTGGCCCATCCAGCCTGACTTGTTTTGATGACAGGTGATATACATGTATTGGGTTCAGGATCTTGTGAATGACATAATATTGTGAAGCTATTGGAAGCACAATCATAATGAGGTACTTTTAAGGCCTAGTTGGAATTTTTCTGCTGGTGGACTGGTCCAGCATCCCACAGGAAGCTGCTGACTCAAGGGAGGTGGCCTTTCTGCTGCAGGCCAGGGACGGGATCTATGGGGCAAGAGCCTCCATGGCCCAATGCTGGGGTAGCAGGCATAAATGACTGCCACTGGAATCAAGAAATATTAAATCATAATAATAAATTTGTGATGCAAGGCCAAAGAGAATGGGATTGGAACAAGGAAAAAAATGTGTCAATGAGCATTATGAATGGCAAAGCAATGACAGGCTGCTTCTGAAAGCAAACACAGAGACAAACAAGAATAAAGCCAAAGTGTGATAAGCAAAAGAAAAAAAACAGCTTCTGTCCTGAATTTGTTGAACTCAATGCTGAGTTTGTGGAGTTGTAAAATATTTACTGGAAAGCTGAGGTTTTGTTTCTTCAACTTACCTTAAGCTTTATTTTATCCACAGCAGGTCATGAACAGTGAAGTCAGCATGAAAACAAGATGGGAAATTTAAATGACAGCCAATTGGAAATGTTTGGAGACTGAACATGTTGTTATTTACAAGATAGTCACCCAATCTGGGTTCAATTATTGCAATGTGGAGTAGATCACGTACTAAGCAGGGAATACAAGATACTAAATTTGATAAGAGTGTACATCACTGATTCACCTGGCACTGTGAGGCAGCAGAGCTAATCACTGAGCCATGCCGCCCAACAGTTCAGGTCAAGAAACCAGAAAGCGACAGAAGAATCATGGAACAGTATGAACAAGGTGAGAGGACAGTTGAAGTAGAAGAAAATCTGTTCAGTGGGTCTTTAACAGGCTGAA
Source organism: Hemiscyllium ocellatum (assembly GCF_020745735.1). Classification (NCBI taxonomy): domain Eukaryota; kingdom Metazoa; phylum Chordata; class Chondrichthyes; order Orectolobiformes; family Hemiscylliidae; genus Hemiscyllium; species Hemiscyllium ocellatum. The sequence continues at coordinate 2,341,036 of NC_083422.1, read as the reverse complement.
ATGAAAGGTCTAATTTGGAATTCCTGATTTTGGATTTTATGAAGAAGGTATGCTATGAACCAGACCAGGCCCCCTCAAAATATTTTAATAAGTTAGCCCAAACTTTAACTTTTACTTATTTTAAAAGTACATGAAATCATGTTCCAGTTGCGATGTGACTGGTCAAACTACATGACATTAAACAAAACACAATTCATTCAAACTCTACAGTTAAAACACAAACAAAAGAAATGGGAATTTTGAATAACTTAACTTATTGGAAAACTTAAACCGAATAATACATACAGCATCTATCACTAATTAACTGTTCCAGTATAGTAACATCCCAGAAACATACCCCTTGGCAAAAAAGGTAAAAATTGATAGAGATTTTTACAAGCAGTTCTCCAATCCAGAAGGAAACAGCATCAAGACAGATTTCAGAGAAAGCAGCAGCTAGGGATTACTCACTGAAGCTTGCACCTCTTCTAGGATCCTAAACAGTTTCTGACTGTTTAAAAAAAAAGGAAGCCTGGTCTGTGAGAACTGGCGACCTCCTCTCAAGCTGCTTTCATTGTTCCACCTTTTCAAAAAAAAACCTAAAGGCCTCCTATGTTGTTTACTTAGGCCGTCCCTAGTTGTGAGTTTGGAACCTCTGCCTTTAAAATCTCTCTTCAAAAAAAACCTAGGACAAAATAACCTTTTTAAAGGGACAGCATCACCACAGATAGAAATGGGCTGTTTGGCATTTGGGCTTTTATTCAGAAAATCTGATGACAATATTGACATTGGACTTCTAAGAACAGATTAACTAAAGTTAAAAAATAAGACAAGTGAGAGTGAGTGAGGGGATTAGTTCTCAATAAATCTAGAAAGGATTAGAGGCTAAAGGAGGATTTAGATGGAGGGAAACCTCACACAGCAAGAAAGACTTGGGATCAAAGAAGTGAGCAAGAGGTGAAACTGATGGAAGATCTCAGCTTGTCTCACAGTTAGTCAGATCTACATTATGAATACAATAAAGTCAATTGGCACAGAAATGACTAAACTCAAAGAATGAACAAAATATGTCAGTTATTCTTATGAGTGTAAAATATTATTGAATTTAATCTTTCCATTATTATGTTCAGTCTGTGGAATTTAATTTTAAGAAATCTATAAATCTTCAAAATTTAATTATAATAAAATCCAAATCACAGATCTCAGGAAAACGTTCTATACTATGTAACATTTCAGTTACTCCATTCTTTCACAGGATATGGGCATCAGCAACTAGACCAGCATTTATTGCTCATGAGATGGTGGTGGTGAGCTGTCTTCTTGAACCACTGTAGTCCATGTGGTCTTTGGAATGCCCAAAGTGCTAATAAGAAGGGATTTCCAGGACTTTGACCTAATAATGGTGAAGGAACAGCAATGTGGTTCAAAGTCAAGAGGGTTGCAGCTTGGAGGGGAAACGTAGGTGGTGGTATTTCACGTTATCTACTACCCTGTTCTTCGATGTCACTGTAGTGTATGCGCCGGTGTTGGATTGTGAGAATGTGGACATGGTGACAATCAAATAGACTAGTTCGACCTGGATAGTCTTGAGATTATTGAGTGCTGTTGGGTTTGCACTTATTTAGGTCAGGTGAGAGTATTACATCAAACTTCTGACTTATGCTTTGCCGATGACGGACATGATTTGGGGAGACAGGAGAGGAATTACTCACTGTAGAATTCCAGCCTCTGACCTAGTCTTGCTGCAACAGTATTTATATAGCTATTCCAGTTCAGTTTCTGGTCAACAACAAACTCCAGGATGTTGATAGTGGGGGATTCAGCAATGTAATGCCACTGAATGTCAAGGGCAGATAGTGTGATTCTCTCCTGTTGGAATTCAGCATTGTCTATCATGAATGCAAATTGCTCATTACCAGCCTGAACCAAAATGCTGTCCAGATGTTTTTGCAAATGGATAGACGCTTCTTTAGTATCCGAATCGTCAAGATTGGTGCTAATTGTGCAATCAATGATGAACAGCCGCACTCTGGACATTATAATGAAGGAAAGGTCAGCAATGAAGTAGCTGAAGATGGCTTTGTCTACAACACTACCTTGAAGAATTTCTATAATGATGTCCAAGAGCTAAGATGACTGACCTCCAACAACCACAAGAATGCTCACCTCGGAAGCACAATTGATAGCTCCTTCTATCACTTTGCTGATAACCAAGAATAGATGGATCGAGTGGTAATTTGGTTCTACTTTTTGAGTATAAGATATACCTCGGCAATTTTCTACATGGTTTAGGTGGATACCAGTGTTACAGCTGTACTGGAACAGCTTGGCTGGGGATGCAACAAGTTCGTTCAGGAACGTACGTCTTTAGTACGATTACTGGAGTGTTGTCGGGTCCAAAATCCTTATAATATGAGTGAATTGAACTGGTTGAAAAGTTGCATCTGTGGTACTGGAGCCCCTCCTGTTCAATTAGCTGCATGAAAATGGATCTTGTAAAAAACATGAAAACTTGAAATCACATGAAACTTTTGACAAACTTTTGAATAAAGGAAAAATACCGCAGGTGCTGGAAATCAAACAACACAGTAAATGGTGAAGAAACTCGGCAAATCTGGCAGTGTCTGAGGAGAGAGAAACAGAATTAATGTTTTGAGTCTGTTTCTGAAGAAGAGTCATACCAGACTTGAAACTTTAACTGTTTCTCTCTCCTCAGATACTGCCAGAGGTACTGAGTTTCTCCAGAATTCTCTGCGTTTGCCTCTGATAAACATACAAGGAGTTTCCCCCACCAGTTGTAATGTATGAGAAGGGAAAAAAAATGGCATACCTGGGATTTCCTGATGTGTACTTCCCAAGAGGTAAAATTCCTTGCAATGTTGGTAAAATTGCTCTCTGTCTATCATTTTAACAATTAGATACACATTACAATCAAATTTACAAAAAATATTAAAAAGCAGCAAATTGCCTATCAGCCTAAAATCCTGAACAGTCACCTGATAGAACGCAGATTGGTGTAGGATGAAGTACACAAGTCCATGTTTGTGCAAAACATTTGGACGAGGCGAGTCTAACTGAAGGAGTGGTTACATCTGCAATGCATCCATGATCATAATGCACAAAAAGTAATTCATTCCAATTACTTTTTGTGCATTATGAACCAAAACGTTTGCGAACTGAATCAATTTTTCCCATTGTTTGGATAGCGTAAGAATGCTTGGACATAGCAACGAACGCGCCAAAGACGAACTGAATGAGATCACGCGGGACCAGAGAGCTTTTGCATTCAACAAGCACGTAGCAAAGTAGAACAATGAAACCACGTGGTTGCACACAGGCTTTTTGCGTTTGTACCTTGAATTTCGTACGTACGTTGAAACAAAATTTTATGTACAATCTTGTTCGTAAACCGATTTGCTCGTGAACGGGGTCATTCGTATGTCGAGGCGCTACTTATGTTGTTCAGGGTTATGATGGCGAAATACATGGATGGAGTACCTGTTGCACCTTGAGAATAGTTATGTTATTGCAAAGGAGCAGTAACAGGACAAAGAGGTAGCAAAATACAAGGTTGCATTATCACAAAACAAAACATATTTGCCCTGAAATCAAAATGACAGCACCTTTAAAAAGTGTAGAGAGATATAGTGCTTCTTGTACATTAAATGGAAAGAATGGGAATTTTAGAGTGCTATAAGTATGTAATACGAAATGAAGGGAGAGTACAGAAAATATTGGTAATACAACCCAGGTCTTCCAGAATCTGAAAGCTTAAAAGCTGGATTTCAATTTGGACATAGATTCTTAACTCTGATCTCCACCCAAAACTGTGCTCTGTTTACTTTCGATGTCAAAATATTTTTTTATGTGGACTTAGATTGTCTTCTTAAACTGCTGCAATATAAACTCTCAATCTTTTAACACTATCAGAATTCCTGGATTGTATTACAACTTGTACTGCTTCCTGAGACACCGGTAACCTGATATAATTACTCCATACAACAAATTTCACACAACAGCATCGAGAGTAGGTAAACACCAACAGCATCCTGCTCCTGATGTGCTTGCACTTTCATAGTTTCCGTAAGACGGTCCACTCATCAGGCCAATATCCATGGTATCATATTCATAGATGATATCTTCCAGCCGGCTGATATACAGCCAAGTTATTAAAACGCCAAAAAACTGAAAGACAGAGAACAATGAAAACAATGTAAGGCAATAAATTTTCAAAATTGCACTATAAAACTGCAGCACTAAACTCTAATTTATATTGGTTTCAACAGTCTATTAGAAGAGTATTACCTCAGGAAACGGAGTTATTGAAGGAGATTTAGAAAGATAACCACAATAACAACGTACTTTCAACATAATAAAGAAGTTTGAACTGGGGAATCCACACATTTGAGCAAATCTGTCCAATATTCTGTTCAGTTGTATGTGTCATGGAAACAGGCCCTTCAGTTCAACCAGTCCAAGCTGAACATTATCCCAAACTAAAATTAGTTCTACCCGCCTGCTCCTGGACCATATCCCTCCAAACCTATTAAAGGATCCATCCAAATGTCTTTTAAATGTTGTAACTGTACCCATATCCACTACTTTCTTTGAGCAGGCTGGAGAGATAAGAAGCTGTTCCTGCTCATGAAAGGAACAAGAGTGAGAGGGTACCAATTTAAAGTGATGTGCAAAAGAAGAATGATGAAATAAATTCTGAGAGTAGTTAGGGTATGGAAATGTGAAAATGTGCCTGGAAATGTGCGGGGTAGGTTCAAATAAGGTATTCAAGAGGGCACTGGATGATTATTAGCGTAGAAATATAGTGTGCAAGGATATGGAATAATGCAGGAGATTGGCACGAGGTAATGATGCTTCCTTGAAGAGTAGGTTCAGGCACGATGGGGCCAAATGGGCTTCATTCTGCACTGTAACAAAGGTTTGACTCTTAACACAAAGATATTGCCTAGCACTCCACAGGAGAGCAGTTAGGTAAAAACTGACATAAGGAAAGATGACTAAAAGTTTGGTCAAAAAATTAGGTCTTAAGAGGAATATAAAGTAGGAAAGACTGTCAAAGAGTTTTAACAGTTATGTCTTAATACAGAATTCAGGGCAAGAAAGGGGAAAATTTTGGGAGAGGTTTGGGTTGATAGGTGTGTAAAGGGATGCCATCAGCAGAAGTAGGTAAATAGATAAATCTCAACTTGGTGACAGAATCCATGATCTTGGTGCACACTCTTTGTTGGAGTTGAGGATAGAAGAGATATGGGTTTAAGATGATGCTATGTTGAGGAGAGAAATTGGAATATATTGTTTTCACTTGTACAGGATCCTGGAGTAGATGTGAAAACTAGTTATGTACTAGAAACATTCAAAACTGTTCTCCTAACATAAAAAGATACAAAAATGGGTTGGTGTTCCAAGGAAAATAGCAGAAGTTTGCTCCATTTATTGCTCTTCCATTTTTGTCAACAACATAAATTTCTAGCCCTCTTCAGTTTTATAGTAATTTACTATTTTAAGAATAGTAATTGGACTTGAAATGGCAACTTTATTTCTCTCTCTACAGATGCTGCCAGCTCTTCTGAGTTTCTCCAGCACTTTCAGTTCTCACTTTCAGTAGTTGCAGAGTTAACATGGTCAATGGAAGTCAGTTGAGTGAAAGCACACCAGTAAATGACTTCTAGAGGGAAGGGGAATTTTGAAGGAGGACAGGAATTGAGAGTGGTGATGGATATGATCAGAGATTTCCCTATCTGTGTCTGAGGCAATAGAGAAACCACACAATGACTATAATATGGGTAGAAATGTTCGGAATCTGGTAAAACACACAGTAGGTCTGTCAGCCTCTGAAAGCATAAAAAGTCGGTTAAGTGGCATATGCCTTTGGTATATCCAACTCTACCAGGTATGGTACATTACTTTTCTCCATTTGCTGCCAAGAGAATCATTATATTCTTTCAACACGCTCTTTTTACTTCTGCTTTAAATACAGAACGACCCCGCATTCGCGGGTCCAGTTACCACAGTTTCAGTTACCTGCGGTTTACCACGGCCCGAACGTATAAAAGAGAACATTCCAGAACCAGGAACCAGGGACCAGGAGGCTGCTGGGAAGGTACATTTCCCATTTAAATGAAATGGGAACTTGGTGACAGAATCCATGATCTTGATGCACACCCTTTGTTGGAGTTGAGGATAGAAGAGTTCATACCAATCCATTGTTTTGGGCATCCATGGTAGGTCTTGGAATGTATCCTCCGTGGGTACTGGGGGACTACTGTATTAGAGATTGTCAGGCATTTGAGTTGTTGGCAAAGCTCTCAGGTTCAGAAGTAAAACACCTAATGTAGTCCCGATTTTGATATGATTCTTACACAATGAAGAACAAGATTTTGAAATATAACTTGCTCTAAATGGAGACAAATACATTCCTAAGGAAACTGTCAAAGTGAAACAGCATATGTGACCTATCTCACAAAGTCAGCCAACACAGTAAAATAACATTCAAGCCAACACCGGGAAAGCGCATCTTGTAGACATTGATCTTATTAACATTTTTGAAAAGAAACTGTTCCTGAAGTTTGTTTCATGGGCTATGGGTGTCACTGACTAGACCAGCATTCATTGTCCATCCTAATTGTCCAGGTTATTGGCAATTATTAATCACCCACAATTTTTAAAAATTCATTTACAGGATGTTACTATCGCTGACCATCCCCAATTGTCCAGAGAGCAGTTAAGAGTCAACCACATTGCTGTGGATCTTGAGTCCCATGTAGGTCAGACAGGGCAAAGTCTGCATTTTCCTTCCCTAAAGGACATTAATGAATCAGATGAGTTTTTCCAGCAATTGACAATGGTTTCATAGTCATCATTAGCCTTCTAATTCCAGATATTTATTGAATTCAAATTCTACCACCTGCCATGACAGGACCCGAACTCGTGTATCCAGAACACTACCTGGGTCTCTGGATTAATAGTCTAGTGATAATATCACTAGGCCATCACTTCCCCTATATATTACTGTGGATCTGGATGCAAGCCTACCTTCCAAAGAATATTAGTGAATCAATTGTGTTTTTACCACAAATGAAATGGTCAAGTTTAGCTTTTTATTCTAGATTTTTACTGAATTTAAATTTCACCTTCTGCAATGGTGCAATTCAGGCTCACTTCCCCATAATCTTAGCACGTTCTACTTCTATATTATTCTATACTGGTACAGCATCCACCCCACAAGCCTGATAAGGTGGATGATAGGATATGGGAAACAACTTGCAGTATTGTTCATGTTGCTAGGGAATTGGAATTGAAAGCAGGTTGTTACTTCATTGTTTAGAGAAAAAACCGATTGTTCCACTGGACATAATGTATTGCAAACTTGCACAGAAAAATTTTGTCCTGTCCTAACATTCTGGACCACTCCTGAAAAACAGTTTAAAAACACATTGTAAAACATCACTTGCGAGCAAAGTAAACTGCCAAACTAACTATTGGTAGTTTTGCGATAGGTTTTTGTCTTAAAGGAGTATATCTTTGCTTCCCTGCATGTAGTCTAAGATTACTGAATGACAGTACTACCAAATGCCATTTTATAATAACTTACTGATTTTTTAGTGAACGAAACATGTTTCAAAAATTTTTTTGTATTTGTTACACAGATCAGAACTTTTTAAGCTTACATCCTGATCCTCTGAGGCTAACTGTAATTTAGGTTCAAGTATCCAGGGTGGAACTAAGAGCTTGCCAAGGGCTAGAATATCTAGTACCAATGATTCTTAAAGACTGCAGACTGAATTTAAAATGGAAATTTTTGCAATTTTTCCAAAGTCTGCATTGAGGCATTAAACAGCAGTTGGTTAAAAAAGTGACTTTTCTTCGTTAATAAATTCCAGTCTTTTTTTTGCAAAGACTGATGTCTAAGAGGTAAGAGGTCTGTAGTTCCTAACATTTTTTCTCTGTCTCTCCCCTTTCTGGAAAAGTGGTACTACATTGACAACATTCAATTTAGCGGGACTATTCCTCAATCCAATAAGGCTTTGGAAAACCATGGAGAGTACTATGTTTGCAGCTATCTCTTGCAGAACCCTATTGTTAGACTATCAGGGCAGTTGTTGGATTTTAATCTGAGTTTCTTCAATATTTTCCCTCTATTGAGGAACCCCTACTTTACCCTCTATTTCTGCTATGAAAACAGACACAAAATATTTGTTAAATGCATCTATTTTCTCATTGGCCATGATATTTTCTCCTGACCTTGCTCCTAAGGAATTAAGTATAAATGCCTTTAAATCAAAATCACTTCCTCCCACAGCCAAACCCACAATAAAATGGTTGGCTCTTTACAACTGAATGAAATGGTCTAGCAAGTTGTCCCAAACTGCTACAGAAAAGCCATACAGGAATCAAACCAATCTACATAAGGAAGTAGATAACTGCATTCAGAGTTTTTGGAGTTAAGATTAAACAGCATGTTCTCAAAGATCGTCACCTTTAAAGTACTCCATTGGTATGTGAGAATTAAGTCAAAGCATGCCACAGAAATGGTGCAGATTCTTAGGGACTTGTGAGGCAAGAAGGAATAGTCAAGATGGATACACTGCATCTCAATAGGGCTGGGATCAATTGTTTTCTTGGAAAGTTAACTTGCACTGTTGTGGAAGGCTTAAACTAACTTGGCAGGGAGAGGGACACGAGGACGAAGCAACATTGCGGAATAAAGTATACAAGCTTGGGAAAGACAGAAAGCATCAGAATAAATAAAACAGTAAATGCCAGAAATACTTGAGTCTAGCAGCACTTCTGGAGAGAGAAATAGAGTTGATATTTTAAGTCAACGACCTTTCTGGTAATCACAAGTAGCTATAAATACAATAGGTTTTAAGCAAGTGAAGTTGGGAGGATTGAGAAATAAACAGAAGATAAGTTTTGTGTTAGGATGGAAGACAGGAAAGACGACAAATTATCAGTGGTGATGAAGGAGCGATGCTCCGAAAGATAGTGTGCTTCCAATTAAACCTGTTGGACTATAATCTGGTATTGTGTGATTTTTACTGAGCTGAAAAAAAGTGTTGCTGGAAAAGCGCAGCAGGTCAGGGAGCATCCAAAGAGCAGGAGAATCGATGCCTCGGGCATGAGTAAAAAGTGAGGTCTGCAGATGCTGGAGATCAGAGCTGAAAATGTGTTGCTGGTTAAAGCACAGCAGGTCAGGCAGCATCCAAGGAACAGGAAATTCGACGTTTCGGGCCAGAGCCCTTCATCAGGAATGAGGAGAGTGTGCCAGGCAGGCTAAGATAAAAGGTAGGGAGGAGGGACTTGGGGGAGAGGCGATGGAGATGTGATAGGTGGAAGGAGGTCAAGGTGAGGGTGATAGGCTGGAGTGGGGTGGGGGCGGAGAGGTCAGGAAGAAGATTGCAGGTTAGGAGGGCGGTGCTGAGTTCGAGGGAACCGACTGAGGCAAGGTGGGGGGAGGGGAAATGAGGAAACTGAAGAAATCTGAGTTCATCCCTTGTGGTTGGAGGGTTCCCAGGCGGAAGATGAGGTGCTCTTCCTCCAACCGTCGTGTTATGATGTTCTGCCGATGGAGGAGTCCAAGGACCTGCAAGTCCTCGATGGAGTGGGAGGGAGAGTTAAAGTGTTGAGTCACGGGGTGGTTGGGTTGGTTGGTCCGGGCGTCCCAGAGGTGTTCCCTGAAGCGTTCCGCTTGTCTCCCCAATATAGAGGAAGCCACATCGGTTGCAGCTGATGCAATATATGATGTGTGTGGAGGTTCAGGTGAATTTGTGGCGGATATGGAAGGATCCCTTGGGGCCTTGGAGAGAAGTAAGGGAGGAGGTGTGGGCGCAAGTTTTACATTTCCTGCGGTTGCAGGGGAAGGTGCCGGGAGTGGAGGTTGGGTTGGTGGGGGTTGTGGACCTGACGAGGGAGTCACGAAGGGAGTGGTCTTTGCGGAACGCTGATAGGTGAGGGGAGGGAAATATATCCCTGGTGGTGGGGTCCGTTTGGAGTTGGCGGAAATGACAGCGGATGATACGCTGTATACGGAGGTTGGTGGGGTGGTAGGTGAGAACCAGTGGGGTTCTGTCTTGGTGGCGGTTGGAGGGGCGGGGCTCAAGGGCGGAGGAGCGGGAAGTGGAGGAGATGCGGTGGAGGGCATCGTCGATCACATCTGGGGGGAATCTGCGGTCCTTGAAGAAGGAGGCCATCTGGGCTGTACGGTATTGGAACTGGTCCTCCTGGGAGCAGATGCGGCGGAGACGAAGGAATTGGGAATATGGGATGGCGTTTTTACAGTGGGCAGGGTGGGAGGAGGTGTAGTCCAGGTAGCTGTGGGAGTCAGTCGGTTTATAGTAGATGTCTGTGTTGAGTCGGTCGCCCGAGATAGAAATGGAAAGGTCTAGGAAGGGGAGGGAGGAGTCTGAGACAGTCCAGGTGAATTTGAGGGCGGGATGGAAGGTGTTGGTAAAGTTGATGAACTGTTCAACCTCCTCGTGGGAGCACGAGGCAGCGCCGATACAGTCATCGATGTAGCGGAGGAAAAGGTGGGGGGTGGTGCCAGTGTATTTGCGGAAGATGGACTGTTCCACATATCCTACGAAGAGACAGGCATAGCTAGGGCCCATGCGGGTGTCCATGGCAACTCCTTTAGTTTGGAGGAAGTGGGAGGATTGGAAAGAGAAGTTATTCAAGGTGAAGACCAGTTCATTCAGTCGAAGTAGGGTGTCAGTGGAAGGGTACTGGTTGGTGCGGCGGGAAAGGAATAAGCAGAGGGCTTTAAGTCCTTCGTGATGGGGGATGGAGGTGTACAGGGACTGGATGTCCATCGTGAAGATAAGGCGTTGGGGACCGGGGAAGCGAAAATCATGGAGGAGGTGGAGGGTGTGGGTGGTGTCCCGAACGTAGGTGGGGAGTTCTTGGACTAAAGGGGACAGAACCGTGTCGAGGTGGGGCAGGAGCAGGCTGAGACAATGGGTCGGCCGGGGTAGTCAGGTTTGTGGATTTTGGGCAGGAGGTAGAAACGGGCGGTGTGGGGTTGTGGGACTATGAGGTTGGAGGCGGTGGATGGGAGATCCCCTGAGGTGATGAGGTTATGGATGGTCTGGGAGATGATAGTTTGGTGGTGGGAGGTGGGGTCATGGTCAAGGGGGCAATAAGAGGAGGCGTCCGCGAGCTGGCGTTTGGCTTCAGCGGTATAAAGGTCGATGCACCAAACTACTACCGCGCCTCCCTTGTCTGCCGGTTTGATGGTGAGGTTGGGGTTGGAGCAGAGGGAGTGGAGGGCTGCACGTTCTGAGGGTGAGAGGTTGGAGTGGGTGAGCGGGGTGGACAGGTTGAGTCGGTTAATGTCGCGGCGGCAGTTGGCTATAAATAGATCGAGGGCGGGTAAGAGGCCAGCATGGGGTGTCCAGGTGGCGGGAGAAGGGGTCATCAGAGGGTGGGCGGGAGTCTTGGTTGTAAAAGTAGGCACGGAGGCGAAGGTGGCGGAAGAATTGTTCAATATCTCGCCGCGTGTTGAACTCATTAATCCGAGGGCGTAGGGGAATGAAGTTGAGGCCTCTGCTGAGGACTGATCTTTCATCCTCAGAGAGGGGGAGGTCTGGAGGGATGGTGAAGATCCGGCAAGGCTGGGAGCTAGGACCTGGTTGGGGACTGGAGCTGGGGGTGGGAGTGGGGTTAGGGGCGTGGACAGAGATCGACGTAGGGGCGGGGTTAGACGTGGTGAGGAAGCTCGGTGTGGGGGTGGGTTTAAGCGTGGGGGCGGGGTCATGCGTGGTGACGGAAGCGTGGGGACGGGGTTACGCGTGGTGGCGAAAGTCGGCGTGGGGGCGGGGTTACACGTGGTGACGAAGGTCGGCATGAGGCCGGGGTTACGTGTGGTGACGAAAGACGGCGTGGGGGCGGAGACACTTGAGGCGTTGTGGTCGTGCAGGTTGGTGATGTCAGTGGGGTCGGAAGTGGCTGCGGCGACGGCAACTGAAGGGGCGGAAATGGTTGTGGCGACTAAAGAACCGTTGTCATTCCCAGTAGCCGCGGGAGTCGCGAGTCCGTCGGCGATCTTCCTGGCGATCGCGGAAGCGGTTGTCTGTGCGCCGATCGCTGGTGCGGTTGTTTGGGCGGCGATCAGGGAAGCTGCAGCGGCCGCGTGTGTAATGGCGTCCGACATATTGTGGAGGCCGATAGAAGATTCTGGAAACGTTGAGGAACCACAAATGTGGAGGGAGTACATGAAAGTTTTCGGTACTTACTGTCTTTAATTTCTGATATGGCTAGGAAGAACTGTTTGTTTAGTGTATAGATTCTTCTGTAGGTGAAGAACAGTAAAGGTCCTTTGCAGGTCTGTGAGAGTGTTGTTCCGACCTCAAATTCACCTGGACTGTCTCAGACTCCTCCCTCCCCTTCCTAGACCTTTCCATTTCTATCTCGGGCGACCGACTCAACACAGACATCTACTATAAACCGACTGACTCCCACAGCTACCTGGACTACACCTCCTCCCACCCTGCCCCCTGTAAAAACGCCATCCCATATTCCCAATTCCTTCGCCTCCGCTGCATCTGCTCCCAGGAGGACCAGTTCCAATACCGTACAGCCTAGATGGCCTCCTTCTTCAAGGACCGCAGATTCCCCCCAGATGTGATCGACGATGCCCTCCACCGCATCTCCTCCACTTCCCGCTCCTCCGCCCTTGAGCCCCGCCCCTCCAACCGCCACCAAGACAGAACCCCACTGGTTCTCACCTACCACCCCACCAACCTCCGTATACAGCGTATCATCCGCTGTCATTTCCGCCAACTCCAAACGGACCCCACCACCAGGGATATATTTCCCTCCCCTCACCTATCAGCGTTCCGCAAAGACCACTCCCTTCGTGACTCCCTCGTCAGGTCCACAACCCCCACCAACCCAACCTCCACTCCCGGCACCTTCCCCTGCAACCGCAGGAAATGTAAAACTTGCGCCCACACCTCCTCCCTTACTTCTCTCCAAGGCCCCAAGGGATCCTTCCATATCCGCCACAAATTCACCTGAACCTCCACACACATCATATATTGCATCAGCTGCACCCAATGTGGTCTCCTCTATATTGGGGAGACAGGCCGCCTACTTGCGGAACGCTTCAGGGAACACCTCTGGGACGCCCAGACCAACCAACCCAACCACCCCGTGACTCAACACTTTAACTCTCCCTCCCACTCCATCGAGGACATGCAGGTCCTTGGACTCCTCCATCGGCAGAACATAACAACACGACTGTTGGAGGAAGAGCGCCTCATCTTCCACCTGGGAACCCTCCAACCACAAGGGATGAACTCAGATTTCTCCAGTTTCCTCATTTCCCCTCCCCCTACCTTGTCTCAGTCGGTTCCCTCGAACTCAGCACCGCCTTCCTAACCTGCAATCTTCTTCCTGACCTCTCCGCCCCCACCCCACTCCAGCCTATCACCCTCACCTTGACCTCCTTCCACCTATCACATCTCCATCGCCCCTCCCCCAAGTCTCTCCTCCCTACCTTTTATCTTAGCCTGCCTGGCACACTCTCCTCATTCCTGATGAAGGGCTCTGGCCCGAAACGTCAAATTTCCTGTTCCTTGGATGCTGCTTGACCTGCTGTGCTTTAACCAGCAACACATTTTCAGCCTCTGGCATGAGCCCTTCTTCAGCTCTGATCTCCAGCATCTGCAGTCCTCACTTTCTCCTTGTGTGATTTTTAACTTTGCACACCCCATTCCAACACAGACATCTCCAAATCATTCTTCATCCTGCTTACCTCCCTGCATTAACTTGCATATGTTGTGAGGTCACCCATTTCAACAATTCATTTTCTGATATCTGTTGCTAGGTAAAGGTAAAGTTGCCCTAGTCTAACTGCACCATTGGGTTATTAGACAGAAATGACTTGTGGTAGTTTAACATGAGGGTCACCACATGGGGGACAGGAAGAGGTCAGGAAGGAGAGTCTTTCATAGTAATCTCAGACTTTGTGGGAACTGAATCCATGCCGTTAGTGTCACACTGCATCACAAGCCAGCCATCTAACCAACTGAGCTACTGACCCCCGACCTCTACTTTTTCAACTTTTGTGTCTTCTACAATGTTTGAATTCATGTCCTTTACACTCAGGTCTAGATTATTAAAAGAGGGATGGTCCTAATTCTGGAAATTCTGGGAAGCATCAAGATAGATAAGTCCCCAGGGTCGGACCAGATGAGACTGCCGCCTCTGGCATTGATCTTTGCATCCTCACTCTCCACGGGAGTAGAACGAGATGATTGGAGGGAGATGAATGTTGCTCCTCTGTTCAAGAAAGCAAATAGGGAAATCCCTGGGAATTACAGATCAGTCAGTCTTACATCTGTGGTAAGCAAGGTACTGGAAAGGGTTCTGAGAGATAGGATTTATGACTATTTCGAAAAACATAGTTTGATTAAAGATAGTCAGCACTGCTTTGTGAGGTGCAGGTAAAGGTACCTCACAAGCCTAATTGAGCTCTTTGAGGACGTGACGAGACAAGTTGATGAAGGTTGAGTAGTGGATGTGGTGTATATGGATTTCAGTAAGAAATTTGATGAGGTTCCCCATGGTAGGCTCATTCAGAAAGCTAGGAGGTATGGGATATAGGGAAACTTGGCTGTCTGGTCTAAAGACTAAGTGAGTGGTAATGAATGGTAAATATTCTGCCTGGAGGTCGGTGACCAATGGTGCCCCACAGGGATCTGTTCTTGGGCCTCTGCTCTTTGTAGTTTTTATAAATGATGCGGATGAAGAAGTGAAAGGACGAGTTAGTAAGTTTGTCAATGACACAAAGGTCAGTAGTATTGTAGGTACTATTGCAGGCTATAACATAACATTGGCAGGATGCAGAGCCGGGCTGAGAAGTGGCAAATGGAGTTCAATCTGGATAAATGCAACGTGATTCATTTTGGAAGGTTGAACTTGAATGCTGAATACAGGGTTAAAGACAGGATTCTTGGAAGTTTGGAGGAACAGTAGGATCTTGGGTCCTTTTGCATGGATCCCTCAAAGTTGCCACTCAAGGTGATAGTGTTATGAAGGTGGTGTATGGTGCTTTGGCTTTCATTAATAGGAGGATCGAGTTTAAGAGCCGAGAGGTTTTGCTGCAGTTCTAAAAGATCCTGGTTAGACAACATTTGGAATATTGTGCCCAAATCTAGTCACCTCATCATAGGAAAGATATAGATGCTTTAGAGAGAGTGCAGCGGTGATTTACCAAGATGCTGCCTGGATTGGAGGGCTTGAATGAGTTAGTGCTTTTCACATTGGAGAGGAGGAGGAGGAGAGGTGACCTGATAGAGGTGTACAAGGTAATGAAAGGCATAGATGTAATAAATAGCCAGAGACTTTTCCCCAGGACAGAAATGGCTGTCACGAAGGGTCATAATTTTAAGGTAATTGGAGGAAGGTTTGGGGAGATGTCAGAGGTAGGTTCTTCACACAGGGAGTAGTGGGTGTGTGTGAATGCACTGGCAGCAGAGGTAGTAGGGTCAAAGACATTAGGGACATTTAAGCGACTGCTGGACAAGTACATGGACAGCAGTAAATTGAGGGGTGTGTAGGTTAGGTTGATCTTAGATTAAGATAAATGCTTGGCACAACATTGTGGGCCGAAGGGCCTGTACTGTGCTGTACTGTTCTATGCTCTAATACTGACCCTTAGGGAACACACACTTGGCAACAGAACATGTAAATTATTCTGTTAATCAGCTGTGGACACCCATGCCTAGATCATTAATAGGTATCAAGAAGACTAAATGTCCTGACATCAATTCCTGGGGTGCTCCACAATAAACTTTCCTCCAGTCTGGAATATAAATGTTCACCACTACTGTTTGCTGACATTCAGTCCATTTTGTATCCATGTTGCTATTATCCCTTTTATTCCATGAGCACTAACTTTGCTGACAAGTTCACATATACAGCATCAACCATATTATCCTGATCTACTGGTTCCTTCATCAAAAAAACTGAAGCAAATTACCTAAAACGCGATTTGCCCTCAATATATCCATGCTGCCTTTCCTCAACTGATCCACATTTGGCCAGTGTCTGTTAATTTTTTCCCATATTGATTCGGATTGGAGCAAGGTGTCACTGATTGGTTGCCCCATGATTGAATACATATCAGAGTGGTGCTGGAAAAGCACTGCAGGTCAGCATTGAAAGTGTAAATTATCGTTCATTAATATTAAGAATTGACTCGCAGTTTCTTTGATAGTTTTAAGAGCTAAACACACTATATGGCAGGTGCAATTATACCTAACTACAGTTAAAAGTTTTGTTTTACATACATTACAGGCAGATCATAGCATTCAAGGACATAGAAATGTGGAATGATTGTAAGAAATGACAGAATAAGATCTGTTGTATAGAGCTCACAGAGTTGCCCTGTGTCGGCACCATCTCACACTATTAATAAGCACACAAGGCATTTATTTAGCGTACAGATGCTAAACGCTTTGCACCATCTTTGTGTATATACATGTAAAATTAAAAACTGAACTGTTCCCTGCTGTTAGTAATAATCAGACACTAAGAACGCATCATCTGTAAGCTTGTTGGCAACGACGGTCTTCAGTGAATTTTCAAATTTAATGGTTACCCAATGAATAAATGCATTTGCTTCCTAATTTGGAGATGATAACACATTGTGGTTGTATCATGAAATATAAGCAGATTTTTATATGTGCAGATTCAAAAATTTAGTTTCTTTTTGTTTGGGGAGATAGTAATATATGAGTAATATCACTGGTCTAGTGATCAAGAGGACCTGGCTAATATTGTGGGAAGATGGGTTTAATTCCCACCATTCACTGAATAATGAATAAATCTGAATTAAAAACTAGTCTCAGTAAAGGGCACCATAAAATCATCGTCATGAATACCTTCCGGTTCATTAACATCCTTTAGTGAAGGAAATCAACCATCCTTACTTGTTCTGGCAATGTGGCACCAGACCCAGAATAATGCCTTCTGAAATGGGTAAAGGCAATTAGGAATAGGTAACAAATGCTGACTTTGCCAGCAATATCCACATCCCATGAAATAATCTGAAACAAGTATCAGATGCAAAACCTTAGAAAGAAATATAAAATGGCCGTCATCTTATTCTTTCTTTCGTTGCTAGTCTGGAAAGGGCACTGGCCTGGGAGAACAATGTCAGGGTACGTGGAGGGAGATAGAGGAAGGGAATAAAAGAGTAGAAATATCTGGGGAGAGTAATGAGAATTGCAGTACAAGAATAACTGACTGAGAGCAGGAATGGATGCTGGTGAATCAGTACGCCTCCATGCTGAACAACACTCGGAGGAAGCACCGAGAATGGCAAGGTCACAAAATGTACTCTGGGTGAGGGATTTCAATGTCTACCACCAAGAATGCTTTTACAGTATAACTGCTGACCAGATCAGGTCTTAAAGGATGTAGCTGCTAGAGTGGGTCTGCAGCGGTGAGGTAACAGCGACAGCCGTTGACATCAAGTCTGCATTGGATCGAGCATGGCATCAAGGAGCCCTAGCAAACCTGAAAACAATGGGTTTCAGAGGGCAAAATCTCCGGAGGTTGGAGCCATACCTGACACATGAAGATGGTTGTGGTTGTTGGAAGTCAGTCACCTCAGCTCCAGGACTTCCTCAGGGTAGTGTTGTAGGCCCATTTTCAGCTGCTTCATCAATGACCTTCCCTCTATCATAAGGTCAGAAGTTGGGATGTCTGCTGACGATTACACAATGTTCAGCATCATTCGCGACTCCTCAGATACTGAAGCAGCCCATGTTCAAATGCAACAAGATCTGGACAATATATCCAGGCTGGGCTAAGTGGCAAGTAATGTTTGTGCCACACAAATGCCATGCTATGACTACCACCAATACGATGCAACCTAAACACTGTCCCTTGACACTCTATGTTACCATTACAGAATCCCCAGTGTCAACATCCTGGGGGTTATCACCGACCAGAAACTCAACTGGACTCACCACATACACTGTGTCTATGAAAGCAGGTCAGAAGCTCGGACTCCTGTTGCGATTAACTTTCTTCCTAATTCCCCAATGCCTGTCCACCATCTACAAGGCACAAGTAAGGAGTGTGACAGAATACTCCCCATATGCCTGGATGAGTGCAGCCACAACACTCAAGAAGCTTGACACCATCCAGGATAAAGCAACACACCTTGATTGGCACTACACCAACAAGCATCCACACCCGCTACAATCGACACCCAGTAAGCAGCAGTGCAGACTATCTACAAGATGCACTGCAGAAATTCATCAAAGATCTTGAGACAGTACCTTCCAAAGCAAGGACCACTTCCACCTAGGATGACAAGGGCAGATGATGTATGGGAATACTATCACCTCCACATTCCCCTCCAAGCCACACATCATCCTGACTTGGAAATATATCACTTTTCCTTCATTGTGGCTGGGCTAAGATCCTGGAATTCCCTCCCTAATGTCATTGTGGGTCAACCCACAGCAGGTGGGCTGCAGTGGTTCCAGAAGGCAGCTCACCACCACTTTCTTAAGGGCATCTCGGGACAAGCAATAAATGCTGGCCAGCCAGTGACACCCAAATCCCACAAATCAATAAGTTAAAAAAAAAGGGAGGGTAAAGATTTCTGAAGGAAGGGTGTTGGAACAGCATTAGGAATGCAGGCATATCTGAGGTTAGAATGTTAGGGTCCTTGTTTGGGGGAGGGGGTGGTGGTGGTGGTGGGGGTGGTGGTGTTTGGATGTTCAAGAATACCTGAATACAGGAGTCTCTAAGGAGAAAGGAATGGGAGTGTATGACTATCTGAAGTGAGGGGAATGGGAAATGTAGGAGTAATTGATGAGAGGGGAATGGGAGTGTACAGCATGAAAGGTGGATATCGCAAGTGTAAGACTATCTGAGGAGTGGGGAATGGGAGCGTAGGAGGATTTGAACAGAGGGAATCAAGTATAAGAGTATCTGAGGTGAGGGGAATGGAAATGTAGGAGCAGATTAAGATTGCTGAGGGAGTAAGGGAATGGGAGACCAATAGGCAGAGAAAGAGCAGGGAGGCAGTGGAGGTGTCCCCTGCAGTCATTTCCCTCCAAAACAGGTATACCGCTTTGGATAGTGTTGGGGAGATGGCTCACCAGAGGAAGGCAACAGTAACTAGGTTCATAGCATTGTGGCTGGCACTGCTACACAGAAGGACAGGAAAAAGAATGGAAGGGCTATAGTCTTAAGGAATTATCTTGTTGGGCCGAAGGGCCTGTTACCACACTGTAGGTAATCTAATCTAATTATTGTAAGGGGAGTAGATAGGCAGTTTTATGGTCGAAAATGAGACTCCCAAATGGTATGTTGCCTCCCATTGGCCAGTGATGTCTCAGATTGGCTGCAGGACATTCCGAAGGGAGAGGATGAACAGCAAATTGTCGTGGTGCATATGGGCACCAATGATGTAGGTTACCAAAAATGGGATGAGGTCCTACAAGGAAAATTTAGGGAATTAGTAGCCAAGTTAAAAAGTAAGACCTCAAAGGTAGTAATCACAGGATTGCTACCAGTACCACATGCTAGTCAGAGTAGAAATGAAAGAATAGGCAAGGTGATTGCATAGCTTGAGAGATGGTGCAGGAGGGAGGGGGATCAGATTTTTGGGACATTGGGACCAGTTCTGGGAGAGGTGTTACTATTACAAATTGGACAGTCTGCATCTGGGCCAGACAGGAACCAATGTCCTTAGGGGTGCTTTTGCTAATGCTGTTGGGGAGGGTTTAAACTAACATGACATGGAGAATGAGAGAAAATGGGTGAGATTCTGAATGAGTACTTTGCATCGGTTTTCACCGAGGAGAGAATCATGACGGATGTTGAGGTCAGGGATAGATTTTATTACTCTAGGACAAGTTGGCATAGGGAGGGAGTAAGTATTGGGTATTCTAAAAGTCATTAAGGTGAACACCTTCTGGGGTAGGTGCTGGAAGTCAAGCCCTGTTATTCCTGGAGTCATCACAAAAGTTGAAGATTTCAATATGCATGGGTTCTATCTTAGTTTACTGAGGGAAGCAAGAGAGGAAATAGCTGGGGTCGTAACAGACATCTTCGCAGCATCCTTGAACACAGCTGAGGTCCTGGAGGACTGGAGAATTGCTAATGTTGTCACCTTGTTTAAAGAAGAGTTGCAAGGATAATCCAGGTAATTATAGATCAGTGAGCCTGACGTCAGTGGTAGGAAAGCTGCTGGAGAAGATACTGAGGCATAGAATCTATTCCCATTTGGAAGAAAATGGGCTTGTCATTGATAGGCAACATGGTTGTGTGCATGGAAGGTAATGTCTTACCAACGTGGTAGAATTCTTTGAGGAAGTGACAAAGTTGATCGATGAAGGAAGGGCTGTAAACGTCATATACATGGACTTCAGTAAGGCGTTTGATAAGGTTCCCCATGGTAGGCTGATAGAGAAGGTGAAGTTGCAAGCGGTCCAGGGTGTACTAGCTAGATGAATAAAGAACTGGCTGGGCAGCAGGAGACAAAGAATAGAAGTGAATGGAAGTTTCCTAAAATGGTTTCCATAGGGATCCGTGCTGGGACCACTATTGTTTGTGATATACATAAAAGAC
Organism: Hemiscyllium ocellatum; assembly: GCF_020745735.1. Lineage (NCBI taxonomy): Eukaryota > Metazoa > Chordata > Chondrichthyes > Orectolobiformes > Hemiscylliidae > Hemiscyllium > Hemiscyllium ocellatum. The sequence continues at coordinate 2,320,441 of NC_083422.1, read as the reverse complement.
CTGGAGGAAGGTATAGGTGGTCTGGTTAGCAAGTTTGCAGATGACAGTAAGATTGGTGGAGTAGCAGTTAGGGAAGGGGACTGTCAGAGAATACAGATAGATTGGAGAGTTGGACAGAGAAATGGCAGATGGAGTTCAATCTGAGCAAATACGAGGTGCTGCATTTTGGAAGATCCAATTCAAGAGCAAACTATACAAGAGAAATGTATGAGTATCTGATGGGAGAGGAATAGCAGTGAAGGAGTATCTGAGGGGAGCGAGTGTAAGTAAAGGAGCATCTAAGGGAGAAGGGAGTGGGAGTATAGGAATATCTGTGGCAGTATAGGAGTAACTGAGGGGAGGGGAACAAAACTGTATGGAAGACTAGCTAAGGACAGCAAACTGTTTCCATAAAGGATGCTACTGAACCAGATGGATTTCTTTATGGCCATCCAGCTTCATGATCACCAATCTTATACCTGCTTTTTATTCCGGATTTATTTAATTGATTGGATTTGAATACCTCAATAACATATTAAGTTTTTGTCACACCTACTGGGGTAGGTGCTGGAAGTCAAGCCCTGTTATTCCTGGAGTCATCACAAAAGTTGAAGATTTCAATATGCATGTGGTATTCCCCAATTTTGCCCTTTAGTCTAAGATTGACTGAAAGCAAGGACCAGGTTTCTGTACTTAGCGAGAATCTCTATTTAGATAAAGTAACTGGATTCTAGCTACAAGTAAACAATAATGAACTGTCAATACATAACTCTACTGCTGACAATTTTAATCCCCTTATAAACTACCCCCTCCCACCCCTACACACAGACAGGGGAAAAAATAGCAAGGGTGTTATAGACAGAGACAAAACTGGGAAAGCAGTACAGTGATCTCTGTTCACAGGATTTGCTGAGATGCTTCTTGTACTGATCAGATTACTGCTTTCTCTTCCAGCTATTTTCACTGGTTTGCTAGAGGCACTAAGTAGCTGGTTCACACTTATAACAAGGTCGCTGACTTATTAATTAAAAGCCATAGCTTACAGTAATTGGGAACAAATAATTTGCTTTATTCAAGCTTTAAAGTGGCTTTTTCTGCAGAGAACAGTGAGAACTCCTGAGCTGGTGAGGGTCTGTTGGCTTCTCACTATCTTGTTCACAGCCATATCTGATGGGAGAGGAACAGCAGAACCACATATCTGATGGGAGAGGAACAGAAGGGTTACACCTGAAATGTTGACTTCTCCACTTCCTGATGCTGCCTGGTTTGCTGTGTTCTTCCAGCCTCCTGCTTGTCAACTACATAGTTGTTGGCAGGCAAAAGGTCTTTGTCATTGATAACTGGTCACTAGATGGCAGACCAATTAGCTACTTGTTGCCGACCAAATGTGATACTGTAAACTGCAGAACTTAAACTGTTCATGAAAGAATCAGCAACAACTCTGTCTGGAATAAACTGTGAAGGGACAAGGACAAACTATTATACAGGAACTGAAAGAAATTTGCCATGTCTTGGAAAAGGAGGAGTAAAAGCTACATAAACAAAACTCTTTTACTCATCTACTTGATAACTGGCTATCTTATGCCAGAAGGACAAATGATTGCCTTGCAAAGGAATTTAAGGATTTTATTGCAGGAAAGTTTTGTCTTCAAACAAACAGTCAATGCCAAATGTAACAAATAACGGGGAAGCAATTTCTGATAAGGCAGCAAGTTTTAGACTTGATAACTCTAGAGTAGTAGTCAATAGTCTGATTGGAAGAATCTAAAGGATCATCAATAATGTCACACATAAACTTGAAGGACAGAAAATACTAAAATAATCTTTAATAGCAGAACTCCAGAGGACAACAATGTATAAGGATCACACCTGGACATTCAGAGACAGATGTTGTTGCTTGGAATCGTAGCTAAATTCCACCATTAATCTGCTAACAGCGAAGTTGGGTTGTGAGGTTTAACTTGCTTCCTTGAGGGGTCTTATTTTGGTTGCTATTTGGAATAAATATTAAATAATTGTTTCAGTATTTGATTGTTATATTTCTTAAGTAGCTGAATTAAAGGTAATTTGTGGTAATGTACACATACACAACTGTGCAATAATTTGTACACAGTTCATCAGCTACATCTTATCTGAAACTAGATTTCAACAAGTGCTGGAACCAGCAGCTGTGTGATCAATGTTTAAAATTGTTTTTTGCTGTTAAAACATGTGGCAATCCCCTACCAATCCTTGATTTTTAAAATGTCTATTTCAGTCCATGATCAAAAGTACAGAACAATAAAAAGATGCACAGTCTTTACAATTTCCCTGGGCCATTCATCTAGTGTTCTGAATTACTTTAACAGTAACCTAGCCACTATACTTCTGTACCTGCCGCTTTTTCAGATGGGACACAGACACATGGAGTCAAATTAAACAAGTCCAGCAGAAAGAGACTAAAGACATTACTCAGGCCTCCACCCTCCCTAGTGTCTCTTTACAGCATGGTTGAGATCAATAACTATTAAGTTTACAGCAAAGATTGAAAGGCAGAAACAGAGGCTCTACAGGAAACATACAACCTGGTTCGGTCTCCAGCTAGCTTTCCAGATGAGACTTCACATCAGGAGTAGTGCGTAATTTTGACTGTGAAAAATCATGCTTATTTATCACTACCACAGTACAATCCAATTGTTCACTGTCACACTCATTTTACTGCTGCTTCAGTCTCATCAGTTTTCAAAAATGTACAACAAAAACATTTGAGTGTTGACTTGTGATGCTTTTATGATTAATGTTTGCCAAGGCAAATTCATATAAAAATTTAATTCAAGAATAAGGCTGTCCTATGCATGTCTTGATATACAGTCTGCACTTGTAAAGCAGAAGTAATGCAATCATTCAAACTGAAGGAGAATTTGAGTACTAATATTACATTGCTGAGATCAGTAGCAATTCTCATAAGCAAATGTTACTTATCAACCCATCTGTCTCCTCTGTCTCGGTTTAAAATCAAAACTGTGTTTGCTAAGAAACAGTGCCCTCATTTTAATGAAGTAAGTAGCATGAGGGCTTGATTGAGTACATCGAGACTACTTAACTCTGGAAATTTGTAAGTTAGGAATTTCAGTGGAATGAGGAACGCGTTGTTTGGATGTTTTACACAGAAGGAGTCTGAATGATGAGACATGAGATTGATGAGCTGAGACATTATTAGGTGAGTAGATAGAATAAAGAAAATTACAGCACAGGAACAGGCCCTTTGGCCCTCCAAGCTTGTGTCGATCCAGATCCTCTATCCAAACCTGTAGCCTATTTTCCAAGGATCTGTATCCTTCTGCTCCCTGCCCATTCATGTACCTGTCTAGACACATCTTGAATAATACTATCATGCCTGCCTCTAGCAACATGTTCCAGGTACCGACCGCCCTTTGTGTAAAGAACTTTGCACGTTTATCTCCCTTAAACTTTTCCTCTCTCCCCTTGATCTCGTGACCCCCAGTAATTGAGCCCCCACTTGGAGAAAAAGCTTCCTGCTCTCCACCCTGTCTATGTCTCTCATGATTTTGTACACATCAATCAGGACCCCCTCAAACTCTGTCTTTATAATGAAAATAATACTAATCTACTCACCCTCTCTTCATACTTAGCGCCTTCCATTCCAGGCAACATCCTGGTGAACCTTCTCTGCACTCGCTCCAAAACATCAACATTCTTTTGGTAATGTGACTAGAATTGTATGCGGTATTTCAAATGTGGCTGAACAAATGTGTCTTATACAACTGTAACATGATCTGCCAACTCTTGTACTCAATATGCCTTCTAGGCCACTCTATCAACCTGCATTGCCATCATCAGGGCACAATGGACCCGAACACCCAGATCTCTCTGTACACGTCAATTTTCCCCAGGACTTTTCCAGTTACCGTGTAGTGCACTCTTGACTTGGACCTTCCAAATGCATCACCTCCATCTGCCATTTTTCCACCCAACTCTTCAGTCTATCTATATTCTGCTGCATTCTCTGACAGTCCTCTTCACTATCTGCTAGTCCATCAATTTAGTGTTTCTGCAAACTTGCTAATCAGACCACCTATCCTTCCTCCAGATCATTTGTGTGTATAACAAATAGCAGTGGTCCCAACATGGATCCCAACACGACTGGTCACAGTTCTTCATTTTGAGAAACACCCTTCCACCATTATTCACTGTCTCCTGTTGCCCAGCCAATTCTCTAACCGTCTAGCTAGTACACTCTGGACCCTATGCAACTTCATTTTCTCTATCAGCCTACCATTGGGAACCTAATCAAATGCCTTACTGAAGGACATCTACAGCCCTTCCCTCATCAATCAACTTTGTCACTTCCTCAAAGAATTCTATTACGTTGGTAAGACATGACCTTCCCTGCATAAAGCCATGTTACCTATCACTGACAAGCCCATTTTCTTCCAAATGGGAATACATACTATCCTTCAGTATCGTCTCCAGCAGCTTTCCTACCACTGATGTCAGGCTCACTGGTCTATAATTACCTGGATTATTGTTGCTACCCTGCTTAAAAAAGGGGACGTTAGCAATTCTCCAGTTCTCCAGGACCTCAGCTGTGTTCAAGGATGCTGCAAAGATATTTGTTAAGGCTCCAGCTATTTCCTCTCTTGCTTCTCTGAGTAACCTGGGATAGATCCCATCCGGACCTGGGGACCTTATTGTCCACCTTAATGCCTGTTAGAATACCCTCCTTATGCTGACTTGAACTAAAGTATTCAAACATCTGTCCTTAACCTCAATATTCATCATGTCCCTCTCCCTGGTCAATACAGATGCAAAATACTCGATAAGAATCTCACCCATTTTCTCTGACTTCCCTCTGCTGCCCTTTCTCTAGTCACCCTCTTGCTCCTTATATTTGAATATAAGGTTTGGGGATTTACCTTAACTTTGTTTGCTAAAGATATTTCATGACCACTTTTAGCCCTCTTAATTCCTTGTTTCAGATTGGTTCCACTTTCGTTGTATTCTTCCAAAGCTTCATCTGTTTTCATTCGCCTAGACCTTATGCATGCTTCAGTTTTCCTCTTAGCTAATCTCACAATTTCACCTGTCATCCATGGTTCCCTAATCTTGTCATTTCTATCCCTCAATTCACAGGAACATGTCTGCCCTGAACTCGAATTAACCTCTCTTTAAAATCCTCCCGCGTATCAAACATGGATTTACCTTCAAACAGCTGCTCCCATTCCACATTCCCCAGCTCCTGCTGAATTTTGCAGTAGTTGGCCTTCCTCCAATTTAACACTCTTCCTTTAGGAGACTCTGGTCTTCGTCCATGAGTATTCTAAAACTTGCGGAATTGTGATCACTTTTCTCAAAGTAATCTCCAACTGAAACTTCAACCACCTGGCCAGGCTCATTCACCAACACCAGGCCCCTTCCTAAATTGGACTATTTACATACTGCTCTAGAAAACCCTCCTGGATATTCCTTACAAATTCTGCTCCATCTGAACATCTAACACCAAGTGAATCCCAGTCAATGTTGGGAAAATTGAAATTGCCTATCACCACCACCTTGTTGTTCCTACATCTTTCCATAACCTGTCTACCTATCTGTACCTTTATCTCACGCTCACTGTTGGGAGGCCTGCAGTACAGCCCCGACATTGTTACACACCCTTCCTATTTCTGAGCTCTGCCAATATTGCCTCACTGCTCGAGTCCTCCATAGTGTCTTGTTTCAATACAGCTGTGATATCCTCTCTGACCAGTAATGCAACTGCTCCCCACCTTTTACTGCCTTCTCTATCCTGCCTGAAGCATCTATATCCTGAGATATTTAGTTGCCAATCCTGCCCTTCTTTCAACCAGGTGTCAGTAATAGCAATAACACCAGACTCCCAGGTACTAATCCAAGCCATAAGTTCATCTGCCTTACCGACTACACTTTTCACGCTAAAAGAAATGAACCTCAGACCACCTGTCCCTTTGCATTCATCATCTGCTCCCTGCCTATTCTTCCCAGTAGTCAGGTTGATTGCATTACCTAGTTCCTCACAGACATTAGTCACTACCTCCCCACTAACCTCCTAATTTGTTTCTCATCCCATTGCCACAACAGTTTAAATCCTCCCCAATAGCAACAGGTGACAGGTTGCAGTCCCCATCCCCCCCCCCCTCCCCGAAGGGTGGGTGGGTGGGGGTGTGTGTGTGTGTGTGTGTGTGCGTCTGTCTGTCTGTCTGTGTGTAGCGGGAGAAGCAAAAAGAGGTGAAATATTACATAAAATTAGGGGCAGGCTAACATTTGGAGTACATGATAAAATTTCATCTTGACAAATGTGAAATTTGAATTCAATATAATCTCGGATTAATGCAAGCCGAACAGTGGCCATGTAATCATTAGTCATTTGATAAATCAGAATTTGAGTACTGATAAAAGACAGTTTATTGAAGCCTTTTTTAAATTCATTCATAGAATATGGGTGATGCTGACTAGGCTAACATTTACAGTCAGAGTTGTACAGCATGCTGGCCAGATATCCTAAATTAATCTAAACCCATTTGCCAACATTTGGCCCATAAATCTCTAAACCCTTCCTAAACATATACCTATCTAGACACAGTTTAAATGCGGTTATTGTACCAGTGACTACCAGTTCCTCTGGCAGCTAATTCCATATATGCACCACCCTCGACATGGAGATGTTGCCCCGTAAAGCTTTTAAATCTTCCCCCTCCCACATTAAACCTATGCTTTCTAGTTTTGGACTCCACCATCCTGGGGAAAAGACCTTGTCTATTTACCCTATCCATGTCCCTCATGACCTTATAAATCTCTACATGGTCACCCCTCAGTCTCTGATGCTCCAGAGAAGATAGCCCAAGCTTACTCAGCTTCTCTCTACAGTTAAAGTCCTTCAACCCTGGCAACATCCTTGTAAATCTTTTCTGAACTATTTCAAGTTTCACAACATCCTTCCTATAGCAGGGAAACCAGAATTGGATGCAGTATTCCAAAAGTGGCCTCACCAATTTCCTGTACAGCTGCAGCATGATCTCTCAACTTCTATACGCAATGCACTGACCAATAAAGGCAAGTATACCAAATGCCCTTTTCACTATCCTGTTCACCTGGGATTCCACTTTCAAAGGACTATGAACATGCATGCCAAGGACTCTTTGTTCAGCAACATACCCCAGCACTTTACCATTAGGTGTATAAATTCTGCCCTGATTTGTCCTTCCAAAATGCAGCACAGCACATTTATCTAAATTAAACTTCATCTATGATTCTTTGACCCACTTGCTCAAGGTCCTATTGTACTCTGAGGTACCTTCTTTGCTGTCCACTAGCTTCCAATTTTGTGTCACCTGCAAACTTAGTAACCATTACTCCTATTATGTCCTATTCCTAACTGTTCAGAAGTCAGTTAAGAGTTAGCCACATTGCTAGTGAGTTTGGAGTCACATATGGGTCAGACTAGGTAAAGATGACAGTTGCCTTCCCTATGTGACATTAGTGAACCAGATGGCTTTTTTTTTAACCAAAGTTTGGCGACTGTTTCATGGTCATCATCAGACCCTCAATACCACATTTGTATTGAATTCAAATTTCACCACTAGCCATGATGGTATTCAAACTGGGTCTCCAGAACATTAGTCTCTAGATCAATCTAGTGATAATACCTAGGCTCTTGCCCCTCATTGGTAGACACTGCTGTTACTGTATATTTGGAGCAAGTGAATTTGCTATGGTAGCAATCAAGGGGTTTGCTGTGTCCTGGATGCTGCCAAGCTTCTTATGTGTTGCTGGAACTGCACTCATCCATGTAATTGGAGTGTACTACACCACACCCCTGACTTAAATTCAAGAAAGTGAGGCAGCAGAGCTGAGTGTGGTGGCCATCACCAAGAAGGTGCTAGAAAAACTGAATAGCCTGAACTCGGATAAATTACCTAGACCACACAGACTACTCCCCACAGTTCTAAGGGACATAGCTGAAGAGATAGAGTCATAGAGTTGTACAGCTTGGAAACAGACAGTTTGGTCCAACCCGTCCATGCCGACCAGATATCCCAACCCAGAGTCCCACCAGCCAGCATCTGGCCCAAACCCCTCCTATTCATATACCCATTCAAATGCCTCTTAAATGTTGCAATGGTCCCAGCCTCCACTACATCATCCTCTGGCAGCTCATTCCATACACGTACCACCCTGTGAGAGAAAAAGTTGCCCCTTAGATCTCTTTTATATTAGATTAGATTACTTACAGTATGGAAACAGGCCCTTCGGCTCAACAAGTCCACACCGACCCGCCGAAGCGCAACCCACCCATACCCCTGCATTTACCCCTTACCTAACACTACGGGCAATTTAGCATGGCCAATTTACCTGACCCGCACATCTTTGGATTGTGGGAGGAAACCGGAGCACCTGGAGGAAACCCACGCAGACACAGGGAGAATGTGCAAACTCCACACAGTCAGTCAGTCACCTGAGTCGGGAATTGAATCCGGGTCTCAGATGCTGTGAGGCAGCAGTGCTAACCACTGTGCCACCGTGCCGCCCACCGATTAGATTACTTACAGTTTGGAAACAGGCCTTTCTTTCCATTCTCACCCTAAATCTATGCCCTTTAGTTCTGGACTGCCTGAACCCAGGGAAAAGACTTTGTCTACTTATCCTATCCATGTCCCTCATAATTTTGTAAACCTCTAAAAGGTCACCCCTCAGCCTCTGACTCACCAGAGAAAACAGTCCCAGCCTGTTCAGCCTCTCCCTAGAGCTTAACTGCTCCAACCCTGGCAACAACCTTGTAAAACTTTTCTCAACTCTTTCAAGTTTCACAACATCTTTCCAATAGGAAGGAGAACAGAATTGCACGCAATATTCCAACATCCATCAACAGACACATCGACCTGGACCCCACATACAAACTACTACAGCTGAAACTGACACCCGGAAGCGGCAAGAACAAACCACTATAAATACCGGAAGAAACATCAAAGCAGCGCTTCACAGGAGGCTCCAATAGCACTGATGATGTTCCCTAGCCAGGGAACGAAACGTTTGCAGCAAAAACTTCCAGCTCGGTGAACAGAATTACCTTTTTGTCCTTAATATATTTGTAAAAACCCTTTGAATTCTTCTTAATTCTATTTGCCAAAGGTTTCTCATGTCCCCTTTTTGCCTTCCTGATTTCCCTCTTAAGTATACTCCTACTGCCTTTATACTCTAAGGATTCACTCGATCTCTCCTGTCTATACCGGACATATGCTTCCTTCTTTTTCTGAACCAAGCTCTCAATTTCTTTAGTCATCCAGCATTCCCTATACCTACCAGCCTGTCCTTTCACCCTAACAGGAATATACTTTCTCTGGAATTCTCATTATCTCATTTCTGAAGGATTCCCATTTTCCAGCCGTCCCTTTACCTGCGAACATCTGCCCCTAACCAGCTTTTGAAAGTTCTTGCCTAATACCATCAAAATGAGCCTTTCTCCAATTTAGAACTTCAACTTTTAGATCTGGTCTATCCTTTTCCACCACTATTTTAAATGTAATAGAATTATGGTCACTGGCCCCAAAGTGCTCCCCTAATGACACCTCAGTCACCTGCCCTGCCTTATTTCCCAATGGTAGGTCAAGTTTTGCACCTTCTCTAATAGGTTCATCCACATACTGAATCAAAAAATTTTTTTGTACACACTTAAATTCCTCTCCATCTAAACCCTTAACACTATAGCTGTCCCAGTCTATGTTTGGAAAGTAAAAATCCCCTACCAGAACCATCCTATTATTCTTGGGGATAGCTGAGGTCTCCTTACAAGTTTGTTTCTCAATTTGTTTATGAGGGGGTCTATAATACAATCCCAATAAGGTGATCATCCCTTGATCAGCTAATCAGGTGTTTCAGTTTCTGTTGTAGTTCTTTAGCCAGTTTGTGTGATGGTGTTCCTGATAGTGATACTATGGGTCTGAGTGGGATGTCTGGTTTGTATACTTTAGGTAGACTACACTACCTAAAGTCCAGACACTCTATACAGTCAACACAAGAATTTTTGGACATCATCAGAAATATACACATAGACAAGGAAGAAACCATGGTCTCATTCGATGTAACGGCACTGTTCACGTCTATTGACAAAACCCTAGCCAGAGAAACAATATCCAACCTGCTGGACATACATACCAGACAACAGGACGCTGAACCTATTAACAAAGATAGCATACTTAAACTACTGGACCTGTGCCTCACTACACACTTCACATTCAACAACCAGATATATGAACAAATCAACGGAACACCCATGGGCTCACCGATCTCCGGACTCATAGCAGAAGCAGTAATGCAAAGGTTAGAAAAAACAGTTTTAACGCAGTTACAACCCAAACTCTGGGTCAGATACGTGGACGACACCTTTGTAATCATTAAAAACACAGAAATAGAGAACACACACCGGATCATCAACGCCACACTCACAGGAATCCGATTCACGAGAGAGCAAGAAAAGGACAACCAGCTCCCATTCCTGGACGTGATGGTACAAAGAACACCGAACGGAGAATTCACCACGAAGGTATACAGAAAAGCCACACAAACAGACCAAGTCCTGAACTATGAAAGCAACCACCCCAACACACACAAACGAAGTTGCATCAGGACATTATTCAAGAAGGGCCACAACACACTGCAGTATACCTGAACTACAAAAAGAGGAAGAAGAACACCTATACAAGGTATTCAACAAAAACGGATACCCGCGCAATTTCATCAACTGATGCCTTAGGGAAAGACAACGAAATGAGGACATGCCACAACCCAAAGGACTGGCCACACTCCCATACATCAGGAGCATTTCTGAACTGACAGCCAGACAGCTGCGACCACTAGGACTCGTAACAGCACACAAACCAACAGCCACTCTCAGACAACAACTCACCAGGACAAAGGACCTGATACCCAGCAGGAACAAAACCAATGTAGTGTACAAAATCCCATGCAAGGACTGCGCAAAACACTACATAGGACAAACAGGAAGACAGCTAACAACCCACATCCATGAACACCAATTGGCCACGAAACGACACGACCAGCTATCCCTAGTAGCCATACACTCAGATGACAAACAACACGAATTTGATTGGGACAACACCACTATTATAGGGCAGGCCAAACAGAGAACAGCCAGGGAATTCCTAGAGGCATGGCACTCATCCACGAATTCTATCGACAGACACATCAAACTAGACCCTATATACCGACCACCGAGCGGACAGCAACTGACAACCGGAAGCGGCAGATTCAAACCGGTATAAACGCAGGAGGAATCAGCACAGAAGCGCTTCACAGGAGGCTCCCAAGCACTGAAGATGTCACCTAGAAAGGGGATGAAACGTTCGCAACAAAAACTCCCAGCTCGGTGAACAGAACCACAACAACGAGCACCCGAGCTACAAATCTTCTCACAAACTTTGAACACCCCTCAATTTATTGCTGTCAATGTGCTTGTCCAGCTGTTGCTTAAATGTCCCTAATGGCTCTGACTCTACCACCACTGCAGGCAGTGCATTCCACGCACCCACTACTCTCTGCATGAAGAACCTACCTCTCCCCTTCTTCCAAAAACCTTAAAATTATGACCCCTCATGACAGCCATTTCTGCCCTGGGGAAAAGTCTCTTGCTATCTACTCTATCTATGCCTCTCATTACCTTGTACACCTCTATCAAGTCACCTCTCTCCCTTCTCTCCAGAGTGAAAAGCCCGAGCTCACTCGAGCTCTCTTCATAAGACAATCCCTGCAATCCAGGCAGCATCCTGGTAAATCTCCTCTGCACTCTCTCTAAAGCATCTCCATCCTTCCTATAATGAGGCGACCAGAACTGGACACAATATTCCAAACATGTTCTAACCACTGTTTTATAGAGCTGCAGCAAAATCTCATGAATCTTAATGAAAGCCAAAATAACCTTATCAACTTGGATGGCAACTTGGAGGGATCCATGTACATGGACACCAAGATCCTGCTGCCCCTCCACACTCGAGAGTGTTATGCTGGAAAAGCACAGGTCAGGCAGCATCTGAGGAGCTGGAGAATCGATGTTTCAGGCATAAGCCCTTCACCAGGACCTGTACACTGCCAAGAATCCTGTCATTAACCCTGTTTTCAGCATTCAAATTTGACCTTCCAAAATGAATCACTTCATATTTATCCAGGTTGAACTCCATCTGCCACTTCTCAGTCCAGCTCTGCATCCTGTCAATGTCTTGTTGTAGCCTGCAACAGCCCTCGACACTATCTACAACACCACCAAACGTTGCGTCATCGGCAAACTTACTAACCCACCCTTCCAATTCTTCATCCACATTATTCATAAAAACAGATCCCTGCGGGGGACAATTGGTCACTGACCTCCAGGCAATCCAAAGATGTGCAGGTCAGGTGAATTGACTATGCTAAATTTCCCCAGTGTTAGGTGCTTTAGTCAGGGGTAAATTTAGGGAAATAGGTCTGGGTGGGTTACTCTTCAAAAGGGTCAGTGTGGACTTGTTAGGCCAAATGGCCTGTTTCCAGGCTGTAGAGAATCTAATCATGTGGAATATTTTCCATCCACTATCACTCGCTGTCTTCTTATGGCCAGCCAATTCTGTATCCAGACAGCCAAATTTTCCTGTATCCCATTCCTCCTAACTTTCTGAATCAGCCTACTGTGGGGAACCTTATCAAATGTCTGACTGAAATCCATATACACCACATTCACTGCTTGACTTTTGTCAACTTGTCTCGTCACATTCTCAAAGAACTCAATAAATCTTGTGAGGCATGACCTGCCCCTCACAAAGTCATGCTATCTTTAATGAAACTATGTTTTTCCAAATAGTCATAAATCACCTTACAGAATCCTTTCCAGTACCTTTTCGGCACAACATCTTGGGCCGAAGGGCCTGTTCTGTGCTGTATTGTTCTATGTTCTATGTCTATGTTCTATGTACCTTGCTTACCACAGATGTAAGAATGATTGGTTGTAATTCCCAGGGATTTCCCTATTCCCTTTCTTGAACAGAGGAACAACATTTGCCTCCCTCCAGTCATCTGGTACTACTCCCATAGAGAGTGAGGATGCAAAGATATGCTTCCCTGAATTTCTAGCACATCCACTTTCTAATATCAATCTGTTCAAGCCTATTAACCTGGTCCACAATGTTCTCACTATCAACAAGGTCCCTCTTTCTAGTGAACACTGAGGCAAAAAACTCATTTACGGCCTCTTCAGACTCCAGGCACACGTTTTTCCACTATCCTTGATTGGCCCTACTCTCTCACCGATCATTCTCTTATTCTTCACGTACAAGGTTTTCCCTAATCCTTCACTCAAAGGCTTTTTCGTGCCCCTTCCTAGCTCTCCTCAATCCATTTTTGAGTTCTTTCCTAGCTACCCTGTAATCATCTAAAGCTATCCCAGATCATTGCTTCCTCAACCTTAGGTAAGCTTCCTTCTTCCTCTTGATGAGAAGCTCCTCTTCTCTTGTCATCCAAGACTCTTTCACCTTACCATTCCTTGCCTCAGTGGGACAAAGTTAACCTACATTCGCAACAAGAACCCCTTAAACAGCCACCACATTTCTGCTGAGCATTTCTCAATTTATACTCCACAGCTCCTGTCTAACAGCAGTATAATTTCCCTTCCCCCAATAAATATCTTCCAATACTGTCTGTTCCCATCCCTCTCCATGGCTATGGTAAAGATGAGGCAGTTGTGGTCACTGTAACCGAGACAAGGAGAAACTTCTTCAGCCAGAGAGTGGTGAACCTATGGACTTTATTGCCACAGAAGGCTGCAGAGGCCAGGTCATTGAGTATATTTAAGACTGAGATAGATAGTTTCTTGATATCAAGGGTTACAGGGAGAAAGCGGAAGAATGGGGTTGAGAAACTTATCAGCTATGATTAAATGGCAAAGCAGACTCAATTGGCTGAATGGAAATGTGTTGTTGGAAAAGTGCAGCAGGTCAGGCAGCATCCAAGGAGCAGGAGAGTCGACGTTTCGGGCGTGAGCCCTTCTTCAGGAATGAGGAAAGTGTGTCCAGCAGGCTAAGATAAAAGGTAGGGAGGAGGGACTTGGGGGAGGGGCGTTGGAAATGGGATAGGTGGAAGGAGGTTAAGGTGAGGGTGATAGGCCGGAGTGGGGGTGGGGCGGAGAGGTCAGGAAGAAGATTGCAGGTTAGGAAGGCGGTGCTGAGTTCGAGGGATTTGACTGAGACAAGATGGGGGGAGGGGAAATGAGGAAACTGGAAAAATCTAAGTTCATCCCTTGTGGTTGGAGGGCTCCTAGGCGGAAGATGAGGCGCTCTTCCTCCAGCCGTCGTGTTGCTATGGTCTGGCGATGGAGGAGTCCAAGGACCTGCATGGCTTTGGTGGAGTGGGAGGGGGAGTTGGAGTGTTGAGCTACGGGGTCGTTGGGATGATTGGTCCGGGTGTCCCAGAAGTGTTCTCTGAAACGTTCCGCAAGTAGGCGGCCTGTCTCCCCAATATAGAAGAGGCCACATCGGGTGCAGCGGATGCAATAGATGATGTGTGTGGAGGTGCAGGTGAATTTGTGCCTGATATGGAAGGATCCCTTGGGGCCTTGGAGGGAAGTAAAGGGGGAGGTGTGGGTGCAGGTTTTGCATTTCTTGCGGTTGCAGGGAAAGGTGCCGGGAGTGGAGGTTGGGTTGGTGGGGGGTGTGGACCTGACAAGGGAGTCAAGGAGGGAGTGATCTTTTCAGAAAGGCCTAATTTCTGCTCCTATGTCTTCTATCCTGTAGATGCCAGATAGGCTTTGGGGAGTCAGGACATGAGTTATTCACTGTAGGACACCAAGCCTCTCTTGCTTTTGTAGCCACAGTATGTATATGCTCAGTCAGTTTCTAGTCAATATTGATCCCCAAGATGTTGATAATGGGGGAATTCAGTGATGGCAATACCATTACATGTCAAGAGATGTGAAGGTAGGTGAGGGATTGGGGTGATGGTTAGCTTCTCTATTGTTGGCGGTAGTCATTATCAGGTACCTGTATGTTATGAATGTTACTTGCCACTTGAGACCCTAAGTCTGAATGTTGTCCAAGTCTTGCTGCCTTTGGATTTGAGCTACTTCATGATCTTAGGAGTCATAAATGGTGCTAATCATTGTGCAATCATTAACATACATCCTCAGTTCTGACCTTATGATGGAGGGATGGTCATCGATAAAGCAACAGAAGGTGGTTGGGACTTGGACACCACCCTGAGGAACAATTGGTTCTTGTAGTGCAATAGTAGTGGCTCTGTCTCTGAAACAGGAGATCTTGGTTAGGAGTCACTTGCTTCAACTGTGAGACAACATCCTTGATCTGGTTGGATAAAATATTCCTCCCCTGAGGAACTACAGAAACACTAGGGTCTTGGCTGTGATTTATTTTTAAAAAAAAGGCCTGAGATACTTGACCTCCAACAAAATTCCTTTATGTGAAGTATGACTCCAGTCAGCAGAGTTTTTTTCTCTGACTCTCACCAAGTCTAATTTTGCTTGGGCTCCTTGATACTAGACTTGGTCAAATGCAGCTTTGATGTCGAAGGCAATTCTTCTCACCTCAAGTTTAGCTGTTTTGTCCACATTTGGAGTAAGACTATAATGAGGTCTGAAGAAACCCAAACTGTGCTGGTTATTACTAAGCAAATGATGCTTGATAACATTGTTGATAACCCCCTTCCATCACTTTATTAATGATCAGTAGTAGACTGATGGAGCAGGTAATTTGTTGAATTGGATTGGTCCTGCTTGTAGTAAAAAATGAGGTCTGCAGATGCTGGAGATCACAGCTGCAAATGTGTTGCTGGTCAAAGCACAGCAGGTTAGGCAGCATCTCAGGAATAGAGAATTCGACGTTTCGAGCATAAGCCCTTCATCAGGAATAAGAGAGAGAGAGCCAAGCAGGCTGAGATAAAAGGTAGGGAGGAGGGACTAGGGGGAGGGGCGATGGAGGTGCAGAGGAGATGACCTGGGGGGTGCAGTGAGATAGGGACTCACTGAAATCCTTGTAGAGGGAGGAAGAGAGCTTCTTCAAGGAAGGCATCCTTGTAAGAGGATTCGCAGTAGGTTAAAATCTTCGAGTAAAAAATGAGGTCTGCAGATGCTGGAGATCGAGCTGCCTAACCTGCTGTGCTTTGACCAGCAACACATTTGCAGCTGTGATCTCCAGCATCTGCAGACCTCATTTTTTACTCAAAGATTTTAACCTACTGCGAATCCTCTTACAAGGATGCCTTCCTTGAAGAAGCTCTCTTCCTCCCTCTACAAGGATTTCAGTGAGTCCCTATCTCACTGCACCCCCCAGGTCATCTCCTCTGCACCTCCATCGCCCCTCCCCCTAGTCCCTCCTCCCTACCTTTTATCTCAGCCTGCTTGGCTCTCTCTCTCTTATTCCTGATGAAGGGCTTATGCTCGAAACGTCGAATTCTCTATTCCTGAGATGCTGCCTAACCTGCTGTGCTTTGACCAGCAACACATTTGCAGCTGGTCCTGCTTGTGTAAGAGGCATACCCTGGCAATTTCTACACGGTCATGGAGATGTCAATATTAGATTAGATTAGATTACTTACAGTGTGGAAACAGGCCCTTCGGCCCAACAAGTCCACACCGACCCGCCGAAGCGCAATCCACCCATACCCCTACATTTACCCCTTACCTAACACTATGGGAAATTTAGCTTGGCCAATTCACCTGACCCGCACATCTTTGGACTGTGGGAGGAAACCCACGCAGACACGGGGAGAACGTGCAAACTCCACACAGTCAATCGCCTGAGTCGGGAATTGAACCCGCGTCTCTGGCGCTGTGAGGCAGCAGTGCTAACCACTGTGCCGCCCTATATTATAGCTGTACTGCCACAGCTAGCTAAGGATGCAGCATTTTCACTAGCACGTCGTCCGCATTACTACAGCAATATTTTCAGGGCCCATAACCTTTGCAGAATTCATAATATCACATGGAGTGAAACAAATTGGATGAAGACTGGCATCTTTGGCACTGGGGACCTCTGGAAGAAGCCACAATGAACCATCTACTTGGCTCTTCTTGTTACAAATGCTTTAGCCTCATCTTCTGCAAATTTGCACATATCATTGAGGACGGGGTAATTGTGGAGCCTCCTTCTTGAGTGAGTTGTTTAATTGCCCACTGACATTCATGCAAAAAGCCCTATGTTGTAACCTCACTAGGTTGACACCTCATTTTTAGGTCTACAAGCTATTGCTTCTGCCATACTCACCTGTATTCCCACGAGCAAGGGCTGATCTCCTGGCTTGGTGGTAATGTTAGAATGGGTAATATAATGGGCAATAATGTGGATTATGTTCAAATACAATTTGGCTGTTGCACAGTGCCTTATTAATGTCAAGTCTTGAGTTGCCAAGTCTGTTTAAAATCTCTCATTTTGCATGGTGATTATGCCTCACAACACAATGGAGGATATCCTTAATGTGAAGTGAAGGCTTCATTTCCTTGAGGACTGTGCAATAATCACTCCTGGCAATACTGTCATATAGCAAGCAGGTCAAGTTAGGTTGGTGTCAAGTATGTTTTACCCTCTTGGTTCCCTCACTACCTGCCTCAGATCTAGTCTATCTACAATGTCCGTTAGGAGTCAAACAGCTCAGTTAGTCATGAAGCTGCCAAGTTACTATTTATGATGAACACTGAAGTCCCCATCCAGAGAACAATTTGAGTTCTTGCTAATCTCAATACTTCCTCCAAATGGTGTCCAAGACGGAGGAGTACAAGGAGAGGGGCTGTGCGTGTAATCAGCAGGAGGTTTCCTTGCTTATAGTTGAGCTAGTGCCAAGACATAAGATCGAGACTCAACTTGAGGACTCCCAGTGCAATTCTTTCCTGACTGTATCTCACTATACTGCCAAAACTGCTGAGTTTATCCTGCCTGTGGGATAGAATATACTCAGGGATGGCTATGGTAGTGTCAATTGAAATGATGATTTGTATCTTACATACAATGTCAGGCTGTGGCACCACTAGCCGATAGCACAGCTGTCCTGATTTTGGCACAAACCTCGAGATGTTAATAAGGATGCCCTTTCAGAGTGACAGGAATGTATTTCCAGTGCCTAGGTCAATGTGAGAGCCCAGTTTTCTTCTTTTCAGCCTTTATAGTGATTTTATACAACCGAGTGGCTTGCTGGGTTAGTTCAGAAGGCAGTTAAGAAATCAACCACTTTTCCATGAATTTAGAGTAACATGTAGGCCAGGCCAGGCAAAGATACCAATTTCCTTCCTTAAAGGACATCAATCGCTGAGATGGGCTTTTACAACAATTGACAATTTACAACAAGTAGATGCTTTGTTACAGACATTTTTAAAAAGTCCTACCCCAAAGGGTACGTGAGATAGCTTTGGCAGAGTTAAGGAGAATCCAAAGGGTTTTTACAAATACATTAAGGACAAAAGGGTAACTAGGGAGGGAATAGGGCCTCTCAAAGATCAGCAAGGCGGCCGTCATGTGGAGCCGCAGGAGATGGGGGAGATACTAAACAAGTAGTTTGTATCAGTATTTATTGTGGAAAAGGAGATGGAAGATATAGAATGTAGGGGAATAGATGGTGACATCTTGAAAAATGTCCGTATTACAGAGGAGGAAGTGCTGGATGTCTTGAAACGCATAAAGTGGATAAATCCCCAGGACCTGATCAGGTGTACCCTAGAACTCTGTGGGAAGCTAGAGAAGTGATTGCTGGGCCTCTTGCTGAGATACTTGTATCATCAATAGTCACAGGTGAGGTATGGAAGACTGGAGGTTGGCTAACGTGGTGCCACTGTTTAAGAAAAGTCGTAGGGACAAGCCAGGGAACTATAGACCAGTGAGCCTGACGTCGGTGGTAGGCAAGTTGTTGGAGAGAATCCTGAGGGACAGGATATACATGTATTTGGAAAGGCAGGGACTGATTCGGGATAGTCAACATGGCCTTGTGTGTTGGAAATTATGTGTCACAAACTTGATTGAGTTTTTTGAAGAAGTAACAAAGAGGTTTGATGAGGGCAGAGCAGTAAATGTGATCTATGTATACTTCAGTAAGGTGTTCAACAAGATTCCGCATGGGAGACTGGTGAGCAAGGATAGATCTCATGGAATACAGGGAGAACTCGCCATTTGGATACAGAACTGGCTCAAAGGTAAAAGACAGAGGGTGAGGGTGGAGGTGGAGGGTTGTTTTTCAGACTGGAGGCCTGTGACCAGTGGAGTGCCACAAGGATCGGTGCTGGGTCCACTACTTTTCATCATTTATATAAATGATTTGGATATGAGCATAAGAGGTACAGCTAGTAAGTTTGCAGATGACACCGAGGTGGCATGGTGGCACAGTGGTTAGCACTGCTGCCTCACAGCACAGGGCCCCAGGCTCAATTCCAGCCTCGGGCAACTGTCTGTGTGGAGTTCCCTGTGTCTGCATGGGTTTCCTCCAGGTGCTCTGTATTCTTCCCATAATCCAAAGATGTGTAGGTTAAGTGAATTGGCCATGCCAAACTGCCCATAGTGTTAGGCGAATTAGTCAGAGGGATACTGGGTCTGGGTTGATTACTCTTCGGAGGTTCAGAGTGGACTTGGTGAGCTGAAGGGCCTGTTTCCACACTGTTGGTAATCTAATCTAATCTAATCTAATCTCAAAATTGGAGGTGTAGTGGACAGCAAAGGAGGTTATCTCAGATTACAACAGGATCTTGATGAGATGGGCCAATGGGCTGAGAAGTTGCAGATGTAGTTTAGATAAAGGTGAGGTGCTGCATTTTGGGAAAGCAAATCTGAGCAGGACTTATACACTCAATGGTAAGGTCCTAGGGAGTGTTGCTGAACAAAGAGATCTTGGAGTTTCAAATTCATAGCTCCTTGAAAGTGGAGTCACAGATAGATAGGATAGTGAAGGAGGCATTTGGTATGCTTTCCTCTATTGGTCAGAGTATTGAGTACAGGCGTTGGGAGGTAATTTTACTGCTGTGCAGGACATTGATTAGGCCATTGTTGGAACACTGGGTGCAATTCTGGTCTCCTTCCTATCGAAAAGATGTTGGGAAATTTGATAGGGTTCAGAAAAGATTTACAAGGATGTGGCCAGGGTTGGAGGATTTGAGCTATAGGGGGAGGTTCTACAGGCTGGAGCTGTTTTCCCTGGAGTGTCGGACGCTGAGGGGTGACCCTAGAGGTTTATAAAATCATGAGGGGCATCCCTGGGTGGGGGAATCCAGAACTAGAGGGCATAGGTTTAGGGTGAAAGGGGAAAGATATAAAAGAGACTTAAGGGCAACTTTTTCACTCAGAGGGTGGAACGTACATGGAATGGGCTGCCAGAGGAAGTGGTGGAGGAGAGTACAATTGCAACATTTAAACGGCATCTGGATGGGCATATGAAAAGGAAAGGTTTGGAGGGATATGGGCCAGGTGCTGGCAGGTGGGACTAGATTGGGTTGGGATATCTGGTCGGCATGGACGAGTTGGACCGAAGGGTCTGTTTCCATGTTGTACATCTCTATGACTGTACGACTCTATGTTGCGGTAGGATTCAAATCTAGGTCCCAGAGCATTATGTGGATTACTGGTACAGTAAGAAACCACCATGCCATTGCCTTCCCATCATTAACTGATACATCCTCCACAACAGTACTGCCACCAGAATTCACTTGCCAATCAGCATTCTCCTCTCATACAGTGCAAATCTTTTTCCTTTATTTTGGTATTACCTGCAAATTGTGATGACAGATGCAAGAGAAAAAGCTATAACAAAATGTGCCCTCTTCCAGAAATACTCATGCAACCATTGTCATAGAATCATAGAGATTTACAGCATGGAAACAGACCCTTTGGTCCAACTCGTCCATGCCAGCCAGATATCTGAACATAATTTGCCAGCACTTGGCCCATATCCCTCTAAACACTTCCTATTCATATACCTATCCAGATGCCTTTTACATGTTCTAATTGTACCAGCCTCCACCACTTCCTCTGGCAGCTCATTCCATACATGCACGACACTTTGAGTGAAAAAGTTGCCTTTTAGGTACCTTTTAAATTTCTTCCTTCTCACCCTAAACCTATACCCTCTAGTTCTGGACTCCCCCACCCCAGGGAAAAGATCTTGTCTATTTACCCTATCCATGCCCCCTATGATTTTTATAAACCTCTATAAGGTCACCCTCAGTCTCCAAACGGCCAGGAAAAACAGCCTCAGCCTATTCAGCCTCTCCCTATAGCTCAATCCTCCAACTATGGCAACATCATTGTGAATCTTTTCTGAACCCTTTCAAGTTTCACAACATCCTTTATCAGAAGTGGAATGAATACATAAAGAAATCAAGCTCCACCAAACCTGTTTAAAACAACAAATCATTCTCAGCCAAAGCACGTCCCTGTTATGTGTGCTCCACATTACATAAGGTGAAATAAAGATTCACAGGAATAACCAAGCAGTAGATTTCAGAGATTAGGACTGTTCTCAATAGAGAAGATTGAGAGGAGATTTAATAGAGGTACTCAAGCATTGAAGGGTCTGAGCTGAAAATGTGTTGCTGGAAAAGCGCAGCAGTTCAGGCAGCATCCAAGGAGCAGAAGAGTCGACGTTTCGGGCATGAGCCCTTCTTCAGGAATGAGAAGGGTCTGAACAGAGTAGACGGAGAAAAGCTGTTCCCACAGCAGAGATTTAAGGTAACGGAGAAAGGGTAAAATGAGGCAAAACCTCTCATGAGTTGTTTGTATCTTGAATGCATTGTCTAACCACAAGGTGGTGACAGACTTAATCACGAAATTCAAGAGGGAATCAGATCACTATAGGAAAAGGAAAATTTTGCAGGGCTATGGGGAATAAGTGGGAATTACCATTAAGTAAACTGCTTCTTCAGAGAGCCAGCACAGATATGGTGGACCGAATGATCTGTCTGACTTATAACCATTTTATGAATGCATTGAAAGAGGATGGCATGCGTATCAGGATTTATTTTGTGATTTAACTAGTTAATATCCCTTTTGTTTTAACATTAAAAACAATCAATTGCTTCTTGTGCTGAATGATAGTAAGAAGCAAATGCAAGTGGCTCATTTACTTATGGATTAAGGCTGATCAGTCTGCGAAGGAGCTGGGATATCATATATATCCACAGGGAATAAGCACCAGGCCCAATGAGGACAAGCAAAATTCAGCAAGAGTTGATGATTTTATACTTTATCATGAAATAAGCCTATATTAAAGCAAAGGTTACCTGTGGTGCTATTATACCAAACAGGATGGCAGCCATGGCTGCATAGTGTCCCAAGAACCAATTCAGCACCGCGTCTGTACACCCACCGACATAGATGATTTGAAGGACAGTGAAGCGCTGTTGAGAAAATGTGAAATATGAATCACTTCCTTTTAATTGCTTGATGAAAATATTGGCAGAATGCAATGTACCTCCATTTGTGCCAGTACTGAATGCATGCCTGACATTCTCGAGAAATGCGGCAAACATCAAGAAAAATGTTCAGTGAACTTTTCATAGAGTCATAGAGATGTACAGCATGGAAACAGACCCTTCGGTCCAACCCGTCCATGCCGACCAGATATCCCAACTCTATCTAGTCCCACCTGCCAGCACCCAGCCCATATCCCTCCAAACCCTTCCTATTCATATACACATCCAAATGCCCTTTGACTGTTGTAATTGCACCAGCCTCCACAACTTCCTTTGGCAGCTCATTCCATACCCGTACCACCCTCTGTGTGAGAAGTAGTTGCCCCTTAGGTCTCTTTTATATCTTTTCCCTCTCACCCTAAACCTATGCCCTCTAGTTCTGGACTCCCCGACCCCAGGGAAAAAACTTTGCCTATTTACCCAATCCATGCCCCTCATGATTTTATAAACCTCTATAAGGTCACCCCTCAGCCTCTGACGTTCCAGGGAAAACAGCCCCAGCCTGTTCAACCTCTCCCTGTCGCTCAAATCCTCCAACCCTGGCAACATCCTTGTAAAAATCTTTTGCAAGGCTTAAAATTAGCCTGCACACTGGAAATAAGCCTGCATGCAGAACTCAGGATATGCTTTACAGACCGGAATCAGAGCTAACTTGAGCAGAAGATACAGAACCAGCAACCCACCTCTACACAGAACTCTTAGCCAACTTATACATAAGCAATATAACTTTTGTAACTTAGCGGCAAACTCACTACCAACACAAAGCAAATGGGAGCTGTCGCTCTGCTCTATTTGCCATTCAGAGATTCAAAGAAGGATACTGGATGAACAGCTATCTCATGACAATAGAGTCATAGAGGCATAGAGTTGTACAGCACAGAAACAGACCCTTCATTCCAATTCATCTATGCTGACCAGATATCCTAAACGAATCTAGTCCCACTTGCTAGCATTTGGCCCGTATCCCTTTAAACCGTTCCTATTCATATGCTCATCCAGATACCTTTTAAATGTTAATTGTACCAGTCTCCACCACTTCCCCTAGCAATTCATTTCATATGTGCACCACCCTCTGTTTGAAAATGTTGCCCCTTAGGTCCCTATGCCCTCCAGTTTCACACTCTCCTATCCTGGGAAAAACACCTTGTTTAGTCACCTTACCATTGTCCCTCATTATTTTATAAACCTCTAAGGTCACCTCTCAGCCTCCAATGCTCCAGGATAAAATAACCCCAGCCTATACAGCCTCTCCCTGTTGATCAAACCCTCTAACCTCATCAACATCCTCATAAATCTTTTCTGAATCTTTTCAAGTTTAACATCTTTTCTATAGCAAGGAAACTACAATTGCACACAGTTTTCCAAAAGTGGCCTAACCAATGCCCTCTATAGACATAACACGTATAGTCAATGGATTGATCAATAAAGGCAAGCATACCAAACACTTCCTTTGTTATCCTTTCTACCTGTGACTCCATTTATAAGGAACTATCAATCTGAACCCGGTCTCCCTCACCAATGGTTATCAATGATGTCAGCAACCACTTTCTGTAGCTTCCGATAAAGTTCTGGGATACATCTGATCAGGTTCCAGGGATCTATCCACCTTTATGCTTTTTAAGATATCCAGGACCTCCTCCACTACAAGATTAGATTAGATTATTTAGATTAGATTACAGTGTGAAAACAGGCCCTTCGGCCCAACAAGTCCACACCGACCCGCCGAAGTGCAACCCACCTAAACCCATTCCCCTACACTTGCCCCTTCGCCTAACACGATGGACAATTTAGCATGGCCAATTAACTTAACATGCACATTTTTGGATTGTGGGAGGAAATCGGAACACCCGGAGGAAACTCACGCAGACACGGGGAGAACATGCAAACTCCACAGAGTCAGTCGCCTGAAGCGGGAAATGAACCCGGGTCTCTGGCGCTGTGAGGCAGCAGTGCTAACCACTGTGCCACCGTGCCGCCCATTATTTTATGGATATCAGTATTTATTTTTACACAGTGGTAGTTTGCATATGGAATGAAGTTCATGTTCTTATCCAAATGTCTTTTAAGCACTGTAATTGTACTTCCATCTTCAGGACTTTTATTCCACATGTAAACCACCCACTGTGTAAAATATTTGTCCCGCTCGTCTTTTTTAAATCTTTCTCCTCTCACCTTAAAAACTTGCCCCCTACTCTTGAAACTCCACATCCTGGGAAAAAGCAACAACCATTAAGTCTATCCAAACCCAACACTGTTTTATCAGCTGCTACCAGGTCATCTCTCAACCTCTTATGCTCCAGTGAAAGAAGTCCCAGCCTTTCTTTATAGTTCAAATCTTCTATACCCAGCAACATTCGAGTAAATCTCTTCTGACCCCTCTCCAGCTTAGTAATACCTTTCCTATAAATCGGTGACCAGAACAAGAGACAGTATTCCAGAAAAGGCCTCACCAATGTCTTATACAACTTCAACATGACTTTCTTACGCCTATACTCAAAGGACTGAGCAATGAAGGCAAGCATGCTAAGCACCTTTTTAACCACCCTTGTGTGACGTAAACTTCAAAGAATTATGCAGATGCACCCCGAGGAATCTCTGTTCTACAACACTACCCAAGGCCCCACCATTAACTATATAAGTTCTACCTTTGTTTGTTGTACCAAAATGCAATACCTCACATTTTTTTTTAGATTAGATTAGATTACTTAGTGTGGAAACAGGCCCTTTGGCCCAACAAGTCCACACCGACCCGCCGAAGCGCAACCCACCTAGACCCATTCCCCTACACTTACCACTTCGCCTAACACTATGGGCAATTTAGAATGGCCAATTAACTTAACATGCACATTTTTGGATTTTGGAAGGAAACCGGAGCACCCGGAGGAAACCCACGCAGACACAGGGAGAATGTGCAAACTCCACACAGTCAGTCGCCTGACGTGGGAATTGAACCCGAGTCTCTGGCGCTGTGAGGCAGCAGTGCTAACCACTGTGCCACCCACAATTTATCCAGGTTGAAATCCATCTGCCATTTGTTTTAGCCCATTGATCCATTCAGAGTCAAAGAGTCCTATAGCACGGAGACAGGTCCTTAGGCCTAAACTGGTCCACGCCAACCAAAATGTTCACCTATGCTAATACAATTTTTCTGCACTTGGCTCATATTTTTCTAAAGCTTTCCTATTCATGTATTTGCCCAAATGCCTTTAAAATATTGTTTATGTACCCATCTCAACAACTTCCGCCAGCAGTTCATTCCATATATATACACCACCTTCTGTGTAAAAAGTTGCCCCTGAGGTTCCCTTTTATACTTTCCCCTCTGACCTTCAAATGATGCTCACTAGTCTGCGATTCCCAACCCTGAGAAAAAGACTGAGTGCATTCACCCTATCCATGCATGTCATGAACTTATACATTTCTATAAGGTAGTATTCTATAAGATGATCAGAGGATTAGATAGGGTGGATAGTGAGAGCCTTTTTCCTTGGATGGTGAAGGGTGGCATAGGTTTAAATTGAGGGGTGATAGATATAGGACAGATTTCAGAGACAGGTTCTTCACTCAGAGTAGTAAGGGTGTGGAATGCCCTGCCTGGACGATAATGGAATAGTGTATGTTAGATGGGCTTCAGATTAGTTTCACAGGTTGGTGCAACATCAAGGGCCAAAGGACCTGTACTGTGCTGTAATGTTCTATAGGATCCCCTCTCAGTCTCCTACGGCCTAAAGAAAAAAGTCCTAGTTTGTTGAAACTCTCCCTATAACTCAGAGCCTTGAGCACTGCCAACATCCTTGTAAATTTATTTTGCAATCTTTCCTGTTAAATAACATCCTTCCAGAAGCAAGTAATCTAATCTAATCTTTTTGATAGCTTCCTCACAAAACTCAATCAAGTTTGAGAGACATGATTTTCCTCACACAAAACCATGCTAACTATCTCTAATCAATTTTTGCCCCTCTAAATGTTTATAAATCCTATATTTTATAATCACTTCCAACAAGTTAACCACAGCCGAAGTCAGACTCACAGGTCTATAGACCTCTGGTTTCTCCTTACAAACTGTGGTTGAGACACTTTGGAACACTGCCTTAGAAGCTGGTGGAGGTGGGGATCATAGAATAATTTTAAGACAAAGCTGGATTATTTTTTAGTTGGGGAATCAAGGCTTTTTGCAGATTAGTAGAATGTGTAATTCAAAACACAAACAGATCTGTCATGATCACAATGAATGGCAGAGCAAACTCGAGGGGCTGACCTTCTGCTCCTAATTCGTATGTCCTAATGTCATCACTGTGCCCATTCTATGTCAGCATAACATGCACTATAACATTTAATTTAGGTGTCATAGAATCCCTACAGTGTGGAAGCAGGCCATTCTGTCCATCGAATCCATGCTGACGCTTTGAAGAGCATCCCATCCAGACTACAACCCACCCCCCAACCCACCAATATTGCTGTAACACTGCATTTCCACAGCTAATCCACCTAGCCTGTACATCTTTGGACATTATGGATAATTTAGCATGGCCAAACACTTAACCTGCATATCTTTGGACTGTGGGAGGAACATAGAACAGTACAGCACAGTACAGGCCTTCAGACCTTAATGTTGTGCCAATGTGTGACCCTACTCTTGGATCAAACTAACCCTACACATCCTTCATTATCATCCACACAAACACTAGGAGAACGTGCAAACTCCATAGAGTCACCCAAGGATGGAATTGAACCCAAGTCCCTGGTGCTGCAAGGCAGCAATACTAGCCACTGAGCCACCATGCTGCTCCGTCTTAGCATGCTTGGATTTGGAGTATCCTGTTAACACCCATTTATGATTATTAGAATTAACATTGTTTGTGTACTGAAAGTTTATGTTTATCACCAATGTATGATTGTTCTTGAGATACCACTTATAAACTATTCTCATGAATTATTGTAGATAATGACTCTCATCACTGGAGGATTTTCTGCCAAACGTAATTGACTTTTATTTGATGCCACACTCAGTCAAGTGCAGCTGTGAGGCCAAGGGAGCAAGTTTTGTTAAACATTTGGAATCCTATAGAAGTTTATAAAATCATCAGGGGCATAATTAAGGTGAATAAGCAAGGGTCTTTTCCTGTGAGTGAGGTAATTCAAAACTAGAACCCATATTTTAAGGTGAGGAGAAAGCAACTTGAAGGGCAACTTTTTTCAACATATGTGGAACGAACTGCCAGAGGAAGTGGTGGATGCAGGTACAGTTAGAACATTTAGAAGAAATTTGGATAAATACACAAATTGGAAAGATTTGGAAGAATATGGATCAAATACAGGCAAGTTGGACTAGTTGGTTTTGGAACATGGTTGGCGTGGACTAATTGGATCAAAGGATCTGTTTCCATGCTGTATGACTCTACGACTTTTCTTAAGACAGTAATGAGTTCTGAAACCAAATGATCTGGGTGAACCCAACTGACAAGTGCTAGGTTTCAGCATAGCCAAAAGCTCAGCTTTTGGGAGAAGAGAAAGGAGAAGGGAGCTGAAAATGGAAAGGAAAAATCTTTTCTTAAAACATTAAAAAATACTTACTTGCTCATTCAGTGTTTTATAACCACACATTGTATTGGCAACATCTGTCTGAAATGAGAAGAAAATACACCATTAACTTACAAAGAGCAAACCATCACCAAAGTCCATCTTGAAAATCTTTTTTGATTCCTGTTAAAACACATTAAAATTTGGATCCAGCGCATGGTTCAGGGTGGATTCTGAAGAATACACTCATTCACTTGCCAATGTCTGGACACAAACTAGGATTTCCAAAGTGTGTCGGACATACCCAGAGACCCATGTCTTACAAACTTTCTAGATGTCACAATCATTCTCTTCGCATTCTTCTAAATGGCTGCTCCTTATCATCACTTAGAACTTGAAACATCACAAGCTTGATAGAAAAACATAGATAAAACTGTCGTATGCTGCCTTCAAGCTCAGTTTTCTAACATTTACTTGGAATTACTGAATTTACCCGTATAGTTATAAGGCTGCTGTACCTATATCACAAAGTTTACTATGTCAGTGGAGGAGGCAAAAGAATATATAGTTAATTTGTAAAACATAATCAAACGCATTTTACCTCAATGTAAAGTAAGACTAGAGGTTTTAAAAAATAAATTTCTTACCAAATTTTTTCAAATACAGAAGAGTCATTGAAATTGCACCCTACTCAGTCAACTAATATGGTCATTGCCACATTCTTTCAGAGATGAAATTCATTGAACTTATGGCCTAAATCAGCCAACTAATATGGCCATTGTGTGCAATGCTGGTTTAACACAACTTTACTTCCTTAGCGAGTTTTGAGAAGATTTGTAGCTCAGGTTGAGGTTCTGGATGTAGGTTTGCTCGCTGAGTTGGAAGGTTCATTTCCAGACGTTTCGTCACACTGCGAGGTAACATCTACAGTGAGTCTCCAGGCAAAGCACTACTGATAATTTCTGCTTTCTATTTATATGTTTGGATTTCTTCAGGTTGTGATGTCACTTCCTGTTCTTTTTCTCAGGGGTGGTAGATAGGGTCTAACTCGATGTATTTGTTAAAGAGTTCTGGTTGGAATGCTATGCTTCTAGGAATTCTCGTGCGTGTCTCTGTTTGGCTTGCCCTAGGATGGATATGTTGTCCCAGTCGAAGTGGTGTTCTTCCTTATCTGTATGTAAAGATACGAGTGAGAGAGGGTCGTTTTGTGGCTAGTTGATGTTCATGTATCTTGGTGACTAGTTTTCTGCCTGTTGTCCAATGTAGTGTTTGTTACAGTTCTTGCACGATATTTTGTAAATGACATTAGTATTGCTTGTTGTCTGTATAGGGTCTTTCATGTTCATTAGCTGCTGCTTTAGTGTGCCTGTGGGTTACCATGATGCCAAGGGGTCTGAGTAGTCTGGCAGTCATTTCCAAGATGTCTTTGATGTAGGGGAGAGTGAATAGGATTTCTGGATGTGTTTTGTTTGCTCGTTTGGGTTTTTTGCTGAGAAATCGGCAGACTGTGTTCATTGGTTACCCATTCTTTTTGAATACTTGGGATAGGTGATTTTCTTCTGCTCTGCGTAGTTCCTCTATGCTGCAGTGTGTGTTGTCTCATTGAAATAATGTTCTGATGCTGCTTCTTTTGTGGATGTTGGGATGATTGCTTCTGTAATTCAATATTTGGTCCGTATGTGTTGTTTTCCTGTAGACGCTGGTTTGAAGTTCTCCATTGGCTGTTCACTCTACTTTCCATTGATGTTCCACCTTAGCTTGTGGGTTTCTTATCTGTTAAGTTAAAATTCCGTTGCTGGTGTTTATAGGGGTATCAGTTCCTCCTCAAGTATCCTCAATAATTAAATTCTGGAGTTTCCACTTGATCGTGCTTCTGGTGCTGCTTCTCAACACTCTGGATCTCAGCGCTTGTTAATAACACTGGAACAGAGCACCATGTCTGGTTTGAGCCATCACATACACATCTTGCCGATACTCAGCTGAGTACAACAATGTGTAGCAATAACAGGAACCCTCCACCCATACCTCTTCCTTGGCTTCCAATCTTCACAAACATCACAAACATCCTACATATCCTTTAACTGATGAAAATCCACAAGCCAGAAATCATCCTTGCTGCCCCTCACTTGATGATGATCCATAACGATCTGCTCAACAATCCACTGCCAGCCTTCCACTTGATGCCCCATATCAAGCAACGTTCTTAAGCAAGATCTACTAGCCTTGTTGATCCTTTGGATCAACAAATGCGAAACATAGGAAGTCATACAACATAGAACATTACAGAACAGTACAGGCCCTTCGGCCCTCGATGTTGCGCCGAACTGTGGAACCAATCTCAAGCCTATCTATCCTACACTATTCCATTTTCATCCATATGTTTATCCAATGACCATTTAAATGTTCTTAAAGTTGGCGAGTCTATTGCAGGCAGAGTGTTCCACGTACTTACTACTCTGAGTAAAGAAACTGCCTCTGACTTTTGACTTATATCTATCACCCCTGAATTTAAAGCCATGTCCCTTTGTGCTAACCATTAACATCTGAGGAAAAAGGCTCTCACTGTCTACCCTATCTAACCCTCTGATTATATGTCTCGATTAAGTCATCTCTCAATCTTCTTCTCTCTCATGAAAACAGCATAGAGTCCCTCAGCCTTTCCACAAAAGATCTTCCCTCCATACCAGGCAACATCCTAGTAAATTTCCTCTGCACCCTTTCTAAAGCTTCCACATACTTCCTATAGTGCGATGATCAGAACTGTATGCAATACTCCAAGTGCGGCTGCACCAGAGTTTTGTACAGCTTGTGGCTCCAAAACTCAATCCCTCAACCAATAAAAGTTCACACACCATATGCCTTCTTAACAACCCTGTCAACCTGGGTGGCAACTTTCAGGGATCTGTGTACATGGACACTATGTACAGACACTATCAAGACTTTTACCATTACCTCTTTATTCCTGTTACTCCTTCCAAAGTGAATCACCTCACACTTTTCCACATTAAAATCCATTTGCCACCTCTCAGCCAGCTCTGCAGCTTATCCATGTCCCTGTATAATCCACAACATTCTTCGGCACTATCCACAATTCCACCGACCTTCATGTCATCTGCAAATTTACTAACCTATCCCTCTATGCCCTCATCTAGGTCATTTATAAAAATGACAAACAGCAGTGGCCCCAAAACAGATCCTAGCAGTACACCTCTAGTAACTGGATGCGAGGATGAACATTTCCCATCAACCAGCCAGCCAATTTCTGATCCAAACCGCTAAATCACCCTCCATTCCATGCCTACCGTGAGGAACCTTATCAAACACCTTGCTGAAATACACCACATCAAATGCTTTACCTTCACCCACCTGCTTGGTCACCTTCTCGAAGTACTCAATAAGGTTTATGAGGCACAACCTACCCTTCACAAAACAGTGTTGACTATCCCTGATCAACTTCTTCCTCTCTAAATGATTATAAATCCTATCTCTTATAACCTTTTCCAACACTTTATCCACAACCGAAGGAAGGCTCACTGGTCTATAATTATCACTGTCACTAACAATATCCTTGTGACAAGCCCCATATGACGAATTGCAGGTTTTGAACAAATTATCAAGAGTGGTCCTTGTTAAACAAACTCAGGACAAGCCAGGGCTCCTACACAGCCAACCTCCACCTCTGGGGCCTCAGTATAAATGCCTTAAGCATAAATCATACAGTATGGAAACCGACCCTTTGGTTCAACTCACCTATGTCAACCAGATTTCCCAAACTAAACTAGTCCCACCTGCCTGTACCTGACCCATATCCATCTAAACCTTTTCTATTAATGTATCTGTCCAAATGTCTTTTAAATATTCTAACTGTATCTGCATCTATCACTTTACTGGCGGTAAATTTCACATATGAATCACTTTCTGTATGAAAATGTTGTCCCTCTTAAATCTTTCTCCTCCTACCTTAAACTTTCACCCTCTAGTTTTGAATCACCTGCCTACAGAAAAGACCTTTGCTATTCATCTCATCTATGCCCCTTCACGACTTTATAAACCTCTATAAGGTCATCCCTCAAATTCCTATGCTCTAGTGAAAAAGATCCCAAAGTCTTCTTATAACTCAAAATCTCCAATCCTGGCATCATCCTTGTAAATCTTTCAGAATCCTCTCCAATTTAATAATTTTCTTCCTCTCACAGGATGACCAGAACTGTATAAGGTACTTCAAAAGTGGCCTAACCAACATGTTGTACACCGCAACATGATGCTCCAACTTTTATGGAGTATGAGATAACATTATAATCTATTGACTAAACAGTGATAATGACTTGGGTCCATGGATTTGTATTTGCTAAATAAAATTAATAATTTCATCAAGTTAGTGATGAAATATCAAGCTGGAAATGGGTGGTGGTTTGAAAGGATTGAATTATCATTTTCACTTACTGAGGAATTAGCTACAATCGCTCAAGCTAACTAGAAAATAATTTTAAGTCACATTTAGTCATACAGAATCACATTACTTACAGGCAAAGGATTGATATTTATAAAATGTTTAGTTAAATAATTATTAGGTGTATTAATCAAAGTTTCATAGAATCCCTACAGTGTGTTAACAGGCCCTTCTGCCCAACAAGTCCCCACCAACCCTCTGCAGAGTAACCCACCCAGACCCATTCCGCTGCCTTAATACTCTACATTTACTCCTGACATCACTGAACACTATGGACAATTTAACACGGCCAATTTACCCAACGTGCACATCTTTGGACTGTGGGGGGAAGCCGGAGGACCCTGAGGAAGCCCACACTAACAAGGGGAGCATGTGCAAACTCCACATAGACAGTCACTTGAGGCTGAAATTGAACCAGGGTTCCTGGTGCTGTGAGGCAGCGCTAACCACTGAGCCACCGTGCCAATTTACCAATTTACCACTTAGATGTATCCAATAATACTTTTTAAAACAAATCTCTTTTTAAATTACTTCATAAAACACTGCCCAATTGCACTGTTCCCAGCAGATTTTGGGTTCAGCAGTATGCAAACAAATTTGATTAGAAATTCAGAATTAAAAAATACACATTTTAAAGCAGATGCAAGTGTAGGTTTTAGTTATATAGGATCATGTCCACAGTAGAAGTAAATGCGCCAGCTGTATTGAACTACCCAAAATTGCAATGAGTGATTATCAATAATTGAATACTTGAGCAGAGTAAAGTCTTCAGTCTTTAAGTATGAAGGATGTGGTACATTAACTATGGTTTATGTTTTAGCCGGTACAAAATATGAAAGGTCTAAAATAAAGAGGTTAAAAGTTGCAAACAACACAGGTGATTTAACTGAGCCTGAGGGGACTTGATTAGGTGGATGTGGAAAGGAAGTTTCTTCTTGTGGGAGGCTCAGAGTTTAAATTAAGATGTCAACCATTTAAAACAGAGATAATTAAACATTTTTACCTTTTAGAGTTTTTGGAATTCCCTTCTACAAAAGGCAGTGGATGCAGAATTTTACTTTTAAGGCATAGGTACATAGATTCTTATTTACCACGGGAATGAAAGATTATTGGAGATATTCAGGAATCTACAGTTGAAGTTAAAATCAGATCAGCCATGATCTTAATGAATTTTGGAGCAGGCTTAAAGGGCTGAGCAGCCTACTCTTGTTTCTTGATCATACAGGTAGTTCTGGGATAACACATTTCGGCAGCTTGATTTGGCTAGAATGTCGTTGATGAATTAGGAAATGGTATTTTCAGGAATATGCACCTCCGTTGGCAATTGCAGGATTGCATCAATTTGCACGTTTCATTCTGTGCATGCACCAATGTCTGCACATGCGCCGATGTCCATGTTGTTTGGATTGTTGTGCGCATGTGCGACGTTAGTGCCAGTCTTTGTGCCATTCTGTGCACGTGCGATGTTAGTTCCTAACAGAGCAGCTTTCTGTGAGAGAGCAGCTCTATCACAGTTTTAAAATGTAGTGTGTTAAGTTTACTTTTGTTTCAATAATAAATATGATTTCAACCTACATTCAGGCTGTACTACACTTTGCATTAGACATTTGGATGATTTTTGAGTGTGATTGAGAGTGTTCTTTTTTGCTGGTCTGCCCCAACCCCACTTTTCCCATATGCCCTGTTACTTATATTAAGTGATTTTCTGTGAAGTGAGGTTCCGCTGGAACGCAACTACGGTATTAGAGGACCTGAATGTCCTTTGTTGCCAAACATTGGAAAAGGAATATACTGTATTTAGATTCTTGAGTATGTTTTGCCATTCATCAAGATCATCGTTAATTTGTGACCTGTCCCAACAGACCTTTGACTCAGATCTTTTATATCTCAGGACAACGAGAATCTAACAAAATTAGTTTTAAAATTAACAATTTACCTTGCTTCAGTGGCACTTGCAGAACAGAATTCAAAGTATCTACCACCATCTTGTGTTAAGTCTTTACCCAATTTAATTTTTCAAGGGTTGGACCATTCTTTTTAAACCACATCTGCTAATTCTAGTTTCAACCAACACTGGAAATAATGCAGTTTCTCTCCATCTATATATTCGTTCCCTTTCAAATCTAAAGCAAGTTGATCACCCCTTAAACTTCTCAATTGCAGTGAAAACAATCTTAGTTCATCTCGTCTCTTCTTGTAATTGAACTCTTAGCCCTGGGGAGAAAGCATGAAGAGAAATTCCAAAAGAAATTGTATTGTCTTTCATATTTTCATATTTAAATTTTGTTTCTTTTAAACATATACAACCTCACTGAACTCCTAAAGTGGTCAAGATTGATTGCATGTTCACATTTACAGACACTTCAGAACTTCCTTCACTGGATTCTAGCTAATGGTGAAACCACAGACATGGAGAGACACTGTTTGCTTTCAGCCAGCTCTGACAAAACAAAACAAAACATCAACATTCTGATAAAATGGATGCTAATCCTTTTACTGTTATTTTGTCAACTTGAAATTAAAACTCTGATCTATCCTTCATTTCTCAAACCCAACCAAGATTACAGATATCTGAGGCTTACAATGCTCCTCAGACATCCTTGCTGATCACTTCAATGCCTCTGCCCTCTACATCCATTCCCCTATCAGAATGGTCTGAAGAATACTTCCTTGAGAAGAAGGCATCCTCCTTGCTTGGCTGAGCTTGTCTTCATTTTGAGCAACTCTTAACTCACAGGTATGGCTAAGGATACCCGCATGGGTCACAATTATGCCTGTTTCCTTGTGGGACATACGGAACATTTCTTGTTCCAATTCAACTTTGGACCCCACCAACAACACTTTCTCTGACACAATGATGTCATTGTTGCTGCTCTTGTCTGGAACTGGAAAAATTAATCTGTTTTGCTCCCAACTTCCATCTTTCTTTCATCTTCACCTGGTCCATCTGTGATTCTTCCCTCTCCATCCTTGACTTTTCTGTCTAAGTCTGTCAATATCCATGACCAATTCTCTTGATACTCACAGCTAACTCTGATTACACCTCCTCACCCCTTGCTTCCTGCAGGGTTTCCATTCCATTTTCAGAATTTCTCTACCTCTGTTGCATATGTTCCAGTGATAGCACTTTCCTCCAATGTACCTCCAATGTGACATGCTTTTTCTTCAACTGAGGGTGACCTGCCCAACATGGTTGATCGGGCCCTCAGTAACATAGTTCTGCCCTCACCCCTTACCCACCTTCTCAGAATAATTATTGGGCTGCCTTTGTCCTCACTTTTGATCCCAGTCTCTGCTTCAAAGGATCATCTCTGTCATTTCTGCCAGCAAGATGTCACCACCTTACAGCTTCCCTTCCCTTTCCCTCCCTGTAGGCATTCCACAGAGACTGTTCTCTTCATGACATCCTGGGTTCATTGCTAAAACTTCCTCAATCCTCCAAGGCACCTTCACATCCAATTGCAGAAAAGAGGCTGGAAAATGGAGAACTTCAGTCACCTGGATAGATTGGAGTAGTTTCAATTGCTGTGCTTAGAGAAGCAAGACACTTGATAAAAGATGCTTAAAATCGTGACAAGTCAGGAACAGAGTAGTTCGGGAGAAACTGTTTTTATTGACTGAGGCTTGCAAATCAGGGAACATAGACTAGATGGCAAAAGAACCAAAAGGGAATATGAAGGGAACACGTTATGCACAGCCTATGGTTAGGATCTGGAATGCACTGCAATAGATTAGGGTACTGAGGAAGTTAGAAAGCCACAAAGGGATCAGTTTTACTTCTCTTTCAAGGCATATTGAGGATTCAAAAGTTAGACATCCCACTGCCAAAGAGACTCACTG
Source organism: Hemiscyllium ocellatum (assembly GCF_020745735.1). Lineage (NCBI taxonomy): Eukaryota > Metazoa > Chordata > Chondrichthyes > Orectolobiformes > Hemiscylliidae > Hemiscyllium > Hemiscyllium ocellatum. The sequence continues at coordinate 2,284,205 of NC_083422.1, read as the reverse complement.
CAGTGTCAATTGGAAGCATGTCCTCTTACAATACAGACAGAACGTCTCAGTAGGGGGGAGGTTGTATCCCAGAAAAGGAGTCCAGGGGAGCCACACATGTGGATTCCTCTGCAGACTCAGCTGTATTTGTCCATCCCAGACAAGACTGATAGCCTTGGCCACAACCCTGATAAATGGCTTCCTGCTCCCATTGTCTTATTTCCCCTCCATATTAGCATACGTATGTGAATTCCCCATTGAGAACAGGCAAAACCCTTCTGTTTTAATCTCTTCCCATCAACATAATCATGAAGAATATGATAATCAGTCCCTATAATCCATTCACAAGTTGTCACAGGACATCGACATTCATTGGATTTTGTAAATTCATAATTGCCTATATTAAACTATGTAATGACAATCAACCATGTGACTGATAAACCTTTTGTTTAATCCCTACAAAAATATTGTCTTTGTGTACACAGCAGAGATTCATGAAGAGGTGTCACCACAAGTAGATAAAAGGCTACTTCGGGTCACATTGAGAATCTCTCGCCAGCTATCCGATAATAAAGCATCTACTTTTGAGCAGAAACTAGTGTCGTCAGGATTTATGGAAAATAGACATCAACATTTGGTGCCGTGACCTGGATCTCAACACAGGGAACATCTCACTGGGCTGAGTAAGTGACACAAAGGTCTAAATTGAATAAAACACTGGTAAGGGTGCTCCGGGGTATTTTACCCCAGAGTGCTCCTTGTGTTCAGCCAGACAATCTGCCATTTGCGTGGAACTGGTACCACGAAGAAGTCAAATGAATCACCTGGACCCAGCTTATAAGATCGGAGAGTTTTGTTAGATTGCTCTGAATTGCAGTGCGATGACATTGGTATTCTGTATTGTTCCTATAGGAAAAAGGTTGGGACTGGGCACCCCAGTCAGGGAAGTGGTCATCATTACCTGACAGATTTGGTTTAGGGAGCTGCCTCTTTCAGAGATGGCTGGTGGAAATTAATATATCATAAGGAGACAGGACAGGCTTGGTAAATTTCTCACCCTGCAGTATTGATATGGCTGGTGGAAGTTGTTTATTGCAGAGCAAGGAGTCATAAGGTAAAATGAGACAGTCCTTCTATGCAGTTGGGAAGGGGGACAATCTGTGAGAAAATACCTGATTAGGAAATAGGTTACAGTGATTGTAGGCCCCTCAGAGATTGGTCATTTTGGTAAATTGTTATATACAAATTAAAGGATATCTAGTTTGAACTTTTAAGTGATTGTGATGGTATGTGTGGTGAAAGCTTTCATTTGAATGGTGAATTGATTCAAAACTATGACTTAACACTTTTAATTCCGTTCGCATCAAAATAATTGACCAGGGTACCAGTGTTTAGTCCTGTCTGTGTGAGTTTTGTGTTGTTGTTTGTTCTTTGTTTCTTGTTTGTTTACTTACAGAATGCTGGGCTGAACTCTAAAGTGCCAGAGAAAGGCTGCCCCTGGGGACAAGTAAGTCTTGTTCCACTAAGAAGGGTGGTCAAGTGTCAGTCTGCTGTTTCACGGAGGACACAAAAGTGCCTCGTTGCAAGAATAAGGTTGGGGGGGGGGGGGGGGGGGGGGGGGAAGGGAATACAGAGGGTGGGTGCAGAGACCCTTTGTGGGGTAGGACTCATGTGATCCAATGCCTGGATGCGTTTGGGAAGGTGACTGGGGGCTATCAGTCCACTACAATTAAAGAGATCGCAGACAGCATCCCAAAGGCTCTTTCGGGAGGCCCTTCCACCATCCTGCCTCCCTATTCCCTTTAGCACCCCCAAAGCTACCATCAGTGCTAAGCAATCTGACTCTCTGGTAGATGAGGTCGCTGCTTTGGTCACTGCCAGCCACGCAGGGGGAGGCTGTTACAATTCTTAATACTGGGCTACAAGTTTGTCCTACCTGCCTATCTCTTTTCCACCTATCCATTCCACCCTCTCCTCCCTGACCGATCACCTTCATCCCCTCCCTCACTCACCTATTGTACTCTATGCTACTTTCTCCCCACCCCCACCCTCCTCTAGCTTCTCTCTCCACACTTCAGGCTCTCTGCCTTTATTCCTGATAAAGAGCTTTTGCCTGAAACGTCGATTTCACTGCTCCTTGGATGCTGCCTGAACTGCTGTGCTCTTCCAGCACCTGTAATCCAGAATCTGGTTTCCAGCATCTGCAGTCATTGTTTTTATCAAGTTACTTGTGTCAGTACTCAACAGGATCCTAGTGTCCAGACAGAAAGTGCTGGTGATTGGTGAAGATTCTCTGCTCATTTTTAACAAAAAAATCTAAACCTAACATTGAGGAAAATCACCTCAGACTCACATTTGTTCATTAAGTGGAGGAATTATAGTGTACTTTATATAGTTTAATTAAAAATATGTAAAACAGAGTATAAAGGTGGATCTGGATATACCAAACCAACAATATTGTTTTCAGAAAATGATACTGGTTGAATTGAATCTTTGTTTCGGACTCCTTTGCTTCCACTTAATTTTAAGATTGTTGCATCCTCTTTGTCAGTATTGAATGTCATTCATGGCTTTCTTCTATGTCAATCTCCCTTCCTCACAGAGAAGGGAATTCAATATTATCTTGCAAAAAAAAAACCATGAAACGAAGGTTAAGATACTGCTGTAAATATCTGCGTCTTTGGGTTAGTCATTATTTGTGCATATGAAGCATCTTGACAAGACTTTTATTAGCGCTGCCTAGGACATTATAAACAAGCAATGACTGATCAGAACTGCTTGAAAATAAAAACCAAACTGGGGATTTAAATTGAAAGACTGGAACCAGATAATTATAACTGAGTTCAGAATTGGAACTGTGCACATTCTATGTTATAGCACTGGATTTTGATTAAATGAATTTCCAGTTTATATTGAAGAGTCTTAACAAAATTCTTATTTGATTAGAAAACTTGGTCAGCTAAGTGGGATATGCAGTAACTGAACAATCCTGCTACAATTTCATATTTACAACACTAAGCAGATTTAAATCATTTCTGTGGCTTTGAAACCTGTTCATTTGTTCTTTTTACTTCACAGAGCGATGTCTGGTCACTTGTTCAGTTAAATATGCTTTTTATTCAATATTTTAAAACAATTTGTACTATCTTGAACTGCATTATCACAGTTAATTAATTGATTGACAAGGCTTTATACCTTTCCACACTGTCAGTGATCTGTGTCATTGCTTCATGGTTACTTTAAAGCATGGCTGCATTGATTAATGTTCAATTGGCGACAGAAGTTATAGCAATATGAGGGAACATGAAGGTAGCATAGCAAGTGAGGAATTGTTGAGGGAAAGTGAGACTTTGTGTTCCTCATGCAAAGCATTGGCACTGAAACAAATGGTAAATAACCTTCTCTGCAGTAACCACTTATTTTTACTCGATAAGCTTGCTTAGGAGTAGGCCAAATCTAATTGATTGGATTCTTTACAGTACTATTTCTGGACAGTATGGAGGCAATACTTCTTGTACATGTTGAAATTGGATGTATTAATGACATGTTTAAAAAAAGGGAACAGGAGAAACAGCATAAAGAAGCTAAAGCTGAATAAGATAAACAAAAGGGGCTAAAGCAACAAAGCTATAGAGAGAACCGAAGCACTTCTTGGGATCCCGAGCTCAGGTCTGGCATATCAACCTTGTTTGAGGGAGGGAGGGAACGATACCGAGGTAGAGGACGAATGGAGATGTTACCCTAATGCACTGGTGCCTCCTGGTGAACCACCTATGACTCCGTCTCCGCCGAGTCTCTAGAAAGCCTGTATAGTTGATTGGGTTCAGGTGTGCTCTAGGAAACCGGTTACCTTTGCACTGGAGTTCACCATCTCCATGTTACCCCCCCAAAACCATGCTCCCCATAAGGGAGCTACTGATCCCCAAGGCAGATGAGGAAGACGAGCCACCAACTATCAGGGTCTATGTCCCCTGAAAATCCCAAGAGATGATTGTGATAATGAATCAGACTTCGGATCGTTAAAGATAAACCTGACCAATTCACCCAATATTCTGGATCAGTGGTGCTGGAAGAGCACAGCAGTTCAGGCAGCATCCAACGTGCAGCGAAATCGACGTTTCGGGCAAAAGCCCTTCAGGTAAATAGTGCTGTGAGGAAGGCATATGGTGTACTGGGCTTTATTGGTAGAGGAATTGAGTTCCGGAGTCCTGAGGTCATGTTGCAACTGTATAAGACTCTGGTGCGGCCTCATCTGGAGTATTGTGTGCAGTTTTGGTCGCCATACTATAGGAAGGATGTGGAGGCATTGGAACGAGTGCAGAGGAGGTTTACCAGGATGTTGCCTGGAATGGTAGGAAAATCTTATGAGGAAAGGCTGAGGCACTTGGGGCTGTTCTCATTGGAGAAGAGAAGGTTTAGGGGAGATTTGATAGAGGTGTATAAGATGATTAGGGGTTTAGATAGGGTCGACACTGAGAACCTTTTACCGCTAATGGAGTCAGGTGTTACTAGGGGACACAGCTTTAAATTAAGGGGTGGTAGGTATAGGACAGATGTTAGGGGTAGATTCTTTACACAGCGGGTTGTGAGTTCATGGAATGCCCTGCCAGTAGCAGTGGTGAACTCTCCTTCTTTATGGTCATTTAAGCGGGCATTGGATAGGCATTTGGAAGTTTTTGGGCTAGTGTAGGTTAGGTAGGATTCGGTCGGCGCAACATTGAGGGCCGAAGGGCCTGTACTGCGCTGTATCTTTCTATGTTCTATGTTCTATCAGGCATCTTTAACCACATGGGAAGGGAAATTGGAGTCTCTAAAGGAAGAGGCCATCTCGTGAGTTCTATGGTGAAACTGGTCCTCCTGGGAGCAGATACAGCGGAGGCGGAGGAATTGGGAATACGGGATGGCATTTTTGCAAGAGATAGAGGTGTAATCCAGGTAGCTGTGGGAGTCGGTGGGTTTGTAAAAAATGTCAGTGTCGAGTCGGTCGTCATTGATGGAGATGGAGAGGTCCAGGAAGGGGAGGTAGGTGTCAGAGATGGTTGCTCCCAATGTGGTCTCCTCTACATTGGGGAGACTAGGCGCCTCCTAGCAGAGCGCTTTAGGGAACACCTCCGAGACACCCGCACCAATCAACCACACCGCTCCGTGGCCCAACATTTCAACTCCCCCTCCCACTCTGCCGAGGACATGGAGGTTCTGGGCCTCTTTCACCGCCGCTCCCTCACCACCAGACGCCTGGAGGAAGAACACCTCGTCTTCCGCCTCGGAACACTTCAACCCCAGGGCATCAATGTGGACTTCAACAGTTTCCTCATTTCCCCTTCCCCCACCTCATCCTAGTTTCAAACTTCCAGCTCAGCACTGTCCCCATGACTTGTCCGGACTTGTCCGACCTGCCTAGCTCCTTTTCCACCTAACCACTCCACCCTCTCCTCCCTGACCTATCACCTTCATCCCCTCCCCACTCACCCATTGTACTCTATGCTACACTGTCCCCACCCCCACCCTCCCCTAGCTTATCTCTCCACGCTTCAGGCTCACTGCCTTTATTCCTGATGAAGGGCTTTTGCCCGAAACGTCGATTTTGCTGCTCGTTGGATGCTGCCTGAACTGCTGTGCTCTTCCAGCACCACTGATCCAGAATCTGGTTTCCAGCATCTGCAGTCATTGTTTTTACCCAATTCACCCAATATGTCTGGCGCACAATTTAAATGGAAAATGCAGCATCCCAGGATCTGTTGGTCCACTGTTGTGTGATATTGTCACCAGAAAAAGTTACTAAGTGGCAGGAACAAATGAGCAAGGGTGATGGAAAGGGACCAGTCCACACTTATGATTTAAATGATAGACTCAAAGAGGACACCTCGAGTGTCATGGATATGGTATGCACATATGACATGGATTGGTCTGAGAACACTAGGACACAGATGAGAAGAGCCCTTATTTATTACTGGGATGGTAGAACGACCCCAAGTCGCACTCTAAAGGTTTGATCAGCTGCCCCACGATCACAATGCGCCTTCAGCCAGTACTGAGGAATTTCATTGGGACCGGAATACCACGGACCTGCCACTTCAACATGCGGACCTTGCTTTTTATGTGGATGGCAGCTCCTTTATTTCACCCACACGTCAGCGACGCTCCAGATACATGATTGCTACGGATTCTGAAATGGTTGAATGTACAGACTTTCAGACTCCACGGTCAGCACAGAAGGGTGAATTATTTGCCCTCACTCAGGCTTGCATCCTGGCAGAAGAGAGTTTGGCCAATATTTATACGGACTCTCACTATGCTTTCGGTGTTGCCCACGACTACGGTGCTTTATGGGAGCATAGTGGATTTTTAATCTCCACAGGGCAACCCATTGGTAATGCTGTTTGTGCACATAATCTTGCGCAGGCCTCACAGTTACTGTCCAGCCTAGCAGTGATCAAATGTTCAGCTCATACTGGTGCAGCTGACAAGATCTCCTAGTGCAACGCGCAAGTAGATGTCGCTGCCAAGCAGGCAGCCTTACATCCCACTTTTCTGGTTTCATTGGGTTCACAGCAACACCTCATTGCAAAAAGTACGAGGATGAGTTTGCCAGACATAGGTGAGATACGTCACTTACAGGGGGAAGCCCCTGGAGAGGAACACAGATTGTGTGTCTCAGATGAGGTGCACTCTTGATATTCATACCAAACTGTGGGACAGGTCTGTGTTCCTTCTTTGCTTTTACCAATCATGGTGGATTATGTAATTAACACACCCTGGCAAGGAGGGAATGGTCAGCACTCTGCTACAAACCTGGTGGCACCCTGATTCCCAAAACAATGGCTGAGAAAAACGTCAAAGCATGATTGATCTGCAAAAAGAAATGCTGGAAAAGGGATACCTTGTGTTTCTGGGACCACTCCCTTGCTTGGTGGGCCTTTCAATTGTTTACATAGAATTACTCAGGGTACAATGTTATAATATCGTTTGGTAATAGTAGATGTCTTCAGCGGATGGATTGAGGCAATCCCGACAAGGGATAACAGAGCTGCAACTGTAGTAAAAATATTGTTGAGGGAAAAAAATCCTCGCTATGGACTCCCAGAGACAATAAGCTCAGACAATGGGCCACACCTTTTGGGGAAAATTAATCAGGGATCTGCAGGGAACAAGCAATAAAACAACAATTCCATTGCATTCACCACCCAAAAGCAGCTGCATGGTGGAATGAGCAAATGGTATGCTAAAGAATAAGCTGGCAAAGCTAAAACAGGAAACAGGCCTAAGTTGGTTATCTTAGGTTGGTTATCTTATCTTCATTATCTGTACATAGTCATGAAAATTTTGTGGTCTGTCTACCTGACGTATGCCTCTTTGGAACTTATACTGTTTAGAACTTTTTACCATAAAGGTTGTGTTCTGTTCTATCCTTTTCAGACCCAAAATGATTGGCTTCACATTCATATCGATTGAAGTTCATTTGTCATAGTTTCTCCTGTTCACTTATCCACCTTGGCAATTTCTTGGCAACTTTGTCCATCCAACTACTAGCTTACAATGCTGCCAAAACTGGGATATTCTGAAACTTGTATGTGTAGCTTTTAATCCAATCATTTGTTATTAATTAATACCCAGAACAGATTCCCATGGTAAATCACATTCTTCCAATTAAAGTACATGTTGATTATACCAACTCTGTCAACTTTCTAACCAGGTCAATAATTGTCCTCAGATCAATATATATCATTTCAGCTATCAGTCTCTTTTCACGTGATCACCTGCATTACCCAATTCTATATACAAACATCAACAGATATTCCCCTGCCCATAACTTAATTTATATCTTCAAAGAAAAAAAATTTAAGTTTGTTAGGCATGCCTTACCACTTAAAAATTCATGCTGGCACTATCCGCGCAGTGGACCATTTTCAAGGTATCCAGCAACTCTATCTTTAAATATGGATCAAAATAATTTCAAAACATTAAATAATTAGGATATTTCACCAATTTCCAACACCCACCCCACATACCTTTCTTAAACAGCTGAGGGCCATAGACAATTTCTAATCTGAAATAAATAGTTCCTTAAATAGAGAGGCTTACTTAATTTCATAATTAGTGTTATAGATTAATAATTATAATTAGTATCAGTTTTAAGTGGTGGAGGTTAGTACAATACAACACTTAAGAGGCATCTGAATGGTTATGTGAACAAGACAGTATTAGAGGGATGTTGGCAAATGGGACTAGATTAATCTAGGATATCTGGTTGGCATGAATGAGTTGTACTGAGGAGTCTGTTTCCATGTTGTACAGCTCTATAACTCCAAGCGCAAGTGTAAAGTCACAAGCTGTTCTTGAACAAAATTGGATGCTCAAAATATAAAATAGGTTCTTTAACAAATTGTCAGTTGAAGACAACTAAGCAATAATTCTAAATAACTCATGGAAACAATATAATTAGTACAGATCTTGAGAACTGCTTAAAAGGAATGTATTTTGCTGAAACGTTTTGGTTTGGCATTCATCAGGACAGTTTGCAAAATAAGTGGAGAAGCAAAAAATATTTATGCTATATTGGAAGACAGTGCTAGTAGGTTGGTAAGTGGACTCTGAATGGAGGAGACATTGCCATAGATAATAAACCAGTTAACTATGACAGTCAACTGCCATACTTTGCTTGCATTTCAAATACAGTCGGCTGACTCAGATTGCTCAGGGCAACTAGGGATGGCAACAAATGCAGGTCCAGCGAGCAATGTCCATGTCCCAGGAGTAAATTAGAAGAAAGGTATCGATCAGAGAAATGAACCAAAGAATACTGTCACCCATTTTGTTGCAATGAAAGAGGTGTAGTGTGTGAGTGTACATGTACACTCAAAAGAGTGTAAAGGGCAGAACCCCAATTACCACCGCATCAGTCTACTGTCAATCATCAGTGAAGTGATGGAAAGTGTCAACAACATTGTTGTGAAGCAGCACCTAATCAGTAATAACCTGCTCAGTGGTGCTCAGTTTGGGTTTTGCCAAGGCCACTCAGCTCCTGACCTCATAATAATCTTGGTTCAAACATGGTCTAACAAGCTGAATTGCAGAGGAGAGGTGAGAATGACAACCCGTGACATGAAGATCACATTTGAACTGTAGAAAAACTGGAATCAATGGGTATCAGGAAGCAAACTCTCCATTGGCTGGAGTCATACCTGGCTCATAGGAAGATGGTTGTAGTTGTTGGAGGTCTGTCATCCCAGATGCAGACATCTCTGCAGAAGTTCCTCAGGGTAGTGTCGTTGGCACAAACGCCTTCAGCTGTTTTATCAATGATTTTCCCTCCATCATAAAGTCAGAAGTTAGAATGTTCACTAATAATTACAATGCTTAGCACCATTCATGACCCCTGAGATACGGAAGCAGTTCATGTTCAAATGCAACAAGATCTGTACAATATCCATGCTTGGGCTGACAAGTGGCAAGAAACATTCACGCCATACAAATACCAGACAATGACTACTCCCATAATTTCCATAAGAGAAATTCTAACCATCACCCTTTGACATTCAGTGGTGTTACTATTACTAAATTTCCTCACTATCAACATAGTATGGTTGAGGTGGGGGGGGGGGGGGGGGGGGGGAGATCATCATCGACTGGAGAATCAGCTAGACTTGCCACATTAACAGTGGGTCAGAGGCTGGGAATACTGCAGTGAGCAACTCACCTCCTGACTCCCTAAAGCATGTAAAAATCAGGAGTCTGATGGATTTCTGTCCATTTGCATGGATGGGTGTAACTCTAATGGCACTCAAGAAGTTTGACATCATCCAGAACAAAGCAGCCTGCTTGATTGGCACTATATCCACAAGCATCCATTCCCTGCACCACTGATACTCAGTAGCAGCAACATATATGATCCACAAGATGCACGGCAGAAATTCATTAAAGATCCTGAGACGGCGCCTTCTGAAGCCATGACCACTAGAAGGACAAAAAATACATGGGAACACCACCACCTGCATATTCTCCTCCAGAATACACACCATCCTGTCTTGGAAGTATATTGCCGTTCCTTCACTGTTGCTCGATCAATATCCTGGAATTCCATCCTTCAGGGTATTGTGGGTCAGTCTACAACACATGGACTGTAGCAGTACAAAAAGGCAGCTTGCCTCCACCTTCTCAAGGCCAACCAAGAAAGGGCAATAAATACTGGTTCAGCCAGCAAAGCTCTTCTCCCACAAGTGAATAACAAAACAAACAAGTGTGCCACATTTCGAGTCAAACTGACAATTCTAAATTCATTGTCAGCAGAACTCTTGCATTATCCTGGAAGTGAGAAATATTTCAACGGTTTGAGCAACAGGTGAACCTAGCTACGAGTGCATTTACCATTAATAACATGCTGCTGTCACACCAAGAAGATACTCTGATCATCATACAAGTGAGTAGTTTATGAATTTCAATGCTGGCATGCTAATAGAAACATTGAGTCTGTTTCATAGACATACAGTCTATGTGCCAAATTACCTAAGTCTGCTCCTGTATCTTATGGTCTCAAAGCCTGGCAGGTCATGTCAAACATTAGGTGTGATTCCACAATTCGATAACATTTGCTACAAATCCTCAGTGTACAAAGAATTATGCTAAAAACCAGATTAGATTGGTCGTTTGGTCTCAGTATGGCATGTGTACTGCAAGCTGTCTACATTAATACAAGGGCACTGTTCTTTGTCGACAGAAAAACATGTATACACACTACATCCCCTATAATGCAACAAAACAGGTGAGAGCCTTCTTTTAGTTCATTTCTCAGGCAACACCTTGACCAACCAGAGTCAATCTACCTTGTTTAATATGTCTTTTTTCAGCAATATGAAAGAATATAATTTACACATTTACAGATGTTAATGGCAGAGTATTATTAAAAGCTCAATTTCACTATTAATATTCTAAATTCATCATTGTAAGATTTATTTATATTAAGCAAAAAACTTACAAGCTTTCTTTTCAAATAGTTATTTTTACTAAAAGTATACAGAGGACTGGAGGATCTCTTGTGGCAATACTCATGGAAAATGAGATGATATACAATTTAATAGTGCCAAGGTCATAAAACATTGTCATAATCCTGAATCTGTGACTACTGCACCACAAAATCATTTTGATACAATTTGCATTCAAATTCTGCTGTAATAAATTTAACTGTCAAGTTGACTGAGGGGAAAAGTCGATTAGAGAAAGGTCAAATAGGTTTTGGAATAGAATACTTCATGTATACAGGGCACTGGTGTGAGTAAAAACAAGGACTGCAGATGTTGGAAACCAGATTCTAGATTAGAGTGGTGCTGGAAAAGCACAGCAGTTCAGGTAGCATCCGAGGAACAGGAAATTGACATTTCGGGCAAAAGCCCTTCATCAGGAAGTCCTGATGAAGTGCTTTTGCCCGAAAGGGCAATTTTCCTGCTCCTCGGATGCTGCCTGAACTGCTGTGCTTTTCCAGGGCGCTGGTGTGACCATATCAGGAGCATTATGTCCAGTACTGGTAATCTTATTCAAAAAAAGAATATAAATCCAATAGAAGTAATTCTGAGAAGGTTTACCAGACTACCAGACAGAAACCCAGAAACCTTTGTCTTCCAAAGAAAAGCTGGACAGGCTAGGTTTGTATATGCTTGAGTTTAGAACAATAACAAGTATCTTGATTGAAATTCTGAGGGATCTTGACAAGGTCGGAGGATGCTGCCTCTTTTGGGAAAATCCAGAACTAAAGATCATTATTTTAAAAAGAAGGGACTATCCAAGGTCATGAGTCTTTGGAACACTCTTTCTATAAAGACGATGGAAGCAGAGTCTAAATACTTTCAAGATAAAGATAGATAGATTCTTGTTAAACAACATAGGGTGGGGGTAGGGGTGGGGTATAGGAGGAGGGAGGTAGGGAGAGAAAGGTCATTGGGATAGGCACAAATGTTAATTTGAGGTTCCAAACAGGTCAGCCATGACATTATTGAATGACAAATCAAATTTGAGAGTCCGAATGCTCCTTGTTCATTTGATCTGCCCAGGCCACAGTGACAGAGGAGGAAACTCAGTCTCAAAAACGGCTTAAAACTGAAAGTGCTGGTATTTGATGACCAGTTGCTACTATAAGTCTATGAGGTACTGAGACCAGACAATATGTATCCAAGGATAGTGAAGGAGGTGAGTGTGAAATTACAGAGGCAGGTATTTTTCTAGGTTCCCTGAATTTGGGGACAGGTGCTGAAGGATTGCAAACATCATAACCTTGTCCAAAAAAGGTTGTAAAGATCACTCCAGCAATTTCAGAGCAGTCTGTTCAACTTTGGTAATAGTGAAATTTCTATAAACAATTATTTAGGATAGAACTAATGCTCACGTGGAAAAATGCAGTTTGATTCTAAAGTGTCAACATGAATTTGTTCAGGGAAAATCAAGTCTAGCTAATGTGTCAATTTTTTAAAAGAGGTAATGGAAAGGGTTAATGAGGCCTGATCATTGATGTAGTGTACACTCCCAGAAGGAGCTCAATTGCTACCCAAAAGATTTGTAAAGAAAGTTATATGTCATGGAAGAAAAATATCAGTTGCAACAGGAATACAAAATTAGCTGAGGGATAGGCAGCGAAGAGTGATTGTTAATGGACATTTTTATAGACTGCAAGAATGCTTGGGAGTCAGGATATAGACCTTTGATATAAGGATATTTGGTGGACAAATTGATGGCAGATGCAGTTCATACTGGAAATGTGCGAGGTAATCCACATTAGTACAAAGAACATGGGGAGACACCATTCTGAAGAGTGTTCATTAGCCAAGCAACCTGTGTATGTGCGCTGGAAAAAAAACATTTGGTTCACTAATATCCTGTAGGGAAGTAAACTACCCTACCTGGTTTGGCCTACATTTGGCCTACTTGGTCCAGACCCACAGCAATGTGACTGACTCTTAATTGCCCTCTGGGATTTTATGTAGGAGTAACAAAATGGTAGCGTAGCCAGTAACGCCTTTATCTCATGAATGAATAAAAAAAAGTCATGAAAAGTTGCAGGACAGGTACAGAAAGCTGCTAATAAAACAACAATATTCCAAGTTTGGCTAATAGGGACACAGAGTACAAGATCAGGCATGTTATAACAAACTTTGTACAAGACACTGATTATAAACCAGACTGGAATACTGCATACAATTCTGGGCACCACAGTATAGAAATGATGTGAAGGCATTAGAGAAAATTCAGATGAGGTTTGCGAGAATGGTTCCAGGGAGAAGACGCTTAATTATGATAAAAGATTGAAGAAGGTGGGACTGTTTTGCTTGGAGATAAAAATTAGAGAAGATTTAATAAATGTTTTCAAAATCATGAAAAACGTAAACAATAGGGGAAGATATTCCTGCTTGCATCAGGATCGAGAATCAAGGGACACAATTTAAGTGTTTTGCAAAGGAAACAAATGCAAGGTGAAATGCAATGAGTAACTTAAGTCTGGATTGAGAGGGAGGAGAGAAAGTGAGAGGAAGGAGAGAGAGGGAGAGGGAAATAATGATTATTTAAGTAGAAACAATGTACAGGGAATGGCAGAAAATTGGCAGGAGGGCAAAATGCTCAAAGAACTAGTGCAGGTACAATGGATGAATAAAACCCTTCTGCACTGTAACAATTCTGCGATCTAACCTTCCAGAACAGCTTAGGAGAAAGTGAGGACTGCAGATGCTGGAGATTATAGTCATAAGGTGTAGTCCTGGAAAATCACAACCGGTCATGCAGCAACGGGGGAGCAGGACAGTTAACGTCTTGAGCATAAGCTCTTCATCAGGAATGTTTATAGTACCACTTTTTGATTCCAGACCAGCCTACCACATATCCTCCAGATGTAACCACTAACTTCCCAAGTCTTCATGTCTTTCTCCACAATAAACACAGGAGAAATATTCATTGAGGACCTCGCCTATATCCTGCAGTTCTATACATACATGTCCACTTTGCGCCTTGAGGGGTCCTATTCTTTCTCTAGTTATTCTTTTTCCATTAATAAACTTAAAGAACTTCTTTGAATTCAGCCTAATCTTCTGAGCCAAGGCAATCTTGTACCCTCTTTTTGCCCTCCCGATTTCCTTCTGTATCCCCTATATACCTGCAGGGATTCTCTTGAACCCAGCTGCCAATACCTTAGCCATACCTCCACATTTCTTCTAGTCAAAGCCTCAATATCTCCTGTCATCCAGGTCCCTTATTCCTGTCAACCTTGCCTTTCACTCGACAGGAACATATAGACCTTGAACTCTCGTTATCTCACTTTTAAAGGCCTCCCACTTGCGAGAGGTCCTTTTGCCTGCAAACAAACTACTCCAATCAACCCCTGCACGCTCCTGCCTAAGTCATCAAAATAGAACTAATATGATGAAAGGGTGCTGTTTCAGTGGGTTACTTTGTCCTAGTTCGCATTGAGCTTTTTGAGTTTTATTGGACCTTGACTCATCTAGCAAGTGCAGACTATTCCATTACAATCCTGACTTTTGCTTTGTAATGGTGGCATGGTGGGATCTAAATGTATACCTATAGAGTATCAATCTAAGTCTCTGGATTACTCATCCAACGAAATAGTCATTCCCATCAATCTCTTGCTTTTTGTTTATCCTTCTGTGCTGTAACTACATACATGATTCTAAGATGCTTTATACTAGGAATTAGTCCAACAGCCACCTCTGCATTCTTTGCAGTGTCTCAAAATCACCTACTTAAGAAAGTCAAAATTGGAAGCAAGCAAAGCTTGACTTAGATCTTGTAAAAGGACAAACCAGCACACATTATATGTTAATCAATTATTCTAATCTACATTTACAGATTGCACTCATTGCACGGATTGGCGGCACGGTGGCACAGTGGTTAGCACTGCTGCCTCACAGCGCCAGGGACCTGGGTTCAATTCCCGCCTCAGGCGACTGACTGTGTGGAGTTTGCACGTTCTCCCCGTGTCTGCGTGGGTTTCCTCCGGGTGCTCCGGTTTCCTCCCACAGTCCAAAGATGTGCGGGTCAGGTGAATTGGCCATGCTAAATTGCCCGTAGTGTTAGGTAAGGGGTATATGTAGGGGTATGGGTGGGTTGCGCTTCGGCGGGTCGGTGTGGACTTGTTGGGCCGAAGGGCCTGTTTCCACACTGTAAGTAATCTAAGTAATCTAATCTAAAAAAAAACCTCCATTCAGATCAACAATTCAATGCCATGATCCCACTGAATGGCTATTTTGGTGTAAACCACAGAATGTTTTCAGGTTTAAAGCCAGATTTCCCATCCTCCTCATCATCATTCCTGTCTCTTTCTATGGTTGGCAAAGTCCTGCCAGACCATAGGGCTGCTCTCCCATTAGAGAGAGATAACCGAAGGCGGTTTACCTGAGGGTCAGTACGTTTCAGGCAAGAAGAGAGATTCAAAAGGAGAGTCTTTCATGATTACCTCAGCTGGTGCAGGAACTGAACCCATACTGTTGGCATCACTTAGCATGATAAACTAGTGTCCCAGTCAACTGAGCTAACCAATCTGAATCACTTGTCCTACAAATGCACAATGACACTATTTGCTCTAGCTATCACTTCAAAGCATGTGCACTAGAGTACCCAGATCTCTCTTTCTCTATCTTTAGTTATTTTCCATGAAGAGTATCTGAATGTAGAGGTTGCTAACATGCACAACATGGCAGGTTTCCAAACTAAACATTTAGCCTGCCTCAAATCCAATCTCATGACGTTAAGATCCAGCCAGAACAGTTTGTACGTTATTTATAGTTTGAACAATCTTTGTAAAAATCTGCAAATTTACAGATTGCATTTAACACCTCTATTCAGATCAACAGCACAATGTCATGATCCATCAAATGACTGTTTAGGTGTAAGCCACAATGTTTTCTGGCTTTATGCCTGATTATCCTATCCCTCCCATCATGATTCTACTCTTGTGGAATGCTTTGTTGTCCCCTTTATTGTTCGACCATTCCTTTACTCTCTACATACTTTGCTATCTGCCATAACTCATTCATTGAACATAGAACAGTACAGCACAGAACAGGCCCTTCAGCCCACGATGTTGTGCTGACCATTGATCCCCATGTATGCACTCTCAAATTTCTATGACCATATGCATGTCCAGCAGTCTCTTAAATGTCCCCAATGACCTTGCTTCCACAACTGCTGCTGGCAACGCATTCCATGCTCTCACAACTCTGTGTGAAGAACCCGCCTCTGACATCCCCTCTATACTTTCCTCCAACCAGCTTAAAACTATGACCCCTCGTGTTAGCCATTTTTGCCCTGGGAAATAGTCTCTGGTTATCGACTCTATCTATGCCTCTCATGATCTGGTATACCTCAATTAGGTCCCCTCTCCTCCTCCTTTTCTCCAATGAAAAAGGTCTGCGCTCAGTCAACCTCTCCATGAGAGGAGCCCTCCAGTCCAGGCAGCATCCTGGTAAACCTGCTCTGAACCCTCTCCAAAGCATCCATATCTTTCCTATAATAGGACGCAGTATTCCAAGTGCGGTCTAACCAAAATTTTATAGAGCTGCAACAAGATCTCACAACTGTTAATGAAAGCCAAAACATCTTATGCTTTCTTAACAACCCTGTCCACTTGGGTGGCCATTTTAAGTGATCTATGTACCTGCACACCAAGATTCTTTTTTTTAGATTAGATTACTTAACAGTGTGGAAACAGACCCTTCGATCCAACAAGTCCACACCGACCCGCCGAAGCGCAACACACCAATGCCCCTACATTTATCCCTTACCTAACATTACGGGCAATTTAGCATGACCAATTCACCTGACCCGCACATCTTTGGACTGTGGGAGGAAACCGGAGCACCCGGGGGAAACCCACGCAGACACGAGGAGAATGTGCAAACTCCACACAGTCAGTCGCCTGAGGCGGGAATTGAACCCGGATCTCTGGCGCTGTGAGGCAGCAGTGCTAACCACTGTGCCACCGTGCCGCCCACATTGCCAAGAATCCTATCCTTAATCCTGCACTCAGCTTTCAAATTCGACCTTCCAAAATGCATCACCTCGCATTTATCCAGGTTGAACTCTATCTGTCACCTCTCAGCCCATCTCTGCATCCTGTCAATGTCCCGCTGCAGCCTACAACGACCCTCTATACTGTCAATGACACCTCCAACCTTTATGTCATCTGAAAACTTGCTGACCCATCCTTCAATCCCCTCATCCAAGTCATTAATAAAAATTACAAATGGTAGAGGCCCAAGGACAGAGCCCTGTGGAACACCACTCACCACTGGCCTCCAGGCAGAATATTTTCCTTCTACTACCACTCGCTGTCTTCTGTTGGCCAGCCAATTCTGTATCCAGACAGCTAAGTTCACCTGTAACCCATTCCTCCTGACCTTCTGAATGACCCTACCATGGGGAACCTTATCAAATGCCTTGCTGAATTCCATATACACTCCATCCACAGCTTGACCCTCATCAACTTTTCTAGTCACATCTTCAAAGAACTCAATAAGGTTTGTGAGGCACGACCTGCCCCTCACAAAGCCGTGTTGACTGCATTTAATCAAGCCATGCTCTTCCAGATGGTCATAAATCCTATCCCTCAGAATCCTTTCTAATACCTTGCAGATGACAGATGTGAGACTTACTGGTCTGTAATGGCTGGGGATTTCCCTATTTCCTTTCTTGAAGAGAGGAATTACATTTGCCTCGCTCCAGTCCTCAGGTACGACTCCAGTGGAGAGCGAGGATGCAAAGATCTTCGCAAGTGGCGAAGTGATTGCATTTCTCGTTTCCCAAAGCAGCCGAGGACAAATCTGGTCTGGGCCTGGCCACTTGTCAATCTTAATGTTTGACAAAATTTTCAGCACATCAGCTTCCTCTATCTCTATCCATTCCAGCATGCACTCCTGCTCTTCAAAGGTTTCATTCACTACAAAGTTTGTTTCTTTAGTAAAGACAGAAGCAAAAAACTCATTTAGGGCTTCCTCTACCTCCTCAGACTCCATACACAAGTTCCCTATGCTATCCCTGATCGGCCCTATTCTTTCTTTGACCATTCTCTTATTCCTCACATAAGTGCCTTTGTGTTCTCCCTAACCTTTCTCATGCCCCCTCCTGGCTCTCCTCAGACATTTTTGAGCTCCTTCCTCGCCTACCTGTAATCCTCTAGAGCTGAGCTTGACCCTAGCTTCCTCCACCTTATATAAATTACCTTCTTCCTTTTGACGAGAAGCTCCACCGCTCTCGTCATCCAAGGTTCCTTTATCTTTCCCCTTCTTGCCTGTCTCAGAGGGACATATTTATTCATCACTCGCAACAACTGCTTCTTAAACAGTCTCCATATATCTATAGTGCCTTTACCACGGAACAATTGCTCCCAGTCCATGCTTCCTAACTCATGTCTAATCGCATCATAGTTTCCTGTCCCCCAATTAAATATCCTCCCATTTTGCCTAATCCTCTCCTTCTCCATAGCAATGTAGAATGTGAGGCAGTTGTTGTCACTATCACCAAAATGCTCTCCCACCACAAGATCTGATACCTGTCCCAGCTCATTTCCTAGCATCAAGTCTAGACTGGCCTTTCCCATCATCGGCCTGTCAACGTACTGAGTTAGGAAACCCTCCTGAACACACTTTACAAAAACAGCTCCATTCAAATCTTCTGCGCGTAGGAGGTTCCAATCAATAATGGGAAAGTTAAAGTCACCCATTACAACAACCCTACTACGTCCACACTTTTCCAAAATCTGCCGACCTATGCTTTCTTTAATCTCCCTGCTGCTATTGGGGGGGCCTGTAGTAAACCCCTAACGAGGTGACTGCTCCCTTGCTGTTCCTAATTTCCACCCATACTGACTCGGTAGGCAGATCTTCCTCGACAATGGAAGCTTCTGAGGAAACACCATCAGTGCATTTCCATTGTCTTGCTCTCTCCTTGATTCCACCTATTTCAATGCTATTTCCTGTTCTCTCCTAGTAATCTTTTTTTTGTCCCTACCCTTCCATCATCTCACCTCCACTTTCTCCCTTTAACTTTACATTCTCACCCTTCCTCTCCCTGCCTTATTGCATTCAAAGTTACTCTCTCTCCACATCATTTTGGTCCCTCTCCCCAATACATTTCGTCTTGCCCATCCTCCATTCCTTCTTCTCCTTCTCATTTATCTCCTCTCCTCATCTCATCCTATTCTATCTCTTTCTGCTTTCTTCTGCATTTAGTCAATGCTCCCCCTCACGCACTTCTACCTCCTCTCTTTTTCCACTTACCTCCTTTGCCTAAACCTATCCCTAGTCAATTTTGTTTCTTTTCCTCTCTCCGTTTTCATTTCTCCCCTTGTCTGCGTGGGTTTCCTCTGGGTGCTCCGGTTTCTTCCCACAGTCCAAAAATATGCAGGTTAGGTAAATTGGCCATGCTAAATTGTCCGTAGTGTTAGGTGAAGGGGCAAATGTAGGGGAATGGGTCTGGGTGGGTTGCTCTTCGGAGGGTCGGTGTGGACCTGTTGGGCCGAAGGGCCTGTTTCCACACTGTAAGTAATCTAAACTAATCTAATATAATCTAACACCACTGTTCCTTATCTTCATTTCCTATACTCACTTCATTCTTTCACTTTTCTCATAATTGCTAATCTCTCCACTTTCTCTTCGCTGTCCTTTATACTGTTCTTGCCTTCTCTTATTTTATTCTTCATGCAAAATATGCTTTAAATTTTAGTTCCCCACATTTAAAATCATTGCAAGTGATTAAGAGCAATCACGTTTTGGTTGCAGGTAAAGCTAGCCCTCAGAAGTGATAATTTCATATTATCTTCTAGCATTGACTGAAACTGTTATTACGGATACATGCTGAAAATTATAATTATCACCAGGCCAGGGATCAATTCATTGCAGTTGCAATTAATATGTTTGGCAAAACTGCAAGTGTACTGCATTTAATAATTGCAATATATTACATATAAATGCTTACAATGATTGAAATGGTAATAAAAATTAAACTTCTAGTTAGAGATTATGATAAAGAATAGTAAGTCTTACTTTATTGCGTCTACAACAAGAGTATGGCACACCACAAGCAAGAGGCCCAGCTGCACGTCCTTCACAACTATGGTACATATTCAGTGACCAGTCAGTGAAATCCTCTGCACCACAGCATTTAAACTACAAAAGAAAAGCAGATCAAGTTGTAATTCTGACACAGCCAATAGCTCAGACTATTCAAATGCAGTACACAGCAACTTTTGGAGGAAAACAAAGCAGCACACATCATAAATGATCTGTTTTCATTCAATCCACATATTGACAACTTATGTTATAATAGAATCAGAATGGTTGCAGCAGAGAAGGCACTTATTTGGCCAGTCATGTCAGAGTCAGCTTTTTGCATCATGTATGTTGCTCCCCTTGTGACAGCAGTCTGCATACATTTGATTTTGGGCTAGTTAAAGTGATGTACAAATATGACTTGATCATTCTTAATTACTAGGCTACTTTTAGGTGAGAGGATCAAAATGTTCTTAATTTTTATCTCTCTCAAAACTCCAGTGAGACAAATGAAAAGTAATTCTCTTTTAAATGAAGAGGGACAGTTTATATGCTAGTCCTAAAATATGTTTGAGCTCTGAGATTTACTAAACAAACAGGAAACTATTATGAAGTGCAATTTAGGAATGAATATTTTACACAATGAAGTCATCAGCATTATTATAAAGGAAAACTTAAACAAGCTAATAACATTGAACAGGAGAAAACGAAGGTGGCAGATGCTGGGGATCAGAGCTGAAAAGTGCGATGCTGGAAAAGCACGGCACGTCAGGCAGTATCTGAGGAGCAGGAGCCAATGTTTCAGGCATAAGCCCTTCATCACTCCCATGTCAGCTTCTCTGGCATGTCCCACTGTTAATGTTAATCATATGACTAAGGATAGGCAGGTAATGGTTGTTATTTAATTTCCGTCAAGCACATAAAAATGGGACAACTGGGTCACTATGGTCCTTTATCAGGAAATCTATAAGACTTCAGACAGATGAATAAGGTTGCTGTCAAGGAAAAGGTCAATGCCTTAGTTTCTAATCTACTACTGGGCTTGCATCTCAGAGTCACAGAAATCTACAGCACAGAAAAAGGCCCTTCAGCTGGTCATCAGAAGGTGGAGAAGTCAACATTTCAGGTTCATTAGCTTATCCTGTCCATACCTGTCAAAAAGTATTAGATTAGATTAGATTACTTACAATGTGGAAACAGGCCCTTCGTCCCAACAAGGCCACACTGACCCGCCGAAACGCAACCCACCCAGACTCATTCTCCTACATTTACCCCTTCACCTAACACTGCAGGCAATTTAGCATAGCCAATTCACCTAACCTGCACAGGAAACCAGAGCACCCAGAGGAAACCCACAGAGACATGGGGAGAATGTATAGAGTTTGCACAGTCAGTCGCCTGAGGCGGGAAATGAACCCGGGTCTCTGGCGCTGTGAGGCAGCAGTGCTAACTGCTGTGTCACCGTGCCGCCCACAGATCTAAACGCAATTTCAAGCTTTTGGCCGATAACCTTGTATGCCTTGGCATAGCAACTACACATCTATATACTTCTGAGATGTTATGATGTTTTCTGCTTCTATCACCTTTAACAGGCAGTGAATACTAGATTCCCATCAGCCTCTGGGTGAAAAAGCTTTTCCTCACATCTCGTCTAAATGTTCTGTCCCTTATCTTAAACCTAAGCCCCCAGTCCACCAATGGGAAAGTTTCTTATCTACTTTACATAAACATCTCAATTTTGTACATCTCAATCACGTCCCCTCTCAATCTCCTTTTCAAAAAAGACCTGTCTGTCCAAACTGACCCTCCAGCACAGGCACCTTCCTTGTAAAAAACCTTTGCAGCTTCTCTTGTGCTATCATATCCCCTCTAGAATATGGATTCTAGAGCTGCACACAATAATTTAGCTGTGACCTAACCAACATTTTATACAGTTCCACCATAACTTCCCTGCCCTTAAACCCTTAAAGTCCCTCTGATCCTCAGTGCTTCCCAGGATTCTGTTGCTCATCATGTTTGTCCAGCTCAAGTGCATCACCTCACCTCCAGGTTGAATTCTATTTGCCATTGATTTGCCCATCTAGCCAGCCTGTCCATATCCTCTTTCAATTTAAGGCTATCCTTCTTACCATATGTACTAATCCTCCTAAATTCAAGCCTAAATCACTTATATAAACCACAAACAGCAAAGCACTAACTGACCCTGTGGGACTGCTGCATAGATGTGCTGCCAGAGCAGGTGTTGGAGGCTGGTATAAGGACAAGATTTAAAACGGCATCTGGATAGGTATATGAATAGAAAGGGTTGAGAGAGAATTGGGCCAAGTGCTGGTAAATGGGACTAGATTTATTTAGGATATCGAGTTGGCATGGACGAGTTGGACCGAAAGGTCTGTTTCCATGCTGTATATCTCTATGATTCTAAGTCCTGAGGGACGGAATGTAGTTGATCAAGATTTGGGTGGCAGCAACATGAACGATCTGTGTATATGTTACAGAGTTATCACTTTCAACGGTCAGTCATTAGAGTGGGTACTTGAGTGGTAAATGTTCTGGGCATGTGACAAATTAAAGGAAGGAACAATTATGGGTGACAAACTTTCAGCAAGGCTTTTGACAAGGTCCTACATGTAAGTGATAGGAAAGGTAAGAATCTGTGGAACCCAAAGAAATTTGGCAACTTAAATTCACAATTCACACAGACTTCCAGTCAGAAAAAACACTCCTCAACCACCATCCTATGCTTCCTGCCACTCAGCAAATTGTGAATTCAATTTGCCAAATTTCCCAGTGAACCCAGCACTGATCCTTGTGGCACACCACTGGTAACAGGCCTCCAGTCTGAAAAGCAACCCTCCACCACCACTCTCTGTCTTCCATCAAAAAACATAAGCATTTGAGGTACAAGGTACTGCAATTATTTTAATGAGCTGCTCAGAATCTGAAATTTTGTCATCAATTCCAATTAATCATATGAAATAAATCTTCACATGACTGTCATATTTAATAAGTACTGCCTTATCATCAGAACCCAATACCTTTTCATGGCCTTGCCATTCGTAATGGCTGTCTTTTTACAGTCTACCAAATCTATGACAAAAGACTTTAATGTGAGGATTATTTAAAAACAATTAAAGATTGCCAAAAATTAAATCTAGAAAAATGCATTCTTAAGTTCCCATCCTTAGGTGACCCAAAGAGCATAGAACCAATCACTTTTAGAGATGCTTCATACGCTTAGCTTCCTGTTAGAGACTTAATGCAGCTGATTTCTTAATTTCGCAGAGATAGAAGAGAGAATTGTTTCCTTTTAATTTGGGAACCATATTAAAAATGGTCATCAAAAATAATAAAAAGCATTTTTCAAAACTTTGTCTGTCAGTACATTGCTTCTCATAGAGGGATTCTATTTATCATCGCGAAAACAGAAGTTTTTTCACCAACAACTTTAGATTAGAAATAGGAGTCGGGCAAGGATAGATCTTGAAGGGATATAAGAGCAGAAAGAGGAGCTGTTGCAAGTGCTTTTCTAGCTAAAATTAAGTAGGAATGAGTGCCATCCCACCCAACTGGATAACAGTGGACAGTTGCTGGAGGAAGATGGTGCTGGAACAATGTTGATTGTTGCAGATAAATTGAGAAAGCTGAGGAAGGATACTGTAGCTTTGTCTTAGTGATAAGAGACATTCTGTGGCATGGAAGGAATTCTCATTGACCATTGAGGAAATATTGGCATGTTCTTGGAAGGCAACATCATTCAAGTATTTGAAGCAGAAAATGAGGGGGAAACAGGCCCCTCACAAGCCCAGAGGGATTGTGGTTGGTTTTTTGAAGACAGAGTGACCATGATAGATTTGAAGAAGAAATGGACAGATCCTGAGGGCAGAGAACTGTTCAGAATGTCTGCTACCATAGAATCAGGAAGGGAGTTTAGATGGACTGCATACCGTCGTTTAGCCTGTGGTGGTAAACAGGAAAAACAAAACAGATATATAATTCAAGGTTAAAAAGGCATTTAGCAAGCTTGCCTTTGTTGCTCAGTTCTTTGAGTATAGGAGTTGGGAAGTCATGTTTAGGTTGTGCAGGATTTTGATGAGGCTCTTCTGGAATACTGTGTCCAGATCTGGCTGCCCACTTATAGGAAGATTATTATTAAGCTGGAAAGGGTTCAGAAGAGATTCACCTGGATGTTGCCAGGTGCGGAAGCTTTGAGTTATAAAGAAAGGCTGAATATGCTGGGACCTTTTACTGGAGCATAGAAGGTTGAGAGGCGACATTTATGAAGTTTATAAAATAATGAGGGGTATACATAAGGTTAATGATAGTTGTTTTTTCCTTAGGATGGGAAATTTCAAGACAAGGGGACACATTTTTAAGAGAGGAAAAAGATTTAAAACACATGGGGGCAATTTTTTTTTTACATAGAGAGCCATTCGTGTGTGGAATGAACTTCTTGAGGAGGTGGTGAATGAGGGTCCAATTACAATTTTTAATAGATATTTGGATAAGTATATGAATAGGAAAGGTTTGGAGGGGTATGGGCTAGGAGATGGCAGCTGGGACTAGTTTAGTGTGGGATTACGTTTGGCATAGACAGATTGGACTGAAGGTTCTGTTTCCATGCTGCAAGATTCTATATATTTACTTTGTTCTTCAGATATCTGAACTGGATTATGTAATACCATGCAACCTGCCATATTTGGGCATAAACTAATTAAAATAATACAATAACAGACAAAAAAAAAATGTTAGGTCAAAAGTTCTACATGTTCCATAGAGCCAAAATTTTAAAAACCAACAAACCTCTTCTTGAACAAAATCCATTATGTTCTTGAAATCCAAATCATCATAATAACGTATAATGCCTTTACGGATGTTTTTATTTATAAAGTCTAACGTCTGGAAAATAAATAGCAAAGTTAAACCAATGGTTGACGCCTCAACTAACGTGGCTACAGCTGATCAGACTAAATATAATGGTGGCTGAAGGTGCAGTTTACCAAGATTGACTCAACAATTCTTCAGTATAAACTGATCACAAGCCATAAAGCTAGAGTCAAATAATGTGTTATAAGCTAAGGAAATGTTACAATCATTCTTACATTTAACACAGTTTGCACAGGCTTTTGCAGAAGAGCAATTTTAGAATTTAGACTGTAACGTATGAAATGTTTTGAGGATAACGATGTAATAAGGTGCTATGTAAATGTAACATTTCCATTTGTATTTATTATATTACACTCAATTTTGTTGCAATCTGTATTAGGCTGCATTCAAATGTTGGTGAAATTTTCAAATTTATTGAAAAGCAGATTATTCTGATGTATATGTAAAATAGACCATGTGATAAATGTACTATACCCCACACGCGTCAGGAATGAAGCCAAGTTCTGCACATATTCTGGGATAATCATAAAATTACATAATGATAGGATAAAAACAAGGAAAGAATGTGTGTACTTTCCATAAGGAGTGACTAATAATTTCAGTACGAGATATATGGAGGTTAAAAAGTAGAAAAATTGAAGGCAGTGCTACAAAATTGTGAATATTTCTGTCTTTGTTGTGGTTCTGTTCGCCGAGCTGGAAGTTTTTGCTGCAAACGTTTCGTTCCCTGGCTAGGGAACATCATCAGTGCTATTGGAGCCTCCTGTGAAGCGCTGCTTTGATGTTTCTTCCGGTATTTATAGTGGTTTCTGGTTGAAGATTTGTAGCTCGGGTGTCCGTTGTTGTGGTTCTGTTCGCCGAGCTGGAAGTTTTTGCTGCAAACGTTTTGTTCCCTGGCTAGGGAACATCATCAGTGCTATTGGAGCCTCCTGTGAAGCGCTGCTTTGATGTTTCTTCCGGTATTTATAGTCCACTATAAATACCGGAAGAAACATCAAAGCAGCGCTTCACAGGAGGCTCCAATAGCACTGATGATGTTCCCTAGCCAGGGAACAAAACGTTTGCAGCAAAAACTTCCAGCTCGGCGAACAGAACCACAACAATGGACACCCGAGCTACAAATCTTCAACCAGATTTCTGTCTTTTTTCATTCCTCATTCTCCACATCATAGGTTTCACACTTTTTTTAAAAAAAGTAATCTTTTCACCATAGATTATTTTGATTTTCCCACCCTTGTCAGTTCTCAAAAGAGAATTTTACCTGCATGAACCTCTGAGTATGTCAATTCTTGCCTAGTAACTTCCAGCATTATCTGCAGGAATTGGTTTCAAACCTTATTGACTTACTATTTTAAAACACTGGAATTGATCCACAGCATTTCTCCAGCTGTCTAGTGCATTCCAAGATCATATCAAACCTTGTTATAAATTTAAAATATCAAGCAAAGATATGAGCAAATGGACGATGTCTGGTTTACATTAACTGTTTCAGAATGTCAACACAGGTATTTATAATGCGATAAAAAAGAAAGGACATGCAAGCACAATTTTTAAAAACATCATCAATTACCATTGTTTGATTTTTCACTAGTTCGTTATTCATACAAAAATAGGAGGCAAATCTATTGCATGTCTGAAGTCATATTCTGTCAGTTTTGAGAAATAAGATGTGATCTTGTGGAATCTGAGGGAGTTTGCTGTCTAATATAGATTTGTTATGAGTTCTATTGTTTTACTAGAGCATATTATTAAAATCTTACTGAGGTTTCAGAGTAAGGATAGACACTGTCAATAATATAGCAAGTGTAGTTCCCTGTGGAGACTGATCTATGACATCAGAACTGAAAAATATTAAATATATTCAAATGTACCTATTTTAGTCAGCCAATTCCTCTAAAAGCAAAAGAGAAAATGCTGGAAAATCTAAGCAGGTCTGGCAGCATCTGTAAGGAGAGGAAAGAGCTGACGTTGAGTCTAACTGACCCTTTGTCAAAGCTTTGACAAAGGGTCAGTTAGATTCAAAACGTCAGTTCTTTTCTCTCCTTACAGATGCTGCCAGACCTGCTGAGATTTTCCAGCATTTTCTCTTTTGGTTTCAGATTTCGGCATCCGCAGTAATTTGCTTTTATCCAATTCCTCCAAAAGATTGCCTCAACTAGAACCTTTTTGCTTGGCATATGCTCCATTCAAAGAGTCAGGATTTAACTGTTGGTTAGATTTGCCCCAGATCTTTACTTTCTGGAAGATGCAGTAATCATTTCCCTACCTGTGACAATCACTTCGTCGTTATGCTATGATTATAAATTCATCACGATTTCATTTGGAGACCCCAATAATAAGTCTGAGGGTGACACCAAAATTGGTGGTGTTGTGGACAGTGAAGGTTATCTGAGACTACAAAAGAAAATTGATCAATTGGGCCAATGGGCTGAGGAGTGGCAAATGGAATTTAAATAGGAGGTATTCTATTTTCACAAGATGAACAAGGGCAGGACTTACACAGTTAATGGTAGGGCCCTGGGTAGTGTTATTGAACAGAAAGACCTAGGGGTCAGTTACATAGTTCTTGAAAAGCTGCATCACAGGTAGTACAGGATAGTTAAGGCGGCATTTAGAATGTTTGCCTTTATTGCTCAGACCACTAAATATAGGAGTTGGGACATCATAATGAGTTGGTGAGGCCACTTTTGGGTTGTACTACTATAGGAGTGATCATATTAAATTGGAGACGGTTTGAAAAAAATTTATAAGGATGTTCCTGGGACTGGAGGGTTAAGGAGAGGTTGGGTAGGCTAAGAATTCTTGCACTGGAGCATGGGAGGTTGGGGATGATCTTGAGGTTTATAAAATTATGGGGGGCATAGATAAGGTGAGTAGCAAAATTTTTTTTTCCCGAGCGTGGGAGTTCAAAACTAGAGGGCAGACTTTTAAGAGAGGAGAAAGATTTAAAATGGACCAGAGAGGCAACTTTTTCAGACAGAGGGTAGTTCATATGTGGAATGAATTGCCAGAGGAAGTGTTGATGCAGGTATAGTTACAATATTTAAAACATGTTTAGACAGGCACACAAATAGGTGTAGACAGCTATTTAGCCCACTGAGTCTGTCTGATGGTCTTCAAACAGACCAGTCAGGCTTCACAATAGGTACGACTGGTGCTGCCTGATCGGCAAACTGTACTGGGTTTTCCTTCCCATTACAACTTCCTGATTTCTGCCTCTGCTTTTTCCTGTCAGGTATATGGCACTGGGCAGGCCAAATGCAGGCAAGTGCGACTACTTCAGTTTGGGAAACTTGGTCAGCACAGACGAGTTGGACCAAAGGGTCTGTTTCCGTGCTGTATGACTCTGTGACTCTATCAGAAAGCTTGATTTGAATACTTGAGTAACAGCATGCTTTGTAATAAACTTAGAGGAACGTAGTACCTGATGCCAATCTCCATTTCTTAATCTGCTACAGTTAAAATATTTATCCTGGTGGCTCAGTGGTTTGCAATGCTGCCTCACAGCACTAGAGACCCAGGTTCAATTCCAGCTTTTGGCAACTGTCTGTGTGGAATTTTCACATTCTCCCTATTTCTGATGAGTTTCCTCCAGGTGCTCAGGTACCCTCCGACAATCGAAAGATGTGCAGGTTAGGTGAATTGGCCATGCTAAGTTGCCCACGGTGTTCAAGGATGTGTAGATTAAGTACATTATTCAGGGGTAAATATAGAGTAAGTGTCAGTGAATGAGTCTGGGTGGATTACTCTTTGGAGTGTTGGTATGGACTTGTTGGGCTGAGGGGCTGTTTTCACACTGTAGGGATTCTTCTATGATGACTTAAATGACAGGAGGGACGGCAGCTGTTCACGTGCAGAAAATAATGAAATTTTGCATGTGTATAGCACCTTTCAAAGTACTTCACACCCATTGAATTAATTTTTAACAACATCCATGTTTAAATATTAAACTACGGTAATTGTGTTGAACACAAGAATGTTCCACTAGCAGCAGAGATAAATGGACTAATTAATTGGCTTTATTAATGTTGGCTCAAAGTCAATTTTGGTCAGGTAACAATAAAACTCCCTAGCTCTTCTTTGAGCAGTGCTACGAAATCTTTCACATCTGACAGAGCAGATAGGCCTTTGGTTTAATGCCTCATCTTGAAAGATGGCACCTTAGACTGTATAGCAATCTTAGTACTGCACTCAAGAATCAACCTGGAGTAACATAAAATGTTTAGAATTTGGTTTGATCTCTCTGATCTTCTGAGTTGGATGCTAAAGCTGACAAACAAGTTTAAAAGTTGTCATAGAAAATATGAAGTTAAATTCAATGAAGACCCACTATCTAGTTATCTTATGATCTAACAAGTAAAGAAAGTATTCATGACAGCTCCATTAACAGTACTCTTTACTTAAGATTACTCCTGAAAATTCAGTTGTTTTGCATTTTGCACGGGGGACAAATTCCAAAGTCCTGAAATTTGACTTAAATGATGCATATATCAAGGTTGTAAAAGATGTGGGTGTTGATTTGCTATTCCAGGTGCACATCAATGACGTCAATGTCACTGACTTCTTGTACCATGTGATGGCAGGAGATCTTCAGTCCTGACTTCATAAATGTTTGGTGAAATGTTGGTTTCTTACCTGATGCCGAAAGATCAACGCCACAATTCCACCCAGCAATTCCAGTATCAGTAAAATTGCAAGTGTATAGAGAAACTGTTTTAAAAAAAACACAAAACAATTATAATTTTTTTCCTCTCTTTCTCCCCCTCCATCTCACATCAATCAAACATGTACAATGTTTTTAAAGAAAACCTATTCTTTGGTTTCCTCAGAAGCTCAGTGCATATTTAAAAATACATTTCTGATACAAAGACAAAAATAAAAATACTAGAAAAGCTCAGCTCTAGCTGTGGAGAGAAATCACAGTTAATGTTTCGGGTTGAGTGACCTTTCTGAGGATGCTGCGAGACCTGCCGAGCTTTTCCAACAATTTTTATTTTTGTCTCCAATTTACAGCATCCACAGTTCTTTCAGTACAAGTTAGGTTTAGCCCATGTTCAATATGGTTTAATTAGTTAAACTAATTTCACAATTGACCCCAGTATCCACAAAGGAGGAATTCATGGTAATATCAAAATATGTTGTCAGTTATAGTCAATTATTCACTGCGAAAGCTAATATTTAGGGCATGGCTTCTTGAACAAAATACAGGAGAGTTGCAGGGACCAGCAGAATGCTCATCTAATACATATCTTTCTGTTCAGGAGGAGGAATTGAAATGAAAATATGATCCCCCATTAGAGTCTAGAAATGACTTCTTTAATACATTCACAGGCAATTCCTTTGCAATATTTTTTCTTGAGTAAGTTGGCTATTTTTCCAATATTGCCATTTGTCTCCTTTGTGAAGAACTTCTGTCACCTGGAGAATAATTGCAATTTTATGCTTTTATTAATTCAACTTGCTGCTCTCTCAATCTTATTATTTTGCCTCTCTCTTAGCGGAGGAAGTCTGGGGTCTGAATCTCTTACAACTCAATCATTGGTTGTGTACTTGGTTGGTTTGGATTCTGCTACTTCACTCAGACTTCGGGTTCTGACATTGTGCTAGGACTGTAGTTGGTTCTTACATAAGCTCTCCTAATAAGTAGACAATATTTACTTCAGAATAAGCAATGCAAAGTGATCAATGATCCAAGTGATTTGTAAGTAGCAGAGTTAAAAATGCACAAGGTCAGCATTTGCCCTCTAAATCCCCAAATGTAAATGAGGGTGGTGACAAAGGAGAGAAAACTCGCCCTTGTGTGGGAGCCACAAGATCTGAGGAGCTGCTCCTCCAATTGCAGATTGTGTCTCTCCCAAGTTTGTGGCTCTTCTTTCTCCAATCATAGGTTCCCTCTCTCCCAAAGTTGCGGCATCTCAAGAGACATAATCCATGATCAGAGGAGCATCAAGAGTCAGACTATGTTTTGGGGGGCATGGAACAGCTGTTCTGGCTGATCCCACTGCTGCCATCATGCCGAGTCTGAGCCTGGATGAAGGAGAACTGGATTCCACGAGCAGCAGGAGGCCTCTCTCAAAGTTTAAAAAGTCACAAAAGTTAAAGCTTCCATAAAGTTCCCCAATTTACCGCTAAAATTAAACAAAGAACTGTAGATGCTGGAGATCTGAAACAAAAACAAAGCGAACAAAACCAGAAACTCTGCAGGTCTGGCAGCATCTATGGAGAGAGAAACAGAGTTAATGTTTCATGTCCATTCTGATGAAATGCCAATGGGTTCAAAAATGCTAACTGTTTTTCTCCCTACAGGCATTGCCAGACCTGCTGGGTTTCTCCAGCACTTTGTTTTTGCCCCCAGTCTTTTAGTTGGAGGTTGACAGAAAGCATGGACCAGGTTTCTGTAATTACAAGGTTTACTACTTATTATAATTAAATAGATTCTGGCTCCAGATAAACAATCATGAAGTGTTGATGTCTAACCCTATTACAGAACTCTCACTACACACAAAAGTTATGAGTGAGGAAAAACTGCTTTGCTAATACCTCAATTATACCTGCCTTTGCAGGTCTGTCAGACAATGACATCTCTAGTTTACTGGCCCATGGAATCAACGTGGGATTTGAAAGTTTCCTTTAGACTGTCAGGGAAAACTGTACCACAAATCCTTTGCTGTTTCCAGTGCTAGGTTTAAAACTCTGTACACCCTGTATTGTTCTTCAATTGTGCTGTTTACTAATATCACACACAAATCCTTGCTGTCTACATTTCAAAATCAAACCTGGATGAGCCCTCAAAGTTTATCAAGTTGCACTGGGCTGGATGTCCAGCCTCAGTCTTCCAAGAATCATCACAAAAGTTAAAAATTTTATTCATTGTACAAGCATGTCCAATTGATGTGTCTTTTAGATCCAGGTTGAGGAATATATGCACAGAACAAGAGGACACAGTCACAGAACAAAAGGATGGCATGGTGGCTCAGTGGTTAGCACTGCTTCCTCACAGCACCAGGGACATAGCTTCAATCCCTACCTTGGGCAACTGTCTGTGTGGAGTTTGCACATTCTCCCTG
Source organism: Hemiscyllium ocellatum (assembly GCF_020745735.1). NCBI lineage: Eukaryota > Metazoa > Chordata > Chondrichthyes > Orectolobiformes > Hemiscylliidae > Hemiscyllium > Hemiscyllium ocellatum. The sequence continues at coordinate 2,252,236 of NC_083422.1, read as the reverse complement.
TGTCTGTGTGGGTTTCCTCTGGGTGCTCCAGTTTCCTCCCACAACCCAAAGATGCGCAGGTCATGTTAGCCATGTTAAATTACCCATAGTGTTAGGTGCATTAGTCAGGGGTAGATATAGGGTACGGGAATGGGACTGGGTGGGTTACCCTTCAAAGGGTCAGTGGGACTTGTTGGGCCGAAGGGCCTGTTTCCGTACTATAGGGAATCTAATCTAATCAGGACACACTCAACAACAGGACATAGTCACAGAATAGGAGGATACTCATTTTTTAATAGATATTTTTATTAGAAATTTAACATTTTTACAAGTTTACAAAAATAAACAAAACTCTCAAGTACAAACATTGATCTACAATTAAATCTTAAATATATAATAACCAAAAAACTTAACAAAAGAAAAATACCGAGAGAAAAAAAAAGCAAAACTCAACTAACTACTAATCTAACCTACAACTAACCACAGTGTATAATTAAGTCTCTTACATTATTCAAATAAGAGAAAGAAAAAAAACAATGGATAACATAGAAATTGGATAGTGAGATACATGCTCAGAATGTGTTAACATCAAATGTAACAAAACCCGTATTCGTGCGGGATTCCTCTCCCAAGGAGCCCGGACCAGCCAGGTTCGTAATCTCAATTAAATAAAAGCCCTTGTTAGGATGGCCGAAATATCTGTATTCATATAATTCAAGAAGCGCTGACATATTTTATAAAATAATTCGGTCTTTCGGTGCACCATATTTGTAAGGAAGTCAAGGGGAATACACTCCATAATTAATCTGTGCCAATTTGAAAGTCCGGGGGGCCCTCAGCCACCCAGTTTACCAAAATATTTTTCCTTGCACAGAAGGAGAGAATAGAAAATAGTCTCTTCCTGTGCATGTACAGGGAGGATAAATTTGAAAAGCCCAAAAGGAAAGATACGGGGTCCACTTTAATTTCCGTTCCTAAAATTTCTGTCAGGGCACTTGCTATTTTAGTCCAGTATCTATGGATCTTATGACAGGTCCATTGACAATGTACAAGAGTGCCCACCTCTACTTTACATTTGGGACACATTGGGGATGCCCCTGCCTTAAATTTTGCCAATCGATCCGGTGCTATATGGGCCCTATGAAGTATCTTCAGCTGGATAGCCTGAGTTCTGTTACAAATGGTGATTCTTCTGGCGTTTTCCCAAATGTCATTCCACGTTTCTGTAGAGATTTCTAGTCCCAATTCCTGATCCCATGTTTTAAGTAGATTGTCCATATCTCCCGATACTTCATCATGTAGTAAATGATAAATAGTACTGTCGTAGTACTCTACACTCTCTATCTGATTTATAAGAACTATCTAATAACGTAGTCTTCTTCTGTATACAGTCTCGAATTTGGAAGTATTGAAAGAGGTCTCTATTAGGTAATCCGAACTTCTGACGCAGTTGTTCAAAAGACATCAGGATCCCATCTTCAAATAGGTCCCCTAGACATGAGATACCCGTGGATCTCCAGAGTTTAAAAGTGGCATCTGTCAACCCCAGTTGAAATCCCCATGCTCCCACTATTGGCGCATAGGGGATGTTTTATGTGAGTTGCCCTCATTTTGCTACATTATATTCCAAGCTTTAATTGTGTTTAATATTATAGGGTTTTTACAGTGATCCGTAATGATTTTCCTTTCCTCTTGTCTGAAAATAAAAGGTTAATAAGCGGGCATTTTACTTGAGAAGCTTCCATGTCCAGCCAGATTGACTGTGGATCAGACAAGACCCAGTCAGCTATGTAACTTAAAAGGGAACTTAACTGATATTTCCTAAAATCTGGGAAGTCCAGTCCTCCCCTTGCGTGTGGGAGCTGTAGCTTCTTCAGCTTAATGAGGGGCCGTCTATGATTCCAGATGAAGGAACCCAACCAGCTTTATAATTTACGTAGAGCCAGCCTAGGCAGCATCACCGGAAGCATTCTCATAGGGTACAGGAGACAGGTCAAGACATTCATTTTAATTAGTGCTATTCTACCCAGCCAGGAAATTGGAAGGTCTCCCCATCGCTAGAGGTCCTGCCTTATCCTATCCAGTAAATGCACAAAGTTAGCCTTGTATAACTGACTAAATACTGGGGTAATAAAAATGCCTAAATATAAGAAACCCTCCAGGGGCCAACGAAAAGGAAAATGGGATCCATCCATTAAGTGGGGTATCAGAGCAAGGCCACCCATTGGCATAGCCTCTGATTTTGAGAAATTAATTTTATAACCTGAGAATGCTCTAAATGTATTAATAACTTGGATTAAGCGAGGTACGGACATCAAAGGATGACTGAGGAATAGAAGAACATCATCTGCATACAGGGTAATTTTATGTTTACCTGTACCAATCCTTGGGGCAGTTATATTAGGATCAGCCCGTATGGCTTCTGCTAGTGGTTCAATTATTAGCGTAAATAACAATGGCGAGAGAGGACATCCCTGACGGCAGCCCCTACCCACACTGAAGCTATACGAACCTAATCCATTGGTAACCACAACTGCTTTGGGATCACTATACAGTGTTGAGACCCATTTGGTAAACATCTTTCCAATACCAAACCTTTCCAATGTGTAAAACAAATATTACCATTCAACCCTATCAAATGCCTTTTCCGCGTCTAATGAAACTACTACTCCTGGTATCTTTCCTTGATGGCAGGCTTGAATCATATTCAAAACCCTTCTAATATTATTGGATGATCTATGGCCCTTAATAAATCTCGTCTGATCCTCCTTTATGATATGTGGCAGTACCCTTTCTAGTCTCAATGCTAACGTTTTAGAAAAGATTTTAAAATCTACATTTAGCAAGGATATTGGTCTGTACGACGCACAATCTTCTGGATCCTTTCCTTTTTTAAGGATAAGAGAGATATTTGCCTCTTTCAGCAAAGGCGGGAGACAGCCCTGACTATATGCATAGTTATACATGTCCATAAGTGGACCAGCCAATATTTCTGTAAATTCTTTATAGAATTCAGCTTGAAAACCATCTGGGCCAGGTGCCTTACTGCTCTGAAGTTGCCTGATTGCGTCAAGTATTTCTTGGACTGTTAGGGGAGCATTTAAGACCGATACCTGTTCCGGAGTTAGGCCCGGAAAGGTCAAATTTTTAAAAAATGATTGCATCTTCCTAGTCCTGTCTTCACAATCCTGCGATTTATATAACTCAGAATAAAATTTTCTAAAGATTGCATTAATCTTTTTATGATCATGAGTCAAAACACCTGTACTTTCCTTGATAGACGTGATAGTTTGAGGGGCTTTTGTTTTCTTTGCAAGAAATGCTAAGTATCTACCCGGTTTGTCGCCAAATTCATATAATCTTTGTTTTGCAAATAATATTTCCCTCTTAGCCGTTTGGGTAAGCGTAGTGTTTAGAGCTGTACTAAGGGCCGTAATCCTTTGCAATTTTACAATAGAAGGTCTATCAGCATATGCAGTTTCAGCTGCTTTTAAGCGTGCTTTGAGCAGATGCTGTTGTTCTCCCTTCAGTTTTTTCTGGGTCGCTGAGTAGAAGATGATCAAACCTCACGCGTAAGCTTTGATGGTCTCCCACATCATTGATGGGTTGCTAGCCGTACCTAAATTAATTTCTCAAAAGGTTTTAAATTCTTGAGAGAAGTACTTTACAAATTTACTATCTTTCATTAGGAAGGGGTCCATATGCCAATGCCGAGGGGCTGTCCCATTGTTCCTCGCCTTGGTTTCCATATATACAGCAGTGTGGTCGGAAATTGCTATACTATCTCTTTTACAGGATGATATGGAATTTTAAAAAATCAAGTGGACAAAAAACATATCAATTCTGGTATGGCATTTATGTGGATTGGAGTAAAAAGAAAAATCTCTGCCCTGTGGATGAAGACATCTCCATACATCTACTAATCCTAATTTTTTGTTCAGATCCACCAATTGTCTAGATCTGGGAGATACTCCTGCAGTACTCTTGGGAATCCTATCTATTTCCGGATCCATAATACAATTATAGGGGGAGACTTTAATTGTATGACGGGCACCGAGAGCCATCAATTTTGAGAAGGTTTCCGTTATAAATTTAAAGGGGTGTGCCGGAGGGCAGTACAAATTTAAAATCCCATATTCCTCTCCATTTAGAAGGGCTTTAATCAGAATATATTGTCCAGATTCGTCTTTTATCTGATTTAGGATTTTGAAAGGGAAATTCTTCCAAACAAGAATAACAACTCCGGTTGAAGATTTGTAGCTCGGGTATCCGTTGTTGTGGTTCTGCTCGCCGAGCTGGAAGTTTTTGCTGCAAACGTTTCGTTCCCTGGCTAGGGAACATCATCAGTGCTGTTGGAGCCTCCTGTGAAGCGCTGCTTTGATGTTTCTTCCGGTATATAAATATTTATAAATACCGGAAGAAACATCAAAGCAGCGCTTCACACGAGGCTCCAACAGCACTGATGATGTTCCCTAGCCAGGGAACGAAACGTCTGCAGCAAAAACTTCCAGCTCGGCGAGCAGAACCACAATAACAACTCCCCTACTTTTTGAGCTAAAAGAAGAAAAAAAAGGCCTGTTCAAATCCACCCTGTCGTGTTCTTTATCCAACAGATGTGTCTCCTGTAGGAAAGCTATATCAACTCTTTCTTTCTTAAGATTTGATAATATTTTCTTCCTGTTGACTGGCGAATTACTCCCCTTGACATTCCAGGTGCACCACTTAACCGACTGATCAACCATAATTGTCTGGGCAAATCCGAGACCCCTCGGGAGGGGAAACCCTATCCAAAACACCCCGAGCATAGAGCATATAAAATTCACAAATATAAAGGCTCTCTAATACACTCACAACAGTATAATAAAAAAACTATTTCTAAATAATAAAAAAAACGTATTTAAATGGAGATTTTCCCCCTTGTTCCCATGGGGTATAGAACATAGAACATAGAACATAGAAGGATACAGCGCAGTACAGGCCCTTCGGCCCTCGATGTTGCGCCGACCGAATCCTACCTAACCTATACTAGCCCAATAACTTCCAAATGCCTATCCAATGCCCGCTTAAATGACCATAAAGAAGGAGAGTTCACCACTGATACGGGCAGGGCATTCCATGAACTCACAACCCGCTGTGTGAAGAATCTACCCCTAACATCTGTCCTATACCTACCACCCCTTAATTTAAAGCTATGTCCCCTAGTAACCCCTGACTCCATTAGCGGTAAAAGGTTCTTAGTATCTACCCTATCTAAACCCCTAATCATCTTATACACTTCTATCAGATCTCCCCTAAACCTTCTCTTCTCCAATGAGAACAGCCCCAAGTGCCTCAGCCTTTCCTCATAAGATTTTCCTACCATTCCAGGCAACATCCTGGTAAACCTCCTCTGCACTCGTTCTAAAGCTTCCACATCCTTCCTATAGTATGGCGACCAAAACTGCACACAATACTCCAGATGAGGCCACACCAGAGTCTTATACAACTGCAACATGACCTCAGGACTCCGGAACTCAATTCCTCTGCCAATAAAGCCCAGTACACCATATGCCTTCCTCACAGCACTATTTACCTGGGTATCACTTCCTTTCCAAAGGTCCATCGTATCCTCTCCCAACCAGTGACCCACCCTTGACCCAGGCGCTCCTCAATAGGATGAGGAGAATTCAGATATAGTACAAAACTAGATTTAACAGTGAGTACCCTACCACCCCCCCCCCCCCCAACCACCACACCTGGATGTATTTGGTAATGTTAATACCGTGTATGAACATATATAACTATAAAATTATAACCTCAACAAATAATAATTAAATATAATAATACAAAATAGCAAGGGAAAACAACCCCGCTCCTAGAGACAGAGGTAAAATAGAATAAGGTAACCATCTCCCCCACCAACATTAACTAAACGCCCCGGCTTTTATTGTTACACACACACATATATAAATATATACATTCATACATATAATAAAAAAAACCCCAAGGGGGTGGAGAAAATAGTGAAATAGAGAACAAATAAATAAATCCCTCTCCCCACCCCCCAGATAATATTAAACAATAAGGTAAGAAAAAAGAGAAAGGGGGGGATATAAACCGGAGTGGGGAGAAAGGCAAACCAAGATCCATTGTCTCTTACAATCTATCTAAGAGAGTCCAAAAATTCCTTAGCCTTTTCTGGCGATCTGAAGTTATACACGGATCCTTCATGGTTAAAACGTAGCGTCACTGGGTAGCGTAAAGAGTACTGAATACTTAAGTCCCTTAAACACTTCTTCGTCTCATTGAATGCCTTCCTCTTTCGGACCAGAGCTGGGGAAAAGTCCTGGAACAACATGATCTTGGATCCTTTATAGATCATGGCTTGGGAATCTTTTCCAAGATTTCTAGAGGCTTCTAGGAGTATCTGCCTCTCCCTATAGCTCTGCAGCCGGAACAGGACCGGGCAGGGGCGCTGGTTCAGGCCGGGCCCGCGTACTGCAACCCAGTAGGCCCATTCCACCCTTACCTGGCCTGATCCAACCTCCAGATTTAAAAGTTGTGGCAACCCACTGCTCGAAAAACGCTGAAAGCTGGCCTTCCACTTCCCGTTCGGGAAGGCCCAGCAAACGAATATTTTTTCGGCGACCTCGATTATCGGGGTCATCAATATGATTCTCTAAGGTCCGGACTCTGATCCACGGCCGATTGCGCTGTAGTTTCAGCGGTCGTGGCCTTTAGCTCCGCCCCTCTGACTCGGCACTCGATTTCTTTAATGTCTCGGTCATGCTTTTGCAGCGCAGCCGAGAGTGAGTCCCATCGACTTCGGGATTCTTCAATGAAAGCATCAATCTTCGCATCCAGCTTGGAGATGACTTCCATAAAGCTTGCCACTGTAGGTAAGTCCCGCGGGGCGGCTGCAGACGCCTCTGCTGCAGCTGGAGAGGGTGGGGGAGGGGTTCCTGCTTGCTGAGAGCTGTGGGCTCCCTTCCTTTTAGTCATTTTTACTAAAGATTAGATTGTTTAAACTTAATACTAAACAACTAATTACATTAAGTAAAAGCTATTTTAAATGATTTGGTGAGTGCGGTGGGGGTGGGTGACCCACTTTGCCCAAGTCTTGGGAGGAGCACTACAGATTCAGACTTGCTGGGTCGCTGCCATCTTGGATCCCCCCCACCCCCCACCGAGGATACTCATTTAAAACTGAAATGCAAAGGAATTTCTTGTCTGAAACAGCAATGAATATCTAGAAATCTCTATCCCAGAGTGCTGTAGAGAATACTTGACATTGGAGAGGAAATTGCTAACTTTTCAAAATATCAGGGAGTTGATGGCTATGCTGAACTGGCACAATATACACTGACAATTTGGATGAAGGAATTGAATGCAATATCTTCAAATTTGCAGACGGCACTAAACTGGGTGGCAGTGTGTGTTGCGAAGGAGGATGCTAAGGGGCTGGAGGATGACTCAAACAGGCTGGCTAAGTGGGCAAATACTGTGGATATAATGTGGATTAATGTGAGGTTATCCACTTTGGTGGCAAGAAAGGAAGGTGGATTATTGTCTGAATGGTGGCAGTTTAGAAAAGGAGGTACAATGGAGTGTCATCGTGGAAATCACTAAAGGTTGGCATGCAGGTACAGCAGGCAGTTAGGAAAGCTGGCCTTCATAGGTTTGTCTTGCTACAGTTATACAGGGCCTTGGTGAGGCCATACCTTGAGTATTGTGTGTAGTTTTGGTCTTTTAGTCAGAGGAAGGACTTTCTTACTATTGAAGGAATCTGGAGAAAGTTCACCAGATGACACTCAAATATGTAGCATCATAGACATTGAGGAAGGTCAACAGAAATTGCAGCAGGACCTTGATCAGCTAGGGAAGTGGGCTGAGAAATGGCAAATCAAGTTTAATACAGTTAAGTGTGAGGTCTTGCATTTTGGAAAGTCAAATCAAGGTAGGAGTTTCATGGTGAACGGTAGGGCTTTAAGAAGTGTAGTGGAATAACAGAGGGAGCTTGAAGTTCATGTTCTCTGAAAGTGGAGTCATAGGTAGACAGAGGTAAAAACAATGACCGCAGATGCTGGAAACCAGATTTTGGATTAGTGCGCTGGAAGAGCACAGCAGTTCAGACAGCATCCAAAGTGCAGCGAAATTGACGTTTCGGGCAAAAGCCCTTTTATTCCTGATGAAGGGCTTTTGCCTGAAACGTCGATTTCACTGCACTTTGGATGCTGCCTGAATTGCTGTGCTCTTCCAGCACCACTAATCCAGAATCATAGGTAGACAGGGCAGTGAGGAATAGTTTTGGAACACAGGCCTTCATCAGTCAGGGCATTTAGTATAGAAGTTGGGAAGTTAGGTTGCAGTTTAAGGCAGCACTTGGGAGTATTGTGTTCAGTTTTAGTCACCTAGGTAAGATGTTATTAAACTGGAAAGAGTGCAAAGGAAATTTGCAAAGATGCTGCCTAGACTCAACAGTCTAAGTTATAGGGAGAGGTTGGACAAGCTCGGACTTTTTTCTTTAGAGTGTTGGAGACTGAGAGGGACCTTATAGAGGTGTATAAGGTTATGAGAGGCATGGATAAGATGAATGTATTCAGTCTTTTTCCTGGGGAAAAGGGAAATCAAGGACTAGAGGGCATCAGTTAGAGGGGAAAGAATAGCAAGGAAACTGAGGGGCAACCTTTTTACACAGAAGGTGGTACGTGTATGGAATGAGCGGCCAGTGGAAGTGGTTGGGGTGGGTACATTAAAAACATTTAAAAGGCACTTGGACAAACATGGATAGGACAGGATTAGAGGAATATGGGCCAAGTACAGGGAAATGGGGTTAGCATGGATGGATATTTTGGTTGGCATGGACCATTTGGGCCAAAGGGCCTGTCTCCCTGCTGCTGGACTCTATGACTCTCTTTGACTCTGTAATTCCCAGGATGACAGGATTAACAGATGAAGAAAGACTGGATTGATTGGGCTTGTACTCACTGGAATTTAGAAGAATGAGGGAAGAACTTACTGAAGCATATAAAATCCTGGAGGGACTGGGCAGACAGATGTGAGAAGAATGTTCTCGATGTTGGGGAAGTTCAGAACTAGGGTCACAGTTTAAGAGTAAGAGGTAAGTCATTCAGGACTGAGATGAGGAATAATTTCTTAATTCAGAGAGTTGTGAACCTGTGGCATTCTCTACAATGGAAAGCTGTTGGCACCAGTTCATTGAATATATTCAAGAGGAAGTTGGACATGGCACCCTCGGTTTAAGGCATTAACAGGTATGGTCATATTTAATGGTGGTCCTTGAAGGACTGAATGGCCTACTCCTGACCTATCTTCTACGTTTCCAAAAGAGGAGTTGAGGCCTGAGGCAGTTCAGCCATGATCTTATTGAAAAACAGGACAAGCTTCAGAACGCAAATGGCCGACTCCTATGCCCATTTCTTTTGAAAGCCCAGACTAGATTTCGGTACTTAACCACAATTACTATCTATTAGATTCCAGCTACAGGTGAACCATCAATATACAAACACAGAATCATGTGGTACAGAAGTGGTCCTTTGATCCATTCAGTCTGCGCTGACAAAAGACTATTTTACATCTTCACTAATCCCGCTTTCCAGCACTTGACCCATAACCTTGAATGTTAGAGAGTGGAACACAATAAACACATATTTAGAGTTTGTTCAAGTACTTTTTTAAAGGTTTAGTCTACCTACCCCAACTTCTCTCCCAGGCATTCTAGAGTTCCATCACCCTCTGGGTGAAAAGGTTTTTCATCAAATCCCCTGTAAACCTCACAAACCCCATATTGCGGAAAAAGGCCATTTGGCAGATTGAATCTGCAAAGTCAATCCCACCCAGACCCAGCCATCCACCCTAGCCCCATAACCCCACATTTACCAGAGCTAATTTGCCTAACCTGCACACCCCTGGACCGTATGGGGCAATTCAGTGTGGCCAATCTATCCAACCTGCCCTTATTTGGACTGTGCCTCTAGCATCTGCAGTCCTCACTTTCTCCTAGAAGATTTTAACACACTGCGAATCCTCTTGCAAGGATGCTTTCCTTGAAGAAGCTCTCTTCCTCCAGAAGGGCTCATGCCCAAAACGTCGAATCTCCCACTCCCTGGATGCTGCCTGACCTGCTGCGCTTTTCCAGCAACACATTTTCAGCTGTGGGAGGAAACCACAACACCCAGCAGAAACGCACACAGATCCAGGGAGAATGTGCAAACTCCACACAAACAGTCACCCAAGCCTGGAACTGGATCTGGGTCAATAGTTCAGTGAGGCAGCTGCACTAACCACTGAGCCATTATGCCACCCTATTGTATACTTAAAATTATGTCCCCTCATTATTGATTCTTTGACTAAAGGGAACAGCCACTTCCTATACACCCTTTCCATGCCCCTCATAATATGTTCATATCAATAAGGTCCCCCCTCAGTCTTCTCTGCTCTAAAGAAAACAACCAAAGCTTATTGAGCCTCTCTTCAAGACTAAACTACTCCACCCTGGCAATATGTCTATGTTCCTTTGACATTCTGGTGAATCTCCTCTGCACCTCCTCTCCACAGCGCAGTAACAGAGTGGGAAACAGATTTTGGAAAGGTGCAGAAGTCACAGGGTCATAGTCATGGGCGACTTCAACTTCCCAAATATTGATTGGAAGCTCTTTAGATCAAGTAGATTGGATGGGACCGTGTTTGTGCAGTGTGTCCAGGAAGCTTTTCTAACTCAGTATGTAGATTGTCCAACCAGAAGGGAGGCCATATTGGATTTGGTACTCGGTAATGAACCGGGACAAGTGATGGGCTTGTTAGTGGGTGAACATTTTGGTGATGGTGACCACAATTCTGTGACTTTCACCTTGGTTATGGAGAGAGATAGGTGCGCACAACAGGGTAGATTTTACAATTGGGGGAAAGGAAATTACGATGCTGTAAGACAGGATTTGAGGAGCATAAGTTTGGGAGCATAGGCTGTCAGGGAAGGATGTGGTGGAAATGTGGAATTTTTTCAAGGAGCAGATACGACGTGTCCTTGATATGTATGTACCTATCAGACAGGAAAGAAATGGTCATGTGAGGGAGCCTTGGTTGATGAGGGAGGTTGAATGTCTAGTAAAGAGGAAGAAGGAGGCTTACATAAAGTTGAGGAAAGTTGGTTCAGACAGAGCAGTGGAGGGATACAGGATAGCCAGAAGGGACCTGAAGAAAGGGATTAGGAGAGCTAAGAGAGGGCATGAAAAATCCTTGGCAGATAGGATCAAGGATAACCCCAAGGCATTTTATGCGTATGTGAGAAACATGAGAATGACGAGAACGAGGGTAGGTCCGATCAAGGACAGTAGTGGGAGATTGTGTATTGAGTCGGAAGAGATAGGAGAGGTCTTGAATGAGTACTTTTCTTCAGTATTTACGAACGAGAAGGACCGTATTATTGAAGAGGAGAGTGTGAAACGGACTGGTAAGCTAGAAGAGATACTTGTTAGGAAGGAAGATGTGTTGGACATTTTGAACAACTTGAGGATAGACAAGTCCCCCGGGCCTGACGGGATATATCCTAGGATTATGTGGGAAGCAAGAGAGGAAATTGCAGTACCGTCGGCAATGATCTTTTCGTCTTCACTGTCAACGGGGGTGGTACCAGGGGACTGGAGAGTAGCGAATGTTGTGCCCCTGTTCAAAAAAGGGAATAAGGATAACCCCAGGAATTATAGGCCAGTTAGTCTTACTTCTGTGGTAGGCAAAGTAATGGAAAAGGTACTGAGGGATAGGATTTATGAGTATCTGGAAAGACACTGCTTGATTAGGGACAGCCAGCACGGATTTGTGAAGGGTAGGTCTTGCCTTACAAGTCTTACTGAATTCTTTGAGGAGGTGACCAAGCATGTGGATGAGGGTAGAGCAGTGGATGTAGTGTACATGGATTTTAGTAAGGCATTTGATAAGGTTCCCCATGGTAGGCTTATGCGGAAAGTCAGGAGGCATGGGATAGAGGGAAATTTGGCCAATTGGATAGAAAACTGGCTAACCGGTCGAAGTCAGAGAGTGGTGGTAGATGGTAAATATTCAGCCTGGAGCCCAGTTACAAGTGCAGTTCCGCAGGGATCAGTTCTGGGTCCTCTGCTGTTTGTAATTTTTATTAATGACTTGGATGAGGGAGTCGAAGGATGGGTCAGTAAATTTGCAGATGATACGAAGATTGGGGGAGTTGTGGACAGTGAGGAGGGCTGTTGTTGGCTGCAAAGGGACTTAGATATGATGCAGAGCTGGGCTGAGGAGTGGCAGATGGAGTTCAACCCTGCCAAGTGTGAGGTTGCCCATTTTGGAAGAACAAATAAGAATGCGGAATACAGGGTTAACGGTAGGGTTCTTAGTCAGGTGGAGGAACAGAGGGATCTTGGGGTCTATGTGCATAGATCTTTGAAAGTTGCCACTCAGGTGGATAGAGCTTGTAAGAAGGCCTATGGTGTATTAGCGTTCATTAGCAGAGGGATTGAATTCAAGAGTCGTGAAGTGATGTTGCAGCTGTACAGGACTTTGGTTAGGCCACATTTGGAGTACTGTGTGCAGTTCTGGTCCCCTCACTTTAGGAAAGATGTGGAAGCTTTGGAGAGGGTGCAGGGAAGATTTACCAGGATGTTGCCTGGAATGGAGAATAGGTCGTACGAGGATAGGTTGAGTGTTCTCGGCCTTTTCTTGTTGGAACGGCGAAAGGTGAGGGGTGACTTGATAGAGGTTTATAAGATGATCAGAGGAATAGATAGAGTAGACAGTCAGAAACTTTTCCCCCGGGTACAACAGAGTGTTACAAGGGGACATAAATTTAAGGTGAAGGGTGGAAGGTATAGGGGAGATGTCAGGGGTGGGTTCTTTACCCAGAGAGTGGTGGGGGCATGGAATGCGCTGCCCGTGGGAGTGGTAGAGTCAGAATCATTGGCGACCTTTAAGCGGCAATTGGATAGGTACATGGATGGGTGCTTAATCTGGGATAGATGTTCGGCACAACATCATGGGCCGAAGGGCCTGTTCTGTGCTGTATTGTTCTATGTTCTAACTAGAATTGCACACAATACTCCAGCTATGGCCTAAACAAAGTTCTGTACAATTCTAACATTATTCAATGCTCTTATAATCTATGCCATGACTGATGTGTCTCTCCTTAACCACTGTCTTAACCTGCTGCCTTCAGGGAACAGTGGACAAGAACAGAGCTACATCTACAATATCCAAAATACAAGTTAAATAAACACTGCTAGACAAACAAACATTGGTGCTATGGATTGAAGGAAAAACTGGAAAAGCTCTTGCCTAGAGAATTCACTGACGAGTGAGGTGATGCTTTTGACTTGTTAGAAATGGCTATTTGTGAATCAGGTGCTCACATCAGGTGCTTATTACTTCCAGAAGACAAAATAAAAACTACAGATACTGGAATCCAAAATAGACAGGCAGGAGGCTGGGAAAACAGAGCAAGCCAGTCAGCATCAGGTGGTGAAGAAGTTGACATTTCCGGTGTAACCCTTCTTCAGGATTAGGGGTGGGTTTGGGGAGCTGCAGATAAAGGGGGTGGCGGAAGCAAGGTGGTGAAGTGGGGATAGGTGAAGACAGGTAGAGGGTATGACATGGTTCATCAGTGGGAGGAATGAATCTGGTTGGTGCCAGTGGAAGGGATGGGGAAGGGCTGGGAAGGGAGTCAGGGAATGGGGAGCGAGGTTATTTGAAATTGGAGAACTCAATGTTGAGTCCACTGGGCTGTAAGCTGCCTAGATGGAAGAGGTGGTGTTGTTCCTCCAATTTGAGCTGTGGTTCGTTTTGGCAATGGAGGAGGCCAATGATGGCCATGTTGGAAAGGGAGTGGGAAGGGGAATTGAAATGGGTGGTGACTGGCAGGTCCAGTCTGCTCCTGCGGACCCGGCTGCGACGTTCAATGAACCGTTCCCTAAGTTTACAAACAGTCTCCCTGATGTAGAGAAAACCACATCAGGAGCACCTGATGCAGTAAACTAGGTTGGGAGAGAGGCAGGTGAACCTCTGTCTCACCTGGAATGACTGTTAGGGGCCCTGGATGGAGATGAATGGCGTGGTGTTCCAGCAGATTTTGTATATTTTCCAGTTGCAAGGGAAGGTACCTGGGAGTTGGTGGGGGGAAGGTTTGGTGGGGACAGTGGACTGTCGAAGGGAAAGGTCCTTGCAGAAGGCAGAGAGGAGTGTGGAAGGGAGGATGTTCTTGGTGGGGTCACGTTGGAGCTGGAAGTGTTTAAGGATGATGTATTGGATGCGAAGATTGGTGGGGTGGTAGATGAGGATGAGGGGGAACTCTCTCTTTACTGCATTACAATCCCTTTCCGAAAAGACCACCCTTGGCCTCCTCCACTGCCAAAACGAATCTCAGCCCAAATTGGAGGAATAACACCCCATATTCTGCCTGGGCAGCCTACAGCCCGGAGGACTCAACATTGAGTTCTCCAATTTCAAATAAGCTTACTCCCCATTCCCAGACTCCCTTCCCAGCCCTGCCACTGCTCCCTGAAACCAACCAGATTCATTCCTTCCATTGATCTATCAGGTTGTGTGCTCTACCTGTCTTCACCTATCCCCACTTCACCACCTGGCATTCACTACCTCCTTTATCTGCAGCTCCACCCACCATCCACCCCCAGTCCTGAAGGAGGGTTACACCCAAAATGTCGACTTCTTCACCTCCTGATGCTGCCTGACATGCTATGTTCTTCCAGCCTCCTGCCTGTCTATAGTATTTCCAAGAGGCACAGAACACTGGTTCATAGAGTCATAGAGACGTACAGCATGGAAAGAGACCCTTTGGTCCAAGTTGTCTATGCCGACCAGATATCGCACCCCAATCTAGTCCCACCAGCCAGCACCCTCCAAATCCTTCCTATTCATATACCCATCCAAATGCCTCTTAAATGTTGCAATTGTTCTACCCTCCACCACTTCCTCTAGCGGTTCATTTCATACATGTACCACCCTCTGAGTCCCTTAGGTCCCTTTTATATCTTTCCCCTCTCACCCTAAACCTATGCCCCCTAGTTCTGGACTCCCCACTCCAGGGAAAAGACTTTGTGTATTTATCCTAATCATGATTATCTAAACCTCTAAGGTCACCCCTCAGCCTCCAATGCTCCAGGGAAAGCAACCCTAGCCTATTCAACATCTCCCTACAGCTCAAATCCTCCAACCCTGGCAACGTCTTTGTAAATCTTCTCTCAACTCTTTCAAGTTTCACAACATTTTTCAACAGGAAAGAGACCAGAATTGCACGCAATATTCTAACAGTGGCCTAACCAATATCCTGCACAGCAGCAACATGACCTCCCAACTCCTGTACTCAATACTCTGACCAATAAAGGAAAGCATACCAAACGCCTTCTTCACTGTGCTATCTACCGGTGACTCCACTTTCAAGGAGTTATGAACCTGCACTCCAAGTCTCTTTGTTCAGCAACACTCCCTAGGACCTTACCATTAAGTGTATAAGTCCTGCTAAGATTTGCTTTCCCAAAGTGCAGCACCTCACATTTATCCAAATTAAATTCCGTCTGCCACTTCCCAGCCCATTGGCCCAGCTGATCAATTCACGACCTCTCCAATTTTAGTGTCATCAGCAAACTTACTAACTATACCTCTTATGCTCACATCCAAGTCATTTATATAAATGATGAAAAGTAGTGGACCCAGCACCGATCCTTGTGGCACTCCACTGGTCACAGGCCTCCAGTCTGAAAAACAACCCTCCACCTCCACCCTCTGTCTTCTACCTTTGAGCCAGTCTGTGTCCAAATGGCAAGTTCTCCCTGTATCCATGAGATGTAACCTTGGTCACTAGTGTCCCACAAGGAACCTTGTCGAACATGTTACTGAAGTCCATATAGATCACATCTACCACTCTGGCCACTCTTTGTTACTTCTTCAAACAACTCAACCAAGTTTGTGAGACATGATTTCCCACACATGAAGCCATGTTGACTTTCCCTATTCAGTCCTTGCCTTTCCAAATACATGTACATCCTGTTCCTCAGGATTCCCTCCAACAACTTGCACACCACCGATGTCAGGCTCACTGACTTGTCTTTACCACCTTTCTTAAACAATGTTCTTGCCTGATACTGTCAAAATTTGCCTTCCTCCAATTTAGACCAGATCTAAAAGTTGAAGTTCTATCTTTTTCCATCACTATTTTAAAACTAATAGAATTATGGTTGCTGGGCCCCCAAAGTAATCCTGAAGGGCCTGTTTCCACACTGTAAGTAATCTAATCTAATCTTATTTCCCAATAGTAGGTCAAGTTTTGTACCTTCTCCAGTAGGCACATCCACGTACTGAATCAGAAAATGTTCTTGTACAAACTTAAATTCCTCTCCATCTTAACACTATGGCAGTCCCAGTCTATATTTGGCAAGTTAAAATCCCTTACTATAACTACCCTATTATTCTTACAAATAACTGAAATTACCTTCCAAATTTGTTCCTCAATTTCCCACTGGCTATTATGGGTTCTGTAATACAACCTCAATAAGGTGATCATTCCTTTCTTATTTCTCAGTTTCCACCCAAATAACTTCCCTGAATGTATTTCCAGGAATATCGTCCTTCAGTGCAGCTGCAGTACTATCCCTTTTCAAAAACGCCACTTCCCCTCTTCTCTTGCCTCCCTTTTTATAGCATGTGTATCCTGAAACATTAAGCTGCCAGTCCTGTCCGTCCCTGAGGCACGTTTCAGTAATTGCTATGATATCCCAGTCCCATTTTCCTAACCATGCCCTGAGCTTTCCCTGTTAGGCCACTTGCATTGAAATAAATGCAGTTTAATTTATCAGTCCTATCTTGTTCTCTGCTTTGTCCCTGCCTGTCCTGACTGTTTGACTTGCTTCTTTTCTCAATTGTCTCAGTCTCAGTTTGTTTTTTTTACCATCTGTACTCCCCACCTATGGTGATTTCCATGTTTGATGCATTTTAATGTTTTGTTCCATTTTGAAGCTGTTTATTTGCAGGATCTTTTCAATACCTCTGATTGTACTGTAAGAGGTTTTCTTCGTATTTTTATCAGACATACTTTGCTACCACTATAAAAATTTCAGTGCATTGGGTATTTTATTTTACCATCTTTGGGTCTGTCTATATCTCCTTCAGAATCTTTTACACATCCTTTCTTTTTGCAAAACCTTATTTTGCATTACAAGCTGCTTTCAAAACAGTTGAAAATATGATGTTAGAGTTAAAGTGAATTTTGTCTATAAAGCCCTGATTAGACTATACTTGGAATATTGTGTTCAGTTCTTTCGCATCATTACAGAAAAGATGTGAAAGCTTTAGATAGGGTGCTGAGGAGATTTAGGGGCGGTACGGTGGCTCAGTGGTTAGTACTGCTGCCTCACAGCACCAGGATTTCAGGTTCGATTCCAGCCTCCGGCGACTGTCTGAGTGGAGTTTGCACATTCTCCCCAGGTTTCCTCCCACAGTTACAAAGATGTGCAGATCAGGTGACTGGCCATTCTAAATTGCCCATAATGTTAGGTGCATTAGTCAGAGGGAAATGTTTCTGGGTGGGTTACTCTTCGGTGGGTTGGTGTGGACTTGCTGGGCTGAAGGGCCTGTTACCGCACTGTAGGGAATCTAATCAGGTTGATCTCTTGGTTAATAAATGATAATGCTTCCAACTTATTGTTGAAACCAAAAACCAATGGGTCAGGGAAAATAAGTTGGTTTTCTTCAGGCTTTAGGTATCTTCTGTTGCAGAGACAAAAACAGAATCTTCCTTTCTGGAAGTTCAAAGGCTGCTGCAGAACTAGTTCACATTCACAAGCTGTTCAGCTATCTGGGAGCTAATCACATCAATGCTGGCCGAATCTTTCTTCATACACTTCCCAATGGTACCAGCTTGTCTGTAGTAAATATTCCCCAGTGGTTGACCAAAAGTGTTCAAGCAGAACTTAGAATAAGTGGCTTGCTTTTAAAAAAATGCAGCAGTCCCTTCTACAATCATTCTTTTTCCTAAAGAAGTTAATTTCTCATTTTAGTCCACAATCAAGAATACAACAAAGGGGGAACCAAAATGGCGGCAATCTGAATGGTCTACTTTGCTGGCTTCTGCATCACAGCACAAGCAAAGTAGTCCTTCAATCCACCCCACTCAAGCCATTTCATTAAAATTCAATGCTGGAATAGTCATAGAATCTTTAGTAATCCCATTTTTGTCGACTGGAAATAAGAAAACACAGAAAAGGATTGACTAAGTTCGAGCACGTGGGGTACTTGCCTGAGGCATCGCATTCACCCGCGGCTGGGACCCCCCCACCCCCAAGTTCGAAGGACCCAATTACTTACCAGGCCTTTGACACACAGCTCGCAAGGTTGCATTAAAAGACTGAAGACACGATCGAAAAAAAGTTTAACAGTGTGTTCAAGCATGGAGGGCAATGTGTCAGATCGAGGGCAATATAGCCAAAACATCATTGACGATGATGTTTCCAACCGGGGATGGTGAACTGCAAGTTTAAACCCTGGCAGCTAGGGGTGTGTCTTGGCTGGGTGACTTATTTGAGAGAGAAAACAATGATGTTGTTTGATCAAATAACTCATAAGTACTGACTATCTAGTAGCGACCTCTTGCATGTTTTTCAGATCAGGGATTTTATTCAAAAAAAGGAACACACTCAAAGTTTGTGAGAAGATTTGTAGCTCGGGTGCTCGTTGTTGCGGTTCTGTTCGCCAAGCTTGGAATTTGTGTTGCAGACGTTTCGTCCCCTGTCTAGGTGACATCCTCAGTGCTTGGGAGCCTCCTCTGAAGGCTTGTGTGTTGTTTCCTCCGGCATTTATAGTTGTTTGTCTCTGCCGCTTCCAGTTGTCAGTTCCAGCTGTCCGCTGCAGTTGCTGGTATATTCGGTCCAGGTCGATGTGTTTGTTGATAGAACCTGTGGATGAGTGCCATGCCTCTAGGAACTCCCTGGCTGTTCTCTGTTTGGCTTGTCCTATAATAGGAGTGTTGTCCCAGTCGGACTCATGTTGCTTGTCATCTGAGTGTGTAGCTACTAAGGATAGCTGGTCGTGCCGTTTCATGACTAGTTGGTGTTCACGGATACGGATCGTTAGCTGTCTTCCTGTTTGTTCTATGTCGTGTCCTATCTAGAGCAAAACCACCGTAGTATATAAACTCCCATGCAAGGACTGCACAAAACACTACATAGGACAAACAGGAAGACAGCTAACGATCCATATCCACGAACACCAACTAGTCACGAAACGACACGACCAGCTATCCTTAGTAGCCACACACTCAGATGACAAGCAACATGAGTTCGACTGGGACAACACTACTACTATAGGACAAGCCAAACAGAGAACAGCCAGGGAGTTCCTAGAGGCATGGAACTCATCCACAGACTCTATCAACAAACACATCAACCTGGAACCAATATACTGGCCAGTGCAGTGGACAGCTGGAACTGACAACTGGAAGCGGCAGAGACAAACCACTATAAATGCCAGAGGAAACAACACAGAAGCCTTCACAGGAGGCTCCCAAGCACTGAGGATGTCACCTAGACAGGGGACGAAACGTCTGCAACACAAATTCCAAGCTCGGCGAACAGAACCACAACAATGGAACACAATTTTAACCATACCTTACAGATCCAACACAGAGAAGAGAGTTCATAGTTTTAAGAACAAACACTCTGTCAGCACTCTATCATTTGTTGATTAGTGGCCCTTCAGATGAGGATGAGTGGCTTCATGAGGTCTGGGAGAAGAGTTAGGGGTCAAAACCTCCTCTGAGACATGGGGGATATTTGGGAAAACGCAAGAAAGATTTTGATTTGCAATAGGACCCATGCTCTGCAGTTAAAGATTCTCCACACAGTCCACCTTGCCCCAGATCGCCTCTCAAAGTTTAAAGTAGGAGTATCCTCAACATGGGCCTCACGTTGACTCGGTGGTTAGCACTGCTGCCTCACAGCGCCAGGGACCTGGGTCGAATTCCGGCCTTGGGTGACTGTCTGTGTGGAGTTTGCACATTCTCCCAGTGTCCTCCATGTGCTCCAGCTTCCTCCCACAATCCAAAGATTGGCCCTGCTAAATTGCCCATAGTGTTCAGGGATACGTAGGTTAGGTGCCTTAGTCAGGGGTAAATGTAAAGAGTTGGGGAATGGGTTTGGATGGGATACTCTTCAGAAAATCAGTGTGGACTTGTTGGGCCGATGGGCTCATTTCCACACTGTAGGGATTGTATGGCCCAAATGTAAAATGAGTACAGGTCCTGCCGCAGACTTCAGACATACTGGAGCGCTGTATAATAGAGAGGATCTTGGGGACTAAATTGGAGATGGATACAGTCTCTCTTCTCCAGGGCCTGCCCAGTTTGCTGCCTTTAGACGCACATTGGAAAAAACTTTTTAATATCCTTGTTCTGTGCAAGGATGAATATTTTGTTATGTGGGGTGTCTGAAAATCCCCTGGATCTTTTGGGTTGGCGTTTGTTAGTCATGGAGCACATCCCTTTGGATTTTTTCACAAGTTTGGTGCACCAAAAAACTGAGAATTTTTACAAGACATGGCTGTCCTTTTTGGATTACTTGGACACAGATTTACCTGCCACTCTAATAAGAGCTTTTATATAGCCACGACAATCATGTCTAATGAATCTGATATCCTGAGAGGAAGGATTACAAACAGGTAAATGTGTATCAGTTAATGCTCTCAATGGTCGAGAGCTATTGCTTTGTTTTGTTACACTGAGCTGTTTTAATTATTATTTATTTATTTGTTTGTTTGTTTACCTAGATATTTCTTCAAACATATATGTACATGAGCGTAGTAGTTGTTTTGTTTTAAGTTGTGCTGTTTTTGGTTTATTGTAATATTACAAAATCTCTTTTTCAATAAAAATATCTTTTAAAAAATACAAAATGATGTTCAGCTTCTCGCATGTTATTGGAGTTGCATTCAGCCAAGCAAGGGGGCTATAATCCATTGCACTCCTAATTTGTGGTCTGTAGATGGTGGTCAGATGTGGGGACATTATAAGGCAAGTTACTCCCTTCAGAATTCCTAGTTTTTAACCTTTTCTTATTGCCACAATATTCATAAGGTTTTTTTTAGATTAGATTACTTACAGTGTGGAAACAGGCCCTTCTGCCCAACAAGTCCACACCAACCCGCCGAAGCACATTCCCCTACATTTACCCCTTCACCTAACACTACGGGCAATTTAGCATGGCCAATTCACCTAATCTGCACATTTTTGGACTGTGGGAGGAAACACAGTCAGTCACCTGAGGCGGGAATTGAACCCAGGTCTCTGGCACTGTGAGACAGCAGTGCTAACCACTGTGCCGCCCACGGTTGGTCCAGTTCAGCTTTGGCCAAGAATAAACCTCAGAATTTAATATAAGGGAAACCAGCAGTGGTAATGCCATTGAATGCCATGAGCAAACAGCGATCACTTGTTGAAGAGTATTTGTCACGCATTCTTCCCATGTCTACGTGGGTTTCCTTCAGGTGCTTCAGTTTCCTCTCACAGCCCAAAGATGTGCAGGTTAGGAGAATTGGCCTTGCTAAATTGCCCACAGTGTTCAAGGTTTAGGTGCAATAGTCAGGGGAATGGGTCTGGGTGGGTAGCTCTTTAGACGGTCAGTGTGGGCCTGCTTCTACACCACAGGGATTCTACGATAATAGATAATAGTGCAGGAGTAGGCCATTCTGCCCTTCGAGCCAGCACCACCATTCATTATGATCATGGCTGATCATCCTTAATCAGTATCCTGATCCTGCCTTATCCCCACAACTCTTGATTCCACTATCTTTACAAGCTCTATCCAATTCTTTCTTGAAAGCATTCAGAGACTTGGCCTCTACCGCCTTCTGGGGCAGAGCATTCCACACACCCACCACTCTCTGGGTGAAGAAGTTTCTCCCCAACTCTGTTCTAAATGGCCCACCCCCTATGATCAGCATAGGCCTGAATATTGTGCAGGTTTTGCCTCATATTCTTTGTGCAGTCATCAGCTGACTCATCTTTGACCTTTCATGTTAAAATTGTACAAGACATTTCTTTGGCAGTATTTAGAATACTGTATCCAATTCTGGTCACCACATTACCAAAAGGATGCGGATGCTTTGGAGAGGTTGCAGAGAAGCTTTACACAAGGATGATTCCCGGTATTAGATTAGATTAGATTACTTAGTGTGGAAACAGGCCCTTCGGCCAACAAGCCCACACCGACGCGCAACTAACCCAGACCCATTCCCCTACATTTCACCCCTTCACCTACCAATTCACCTAACTTGCACATTTTTGGACTGTGGGAGGAAATCGGAGCACCCGGAGGAAACCCACGCAGACACGGGGAGAATGTGCAAACTCCACACAGTCAGTCGCCTAAGGGGGGAATTGAACCCGGGTCTCTGGTGTAGTGAGGCAACAGTGCTAACCACTGTGCCGCCCCAAAGGTGGTATGAAGAGAGGTTGAGTAGATTAGGACTGTTTTCGTTCGAAAAAAGGAGATTGAGGGGCAACCTGACTGTGGTCTACAAAATGATGAAGGATATAGACAAGATAGATAGAGATAAGCTTTGTACCAGGGTGAAGGACTCAATAACGAGAGGTCACACTTTCAAGGTGAGAGGTGAAAAGTTTAAGGGCGATACACATAGCAACTACTTTGCAAAGATAGTAGAGGCAGGCACTATAGATTCATTTAAGAGGCGCCTGGACAAATGCATGAGTAGGTGGGGAGCAGAGGGAAACAGATGCTTAGGAATTGGGTGACAGGTTTAGACAGTGGATTTGGATTGGCTCACGGTTGGAGGGCCAAGGGGCCTGTTCCTGGGCTGTAAATTTTCTTTGTTCTTTTGGACATTATGAATCAGCTGAAGACTGGTTGGTCTTGGACACTACCCCGGGGACAACCTGCAGAGATATTCTGGAACTGAGATGACTGACCTCTAACAGACACACACATTTTCCTTTCTGCTATGTATGACTCCAGTTTTCTATACTGATTCACAATGACTTCAGTTATGCTGGGGCACCTCAACACCATACTCTTATCAAATGTTTCCTTGAAATCGAGGACAGTCACTTTCATCTCAACTCTGGAGTTCAGCTCTTTTGTCCATGTGTGGACCAAGGATGTAATGAGGTCAGGGGTTGAAGGGCAAAACCAAAACTGAGTGTCATTGCTCAACAGCACCACTGATGACTCATTCTATCATTTGAAGGTGCTTGAGAGTAGACTGATAGGGTGATAATTGGCTGGGTTGAATTTCTCCTGCTTTTTAAAGACAGGACAAAGCTGGGTCACTTTCCACCTTGTTGCGCGAGATGCCAGTATTGTAGTTGCATTGGAACAGCTAGATTGGGTTAATGATAGCTAATTCTTGAGCACAAGTCTTTAATATTATGAATGGAATGAATGCATGAA
Source organism: Hemiscyllium ocellatum (assembly GCF_020745735.1). NCBI lineage: Eukaryota > Metazoa > Chordata > Chondrichthyes > Orectolobiformes > Hemiscylliidae > Hemiscyllium > Hemiscyllium ocellatum. The sequence continues at coordinate 2,228,828 of NC_083422.1, read as the reverse complement.
AATAGTCACCTCATGAATATTTACCTCTATTCCATCTGAAACTCTGTGCATAACTTTGAATTGCTGCGAGAACAATGTTTTACTGATTATCATTTTTTTATTACACTGCAACTTGTACACCACGTGTCAGGAATTATTGTGCTGCCTTGCGTGTTTTGCTCTTCTTATGTACTTTATTCTGCCCTGTGTATGATTATGTACTTTGTGCTGTCCATGTAACACTTGGTCCTGGAAGAACGCGGTCTTGTTTTTACATTATGAGTTGTATATGGTAGAAGTGACAAATAAAACTACTCTTGACTCTTGAATAGGCAGCCTCCCCATTTGCAGCAGCGGGAGAGGTGACAGTGTGGACCAGGGATCTGCTGGGAAGATAAATTTTCCTCTTAAGTACTTATGCGAATAGGCCAAGAGAAGGTTCAACAGAAGGGGATGCAGACACAAGGATTGCTGGGCACATGAACTGATACATTTGGGCTGTGACTAAACCCGAGGCTCTACACATGTAGTGTCTCCCACCTATCCTCTTCCTCTAACCAAAATAAAACCGTGTCTGTGGCTGGTAAGGTAAAGCTTTTGGCAAGTTAGAGCAGAGGGAGGTTGCATGCTCCTCTTGCAGGATGTGGGAAGCAAAGTTCACCACTGGTGTCTCTGGTGACTCTGCCTGCGAGAAGTGCACCCAACTCCAGCTCCTCACAGGTCACATTAGGGAACTGGAGCTGGACCTGGATAAACTTAGGATCATTTGGGAGGCTGAGGGGGGTGATAAAGTCGACTTATAGGGAGGTAGTCACACCTAAGTTACAGGATAAAGATAACTGGATGACCGCCAGGAGAGGGAAAGGGAATAGACAGACAGTGCAGGCACCTCCTGTGACTGTTCCCCTCAATAATAGGTATACCATTTTGGATAATGTTGGGGTGGGGGGGGGGGGGGGGGGGGCGGGAGAATAGGAGAGTGATAGTGATAGGAGATTCAATTGTGAGACGCACTGACAGAAGATTCTGTGGTTGTGAGCAAGACTTCCAGATGGTATGTTGCCTCCCAGGTGCCAGGGTCAGGGATGTCTCGAATCGAGTCTGCAGGATTATTAAAGGGAGGGAAGAGCAGCCAGAAGTCATGGTGCACATCGGTACCAATAAAATAGGTAGGGAAGGGATGAAGATCTGAAAAGAGAATATAGAGAGTTAGGTTGGAAGCTAGAAGGTTGGACAAGCAGAGTAGTAATCTTAGGATTGCTACCGATGCCACATGCTAGTGAAGCTAGGAATAGAGTGCGAGTGCAGATGAACAAATGGCTGCAGGGCTTGTGTAGCTGGGAGGGCTACAGGTATGTGGATGATTGCGATATCTTCTGGGCAAGGTGGGACCTGTACAAAAAAGACAAGTTTCACCTGAACCAGGGTAGCACCAACACCCTGGGTAGGTGGTTTGCTTGAGCTCTTCGGGAGTGTTGAAACTCGATTGGCGGGGGAGGGAACCTGAGCTACGGATCAGATGATGGATAAGTAGTGAACTGCCAGATACAGCATGCAGAGACTCTGTCCTAACAGGTGCCAAATCCTTCCTCCAAGAGTTGCAGTCAATGTGATAGGTTGCAGTGTGTCTATTTTAATGCAAATATCAGGATAAAGTCCAAACACCCACCACCCTCTGTGTGAAGTACTTGCCACATGTATCCCCCTTAAACTTGCTACCTCTCATCTTGAAAGTGTGACCACTTGTTATTGAATCCTTCACGCTGGGAAAGAACTTGTCTCTATCCACCCTGTCTATACCCTTCATGATTTTGTAAACCTCAGTTAGGTCCCCTCTCAATCTCCTTTTTTCTAATGACAATAAACCTAACCTACTCAACCTTTCTTCATGGCTAGCACCTTCCATACCAGGCAACATCCTCGTAAACCTTCTCTGCACCCTCTCCAAAGCATCCACACCCTTTTGGTAATGTGGCAACCAGAACTGTACACAGTATTCTAAATGTCTTGTACAATTTTAACATGACTTGTTAGCTGTTATACTCAATGCCCCGTCCAATGAAGGCGAGCATACTATATGCCTTCTTGACCATTCTATCCACCTGTGCAGCAACCTTCAGGGTACAACGGACCTGCACTCCCAGATCTCTCTGCCCATCAACTTTTCCCAAGGTTCTTCCGTTCATTGTATAATTCGCTCTAGAATTAGTCTTGCCTAAATGCATCACCTCACATTTGTCTGGATTGAAAACCATCTGCCACTTTTCCGCCCAACTCTCCAGTCTATCTTTATCCTCCTGTATTCTTTGACAGTCCCTTATGCTTTCTGCTACTCCACCAATCTTCGTGTCATCTGCAAACTTGATCAAACCAACAGTGCCCTCTCCCACTTCATTTAGGTATATTACAAACAACAGTGCCCCCAACACTGACCCCTGTGGAACACCACTGGTCACCTTTCGCCATTTCGAGAAACTCCCTTCAACTACTGCTCTCTGTCTCCTGTTGCTCAACCAGTTCTTTATCCACCTAGCTAGAACACCCTGCACACCATGTGACTTCACTTTCTCCATTAGTCTACCATATTGAACCTTGTCATATACATGGACTTTAGTAAGACATTTGATATCAACAGCCCTTCCTTCATCTATCAACTTGGTCACTTCCTCGAAGAACTCTATTAAGTTGGTAAGGCACAATCTCCCCTGCACGCAACCATGTTGCCCATCACTGATAAGCCCATTCTATTCTAAATATAAATAGATCCTATCCCTCAGTATCTTCTCCAGCAACTTTCCCATCACCGACATCAGGCTCACTGGTCTGTAGGGTTACCCAGAATATCCCTACTACCCTTCTTGTACAGGGGGACAAGATAAGCAACCCTCCAGTCCTCCGGCACCTCACCTGTATATAAGGATGCAACCAAGATATCTATCATAACCCCAGCTATTTCCTGTCTTGCCTCCCTCAGCAACCTGGGATAGATCCCATCCAGTCCTGGGGATTTATCCACCTTAATAACCTCTAGCCTACCAACACATCTTCCCTACCTATGTCAACGTGATTCAGACTAATCAAACTTCTATCTCTAATCTGAACATTCATCATGTTCCTCTCCTCAGTGAACACTGATACAAAGTAATCATTCAGAATCTCACCCATTCTCTCAGGTTCGACACACAGCCTTCCTTTGTTATCCTTTAGTGGACCAATCCTTTCTCTAGTTACCCGCTTGCTTCTTATCTAAGAATAAAATGCTTTGGGATTCTCCTTAATTCTTCTCGCTAAAGCTATTTCATGACCCCTTTTAGCCTGTTTGAGTTCCTTGTTTAAGACTTGTCCTACTCTTCTGATATTCTTCCAGGGCCCGTTCTGTTCTTAGCTGCCTAGACTTTATGTATGCTTCCCTTTTCCTCTTGGCTAGTTGTACAATTTCTCCTGTCATCCATCATTCACAAATCTTGCCCTTCCTATCCTTTGCCTTCAATGGGACATGCCCATCCTGCATCATCTTTCACCTATCTTCGAAAGCCTCCCACTTCTCAAATGTTTTTAAAGCTAAGATAGATAAGTTTTTGAACAGTAAATGAATTAAGCATTGTGGTGTAAGGGTGTGAAGTGGAGCTGAGGCCACGAAAAGATCAGCCATGATCTTGTTGAATTGCAGAGCAGGCTCGAAGGGCCAGGTGGCCTACTCCTTCTCCTAGTTCTTATATTTTTATATCACTCTGTCCATTCTGCTCTTAACTTCCTCAAAAACAAAACAGATTTTCAAACATGAATTTCCTTTCAAATAATAACTTTCTAAATACACTGTCATTATACTCTATTTAATACTCTTCAGCGTTTTCCCTACTACTAACTAACTGCCCTACTTGGTCTTTTGTAGTTCTAGTCTCCTTATATAAAGGAGAATGTTCTGGTAATGGAAAGATGCAGCAAAGGTTTACCAGAGTGATTCCAGAGATGGCAGGACTGACATATATAGAGACATTGGATTGGTTAGGGCTATATTCACAGGAGTTTAGAAGAATGAGGTGGGATCTCACAGACCCTACAATAGTCTAAAAGGACTAAGTAGGATAAATGCAGGAAAGATGCTCCTGATGACCGGAAAGTCCAGATCCAGGAGTCACAGTCTAAGGTTACAGGTTAGGCCATTTAGAGTCATAAAGTTACAGAGATGTACAGCACGGAAACAGACCCTTCGGTCTAACTCGTTCATGCCAACCAGATATCCTAACCTAATCTAGTCTCATTTGACAGCACTTGAATCACATCCCTCAAAGCCCTTCCTATTCATATACCCATCCAGATGCCTTTTAAATGCTGCAATTATACCAGCCTTCACCACTTCCTCTGGCATCTCGTTTCATACGTGCTCTGTGTGAAAAAGTTGCCCCTTAGGTCCCTTTTATATGTTTCCTCTCTCACCCTAAACCTATGCCCTCTAGTTCTGGACACTCCCACTCCAGGGAAAAGACCTTATCTAATTATCCAATCCATGCCCCTCATGATTTTATAAGCCTCCATAACATCAGCCTTCGATGCTCTGGGGAAAACAGACCCAGTGTATTCAGCTTCTCCATGTAGCTCAAATCTTCCAACTCTGGCAACATCTTTGTAAATCTTTTCTGAACCCTTTCAAGTTTGACAATAACCTTCCGATAGGAAGGAGACCAGAATTGCATGCAATATTCCAACAGTGGCCTAACCAATATCCTGTACAACATGACCTCCCAAATCCTATACTCAGTGCTCTGACCAATAAAGGAAAGCATACCAAATGCCTTCTTCACTATCCTATCTACCTGCGACTTCACTTTCAAGAAGCTATGAACTGGCACTCTCAGATCTCTTTATTCAGCAACACTCCCCAAGATCTCATCATTAAGTGTCTAAGTCCTGCTCTGATATGCTTTTTGTATTTTAGGACCAACATGAGGAGAAATGTCTCCACCAAGGAAGTTGGGAGCCTGTGGAATTCTTTGCTACAGAAAGCATTTGAGGCCAAAACATAGTGTTTTCAAGATGGAGTTAGATATAGTTCTGAGGGTAAAGGGATCAAAAATGTGCGAAGGAAGGAGGAACAGGGTACTGATTAGGATGATCAGCCATGACCATACGGAATGGCAGAGCAGGGTCGAGAGACTGAATGGCCTACTCCTGCTCCTATTTTCGCATTTTTCTATGCTTTTTCTTATCATGAATTAAGAGTGTTACTAATCCACAGAAAAATATCCTAGATCTAAGGAATTCTTGAATCAAAATCAAAGACATTACTTGAAACTTATCCTAGAAAGTACTTCAATAAATTCAAATTGATTACCATTAGTTAAGAAACTAAACTGACAAAATCTAACTTTTCACTATGTTATCAATAACAAGGGCTAATTAACTTGCCTTGTACTAATTATTTAACATTAAACCTTGAAACATCCTGGTTAGTGTTTTGGTAAAATAGAAGAGATAAACATGCTACCTGTTTACTTGGTAATGTAATAATTTCCAGGTGACTGATTCATTAGGTGTTATGTTTCAGGATTTCTTTCTTGTATTTCACCAGTGCCTTTACAAAATGATTTCCATCTAAACCTTCTTTCACAAACTAAACAAATAAATCTTTCTTTATATGACACAGCCAACAAAATTATACCAGTGCCAGGAAGAATATTTGGACTTTGAACAAGGTGGTTACGAGCTTTTAGGGTGCAGCATGAGTTTACAGACAAAACAATAACGTATGAGTATAAACAGCAACACTTCATATCAATGTTATTCATAAAATGCAGTTTGCACTTAAATGATGTGTTTGACAAAATATTGTATCAACTAGGTAGGAAAATACATTCAAATTGTTTACACTGAGCTCCTTTCACCTTGAGACCATATTTTAAAAGAATGAATGCCAAGTTAGGAAGTGAAAAGCCAATTAAATTATAGTACTAGCAAAACATGTCTTACCACTTTAAGAAGGCACAAGTTGTCCCGCAAAGATGCTAAAACACCAATAAAAGACACCACAAACATCAGAATGCCCAGCAAAATCAGGATGACAGCTGGAGCTAAAAAGGCACCTTGCAGCGTCTTGTATTTCTGTCTTTCAATTTCTGCGTATATGCCAATACAGAGGATGAAAGTTCCAATCAACTGTAAAATTTGAAACAAAGTCTTAGCATTTTAAAGTTACACAGTGCAAAAACAAATCTTAGTGTTAATTTCTACAATTCAGAGGTTTATTACCTCCCTTATATTCTCAGACAATCTTTAAGCAAATTTTTCTTGCACCCCAAAGTGTTTACATTTCTTTTAGATTACTTACAGTGTGGAAACAGGCCCTTCGGCCCAACAAGTCCACACCGACCCGCCGAAGCGAAACCCACCCATACCCCTACATTTACCCCTTACCTAACACTACGGGCAATTTAGCATGGCCAATTCACCTGACCCGCACATCTTTGTGACTGTGGGAGGAAACCGGAGCACCCAGAGGAAACCCACGTGCAAACTCCATACAGTCAGTCGCCTGAGTCGGGAATTGAACCCGGGTCTCAGGCGCTGTGAGGCAGCAGTGCTAACCACTGTGCCACCGTGCCGCCCACTAAAGACTTTCACAATAACACTGTAATGTGCAAATATTTACATGATTTCTGTATGCAATCCTTATGATTTGAAGCCTGCACCTTCATTCTGTTCCTTAGTAGTACTGCCAACCTTTTCCAAAGTCGTCTTTGGACTTGAAATGGTAACTGTTTCTCTTTCTACGGGTAAGGTAATGTCAGAATATTTGCTTTTATTTCAGCTTTCCAGCATCCACAGTATTTTATTTCCTTTGACCCTAGAAAATTAACCCTTCTGTCATTCAACCTCTTCTGTCTTTAACCCTATCACAGACCTCCCCTTGTCCCACTTACCCCTTTGGCAAACCTTTTCACATTTCTAATATTCCCCCTCAGTTCTGATGGAAAGAAAAAACCTGAATCATTAACTCAATTTCTCTCTCAACAGATATTTCCTGAATTGCTGAGTACATCAGCATTTTCTGCTTTTACGTCAAATTCTCAGTATCCACAATATTCCACTTCATAATCCACTTACAACTATTTACAACTTAGAAATGCATGCTTACAGAATTTATATCTATTAAAACCAGATGAATGGACTGGAGAAAGAAGAGTCAAAGTAGTAAGTTTGGAGATAATTTTTTAAAGGAGAAAAGGCAGACTTATGAATGAATGAGCCGCAGAAGTTACAAATAATGGTGGGGTAAAGGGAACCAGTGCAGACTCTAGAATCAGAAAAATACTTGGTGCAGTTTTAGGGTTTATGGAAATTAAAGAGAAATGGACAGGGATCTCACAACAAAATTTGACACAAAAAATAGGAATATTAAAATTTGGGGTGTTCAGGAATTAAGGAATCAACAAGGTGGTGGGTGAACAGATCTTTCTGCATGCGAGGATGTGGATATCAGAGCCTAGCTGAATTTATGCAGAATTGAAGTTGGGAGGCCAGCCAGGAGACCATAGGAATAGTTGAGTCAATACAAAATTAAATGGCAATTGGGCTGAGGTAGTTGATGGAAGGGGGAAATGTTAGAGAAATGCAAGTACAAAATCTTTATGATTAAGAGTATATTGTGTCAGAAACTTTGCAGAAACAATAACAAAGCATGTACTTAATTATGAAACGCTATAGTTTCCTCAGTTAAATTCACAAAGTTTTTGGGTTTTGTTTTTTGACTGTATCAGTTTCTTGGGATGAAATGGCCAAATTTTTAAAAAATTTATTCCTGGAATGTGACTGTTACTGGCTAGGTCAGCATATATCAACCTTACCAAATTGATCAGAGGACATTGCTGTGGATATTAGGGCAAGATGAGGCAAGGACTGCAATTTCCTTCCCTAAAGTATATTAGTAATTTAGGTGGGTTTTCCCAACAATTAACAATGGTTTCATGGTCATCATTAGACTCTTAATTCCAGTCTTTTTTTTGATGAAATCAAATTCCATCATCTGCCTTGGCAGGATTCGAACCAGAGTCCCCCATGTCTTTGGATTAATAGTCTAGTGATAATATCATCACCCTCTCCTACCCTCATCATTTTTGAATATACAAGCACATCTATCTACTTAATAAAGATAGACCAAAACCAGAACAATAGACATGCCATGGCACTGTTAGCTACATATTGATGTATCTAGGTATTCGTCTGAGACTGAGAAAGTCAGTGAATCACAAATTATTCAACAACATAAAAGTTTATTGTTTCAATGTGATGCATCTAAACAATTTTTGCTTGAGATTTTCTAAAGTTAATATCAAGGCTTTCTTTACCCTGCATTGATGGAAAACTTAGACAACCATAATTAATCACAAGAAAAAAAGATACTTGAAAATCTCAGGTCAGGCAGTATCTATGGAAAGTTTCAAGTTGATAACCTTTCAGGACGTGGTGTGTGATCAGATGGAGATCTTCATGGTGACCTCAGCCAGTGTGGGAATTGAACCTGTGCTGTTGGCCTCACTCTGTATAGCAAACTAGCTCTCCAGCTAACTAAGCAATCCAGCATATAACTAACTATCCAATACATAGCACCATGTTAATATCCTGATACGAGCCAAGATGTGACAAAAAGATGACATGGAATATATTTGGAATTTTACAGAAAAGAAACAGGTCATTTCTCCCAATAAGTGCAAAAGGCCATGTCTTCTCCAACCTTCATCCATCACATTTTATTAATATATCTATTCCCCCTCAATTGATATTTACTTTGACCACTCCAACATGCTACTGAACTCCACACATTCACCACTAAGAAGGTTCTTTAAATTATTTGCTGGATTCCTTATCCATCATCATATGCATGCTTAAAAAGTATTGGATACTGCAAGTGAACATTAGGAAACCAAGCACAAGATAAGCCCCTGTACATATTAAGATGTGCTGGATGTTCGAAACTGAACCTTCAAGCTCAGCAAGTAAACCTACATCCAGAACCTCAACCCGAGTGACAAATCTTCTCAAAACTCGCTAATATTTAAATGTGGGGCATGTTAATCTCTGTACCCAAAGTCCCAGCATGCAAGCTATCATGCACCTTGCTGGGATTGCCAGAACATTAAGTCATCTCCATGAACTTATAAATGACATTGTGCAGTATTACCATGGCTTCCTTCTGCCCATAGCAATTCTGTGATTTTGTAACAATGTCATAACAAGTTTCTCAGTTTGTCAGTTCCATTATCTAATTAAAGTAAGCAATCTTACACCTCTATGAATGTAGAAGAGAAACACAAAAATGTGAGCTTGTATACATGAAGTGCAAGCTAGGTACAGGACGTTTATGACCAGTGTTCCAATGGCAATGCAAACAGCAAGTCAGAGGTTGTTATTTGTCACAACAGTAACAATACAATGCTTTGTTACAAATAATGTATTATCAAGGTTATAACAATTATGTACGTAAACTTTGTTCAATGGTTTTCATAGTCATAGCGTCCCATAGCACAGAAGCAGGCCCTTCGGTCCAAAATGCCAACCACAGTGGCAAACTAAACAAAGTCCCACCTGCCTATTCCTGGTCTTTATCCCTCCAAACCTTTCCTTTTCATGTACTTATCCAAATGCTTTTTAAGCATTGTAATTGTATCCAAATCCATCACTTTCTCTGGCAGCTCATTCCATAAACGCACCACACTCTGCGTGGAAAAAGTTGCTCCTTAGGTTCCTTTTAAATCTTCCTCTTTCACCTTAAACCTAGTGCTCTCGGTTTGGACATCCCCACCCTAGGAAAAAGACCTTGGCTATTTGCCAACTATGCCTCTCATGATTTTATAAACCTCAAAGGTCACTCCCCCAACCTCCAATGTTCCAGGGAAAACAACCTCAGCCTATTTAGCCTTTCCCTATAGCTCAAACCCTCCAAACCTGACAACATCCTTGCACATTTCTTCTGAATCCTTTCAGGTTTCACAACATCCTTCCTATAGAAGGATGACCAGAATTGAACGCAGTATTCCTAAAGTGGCCTAACCAATATCCTGCACAGCTGCAATGTGACCTCCCAACTCCAATACGCAGTGCACTGACCAATAAAGACAAGCATATCAAATTCCTTCTTCACCACCCTGTCTACCTGCAACTCCACATTCACAGAACTATGCACCCGCAATTCTAGGTCTCTTTGCTCAGCAACACTCCTCAGGGCCCTACTATTAACTGTATAAGTTCTGTCCTGGTTTGCTTTACCAAAATGCATCATTTCCCATTTATCTAAATTATACTCCATCTGCCACACCTTGACCCAATGGTCCATCTGATCAAAGTGTCATTGCACTTGGAGATAATCTTCTTTACTTTCCACTTGCACCACCTATATGGCGTAATCTGTTAACTTACGAACCTTACTTTATATCTAAGATGTGGAGGTGCTGGTGTTGGACTGGGGTGGACAAAGTTAAAATTTGCACAACACCAGGTTACTAGAAAGTACAAGTTTTCAGAAAGCTGTTCCTTCATCAGATAGCTAGTGATAGCAAGGTGAACACAGAATATACAGTAAAAGATCAAAGTGTCAAACAACAGATTGAAAAAACCTAGATTACTGTTAAGTCTTTAGTTATTTAAAATGGATGCAGGTTTCGATTGATTAATATGCAAAATCCAGAATTTCAAGTCACAGTCCCAAGATAACTTAAGGTTTTATCAGAATATATACATTAAAAAAGGTGACATCTCAGCTCAGGTAACGTATTAAATGTGTGAAATTAGAGTCTATCTGTATCTCAGCCTGGAGTCAAACTGGTTCTATTTCCAAAGTAGGGATTTACAAATGTCACAGACTCTCTGCCTACAGATTGTGTGCTTTTTGAACAAAATTGAATGTCTCTCCATATACAAATCGGCAAATACAAATTCATCCCACGTGTATGTATGCAGGTGTGTGTGTGTGTCTGTCTGTCTGTCTGTGAGGGAGAGAGAAAGCATGTGTGTGGGTGTGAGAGAGTGGGAGAAAAAGTGCGTGCGTGTGCATGCGAGTGTGACAGAGCATATCTATCACACTCATGCACATACATACACACTCGCTCCCCCATCCCAAGGGTTGGGTAGGAAGCTCTTTGGAGGGCGGTGTGTACTTGATGGTCTGAATTATCTGTTTCCACACTGTAGGGATTCTATGATTGAAATAAATAAAGACAATCTGATCACCATTATGGAAACATGGTGATTTGCTGACAATGATTATGTTCTGATTATTAAGTAGCATATGTCAGTCAAGAAGAATAAAATGCTCGATAAAGATGCAGGAGTAGACTGTAAATCAAGGAAGGAATCGATGCAATAGTCAGAAATGACCTTGGTTCAGGGGATCAGCTTGTCAAATTGATTGGGATGAAAGTGAGGAATAGTAGGAGTGGTCTCAGTCTTCCCAACTGTATCTATAATCAACATTCCCTTGAATTTTCTTTTTTGCTGTGTGAATACATAGAACAGTAAAGCACAGAACAGGCCCTTCAGCCCACGATGTTGTGCCGACCATTGATCCTCATGTATGCACCCTCAAATTTCTGTGACCATATGAATGTCCAGCAGTCTCTTAAGTGTCCCCAATGACCTTGCTTCCACAACTGCTGCTGGCACGCATTCCATGCTCTCTCAACTCTGTGTAAAGAAACCGCCTCTGACATCCCCTCTATACTTTCCTCCAACCAGCTTAAAACTATGACCCCTCGTGTCAGCCATTTCTGCCCTGGGAAATAGTCTCTGGCTATCGACTCTATCTATGCCTCTCTGGTATACCTCAGTTAGATCCCCTCTCCTCCTCCTTTTCTCCAATGAAAAAGGTTTGAGCTCAGTCAACCTCTCTTCATAAGATAAGCCCTTCAGTCCAGGAAGCATCTTGGTAAACCTCCTCTGAACCCTCTCCAAAGCATCCACATCTTTCCTATAATAGGGCGACCAGAACTGGATGCAGTATTCTAAGTGCAGTTTAACCAAAGTTAGAGCTGCAACAAGATCTCACGACTCTTAAACTCAATCCCCCGTTAATGAAAGCCAAAACACCATATGCTGTCTAAACAACCCTGTCCACTTGGGTGGCCATTTTAAGGGATCTATGTACCTGCACACCAAGATCCCTCTGTTCCTCCACACTGCCAAGAATCCTATCCTTAATCCTGCACTCAGCTTTCAAATTCGACCCTCCAAAATGCATCACTTTGCATTTATCCAGATTGAACTCCATCTGCCACCTCTCAGCCTATCTCTGCATCCTGTCAATGTCCCGCTGCAGCCTACAACGACCCTCTATACTGTCAACGACACCTCCAACCTTTGTGTCATCTGCAAACTTGCTGACCCATCCTTCAATCCCCTCATCCAAGTCATTAATAAAAATTACAAACAGTAGAGGCCCAAGGACAGAGCCCTGTGGAACACCACTCACCACTGACTTCCAGGCAGAATATTTTCCTTCTACTACCACTCACTGTCTTCTGTTGGCCAGCCAATTCTGTATCCAGACAGCTAAGTTTGCCTGTAACCCAGTCCTCCTGACCTTCTGAATGACCCTACCATGGGGAATCTTATCAAATGCCTTGCTGAAGTCCACATACACCACATCCACAGCTTGACCCTCATCAACTTTTCTAGTCACATCCTCAAAGAACTCGATAAGGTCTGTGAGGCATGACCTGCCCCTCACAAAGCCGTGTTGACTGCATTTAATCAAGCCATGCTCTTCCAGATGGTCATAAATCCTATCCCTCAGAATCCTTTCTAACACCTTGCAGACGACAGACGTGAGACTTACTGGTATGTAATTGCCAGGGATTTCCCTATTTTCTTTCTTGAAGAGAGGAATTACATTTGCCTCGCTCCAGTCCTCAGGTACGACTCCAGTGAAGAGCAAGGATGCAAAGGTCTTCGCAAGTGGTGAAGCAATTGCATTTCTTATTTCCCAAAGCAGCTGAGGACAAATCTGGTCCGGACCTGGCCACTTGTCAATCTTAATATTTGACAAATTTTTCAGCACATCAGCTTCCTCTATCTCTATCCATTCCAGCATGCACACCTGCTCTTCAAAGGTTTCATTCACTACAAAGTTTGTTTCTTTAGTAAAGACAGAAGGAAAAAAACTCATTTAGGGCTTCCCCTACCTCCTCAGACTCCACACACAAGTTCCCTATGCTATCCCTAATCGGTCCTACTCTTTCTTTGACCATTCTCTTATTCCTCACATAAGGGTAAAATGTCTCTGTGTTCTCCCTAATCCGTTTTGCCAAGCCTTTCTCGTGCCCCCTCCTGGCTCTCCTCAGACACTTTTGAGCTCCTTCCTTGCCTACCTGTAATCCTCTAGAGCTGAGCTTGACCCTAGCCTCCTCCACCTTATGTAAGTTACCTTCTTCCTATTGACGAGAAGCTCCACCGCTCTCATCATCCAAGGTTCCTTTATCTTACTCCTTCTTGCCTGTCTCAGAGGGACATATTTATTCATCACTCGCAACAACTGCTTCTTAAACAGTCTCCCCATGTCTATAGTGCCTTTACCACGGAACAATTGCTCCCAGTCCATGCTTCCTAACTCATGACTAATCGCATCATAGTTTCCTCTTCCCCAATTAAATATCCTCCCATTTTGCCTAAGCCTCTCCTTCTCCATAGCTATGGAGAATGTGAGGCAGTTGTGGTCACTATCACCAAAATGTTCTCTCACCACAAGATCGGATACCTGCCCCGGCTCGTTTCCGGGCATCAAGTCTAGAATGGCCTCTCCCCTCGTCGGCCTGTCAACGTACTGAGTTAGGAAACCCTCCTGAACACATCTTACAAAAACAGCTCCATTCAAATCTTCTGCTCGAAGGAGGTTCCAATCAATATTGGGAAAGTTAAAGTCACCCATTACAACAACCCTACTACGTCCACACTTTTCCAAAATCTGCCGACCTATCCTTTCTTCAATCTCCCTGCTGATACTGGTGGGTCTGTAGTAAATCCCTAATGAGGTGACTGCTCCCTTGCTATTCCTAACTTCCACCCTTACTGACCCGGTAGGCAGATCTTCCTCGACAATGGAAGCTTCTGTAGCTGTGGTACCCTCTCTGATTAATAGTGCTACACCCCCTCTTCTTTTTCCCACCTCCCTATTCTTTTTAAATGCTCTAAACCCTGGAACATCCAGCAAGCATATCTCTGAGGTCCATGTGTGACAGCAATTTCCAGAAGCGGAAGTTAATATTGTAGCTCACACTTGAGCAACAATCACTGTATGTGAAATATCAGAGTGGCTACTCACGCATGCAGCTTCAAGGGATAGTTGACTACAATATAACATGAAGTATACAGGAAGAAATATAGGTGATAAAGAGACAGCAATAACAGGGTGACTTTAATCTGCATATGACATGAAAAATCAGACTGGCAATGGTATCCTGGATGAAGAGTTCATAGAACATTTTCAGACATTTTCTTAGAGAAGCACATTCCGGAATCAACCAGAGACCAGGTTTCACTAGATTTGGCACTGTGTAATATGACAGGAATAACTAAGGACCTTAGAACGAAGGGGTCTCTACTTAGCAGCCACCACCGCAGGATCAAAGTTTACATCTAATTGATGAAGATGAGCATTTTAAACTTAAATAAGGATAAATATATGGGCACAAAAGTTGAGTTAGCTGAAATGAACTGGGATATTAACCTTTAAAACATTTAAGACGATACTTCAGAATACATTTATTCATACTATAAAGAAAAACACTGTTTAAAAAAGCATCCAATTTAAGCAAAAAGCTTATAATTGCTTGAATGTGACTGGGATATCAGATGATTGGTCAGAATACAAGGAGGGGCAGAAAATGACTAAATGATTAATCAGGAGAAAGAAACTGAATATGAGAGAAAGCAAACTAGAAATATAAAAACGAATAACAAGACTTTCCACAGGTATTAAGGAGGAAAAGGTTAAGTAAAAGAAGTGAAAACCAAAAAAATTGTGGATGATGTAAATCAAAAACAAAAACAGAAGTTGCTGGAAAAGCTCAGTAGGTCTGGAATAATCTGTGAAAAGAAATCAAAGTTATCGTTTAGAGTCTGGTGACCCTTCCTAAGAACTGATAGCAGCTAGAAAAATATTGGTTTATATGCAGAAGGAGTAAATGATAGGGATAGAGCCCAAAGACAGAGAAGGATAGTTGGACAGACAAATTAGTTGATAGCCATCTTGGTGGGAGGGTGAATAGCTGTTAGTAGAGACTGCTAGTGGCTAGGAATAGTTAATGAGTAATGGCAGACTATGTGATAACAAAGCTTGGTGTGTGTGGCAGGAGTCTAGGACATGGGAGATTTCAGGCCCTAAAATTATTGAACTGTATATTGACTCCAGCGGGTACAGGATCCCCAAGCAGAAAATGAGGTGCTGTTCTTCCAGCTTGCACTGAGCTTTGCGGGAGATGGTGGAAATGGCGTCTGATAGTTTTCTGGATGCTGATGCTGGTGGGATGAAAGGTAAGGACAAGGGGAACTTTATCACTGTTGCAGAAGGGAAGAATAGTGCAAGGTGAAGGTGGAAGTGCAGAAGATGGGTCAGACCTGGTTGAGAGCCCTCTTCCTCATCTATCATCCCACCAGCATCCACATCCAGAAGATCATCAGCCACCATTTCTGCCACTGCCAGCAAGATGCCACCACCAGATACATATTGCCATCCCCCCGCTGGGACCATTCCCTCGGAGATATTCTTTTCCACTCTTCCTTCACTCCCAACACACCCCACAGTACCTTTTATGCAACTGCTAAAGATGTAACACCTGCTCATTGATCATCTCCCCCCTCAGTATCCAAAGGTCCAAACATACCTTCCAGTTGAAGCAGCACTTCACCTGCACTTCTCACAATCTAGTCTATTGCATTTATTGCTCACATGGATCTCCTCTATATTGAGGAAATGAAGCATAACTGGGCGACTGCTTCGCAGAACACCTATGTTCAGCCCGTAAAAAAGCTTCTAGTTGCCTGCCACTTGAACACACCACCCTGTTTCCTGACCAACATCTCTATCTCAGGTTTATTAGAGCAAAGTTCAGTGTAAGCTGGAAGAACAACACCTCATTTTCTGCCTGACCTCCTGCTACGCTTTCCAGCGCCACACTTTCGGCTCTGATCTCCAGCATCTGTAGTCCTCAGGGTCTGTAGGAGTGTTTTTCCCTAATAAAGGAGGCAGGCAGGATCCAGGCAAGTGGCAGTTTATTCATGCAGAAATTGGTTTAAAAAAAAAGGGGGCTGGGGGAAGGGATCAATGGATCTTCCCTGAATCTGACCGTGACATACAAACTCAATTATTTGCTTAATCTTTGGCTCAGATCAGAAGATAGATCAATGACTCATTCCAAAGCATACAGTAAAAATTGTATATTTATACATTTCTGTATTGCAATGAATACATACAACGCAACTATAGTCGTTCTCTCTTAAACCATACACCCAATCCGGTAAAACACCTAATGACTGATAGACACTCGTCTGACCAGCTTCAGCTTCCCATGACCTCATGGTGTTGACCAGCCATTGCAATTTAGCGCTTGGGATCTTTCTATGCATCTTAATCATTCGCATTCCAAAATCACTGGTCATACTCCCTTAGATCTGTTTCAGACTGGCTTATCTCTCAGGAGAAGCTTCAATTGTCATTTATTGTATCTCATGTGCTGTCTTTATCAAATTCAATTATACCTCATATTTCCCACTGTCCTAATTATGTGTAAAAATACAAAAGACATTTAATTTTAACTAGCTGCTTTGGGATTTGTGATATTGATTCCTGGTCTGAAGTTAGTTAGTTACAGTTATTTTTACTTTGTGATTAATGGCTGTGAACAATCTGTTTTGTCCAGAGCTAATGAGGGTACTTTCTAAAGCATTGTTATCACAATCTGCCATTACACACTATCTATAGTTAGCCACCAACAGTCTCCATTAGCAGCTTCTTTTTGCGCATAGGCATAAAAGTTTTGGTTATACATATCGATATTTATGTTAGAGAAACTAGAAACTATTGCTTAACATTGCAGAATAATTAAAAAAAACTGTTTATTATGAAATAGCTACCTGTTGTTCTGATAGCTATTTAGGGTGATAAGTATGCAATTCATGCACCTGGTGTTTATTAATTCAGTGCCATAATAACTTTAATTATTGAGTTGAGAATATTTATTTGTTTTGTAGGCATGTTCTTATTGTAATGGTCTCAGATGGCTGCCGCTCATGGCCCCTTTTACTGGTTTTGGAGTAGGTTTGTTCAAAGGTATCATTGTTTTCTTTACTTAAAGACTGGGACAGGCTGTTAGTCTCATTTATCTCCCCTCGGCTATCTTGTATTTCAATGTTACACTGGGCTATCCTTTTTGTGGGCCATTTTGTTACAAGCAGGTACACGTCACCCCTACAGGGCCTGAACTCTTCCATGTCATAGACCCCTAACACACACAGGCCTTGCTGTCACATAGTGCCTATCAATAGGGGCAGTTGGTAGTGTGGCCGAGCGGTCTAAGTCGCTGGATTAGGGCTCCAGTCTCAACAAGGGCGTGGGTTCGTATCCCACCACTGCCATTGCTGCAGATCGACTGTAACGGTGCTGCTTGTTGAAATGCTTTCGCCACCACTGATGTTGTTTTTTATTTATCTCTGAAAGTTGCCACCCAGGTAAATAGTGCTGTGAGGAAGGCATATGGTGTACTGGGCTTTATTGGCAGAGGAATTGAGTTCCGGAGTCCTGAGGTCATGTTGCAGTTGTATAAGACTCTGGTGCGGCCTCATCTGGAGTATTGTGTGCAGTTTTGGTCGCCATACTATAGGAAGGATGTGGAAGCTTTAGAACGAGTGCAGAGGAGGTTTACCAGGATGTTGCCTGGAATGGTAGGAAAATCTTATGAGGAAAGGCTGAGGCACTTGGGGCTGTTCTCATTGGAGAAGAGAAGGTTTAGGGGAGATCTGATAGAAGTGTATAAGATGATTAGGGGTTTAGATAGGGTAGATACTAAGAACCTTTTACCGCTAATGGAGTCAGGTGTTACTAGGGGACATAGCTTTAAATTAAGGGGTGGTAGGTATAGGACAGATGTTAGGGGTAGATTCTTCACACAGCGGGTTGAGAGTTCATGGAATGCCCTGCCCGTATCAGTGGTGAACTCTCCTTCTTTATGGTCATTTAAGCGGGCATTGGATAGGCATTTGGAAGTTATTGGGCTAGTATAGGTTAGGTAGGATTCGGTCGGCGCAACATCGAGGGCTGAAGGGCCTGTACTGCGCTGTATCCTTCTATGTTCTATGTTCTATGTAATAGGTAGTGTGCAATGGGAGACTAAGTTTCCATTAACAGCTACTCACCCTCCCAGCCAGATCATTAGAGACTCCTTTGTCTGTCCAACTGTTCTTCTCTCTCCTTGGGCTCCCTCCCCCCCACCCCAACTTCTGTATATAAACCAAAATTACCATCAGTTCGAAGGAAGGGCCACCAGACCAGAAACTTTAACTTTGATTTCTCTTCACAGTTGCTGCCAGATCTGCTGAGCTTTTCCAAGAACATCTGTTTTTGTTTCGAAAACAAAGAAGTGTTGGCCCTCTAGAGATATTTTTCATTCATTTGTGGGATCTGTGTAGCACTGACTGGGCCCATGCTGATTTCTGCCCATTCCTAGTTGCCCTTGAGAAGTAGGTGATGAACTGCCTTCTCGAAGTCCATGTGCTGTAGGCAGACCCACAATGCTGTTAGGGAGGGAATTGCAGGATTTTGACCTAGTGACAGTGAAGAAACAACAATATATTTCCAAGTCAGGATGGTGAGTGGCTTGGAGGGGAAGTTGGAGGTGGTGGTGCGCTCATGTATCTGCTAACCTAGTTTTTCTAGATGAGAGTCGTCATGGCTTTGAAAGGTTGTGCCAAAGACATCTTGGTAAACCTTTGCAGCTTGTAGATAGTGCACACTGCTGCCATGGAGCATTAATGGTGCTGGAACTAAGTGTTTGTAGATGTGGAGGCAATCAAGTGGTCTGTTTTGCCCAGATGGTGTCAAGCTTTGAGTTTTCAGAGGTTCACTCATTCATGCAAGTGAGGAACATTCCATCATAATTCTGACTCATTCTTTGTAGATGACAGACAGGCTTTAGGGAGTCAGTTACTCATTGCAAGCCTCTGACATGGTCTTCATACCACAGTATTCACATAAATAGGGTACAATAGAATCAACAGAAATTTATTCTAATCCCATGTGTACTTAACATGCCATTGCCAAGAGGCAATGGTTAGATTGTTATAAGCGATTTTGAGAAGATTTGTAGCTCAGGTTGAGGTTCAGGTTGTAAGTTTGTTCGCTGAGCTAGCAGGTTTGTTCTCAGACATTTCGTCACCATGTAGGTAACATCATCAGTGATCTGTCCCACTTTCAATTGAGTGTCTTGGTCTGTTAAGGTGGGTGGTATCATTTCCAGTTCTTTTTCTCAGAGGTTGGTAAACAGGATCCAAATCAATGTGCTTATTGATGGAGTTCTGTTTTGAATGCCAATATGCTGTGGCACATTTAAACAATGTCCTGATGCAATTCCATTTGTGGGTGTTGAGATGATTGCTCCTGTAGTTGAGTATCCAGTCTGTGTGTGTTGCTTTCCTGTAGATGCTGGTCTACAATTCTCTATTGACTGTTCATTCCACTGTGACATCTAGGAAGAGGAGTCTTTTGTTGTTCTCTTCCTCTTTGGGGAAATTTATGCAGAATTGCAGAGAATTGTGTGTTGCTTCAGGAAAGCAACACACATAGACCAGACAATCAACTACAGGAGCAATCATCCCAACACTCACAAACAATGCTGCATTAAACGTGCCACAACATACTGCAGCACCCAGGAACTATGGAGCAGCAGAAGAAAAATACCTGTACAGTGCATTCAAGAACACCAGGTACCCGATAAACACAGTCCGTTGACAACACACCCAACAAGACAACATAATACGCCCAGAGACTCTAGCCACACTACCATACAGCAAAGACATCTCTGAGAGGACTTCTAGACTTCTCTGACCCCTTGGCATCCTGGTAGCCCACAAAATACCCTGCAAGGACTGCAACGAACACTAATCGGACAGACAGGCAGGAAACTAGCTACCAGGATACATGAGCACCAACTAGCGACCAAAAGACATGACCAGCTATCACTAGTATCCTTACACACAGACAAAGGAGGACATCACTTTGACTAGGCCAACACATCCATCCTAGAACAGGCTAAACAGAGACAAGCACGGGAACTCCTAGAGCCTGGCATTCATCCCTGAACTCATCAATAGATACTTCGATCTGGACCTTATTTACCAACCCCTGAGAAAAAGAACCAGAAACGATATCACACACCTTAACAGACCAAGACACAAAGAGAAAGTGGGACAGAACATCAGAGCTTCAATGAAGACTCACTGATGTTACCTCACATGGTGATGAACATCTGACAACAAACCTACCAACTCAGCAAGCAAGCTTACAACCGATTGTTACACAGTTAGAATGAGAAGTTAATTGCAGATAATAAGGACATTGAAGTGAACAAATATTTTGCATTTCTCTTCATTAAAAGAGCATACAAAAAGCAATTCATTAATACTGTAAATTAGGAGACAAGAACTTGGTGAACATACAATCACCAGGGAAGTAGCACTGAGAAACTGATGGAGCCGCAGGCTGACAAGTTCTCGGTCCTGATGGACTTTATGTATAGTAGTTCATTTTCCAAAATTTGCTAGATTTGGAAAGGTTCCATCAAATTGGAAGGCAAATAAATCTCCACGATTCATGAGGGGAGGGAGGCAGGGAACAACTAACTGTAGGCCAGTTAGCTTGATGTCAAATGACAGTTGGTGCCAATATTAAATGAAAAACTCCTTAATTTCTATATATTAACTTATCTACTTAGTTTTATGTAACGTCTTCCTACTTTTAAGTTGAGTACATTAAATAATATGCTTTAGAAGGTATGCCCATTAAGTAACTAGCTAGGAATGAACAGTAATTTGGAAGGGAGCCGAACTATCAATATCTTTTCTCTACCACCTTCCTACACCCACTACTTGCACCCATCCCACCGTCCCCCCCACCAAAACTGCAGTATCAATACTCCTCCCCTCCACACTTGATTTCAGCTCTGTTGAAGAGTAATCTAGACTGAACTGGATTTGGCCCTCAATTTGTAAAATTAACATAACTGACAGGCCAAAGATTGACAACACTACTGTTTGGATGCCATCATTTAAAATTTGTGAAAGACTTTCAGTCTGACATAACCGTGAAAAAGAACCTTAAAACCTCAGAGACCTACAACAGAATAAAAGGCCCTTCCACCCATTGAGTCTGCGCTGCCTAAGAAAAAGCACCTAACTATTCTAATCCCATTTTTCAGCACTTGGCATATAGCCTTCTGTCAGTAAAGTATGTCACTGAAAAAAGCACAGCAGGTCAGGCATCATCCATGGAGCAAGGGAGTCAACGTTTCGAGCATAACCCTTCATCAGGACTGGTGAAAGATTATGCCCAAAACTTGGACTCTCTTGCTCCTCAGATGCTGCCTCACCCGCTGTGCTTTTTCCAGCAGCACACTTTATTGACGCTGACTTCTCCTGCATCTGCAGTCCTCACTATCTCCACATAGCCTTCAGTGCATTAGTATCACAAGTGTATGAGAGTTTCCGGGTAGGTCAGCTTTTCCCACTTAAAAAAGGTTCTTGCCTCGGGAGTCAGGCCTCTATTTTAAGAGAGTGACGAGGAGAGAGGGTGGTGCGAAGCGAGGGCTGCCAGGAAGTTTTTAAGTGGATGAGGTCTAAACCAAAGACCCTGCACTGTAGGGCCTCCCTCCCACCCACCTCCTCGAACCTTACTGAGAGTCTATAAACTTGGTAAGCTTTCAGGTTTTCTCGTTTTCCTTTTCTTTTCTCTTCCTTGTTTAGTCCTACGTGGGCTTTCAGATTAGCAGGGTATGGCTGTTAGAGCAATTTAGATCAGAGTGGTGCTGGAAAAGCACAACAGGTCAGGCAGCATCCAAGGAACAGGAAAATCTACGAAAAGCCCTTCATCAGGAGTAGAGCTCTATTCCTGATGAAGGGCTTTTGCCTGAAACATCGATTTTCCTGTTCCTCGGATGCTGCCTGACCTGCTGCGCTTTTCCAGCACCACTCTGATTTCCAGCATCTGCAGCCCTCACTCTTGCCCTGATAGGGCAGTTGCATGTTCCTCCCGCAGAATGTGACAGGTGGCATATGTCTCTGCTGACCACATCTGCGGGAAGTGCATCCAAATCCAGCTCCTCAAAAACTGAGTTAGGGAACTGGAGCTGGAGCTGAATAAACTGTGAATCATCTGGGAGGCTGAAGAGGGAATTGAATGGATGTACAAAGAGGTGGTCACTCCTCAGACACAGGATAAGAACAGCTGGGTTACTGTCAGGGGAGGAAATGGAACTGACGGAGAGAAGAGGGATCCCATGGCCGTTCCCCTCAGCAATAAATATACCATTTTGGATACTGCTGGTGGGGATGGCCTACCAGGGGAAAAAGCCATAGTTGTCACATCTCTGGCACTGAGCCTGCCACTGTGATTCAGAAGGGAAGGGGGGCGCGGGGCGGGCGGTGGGGGAAAAGAATAAAAAAGCACTAGTGATAGGGGACTCACAGTTAGACGGATTGACAGGAGATTTTGTGGTCAGGAACGGGGCTCCCAGAAAGTATGTTGCCTCTCTGGTGCAAGAGTCTGGAATGTCGCCAATCAGGTTTACAGGATTCTGAAGGACAGGGTGAACAGCCAGAAATTATGGTACATATAGGCACTGGATGTAGGTTTGCTCGCTGAGCTACAAGGTTCATTTCCCATCGTTTCATTACCTTACGAGGTAACATCTTCAGTCGGCCTCAGGCAAAGCAATGCTGATAACTCCTGCTTTCTATTTATAGTTTGGATTTCTTTGGGTTGGTGATATCACTTCCTGTTCTTTTCTCAGGGGGTGGTAGATGGGGTATAACTTGAATTGTTGATAGACTTCCAGTTGGAATGCAATGCCTCTAGGAATTTTTGTGCATGTCTCTGTTTGGGTTGTCTGAGGATGGATGTGTTGTCCCAGTTGAAGTGGTGTCCTTCCTCATCTGTATGTGAGGATACTAGTGAGAGGGTCATGTCTTTTGTGGCTAGTTGGTGTTCATGTATCCTGGTGGCTAGTTTTCTGCCTGTTTGCCTAATGTAGTGTTTGTTACAGTCCTTGCACGGTATTTTGTAAGTGATGTTAGTTTTGCTCACTGTCTGTATAGGTCTTCCAAGTTAATTAGCTACTGTTTTAGTGTGTTGGTGGGTTTGTGGGCTACCATGATGCCAAGGGGTCCGAGTAGTCTGGCAGTCATTTCCAAGATGTCTTTGATGTCTTTGCTTCGCCTGAGGCCCACTGAAGATGTTACCTAGTAAGGTAACAAAACGTCTGGAAATGAACCTTGCAGCTCAGCGAGCAAACCTACATCCAAAACCTCAACCTGATCTACAAATCTTCTCAAAACCCGCTAACATATAGGCACTAATGATATAGCCAGGAAAGGGATTAAGTGACTACAGACAGCTAGGTTGGAAGCTGAAGAGCAGGACGAGTAGAGTTTGCTACCGGTGCCACAAGATAGTGAGGTGAGGAGCAGTGAGCAAATGCAGGTAAACATATGGCTGCAAGGGGGTGCAGGAGGGAGGGCTTCATATACTTAGACCATTGGGATGTCTTTTGAAGAAGGTGATCCTGTATAGGAGGACAGGTTGCACCTGAACTGGAGGGGTACAAATGTCATGGGTGTGAGATTTGCTTCTGGAGGGTTTAAACACATCTGAGAGGGGTGTAGTTCTACATGAAGCAGAGACAGGACGTAGTGAATCTATCGGGAAGGTTTCTCAGGTGATGAAACAAAGGATCGGTTAAAGTGTTTCTGCTTTAACACATAGAACAATGCAGCGCAGGACAGGCCCTTCAGCCCGCGATGTTGCACCGACCTATGAACTGTTCTCAGCTCGTCCCCCTACGCTGTCCCAAAATCATCCATGTGCTTATCTAAGGATTGTTTAAATCTCCCAAATGTGGCTAAGTTGACTACATTAGCAGGTAGGGCATTCCACGCCCTTACCACACTCTGCATAAAGAACCTGCCTCTGACATTTGTCTTAAATCTATCACCCCTCAATTTGTAGTTATGTCCTCTCGTACAAGCTGTCATCTTCATCTTAGGAAAAAGACTTTCACTGTCTACCCTATCTAATCCTCTGATCATCTTGTATGTCTCTATCAAATCCCCTCTTAGCCGCCTTCTTTGCAATGAGAACAGACCCTCTCAGCCTTTCCTCATAAGGCCTTCCCTCCAGACCAGGCAACATCCTGGTAAATCACCTCTGCACCTTTTCCAATGCTTCCACATCCTTCCCAAAATATGAGGTCCAGAACTGTACTCAATATTCCAAGTGTGGCCTTCGCACCAGTGTTTTGTATAGCTGCAGCATGATATTGCCGTTCAATCCCTCTACCAATGAAACCTAACACACTGTATGCCTTCTTAACAGCACCATCAACCTGGTGGCAACTTTCAGGGATCGATGTACATGGACTCCAAGCTCCCTCTGCACATCCACACTACCAAGAATCTTTCCAAGGACCTAGTACTCTGTCTTCCTATTATTCTTCCCAAAGTGCATCACCTCACAATTAGCTGCATTGAAATCTATTTGCCACATCTCAGTCCCCCTGCAACCTGTAACATTCTTCCACACTGTCCATTACTCCACCGACTTTAGTGTCATCTGCAAATTTACTAATCTATCCACCTATGCCTGCGTCTAAGTCATTTATAAAAACGACAAACAATCGTGGTCCCAAAACAGATCCTGTGGCACACCATTAGTAACCGGACTCTAGGCTGAATATTTTCCATCAACCATCATTCGCTGCCTTCCAGACTGCTAAATCACCCTCAATTCAGTGTCTCTGTATTTTCTCTAACAGCCTACCATGTGGAACCTTATCAAAGGCTTAAGTGAAGTCCATGTATACCATGTCAACTGCTCTGCCCTCATCTACATGCTTGGTCACCTTCTCAAAAAAACTCAATCTTATCTCTTATAATCCTTTCCAAAACCTTTCCTACAACAGAAGTAAGGCTCACTGGTCTATAATTACCTGGGTCATCTCTACTGCCCTTCTTGAACAAGGGCACAACATTTGCAATCTTCCAGTCCTATGGTACTAAACCTGTAGACAATGACGATTCAAATATCAAAGCCAAAGGCTCTGCTATCTCCTCCTAGCTTCTCAGAGAATCCTCGGATAAATCCCATCTGGTCCAGGGGACTTGTCTACTTTCATTCCTTCTAGAATTGATAACACCTGTTCGTAACAAACCTCGATCCTTTCTAGTCTAATATCTCATACCTCATTCTTCTCCTTTATAATATTCTCCTTTTGCTGAGTGAAAACTAATGAGAAATGTTCGTCTAACACCTCTCCGATCTCTAAAGGGTCCACACTCAACTTCCCACTTCTGTCTTTGACTGGCCCTGTTCCTACCCTAATCATCCTTTTATTCCTCACATACCTATGGAAGGCTTTAGGGTTCCCCTTTATTCTATTTGCTAAAGGCTGCTCGTGTCCTTTGTTCTTCTTAACTCTCTTTAAATCCTTCCTAGCTGATCTATAATTCTCCATCGCTTCATCTGAACCATCTTGCCTCATCAACACATAAGCCTCCTTCTCCTTAACAAGAGATGCAACTTTTTTAATGCAAGGAGTGTCAGAAATAAGAGTGATGAACTTAGTCCCAAGTACTGATCCATATTCTATGATGTTGCAGCCATAATGGAGACGTGGGTTTCATAGGGGCAGGCATGGTTGCTTAGATGTTCCAGGGTTTAGAATGTTTAAAAAGATCAGGGAGGGTGGAAAAAGAGGATGGGGTGTAACATCGCTAGAGAGTGCATCTCAGCTACAGAAATGAAGGTTGTCGAGGAAGGTTTGTCTACTGAGTCAGGATGGATGGAAGTTAGGAACAGCAAGGGAGCAGCCACCTCATTGGGGGTTTTCTACAGTCCCCTAGTAGCAGCAGAGATATCGAAGAACTCATAGGCTGGCAGATTTTGGAAAAATGCAAATGGAGCAGAGTTGTTGTTATGGGTGACTTCAACTTTCCCAATATTGATTGGATCCTCCTTAGTACAGATGGTTTGACTTGAGCTGTTTTGTCAGTTATGTTCAGGAGGGTTTCCTTACTTAGTATGTAGACAGGCTGAGTGGAGAGGCCATTTTGGATTTGGTGTTCGGCTATGAGCCAGGACAGGAATCAGATCTCGTGGTGGGAGAACACTTTGGTGACAGTGACCATAACTGCCTCACATTTACCATAGCCATGGGAAAGAGCAGTTATCATGGGAAGATATTTAATTAAGGAGAAGGAAATCATGATGTTATCAGACAGTAGTTGGAAAGTACAGATTGGGAGCGATTGTTCCACAGAAAGGGCACAGACATGGGGAGACTGTTTAAGGAGCAGTTGTAGCAAGTGATGCACAAAATTTTTCCTCTGAGACAGGCAAGATGGGGTAAGACTAAGGAATCTTGGACGAAGGGAACAGAGGAGCTTCTTATCAAAAGGATGAAGGCAGCTCATGTAAGGTGGAGGAAGCAAGGGTCTAACACAGCTTTAGAGGATTACAAGCTTGCTAGGAAGGAGCTCAGAAATGGACTGAGGAGAGCCAGGAGAGGGCACAAAAAAGGCTTAGCAAGAAGGAGTAGGGAGAACCCAAAGGCATTTTACTCATATGTGAGGAATGAGAGAAATGATCAGGTAGGGCCGGTCAGGGATAGCATAGGGAACTTGTGCATGGAGTCTAAGCAGATAGGGGAAGCCCTAAATGAGTTTTTTTTTTAACTTTGGGTTTTACTAAGGAAAAGGATCTTGCTGTGAATGAGAACTTTGAGGAGCTGGGAAACAGGCTTGAATAGATCAAGATTGATGAAGTTGATGCGCTGGAAATTTTGGCAAACATTAAGATTAATGAGTCCCTAGGGCCAGACCAGATTTATCCAAAGTTGCCCCGGGAAGGGAGAAAGGAGGTTGCTGAGCTGCTGGTGAAGATCTTTGCTTCCTCACTCTCTACGGGGGTCTTATCGGATGATTGGAGAGAGGTGAACGTTGTTCCTCTTTTCAAGAAGGGTAATATGGAAATCCCTGGCAATTACAGACCAGTCAGTCTTACATATGTGGTCATGAAGGCTTTGGAAAGAATTCTGAGGGAAAGGATTTATAACTATTTGGAAAAGCATTGTGTAATTAAAGGCAGTCAGCAAGGCTTTGTGAGGGGCAGGTCATGCCTCAAATCTTATTGACTTCTTTGAGGAGGTGACGAGACAGGTTGACGAAGGTCGAGCAGTGGATGTGGCATTTACAGACTTCAGCAAGGCATTTGATAAGGTTCCCCACAGTAGGCTCATTCATCAAGTCAGGAAGTATGGGATACAGGGAGATTTGGCTGTCTGGATTCAGAATTGGCTGACAGAAGGCAGAGAGTGGTTGTAGATGGAAAGTATTCTGCTTGGAGGTCAATGGTGAGCGATGTCCCACAGGGATCTGTTCTTGGGCCTCTGCTCTTTGTAGTTTTTAGAAATTACTTGGATGAGGAGGTTGAGGTGGGTAAGTAAATTTGCCGATGACACAAAGGTTGGAAGTGCTGTTGATAGTATCGAGGGCTATTGTAGGCTGAGACATAGACAGGATGCAGAGCTGGGCTGAGAAATAGCAGATGGAGTTCAACCTGGATAAATGCGAAGTGATGCATTTTGGAAGGTTGAATGCTGAATATAGGAATGAAGACAAGATTCTTGGCAGTGTGGAGGAAAAGAGGGATCTGGGTGTTCAAGTTGCCACCCAAGTGGATAGGGTTCTTAAGAAAGCATATGGTGTTTTGGCTTTCATTAACAGGAGAATCGAGTTTAAGAGCCGCGAGGTTTTGATGCAGCTCAGCAAAACGCTGCTGAGACCACACTTGGAATATTGTGACCAGTTCTACTTGTCCTATTATAGGAAAAATACGGAAGCTTTGGAGATGGTGCAAAGAAGGTTTACCAGGATGCTGTTTGGACTGGAGGGCTTGTCTTACAAAGACAGGTTGACTAAGATCGGACTTTTCTCTCTGGAGAGAAGGAGGAAGAGAAATTACCTGATTGAGGTGTACAAGGTAATGAAAAGCATGGACAGAGTTGAGAGCCAGAGACTTTTTCCCAGGGCAGGATTGACTGGCATGAAGGATGTTTTAAGGTGTTAGGAGGAAGGTATAGAGGAGACGTCAGAGGTAGGTTCTTTACACAGAGTTGTGAATGCATGGAATACGTTGCCAGCAGTGGTAGTGGAAGCAGAGTCATTAGGGACATTTAAGCGACTTTAGATTAGATCTATTAGAGTGTGGAAACAGGCCCTTCAGCCCAACAAGTCCACACCGACCTGCCGAAGTGCAACCCACCCAGACCCATTCTCCAACACCTAACACTCTGGGCAATTTGGCATAGCTAATTCACCTAACCTTCACATTTTTGGACTGTGGGAGGAGACCGGAGCACCCGGAGAAAACCCACGCAGACACGGGGAGAATGTACAAACTCCACACAGTCAGTTGTCTGAGGCGGGAATTGAACCCGGGTCTCTGTCGCTGTGAGGCAGCAGTGCTAACCAATGTGCCACCTGGCCGCTCACCTGGACTTCTGTACATGCACATGGACAGCAGTGAATTGAGGGGTGCATGGGTTAGGAATATTTTATTTTAGATTAGGAATAATCCTCAGCCCAACATCGTGGGCCAAAGGGCCTGTTCTGTGCTGCACTTTACTTTTCAATGTTCTATGACTTCTGAAATGTTATGAAGTTTTCTGTTCCAGCACCCTTACAGGCAGTGACCAAACCAGGGATGTAATGCTGAATGGCCTACAGTTACTTGTTCTCTACCTTCCTCCCCTCATGGATAGTGGAGATATATTTGCTTTCCAATTTGATGGAACCTTTCCAAATGTAGTGTTTCCCTTACGTAGCTCATGCTAAGGGCAGCACAGTAGACATTGTTTACTTGGACTTTAATGAAGGCTTCGACAAGGTGAATAAATCACCTGGACCAGATGGACTTTACCCCAGAGTTCTAAGGGAGATAGCTGAAGAGATAGTGGAGGCATTAATGGTGATCTTCCAGGAGTTGCTAGAGTCAAGAAGGGTCCCAGAAAACTAGAAAAATTGCTGATGTAACACCCCTGTTTAAAAAGTGAGTAAGGCAAAAGACAGAAAATTACAGACCAATTCACCTAACCTTAGTCGTGGGTAAGATTGTGGAACTCATTGTGAAGGATAAAATTTCTGAATACTTGGAAGTGTATGATAAAATAGGGCAAAGTCAGCATGGTTTCATCAATGGGAGATCATGCCTGACAAACCTTTTGAAATTGTTTGAGGAAGTAATGAGCAGGTTAGACCAAGGAGAGCCGATGGATGTTATCTATGTGGACATCAAGAAGGCCTTTGATAAGGTGCCACACAGGAGGCTGAGTAAGATAAGGACCCATGGTGTTAGAGGCAAGGTGCGAGCATGGATAGAAGCTTGGCTGTCTGGCAGAAAGTGGAGAGTGGAGATAAAAGATTCCTTCTCAGAATGGCAGGTGACAAGCAGTGTTCCACAAGGCTGTGTTGGGACCACAGCTTTTCACTTTATACATTAACAATCTAGATGAAGGAATGGAGGGCATTCTGACTAAGTTTGCAGACAATACAAAGATAGGAAGAGAGATAGATAGCATTGAGGAGTTGAATATAAAAGCAGGGTCATACCTATGAGGCTCTGGTCAGACCACATTTGGAGTATTGTGCACAGTTTTGGGCCCCATATCTCAGGAAGGATTTACTGGCCAGTGTTCAGAAGAGGTTCACAAGAATGGTACCAGGAATAAAAAGCTAATATATGAGGAATGTTTGAGGACTCTGGGTCTATATGCGATGGAGTGCAGAAGGGTGAGGGGGGGATCTAATTGAAACATATACTAGACGAATGTCCCAGACAGAGTAGACGTTGGGAAGATGTTTCCATTGATAGGAGAGACTAGGACCCAAGGGCACAGCATTAGAGTAAAGGGAAGACCTTTTAGAATGGAGATAAGGAGAAACTTCTTAAGCCAGACAGTGGTGAATCTATCAAATTCATTGCCACAGAAGGCTGTAGAGGCCACGTTGAGCATATTTAAGACTGACACGAATAGGTTCTTGAGTAACAAGGGTTACGGGGAGAAAGTGGCAGAATGGAGTTGAGAAACTTATCAGCCATGATTGAATGGCGGAGCATACTCAATGGGCTAAATGGCCTACTTTCTGCTCCTCTGTCTTATGGTCTCAAGGTTCTACACGGTAGATTAATTAACAAAATTAGGTCATATGAGATTCAGGGTGAGCTTGCTAATTGAATACATAATTAGCTTAATGGCAGGAGATACAGAGTGGTGGTGGTGGAGAGTTACTTTTCTGACTGGACACCTATCACCATTGGTGATCCACAGGAATCAGTTCTGGTTCCTCTTTTGTCTTCATTTATATTAATGATTTGGATGAGAATATAGAAGACATGGTTAATAGGTTTGTGGATGACACCAAATTTGGTGGCATAGCACACAGTGAAGAAAGATTTCTAAGATTACAAAGGGACCTTGATCAAATGGGTCATTGGGCTGAAAAATGGCAGATGGAGTTCAATTTGGATAAAGGGTGATATTGTATTTTAATACAACAAACAATGATAGGACTTATACAATTAATGGTAGGGCCTTGGGTAGTGATATAGAATAGATGGATGTGGGGCTCAGGTACATAATTCTTTGAAGTTTGCATCACATAGGTGGTTAAAAAGGCATTAGGTATGGTTGCCTTCACTGTTCTGTCCTTTCATTATAGGAGTTGGGAAGTCATGTTGAGGTGGTACAGGACTTTGGTGAGGCCTCTTCTGGAACACAGTGTCCAGTTCTTGTCCCCTAGCTATAGGGAGGATACGGTCAAGCTGGAAAGCAGTCAGAAGAGAATTACCAGAATATTGTGCATATGAGGGGGCATAACTACAAATTGAGGGGTGATAGATTTAAGACAGATGTCAGAGGCAGGTTCTTCACACAGAGAGTGGTAAGGGCGTGGAATGTCCTACATGTTAATGTAGTCAACTCAGCCAAATTAGGGAGATTTAAATAATCCTTAGATAAGCACATGGATGATTTTGGGATAGTGTAGGGGGATGAGCTGAGAATAGTTCACAGGTTGGTGCAACATCGAGGGCTGAAGAGCCTGTTCTGCGCTGTATTGTTCTATGCTCTATGCCACATGTGGAAGATTCAAGTTATAAAGAAAGGCTGGATAGGCTGGGACTTTTTCCACTTAAGCATAGGAGATTGACAGGCAACATTACAGAATTATTTAAAATGATGAGGGTTATAGATAGAGTTAATGGTAATTGTCTTTCTCCTAGGATGGGGGATTTCAAGACTAGCATATTTTGAGATGAGAGGAGAAAGAGTTAAAATATCATGCGGGACAATTTTTTTTTCAAACAGAGATTCATGTATGGAATGAACTTCCAGAAGAAGTAGTGGGTGTACATACATTTACCTTTAACATTTAAAAGACATTTAGCTAAGTACACGAATAGGAAAGGTTTGGAGGGATACGGATCAGCAGCAGGATGATGACAGGGATTGTCTGGATTGAAAAGTCTGTTTCCGTTCTGTATGACTCAGAAGCGAGGAGGGTGATGACATGTATGGGCTAAGTATCTTGATGCACTAGTATTACAAACTTTAAAAAAAACTTTTGCAAACATTGTTTTCAGTAAGGAAAAAGATTTTTTTTCCAATTGAAATGATACACTTTTTACATATTCAACAATTCAAACGTAAAGAATGGAAACTATAATGGTTAATTTCAGTCTCAGAAGGATGTTTGGAGCCAACATTTAAAAGGTAAAGGTTGCCATAATCCTACCAGACCATAGGCTACTCTCTCATCAGAGAGAAATGAGAGTTGGCGATTTAACTTGCGGGTCACCACAACTCAGGGGAGGGGAGAACTTGAGAAGGACAGGCCTTCATAGTAATTTCAGTCAGTGTGGGAATTGAACCAGTGCTGTTGGCATTTATTTGCATTGCAAACCAGCATTCCAGCCAACTGAGTTAACTGCACCCATTCCCCACCCACCAAATAAACACTCAGCACATTGTTAAAAAGATATTTAGACTGAAATACCAAAGGAACAACTAGTTTATATCTACTATGATCAACAGCATAGTAGTAATGCTCTCTGTCTAATGCCACGGAGGCATGAGATGAGGAAAAGAAAGAGAGTACTTGATGGGGCCTGTAAGAGTGGGAGATGTGGCAGGTGGACTAGCTTAATTAGGTGGAAGTTGAAATCTCATTCATGATGGCAGGTCCCTACTTGTAATGTATTTACATGCAATGAATATCCATTAAGTAAAAGCTTTATCTGATTGTACTCTGCCTTCATGGTAAAGTCAGCAGCATGGGAAATCTTGTCACACATGGTTCACATTTGTTTAAAGGTGGCATGCACTTTTGGGTTTGTGTAGTTGTATCTGTGACCAGAGGGTTTCCTTGCTGAAATCTACAAGGTGGGGGACTATGGGAAAGGCAACTTTCATGAAGGCTCAGGACCAGCAAGAGTGAGCCAGTGTTGAAGGATTGGAGAATGTGGAGTAGGTCAGGGCTTTCCTGGCACAGGCTGTTTTGAAACATGTTTTGGAGAACATGTCAATGTGACATTAAATGTCCAGCAGCTAATGCACAGTGTTAACAAAAAGGAAATTGTGAAGTATGTCCTTGGAAGACCTTGTTTTTTTCCTGGAGTTTCATCTGACTACATAACGCCCTTTCCATTAGATATCTGATCTTAATGTCACCATCATGGAAAGCATTGGAGGGCATGGCATGATGGATGTCTGGTTGATAACAGAAGTGAGAAGCAGACAGAATACAGAAAGCTTAGAGGGGAAGTAAAAGACGAAGGACAGTATATTTTTCTGTTAGACAGAGTAAATGAGAAATAGTTAGAGAAGATGGCTGACTATTGACAAAACATGGAAATATACACACGGAGGCAGAGATATTAATCAGTACTTTGCATCTGTCTTTACCAAGATGTTGCCAAAGTTTACTGAAAAATGAGTTTGCAATAATGGACATACTAAAACATTGATAAAGTATTGGTACTAGAACAACTGTCTGCACTCAAAGTTGATAAATAATCAGGGCTGGATCACATGCATTTGAGAATACAGATGGAAGTTAAACGTAGAAATTGCAGACACCCTGGCAATAATCTTCAAATCCTGATTATAATAAAAAGGTTGATTTGAAATATTAGTCTGTTTCTCTTTCTGCAGATGATCCCTGGGCTGCTGAATTTTACCAGCATTGTGTTTATTTCAGACTTTCATGACCCTTGATATTCTTCTAATCCAGTCCCCCACTGGCAGACTGGAACATTGTGAATATTACACCCTTATTTGGAAAAAGTTGCAAGGATAAGGCAAGTGACTACAGGTTAATCACTTTCAATCTATGGTAGATAGGCTTTTAGAAACAATAATCTATAATAAAATTAACAGTCCTCTGGATTAAATAAAACTAGCACAAGTTTAAGGGAAAATAGCATTTCATGAATTTGACTGCTTTTTTTGACGATGGGAAGAAAGGTTTGATGTGATGTGCATGAACTTTCAAAGGATATTTAATGAAGTCTCACATTACAGGCTGTCAGCAAATTTGGACCCCGTAGAACAAAAAGGCATAGATATCCCTCCAATAGATTGCCCTCCAATCCCTCTGCTCCAATCCTAACCTCACCATCAAGCCAGCGGATAAAGGGGGCACAGTGGTAGTCTGGCGCACTGACCTCTACACCGCTGAAGCCAAACGCCAACTCGAGGACACCTCTTCCTACTGTCCCCTCGACCATGACCCCACCCCCCCATCACCAAACCATCATCTCCCAGACCATATAGAACCTCATCACCTCAGGCGATCTCCCACCCATAGCTTCCAACCTCATAGTCCAGGAACCCCGCACTGCCTGGTTCTACCTCCTTCCCAAGATCCACAAGCCTGACCACCCTGGCCGACCCATTGTCTCAGCATGCTCCTGCCCCACTGAACCCATCTCTACCTACCTTGACACTGTCCTATCCCCCCAGCGCACGAACTCCCCACATATGTTCGAGACACTACCCATGCCCTCCACTTCCTCCAAGACTTCAGTTTCCCCGGCCCCCAACGCCTCATCTTCACCATGAATATCCATTCCCTCTACACCTCCATCCGCCATGACCAGGGCCTCCAAGCCCTCCGTTTTTTCCTCTCCAGACGTCCCCAACATTACTCTTCCACCGACACACACATTAGTTTGGCCGAACTAGTCCTCACCCTTAACAATTTCTCCTTCGAATCCTCCTACTTCCTCCAGACCAAAGGGGTAGCCATGGGCACACATATGGGCCCCAGCTATGCCTATCTCTTTGTTGGTTACGTAGAACAGTTGATCTTCCGTAATTACACCAGCACCACTCCCCACTCTTCCTCCGCTACATTGATGACTGCATTGGTGCCACCTCGTGCTCCCGCGAAGAGGTTGAGTAATTCATCAACTTCACCAACACATTCCACCCTAACCTTAAATTTACCTGGACCATCTGACACCTCCCTCCCCTTCCTGGACCTCTCTATCTCCATTAATGACGACCGACTTGACACTGACATTTTTTACAAATCCACTGATTCCCACAGCTACCTGGATTATACCTCTTCCCACCCTACCTCTTGCAAAAATGCCATCCCGTATTCGCAATTCCTCTGCCTCTGTATCTCTCCCAGGAGGACCAGTTCCACCACAGAACATACCAGATAGCCTCCTTCTTTAGAGACCGCAATTTCTCTTCCCACGTGGTTAAAGATGCCTTCCAACGCATCTCGTCCACATCCCGCACCTCCGCCCTCAGACCCCACCCCTCCAACCATAACAAGGACAGAACGCCCCTGGTGCTCACCTTCCACCCTACAAACCTTCACATAAACCAAATCATCCGCCAACATTTCCGCCACCTCCAAAAAGACCCCACCACCAGGGATATATTTCCCTCCCCACCCCTTTCCGCCTTCCGTAAAGACCATTGCCTCCGTGACTATCTAGTCAGGCCCACGCCCCCTACAATCCACCGTCCCGTCCTGGCACCTTCCCATGTCACCGCAGGAACTGTAAAACCTGCGCCCACACCTCCTCCCTCACCTCCATCCAAGGCCCTAAAGGAGCCTTCCACATCTATCAAAGTTTTACCTGCACATCCAGTAAAATCATTTATTGTATCCATTGCTCCCGATGCGGTCTCCTCTACACTGGGGAGACTGGGCGTCTCCTAGCAGAGCGCTTTAGGGAACATCGCGGGGACATCCGCACCAATCAACCATACTGCCCCGTGGCCCAACATTTTAACTCCCCTTCCCACTCTGCCGAGGACATAGAGGTCTTGGGCCTCCTTCACCGCCGCTCCCTCACCACTGGACGCCTGGAGGAAGAACGCCTCATCTTCTGCCTCAGAACACTTCAGCCCCAGGGCATCAATGTGGACTTCAACAGTTTCCTCATTTCCCCTTCCCACACCTCACCCTAGTTCCAAACTTCCAGCTCAGCACTGTCCCCATGACTCGTCCGGACTTGTCCTACCTGCCTATCTCCCTTTCCACCTATCCACTCCACCCTCTCCTCCCTGACCTATCACCTTCATCCCCTCTCCCACTCATCTATTGTACTCAATGCTACTTTCCCCCACCCCCACCCTCCTCTAGCTTATCTCTCCAGGCTTCAGGCTCTCTGCCTTTATTCCTGACGAAGGGCTTTTGCCCGAAATGTCGATTTCGCTGCTCCTTGGATGCTGCCTGAACTGCTGTGCTCTTCCAGCACCACTAATCCAGACATCAACTTCAGACAAATGGCAAATGAATCCAAAGCAATTTAAGGAAAAATATTTTCATGCAGTGTGCGGTTAGAATCTGGAGTGCACTGCTCGAGAAGGTGATGCAGAAAGATTCAATTATGGTTTTCAAATGATTAATGCACAAAGTTTTGAACAGAAAAGATCTTTAGCGTTTTGGGGAAATGTGGTGGAGTGCGATTTACTGGGTTGTTCTTGGAGAGACAGACCAGATGTGACATGCTGAATTGCATCCTTTTGTACAGTAGCTACTCTTTGATTTTAACTCAGGAGTACATATCAACTTTACCAGTGATGCCAACATTCTATGACCAAACAAAAGCGATGCAGTTTGCCTCTTCTGGCACTTCAAAAATGACCTAGACAGTATGATGAAAGCTAGTGCTTCCAAATAAATGTGTTGGACTATTACCTGGTATTGTGATTTTTTTTAAACTTTAGACAGTATGATGCCATTTTCAAAGTTAATGGTGGAGCAGGTTATCATAAAAAACAACATTTAGATTTTTGAGTTGAATGACATATCACTTGAAGTTATGACAATCATCATATTAACAGCAGGGACATTTAGCTTCATTTATTTTGACATGAAAATGAGGAAGGTCACTTTACAGTAGAATCCATGATAGAGTCAGAGTTGTACAGTAGACCCTCCATTCCAACTTGTCCATGCCAACCAGCTAACTTAATCTAGTCCCATTTACCAGCATTTGACCCATATCCCTCTGAAATCTTCCTATCCATATACCCATCCAGATGCCTCTAAAGTGCTGTAATTTATACTAGCCTCCACCACTTCCTCTGGCAGCTCATTCCATACATGCACCTAGTTACACTGGCTAAATCGGGTGTCTTTCCAAATCTTACATATGTTTGGAATATTTTGAAAATGACTGGTAGTTGCGCCTATCTCATTGTGATGAGAGCAGATTGATTCAAAGTATACTTCCCTTTTTAGTGTTTTTACTAATACATTAAGATTACACTGTGATATATGTTGAGTAAACTGTTAGCTAGCCATCTTTTATCTTGCGTAATTTAATTAAATCACATGGGCCGGATATTTTAAAGGTCAATTCAGCTCATTGTGTTACACTACATTTCATTAGTAAATCAATAATTACCTGGACAGTTACTCAGTTATGTCAAAACTCCTGCTGGGACCAAGCCTTGCGCCAGGATCTCCGTGGAAGCTAGCTGAATGCAGGCGTTATATACAGGCTATCAGATGGAGTAGGGCTCAGGAAATCCTACTGTTGGGAGTCTATACCCTATCTTAAACATTACCAGGCTTGTTGCAAGGTTAAATGCTGAAACATCAGGTAAGAATATGCACACCAATTTCCTGGGAATGGCCTTGTAGGGGAAGGTGGATCCCTTAACAGTCTTCCAAGATAGCATACTCACCAAAGACTGGAAAAGATTTGCAAGGATACTAGAACTGTGTGTCAAACGTCTGAGGAAAAAATAATGGAGCTTTTGAAAAAAGAAACAACAAAGAAACACTTTAGTGTGACGTAACAGAGGCATTTAAAATTGAAAGGTTTTGATGGAGTGGGGGGGGGGGCGAGAAAAGAAAAAAAAAGGACCACAACATTAGTCATTGGGGACTCCAAAGTTAGCAGCACAGATAGGAGGTTCTGTGGGAAAAAGAGAGACCCTCGGTTGGTGAGCTGCCTCCGAGGTGCCAGGGTTCATGATTCTCAGATTGCGTTTTTGGGATCCGAGAGGGGGAGGGGGAACAGTCCACATAGGAACTAATGGTATAGGTAGGAAAAGGTATGGGAATTGCACATGCAGAGGGATAGTGAAGGGAGGGTGAGTTTTGGATACCTGGATAATTAGGGCTTATTCAGGGGGAAGTGGGACCTTACAATCAAGATGCTCTTACACCTGAACCAGAGGGGTACCAATAATGGGGGGCAGAGGAATTTGCTAATGCTCTTCGAGATGATTTAAATTAATTCAGTTGGACAGTGAGTAGTAGTAGTAGTAGTAAATTATAGTTTCAGTGTCCAGGAGGTAGAAAGCAGTGAGGTCAGAAATGAGGTATCAAGATCACAGGAGTTCACTAGCAAGCAGGAAGATGGTTTTGAAGACTGTCTATTTTAACACCAGGAGCATCTGGAGTAAGGTGAGTGAACTTGCAGGATGGGTTGGTACCTGGCACTTCGATGTTGTGGCCATTTCGGAGACATGGGTACAGAAGGAACAGAAACGGTTGTTGCAGGTTCCGGGATTTAGAATGTTTCACTAAGAACAGAGGAGATGGTAAAAGTGTGGGAGGTTAGTCAAGGACAGTATTATGGTGGCAGGAAAGATGTTTGAGGACTTGTCTACTGAGCTGGTATGGGCTGAGGTTAGAAACAACGAGGAGAGATCACCCTATTGGGAGTTTTCCATAGGTCTCTGAATAGTTCCACAGATGTAGAGGAAAGGTTAGCAACAATAATTCTGGATAGGAGCGAGTGTAACAGGATAGTTGTTATCGGGGGGACTTGACTGCAAATACTATAGTTAGAGTACTTTAGATGGGTCAGATTTTGTCCAATGTTCACAGAATGGTTTCCTGACACAGTATGTGGACAAGCCAACAAGGGCTGAGGCCATATTAGATTTGGTATTGAGTAATGAGCCAGGCCAGGTTTGGAGGTAGCTGAAAATGTGTTGCTGGAAAAGCACAGCAGGTCAGGCAGCATCCAAAGAGCAGCATCCAACACATTTTCAGCTCTGATCTCCAGCACCTGCAGTCCTCACTTTCTCCTCCCAGGTTTGGAGGTAGGTGAGCACTTTGGTGATAGTGATCATAAACTGGTTACATTTAGTTTAGCAATGGAAAGAAGTAGGTACCCAACTCAGGCAAGAAGTACTGCTGCAGGAAAGGCAATTAAGGTACGATTAGGCAAGATTTAGGATGCATAGGATTGGGGGAAGGAAACTGCAGGGGATGGGCACAATTGAAATGTGGAGCTTATTGAAGGAACAGCTATTGCGTGTCCTTGACAAGTATGTATCAGTCAGGCAGGGAGGAAGTGGTCAAGCGAGGGAGCCGTGGTTTACCAAAGAAGTTGAATCTCTTATTAAATGGAAGGAGGTGGCTTATGTGAGGATGAGACATGAAGGCTGTTAGGGCACTTGAGAGTTACAAGTTAGCCAGGAAAGACCTAAAGAGAGAGCTAAGATGGGACATGAGAAGTCACTGGCAGACAGAATCAAGGAAAACCCAAAAGCTTTCTATAGATATATCAGGAATAAAAGAATGACTGCAGAAAGATTAGGGCCAATCAAGGATAGAAGTGGGAAATTGTGCGTGGAGTCAGAGGAGATCGGGGAAGCACGAAATGAATATTTCTCATCAGTATTCACATTGGAAAAAGACAATGTTGTTGAGGAGAATACTTAGATACAGGCCATTAGACTAGATGGGATTGAGGTTCACAAGGAGGTGGTGTTAGCAATTTTGGAAAGTGTGAAAGTAGATAAGTCTCCTGGACCAGATGGGACTCTCTGGGAAGCCAAGGAGGAGATTGCCGAGCCTTTGGCTTTGATCTTTATGCAATTAATGTCTACAGGAATAGTGCCAGAAGACTGAAGGATAGAAAATGTTGTCCCCTTATTCAAGGAGGGGAGTAGAGTCAACCCTGGTAATTATAGACCAGTGAGCCTTACTTGGTTGTAGATAAAGTACTGGAAAAGGTTATGAGAGATAGGATTTATCATCATCTAGAGAGAAATAAGTTGAGTAGGGATAAACAAATGGTTTTGGGAAGTGGAGGTCATGCCTCACAAACCTTATTGAGTTCTTTGAGATGGGACCAAACAGGTGGATCAGGGTAAAGTTTGACATGCTGTATATAGATTTCAGTAAGGCGTTTAATAAGGTTTTCCACTGTAAATATGGAAGCATGGGATTGAGGGTGAGTTAGCAACTTGGATCAGAAATTGGCTAACTGAAAGTGGACTTAAAGAAGAGGGTGATGGTTGATGGGAAATATTCATCCTGGTGTACAGCAAGAATCTATTTTGCGCCACTGCTGTTTGTCATTTTTATAAATGACCTAAATGAGGGCATGGAAGGATGGATTAGTAAATTTGCAGATGCCAGTAAGGTCAGTTGCATTGTGGATAGTGCTGAAGGATGTTGCAGATTACATACAGAGGGACATAGATAACCTGCAGAGCTGGGCTGACAGGTGGCAAATGGGGTTTAATGTGGAGTAGTGGCAGGTGATTCATTTTGGAAGGAGCAACTGGAATAAAGAATACTGTAAGATTCTTGGTAGTGAAGATGAGCAGAAAGATCTTGGTGTCCATGTGCATAGATCCCTGAAAATTGCCGCCCAGGTTGAGAGGATTGTTTGAAAGGCATACTTTAGTTAGCTTTAATTGGTAGCGGGATTGAGTTCTGCAGCCACGAGATCATGCTGAATCTGTACAAAACTCTAGTGCAGCCACAACTGAGGTATTATGTACAGTTCTGGTCACTGCATTATAGGAAGGATGTGGAAGCTTTGGAAAGGGTTTGGAGGAGATTTTATAGAATATTGCCTGGTATGGAAGAAAGGTCTTATGAGGAGAGGCTGAGGGACTCGAGACTGTTTTCGTTAAAGAGAAGGTTGAGAGGTGAACTAATCAAGACATAAGATAATCAGAGGGTCAGATAGGGTGGACAGTGAGAGACATTTTCCTTGGATAGTGATGGCTAGCATGAGGGGACATAGCTTTAAATTGAGGGGTGATAGATATAGGACAAGCTATCAGAGGTAATTTTTTCACTCAGTAGTAGGGGTGTAGACTCACCAGTTTTAAGGGCATTTAAATGACCATTGGATAAACATGTGGATGAAAATGGAATAGTATAGGATTGACAGGTTTCAGATTGTTGCGAAGACATGTGGAACCATCGAGGGCTGAAGGGCCTTTACTGAACTGAAATGTTCCATTTTCTAAAACCCAATAAAATTAAGAAACATAGACAACAATATGATCACAAAAGGAGTTAATGAGAATTGAATAGGACCCCTCCAAAATGTCACCCCCTAAAATTAAAAGGTAGCCCTCGAGAAAATCCCTCAATAATACTCTGACCTCGGCTTCTCAGCTAGGTTCACAAGATTCCTCACAGCATTTTTATGCGATCTCTTGAATAAACACTGATAATTGAAACAGCAACAGTAAAATTATCTAATCAACAATTCCTTCTAACTTTGTCTTTCTGTTCTGTCTACTTTCTCTTTGCACCCTGGCTCTGTGCGTTCATCAATTTCACCCTCCCGTTCCTCTACCCATAGCTTTCCTTTGTGTCCACAGCTTTTATTTGTGTACGCCAAACACAGGGCTACTTTTTCAACTTCCTTACTATTGATTTCAGGCATTGGACACCAGGTCCCATTGACCAATACTCGATAAGTTTGAACTACTTACAATTTTTATGAACGATACAGAAGAAAGGATAGCCTGTAACCAAAATTGCTGATGATTTGAAGGTGGATAGGATGGCAATTTATATGGTCTGCAAAAACAGGTAGTAGGCAGAATTTGGGAAGACGGAATAGGAGGGAAAATGTGCGATTGTTTACTTTGACAGGAAAAACAAGAAAGTAGATTCTTTAAATGGAGAGAGAATGCAAAAATCAATCTAGGCTTACTTGCACACAAATCACTGAGCAAGCATGCAGGTACAGCAAGTAATTAGCAAAGCAAATAGAATGTGTGAAAGGGGATGCAGTATAAAAAGAGGATGTTTTGCTACAACTGTATGGGGCATTGGTGAGACTACATTTGGAGCACTGTGTTCAACTTTGGTCTCCCTATTTAAGAAGGGATAAGTTCATATGGTTCACATGGCTTATTCCTGGGATGAAGAGGTTGTCTTATGAGAAAAGGTTGAGCCTATGGTGATTGGTGTTTAAAACGATGATCTTTTGAAAATGACAAGCAGCAGGTGGGGAATAACAGGTATATACTGAGGGGGCATAACCTTTACGGGGGTATCTATAACTAAGGGAAACAGGTTAAAAATAAGAGATCAGCTACTGAAGATGAATAATGGAGGATGAATTTGTTCTGAGGGTCATTAATCTTTGGGATTCTCTTGTATGACTCAATTACTCTTCCCAGAGAGCAGTGGAGGCTGGATCATTGGATATTTTAAAGGCTGAGTGAGACAGATTTCTGACTGACAAGGGAATCATAAAACCACAATCATGAAAACAGACCTTTCAGTCTAACTCTTCCATTCCAACCAAATAATCTAACATTTGGTCTATACCCCTCTAAATTGTTCCTATTCATCTACCTGCCCAAATGTCTTTTAAATGCTGTAAATGTACCTGCATCTACTACTTCATCTAGCAGTTCATTCCACCTACAAACAACCCTCTGAAAAAGTTACCCTTCAGATCCCTTTTAAACCTTTCTCCTCAACTCAAGAATTATGCCTTCCAGTTCTGTACACTCCAATCGTGTGGACAAAACTTTGCTATTGACCTTATCTATGTCCCTCATGATTTTATAAACCTCTATAAAGGTCCCCTCTCAACATCTGTACACGTGAAAAAAGTCCCAGCCTAACCAGCCTCTCCTTACATTTCAAACCCACCTTGCAAGTAACATCCTTGCAAGTCTTTCTGCCCCCTCTCCAATAATATCCTTTTTATAGTAGGGTGACAACTGTACAGAGTACTCCATAGAAAACAGGTAGAAGAATAGACCATTTGGACCTTTGAACGCCCTGTGCTATTTTATCTGAACATGGGTAATCACAACTCAATATCTTGTTCCTACTTTCTCCCGATACCCTTTGATTCTTAGAGGTGGCTTCCAAAAGGATCGGTGGCGACGAGGAATATTCTTTCCAAACAGGCGATTGTTGTGTGTTGGAATGCAATGCCTGGATAGGCAATGTAAGCAGATTCAATAGTAATTCTCAAGAGGATGTACG
This sequence comes from Hemiscyllium ocellatum, assembly GCF_020745735.1. Lineage (NCBI taxonomy): Eukaryota > Metazoa > Chordata > Chondrichthyes > Orectolobiformes > Hemiscylliidae > Hemiscyllium > Hemiscyllium ocellatum. Next base: position 2,185,793 of record NC_083422.1, on the reverse strand, counting down.
GGATCATGTTCAAATAATGACTGAAATTGGTGAGGGCAAAAATAGCCTTTTGGTTAGAAACCGCAAGTAGCACACAAGTTTGAGGTGGCAATAGAATCCCAAAATAGTTCTTACTAAAGCCCTTTTCTAAACAGTTCTTACATATATTAAAATTCCATTACTATAGTACTACATTATCATACACAAAGGTTTGAGGGGCTTTTGTTCTGGGAGACAGGAGATTATTTAAAACATATGTTAAAAGCTGGCTGCAATTCTAACAGGATTAAGAGTGTCTGTCCTGTCTGATAGACGATAGACAATAGGTGCAGGAGTAGGCTATTCTGCCATTCGAACCTGTACCACTATTCATTATGATCATGGCTGATCATCCTCAATCAGTATCCTGTTCCTGTCTTATCTCCATAACCCTTGATTCCACTATCCTTGAGAGCTCTACCAATTCTTTCTTAAACGAATCCAGAGACTGGGCCTCCACTGCCCTCTGGGGCAGAGCATTCCACACAGCCACCACTCTCTGGGTGAAGAAGTTTTTCCTCATCTCTGTCCAAAATGGCCTACCCCTTATTTTTAAGCTCTGGTTCGGGACACACCCATCAGCAGAAACATGTTTCCTGCCTCCAGAGTGTCCAATCCTTTAATAATCTTATATATCTCAATCAGATCCCCTCTCAGTCTTCTAAACTCAAGGATATACAAGCCCAGTCGCTCCAATCTTTCAACATAAGATAGACCCGCCATTCCAGGAATTGACCTTGTGAACCTACGCTGCACTCCCTCAGTAGCCAGAATGTCTTTCCTCAAAATTTGGAGACTAGAACTGCACACAATATTCCAGGTGCAGTCTCACCAGGGCCCTGTACAGCTGCAGAAGAACCTCTTTGCTTCTATACTCAATCCCTCTTGTTATGAAGGCCAGTATGCTATTAGCTTTCTTCAATACCTGCTGTACCTGCATGCTTGCCTTCATTGACTGGTGTACAAGAACACCCAGATCTCTTTGTACTGCCCTTTTACCTAACTTGACTTCATTTAGGTAGTATTCTGCCTTCCTGTTCATGCCACCAAAGTGGATAACCATACATTTATCCACATTAAACTGCATTTGCCATGCATCTGTCCACTCACCCTCACATTTCACCCTGCCACCCAGCTTTGTATCATCAGCAAATTTGCTAACGTTACTATTAATATCATCTTCTATATCATTAATATATATTGTAAAAGCTGCAGTCCCAGCACTGATCCCTGCGGTACCCCACTGGTCACCACCTGCCATTCCGAAAGGGAGCCGTTTATCACCACTCTGTTTCCTGTCAGCCAACCAATTTTCAATCCAAGTCAGTACTTTGCCCCCAGTACCATGCGCCCTAATTTTGCTCACTAACCTCCTATGTGGGACTTTATCAAAGGTTTTCTGAAAGTCCAGGTATACTATATCCACTGGATCTCCTTTGTCCATCTTCCAGAATTACATCCTCAAAAAATTCCAGAAGATTAGTCAAGCATGATTTCCCCTTCATAAATCCATGCTGACTCTGACCTATCCTGTTACTGCTATCCAGATGTGGCATAATTTCATCCTTTATAATAGACTCCAGCATCTTTCCCACCACTGAGGTCAGACTAACTGGTCTATAATTTCCTGCTTTTTCTCTCCCACCTTTCTTAAAAAGTGGTACAACATTAGCCACCTTCCAATCCGCAGGAACTGATCCTGAATCTATCGAACTCTGGAAAATAATCACCAACGCATCCACGATTTCTAGAGCCACCTCCTTCAGTACCCTGGGATGTAGACCATCAGGCCCCGGGGACTTATCAGCCTTCAGACCTAACAGTCTCTCCAACACCAATTCCTGGCAAATATAAATTCCCCTCAGTTCAGGTCCTTCAGCCACTGTTACCTCTAGGAGATTGCTTGTGTCTTCTCCAGTGAACACAGATCTGAAGTACCAATTCAACTCTGCTTTGTTCCCCGTAATATATTCCCATGTTTCTACCTTCAAGGGCCCAATTTTAGTCTTAACCAATTTTTTCCCTTTCACATACCTAAAAAAGCTTTTACTATCCTCCTTTATATTTTCAGCCAGTTTACCTTCATACCTCATTTTTTCTCTGCGTATTTCCTTCTTAGTAATCCTCTGTTGTTCTTTAAAAGTTTCCCAGTCCTCGGTTTTCCCACTTATCTTTGCTATGTTATACTTTTTCTCTTTTGACTTTATATGTTTCTTAACTCCTCATAGGATCTTTCTTCCTTTTTGGAATGAACTGATCCTGCATCTTCTGCATTATACCCAGAAATATCTGCCATTGTTCCTCCACTGTCAACCCTGCTAAGGTATTGCACCATTAAACTTTGGCTAGCTCCTCCCTCATAGCTTCATAGTTCCCTGTATTCAACTGAAACATTGTCACTTCCGATTGTATCCTCTCCCTTTCAAATTGCAGATTGAAGCTCATTGTATTATGGTCACTACCTCCTAATGGCTCCTTCACTTCGAGGTCCCTGATCAATTCTGGTTCGTTGCACAACACCAGATCCAGAATTGCCTTCTCCCTGGTAGGTTCCAGCACCAGCTGCTCTAAGAATCCATCTCAGAGGCACTCCACATAGTCTCTTTCTTGAGGTCCAATACCATCCTGATTCTCCCAGTCTACCTGCATGTTGAAATCCCTCTTAACAACTGTAGTAACATCTTTGCGACAGGCCAATTTCAGCTCCTTATTCAACTTACACCCTACATCCATACTACTGTTTGGGGTCCTGTAGATAACTCCCAAAAGGGTCTTTCTACCCTTAGAATTTCTCAGCTCTATCCAAACTGACTCTACATTCCCTGATTCTAGGTCCCCCCCATGCAAGGGAAATATCATCCCTTACCAACAGGGCCACCCCACCACCTCTGCCCGTCAGTCTGTCCTTATGATAGCACGTATAGCCTTGAATATTCATTTCTCAGGCCCTATCCAATTGAAGCCACGTCCAGGTTTTCCCCACAATATCATAGCTGCCAATTTCCAAAAGAGCCTCAAGCTCATCCATCTTATTTCTAATACTTTGTGATTCATATTTTTAATTTGTTACTGCCCTCACCCTTCCTATCAACCCCTATTTCACTCAACCTTACGACACAATCCCTTGAGTTTTCTGCTTTATTGATACCGTTGTCTTTCTTGACTTCCCTTGTTCTAATTGGCATAATTAAGAGGTGATAGTCCTTTTGTCTTGTAAAGTTAATAAATGTTAGTAAACATACTAGGCTTACATGCTCTAAGTAAGTTAGAAATTGTACCTGCATTTAATAAAGGAATAAAGGACATTAAACTGATTACCACAGCTGGGTTGTGAGACTGGTTTACTATTTGCCAATGTGAGTTTCATTCATTCATGCAATTTCACTTAAGTGCAATTTTGACAAATGGTTAAAAGGTATTTAACAACCACACACTAATTGGGGAAAATGTTGTTAAGGGCTGATTAATATTATAACCTTTCCGTAGTAGATCATGGAGACATGATGGCAGAGATGGGATTGTTCTGAACAGGTTAGTCATCTTTTATATTTATTCAGAGGTATATAGATCTAAACACTGCACATAGCAAAAGCTGATAAAATTGAAGGTGTGAAAAAGCAGTAATGGTTAAAAGAGTTGTTTTAATTAGAAAGGGTTCTTTCATTTGGTCTATCTTATGATAGTAAAATATACTACGGGGAACTGCAGTTTTATGAATGAATGAATGAATGAAAGAAACAGTGTTATAATAAATAATGGATTAAAGGGTTGAGTGAATGAATGGGAACCTGGTATTAATGAATATAGTGAGCTGGTGAGTAAATTACTGAAGATAATCTAAAACACAAAATCTTAGAGGTGTCTGAGAAATACTTGAAAAGGGAATAATTTGTGGGGCAATGGGACAGAACTGAGTTAAGCTGTTTCCATTCACAGCCAATGTACCAAAGCTGACAAGGAGCTTGACAGGTCTGCTGCTCATCAGGATGGTGCTATCAAACTGTAGTGCAACAGAGAGCTGCAGCAAGCTCGGACATTCTTTCCAAAAACAATCAAAGCTGAATGAAGCGTCATACATGGCAACTAATTGTTGAACTATTTCTTACATTTTGCACTTTGTTAACTTATAGTAGGGCATCCTCAAAAAACAGGGAAGGTGTTGTGTTTCTTTCATTTCAGGATTAGTTTAGATTGGTGGGGGAAGGGTGTGTGTGTGTGTGTGTGTGTGTGTGTGTGTGTGTGTGTGTGTGTGTGTAAGTAAAAAGCCCTCTCTGGCTGCAAGGACTCTCTTTCAAATGAGTTTGGTCAAATTCATGAACATGGTCTTCCAGGCATATACCTGAACTGCTCAGGTTTGATAAAACATCCCTTGTATCAATGAGCACAAAAATAGAAGCAGCTTTTCAAACCATTTAGTGCTGCAACTGTGAACTGATTGCAAAATACAAGAACAAGAGACTGAAGTCTGCCACAGATGAAGAGATAGATTCCAGAAACAATTCCACATATTTGTACAGACAATTGAATGCTCAAAAAAGGTAACAAGGACACTGAAGAAGTGATCTTAAGGCCACATTCACATCAGCCCTGATCTTATTCAGTAGTGGTACAGGTTGAAGTGGCTGAATGGCTTTTCTGTCCTACTGGTCATGATCTTGCAGTGGAGAAAGTTGTGTGCCTGGCCAAAATCTGGAAGCTTGAGGACAGTACAAAGAGTCCCGAGCAAACAAGTCTATTCAGTCTCTGACAATATTACTGTGCTACAGGAAGAGTTAGAGACTGTTGACACTTAAGGAAGGAGGAGGAACAGATTTATCTAAAATAGATACACACTGCACAGGAAAAGATGAGCAGTGCCTATTGGAGTTCATATAGGAAATAACACGATGTATAGGGAATCTGGTGGATGTACTGTACAGGCATTTGAAGATGATTGGCTAGCTAATAGGAAGCACAAAGTAGATAAAAACAGGTCTTCGGTTTGGCAAGATGTTACAAGTGGTGTATTATTTGTTAAGTAACAGGTATTGGGTGTTATATTGACAAGATATAAAAGATACCTGTATTTAAATGTAATTCAAGTGCACACTTCTACCTAAGAGCTTTATTTTAGTTAGTTACACTCCACAAAACACACATCACTGATTACCATCTCCTGATTTTTATACAGCCAATTCAAACCCAATTAATTAATGAATATATCCATCATCAATTCTTCCATTCTGTTAGGTCTCAGGCATTCAGATTATAGTAATTGATACCAAATCCCCTTTCTTTTTTGATAAAGCCAACTATAATAATAATAAAAAAACATACAAAATGACAACATATACTCATTTTATTCTTTATACATTGAAGTTCAAAATGTCCTCTTTCTAATATGTCCAAACAGTTTCTGAAAATTTGTTACTTTCTTGCTGCTATCTACACTTTCCAATTTAGAGATCTTAATTCTCCAACTGTTTTAAACACGTGTTATCGATCCTCAGTCTTTCTTCATTTAAACATTTCATTGATAATAAGTCCATGTGGTATAACCTAAGTTCAATGCAGCACTCAATGGGTATTGCTGCAGAATCCCTTTGTAGAATTTCTTCCAACATTTTCACCAAGACAAATTCCATATCTACTGCTTCATTAAGAGTGAGAGTCACTAAGGCAGCTTTCATTATTTTTCTGATATTTTTAGTTTCTCAAGCTAAAGGGCAACATTTATTTCAATATCCCATAAGAAGAAAAAAATACACACTCCTGCACTTCAGAACCAAATAGATTTACATAAGCATCACTAAAAAACAAGTGTCATGTTCTGGCAACCCTGATGAAAATTTTAAACATTAATACTTCATTTTAATTATTTTTAATGTTTGGTTTGCCAAAAATAATATCTTCTATGAATTTTCACAGTTGTACTCAAACTTTAAAATGTGAAACTGGTCTTGTTTAGGAGTCTTGTCAATTCAGTAGTCCACTTAAACTTTGCAATTCCTCCAATTCAGTTTTGGAAGCCATTATCATTTTGTGAAGCTCTACTTTGACTAATAGCAATGGGGCTACCAGTTTCTAAATAAGATTGCTGAAACAAAATGAACCTTGATCCATGAGTGCACTTAAAAGCCCCAGAAGCCTGACTTTGAATTTTGAATTCTCTTGAAAGCCCATTTACGACAATGTTTTCAAATTCACTGCTCCCACCACACAAAAAAAATTACACACATATAAAAATGCCTGGAAGCTGCTTCTTGTTATGCCAGTAAAACATGACAAGATCTGCTTTTAACTGAAGTCAACTCAATTTTAATGAGCTAGAACTTACTGAAAAGTACCAAACTCCACAGGCATTATTGAGGTTACATAAACACACATATCTAAGTTCCAGAGGATCTTCATTGCATTTTCTGGCTCTTTAGGAGAATGAAGAAACATTTATGTCTTAAGCTAGCCTCCCTACAGAATATCATTTGATTTACACTCCTGTACATTTGTTACTAACAAAGACAAACATTTTCAAATTCCGTTTCCTGTGTCAGTGAATCTATTCTTGCCTCTCAATCTCCAATTTTTCTTCAAAACCTCAATCATGAACCTTGGTTAGCCTTATGAGTCCCACTAAGGGATACCTTTTGGGTGTACATTTGCTGGTTTTACTCCATCTGACATCTATGCATATACCCCAAATTCTCTCCAACTTTGTAGTTCTTCTTGTTAGGCATCTTTTATAACTTGTCTTCTAGTTTATTCACGGATATTAAGACTTCTGATCCTATTCTTATTGTTACTGTATTATCCTTACTAAACTACACCCTCTATCTTGCCTTCTCATCCTTTCTGGATTGTTATAGTTTGTCCTCCCTCATCTAATTAATAGTATTTCTTTCAACAGTTTGTGATCGCTTTCTAGCTGCGTAATCAACCATGGATCCACTACTTGAATTCATAGTGTGTTTTCTTGCCTTCTGGTTTTGTGTTTTCTGTTCCCATCCCAAGATTATAACCTCCCACTTCACCCTGTACATTCTTTCAGCTTATATATTTTTCAGTGCTTCCCTATTCTCCCCCTGCTTGGTAGATATTTAACTTCAGTATCTACTTTTGGCAAATGTCCTTTGCAATTAATTACCGCATATCGACCATAAGAACTGATCTGTCCATTAGACAAACTGTCAATTGTACCAATTTGATTGTCATAACTGAGCAACATTTTGATTTAAGAACTACCTGACTCCTTAGTTCTTTCAATCCTTCAGAATCTGCAAATTTGTAATTTTTACCAAGCAATCTTAAAAATTATATCTGAACAATTTGATTCCTGTATGATATAATTACTACTCTTACACCTTTACCAATAACCTTAATGGGCGTCTCCATTTTTTAAGCCCCTTTTTCTTATAATAAACCATATCTCCCAGATTGAAACTGGGACCAATGGAGTTAACACATACCTTAAGATTTGCTTTAATTAAACTCTTTCTGCTTGTGTGTAGGACTTTCAAATGCTCTGAAAATTTAAAACTGCAGTTCCTTTGCAAGATGAGATTTGATCAATTATTATTGATAGAACTTTAAGATTTCTATCAAAAACTAATTCTGTGGACTATATCCTCCCAAAATCTGCAAGAAATTCTTAGCATGTACAGTTCACTTGAGTGTAGATGATAGCTTAGTTTGGTTGATCTGCCAAAATCTTATGAATCATTTTGGGAAGGTACGTATGTAGAGCATAACAGCACAGTACAGGCCCTTCAGCTCTCTACGTTGCACTGACAGCGAAACCAATCTGAAGCCCATCTAACCTACACTATTCCACTTTCATCCATAAGTCTATCCAATGAGCATTTAAGTGCCCTTAAAGTTGGCAAGTCTACTACTGTTGCAGGCAGGGTGTTCCACACCTCTACTACTCTGAGTAAAGAAACTACATCCGACATCTCTCCTATACCACTCGTGCTAGCCATCAACATCAGAGGGAAAAGGCTCTCATTGTTTACTCTATCTAACCCTCTGATTTTTTTTTTAATATGTCTCAATTAAGTCAACTCTCAGCCTTCTTCTCTCTAATGAGAACAGCCTCAAGTCCCTCAGCATTTCCTCATACGACCTTCCCTCCATACCAGGCAACATCCTAGTAAATCTCCCCTGAACCCTCTCCAAAGCTTCCACATCCTTCCTATAATGCGGTGACCAGAACTGTATGCAATACTCCAAGTACTGTCGCAGCAGAGTTTCGTACAGCTGCAGCATGACCTCATCGTTCCGAAACTCAGTCCCTCTATTAATAAAAGCTAACACATTGTATGCCTTCTTAACAACCTGATCAACTTGGATGGCAACTTTCAGGGATCTATATACATAGACACCAAGATCACTCTGCTCATCCACACGATCAAGAATCTTACCATTTTCACAGTACCCTTTATTCCTGTTACTTTTTCCAAAGCGAATGACCTGACACTTTTCCGCATTAAACTCCGTTTGCCACACCTCAGCCCAGCTTTGCAGCTTATTTATTTCCCTCTGTAACCTACAACATCCTTTCGCATGATCCACAACACCATCTGCAAATTTACTAACCCATCCTCCTACGCCCTCATCCAGGTCATCTATAAAAATCACAAACAGCAGTGGCACCAAAACAGATCCTTCTGGCACACCACTAGTAACTGATCTGCAGCATGAATGTCTCCCATCAACCACCACCCTCTGTCTTCTTTCAGCTAGCCAATGTCTGATCCAAACCACTAAATCATCCTCAATCCTGTGCCTCAGCATTTTGTGCAATAGCCTACCATGGAAAACCTTATCAAACGCCTCACTGAAATTCATAAATACCACATCAACCACTTTACCTTCATCCACCTGTTTGGTCACCTTCTCAAAGAACTCAATAACATTTGTGAGGCACAATCTTCCCTTCACAAACTGTGTTATCTATCCCTAATCAATTTATTTCTCTCTATAGGATTATAAATCATATCTCTTATAATCCGTTCCAACACTTTACCCACAACTGAAGGCTTATTGATCTATAATTGCCAGTGGTGCCTCTACTCCCATTTTTGAACAAGGAACCAATATTTGCTATCCTCCAGTCCCTTGGCACTATTCCTGTTGACATAGAGATCAAAACCAAAGGCTTGGCAATCTCCTCCCTGGCTTCCCAGAGAATCCTAGGATAAATCCCATCAGACCCAGGGGACTTATCTATTTCCACACTTTAAAATTGCTAATACCTCCTCCTTATGAACCTAAATCCCATCTAGTCTAGTAGTCTGTGTCTCAGTATTCTCCTCGACAACACTGTCTTTTTGTAGTGTGAATACTGACGAAAAAATATTCATTTAGTGCTTCCCCCATCTCCTCTGACTCCACGTACAACTTTCCACTACTATCCTTGATTGGTTCTAATCTTACTCTAGTCATTCTTTTATTCCTGACATACCTATAGAAAGCTTTAGGGTTTTCCTTGATTCTATTCACCAATGACTTCTCATGTCCTCTCCTGGTTCTTCTTCGCTCTCTCTTTAGGTCTTTCCTGGCTAACTTGTAACTCTCAAGTGCCCTAACTGAGCCTTCACATCTCATCCTAACACAAGCCCTCTTCTTGCTCTTGACAAGAGATTCACATTCCTTAGTCAACCACGGCTACTGTGCTCGACAACTTCCTGCCTGCCCGCATTAGTTGTTCCTTGAATAAGCTTCACATTTCAATTGTGCCCATCCCCTGCAGTTTCTTTCCCCATCCGAAGCATCCCTTATCTTGTCTTATCAAATCATGATTGCCCTTCCCCCAGGCATAACTCTTGTCCTGCGTTTCCATTGCTAAAGTAAACATAACTGAATTGTGGTCACTATCGTCAAAGGGCTCAACTTCCTCAAACCGTAACACTCGGTCCGAAACCATGGACAATAGCAAACCCATTCATTTAAGTGGGAAATTTACCTCCCCGGCAGCCTCCGGTCCCTGGTTCTGGAATGGTCCATTTAATATGTTCAGGCTGCAGTAAACTGTGGATAACTGAAACCGTGGAAATAGACTACCCGGATATGGCGGTCGACCTGTATACATAACTATTAAGTTCTATATTTGCACACATATCTCCAAATTCATGACTGGTGAACTCCATATCCCTCCCCTAATTTTCAGTGAGCAATGTTGTTAGTAGGCCAGGTCCCATCCCCATCCATTTCTCCATAACCACATCCGCCATTATCTTCTTATTCTTGCTGAGATTTTTTTTTGTCTGACAAAACTTAGCTACCAAATCCATAAGAGGTAAATTTAATTTTTTCCCCTCTCCTTTTACATCCATAGCCACTACCTCACCGAAATCTCCTATGAACAGCAGATTTAGTATTGGCCATGAGTGTCTTTTGATATTGCTTACAAACCTCATTTATCACATCACTTATTATTGCATCTGTTACTGAAAGTTTTAATCCTCTAGAAGACAAATAAGCCAGTTTACCAAATTGCCTCAATATTGTTAAGACATTTTACTTTTTGTTGTTAGCATTTCCACTCTCTGACGTGAACAACAGTTTTTTCAATTTCTTCGGTAAAGGGATTTAAAGGGACCAAATAGTGTTCTGATTGAGTAAATTGCAAATTTATGGATTTCTCAAATAGACTCACATCTACAGCACAGTTAAAGGGCCCTTTGGTCCATCACATCCACATCAGACAAAAACAACAACCTCACTACTCTAATCCCATTTTCTAGCACTTGGCTCAAAGCCATCACAGTCTACATTCAAACACTTCTTAAAACATTGAGGGTTTCTTCCTCTACACTCGTACAGACAGAGATTTCTCGATTCTGACCATCCTCTTGGTGAAAATGTTTTGCCTCACATTTTCTGCCTCTTATGTTACATTTATGGCACCTGGTCATTGATCCCTCCATAGAGGGGAAATATTTCTTTCTATCACCCCTAGCTATACCTCAATTTCATACATCTGAACCATGCCTCTTTAAATCTCCTCTGCTCAAATAAAAACAACCCCAATCTGTTCAATCTCCTTTCATACATGAAACTCACCAGCCCAGGCCACATGCTGGTATATCTCCTCTGCACCCGTTCCAGGGTTATCACATCCCTCTGATAACGTGGATTCTAGAACTGTACAAAATACTCTTGCGGTGTCATAACCAATATTTTATACAGTTCCAGCATTATCTTCCTATTCTTAAACTGTATGCCTTGACGAAAAAAAGGCAAGGATACTATTTGCCTTCTTAATGACTTTATCCATCTGTACCTTTACCACTTTACCTTAAGGAACCAGTGTATATTCACATCAAGATTCCTCTGATCTTCAATGCTTCTCAGGATCTTACAATTCATCATGTATTCCCTTGCATTTGATTTCCATATCCAACTCTATCTGTGCTTGCTTCATTGGTAGTCTTTATAATAACAAGGATATTTCAATGGGCACTTCATTTGTGCTAATAAATGATTTATTCTGACTGACTATACAGATTTTATCAACTTGAAACTGTGGAATTCTGGAAGTCCTTAACTCTAACCTGATCATTTTTATTCAGAGGCTAGGTGGCATTCTAGCCAGTCTATTCCACACACAAGATAGACATACGGTTGGAGTATTAAATCTAGCAAACACTGCAAATGTCAACATCACTCACCTTAATTTCTCTGCTCTCTCACCTATTCTACCCTATTGCTCTGTAAATTTACTGCACTCTGCGTTCTCAGAACCAACCCTAGCTTTGTAATCAAACTTGCCGACAAAGGTGGTGATGTTGGAGATCAAGTGCCAGCTCTCAAGCACGTCCTCCTGGACCATGACCCTGCTACTGAACATCAGGCTATTGTGTCCCTGGCGATTATCTGAGATCTTCACCCAACAGCCTCTCTGCTCACAGTCACTCAACCCCAAAGAACCCGCTTCCATCTAGAACAAAAGAACAAACAAAAGAGAAGTACAGCACAGGAACAGGCTGTTTGGCCCTCCAAGCCTGTGTGATCAGCATGCCTTAGCTAAACCAAAAAAGCAAACCTTCTGACTTATTTGGCCCATATCCCTCTATTCCCTTCCTATTTATGTAGCCATCAGATGCCTCTTAAATGTCACCAAATGCCTGCTTCCATAACCTCTTCTGACAGCGTATTCCAGGCTCTTAGCACTTGCTGCGTGAAAAACTTCCCTCACACATCTCCTTCAAACTTTCCCCATCTCCCCTTGAACCTGTGCCCCCTTGTAATTGAAACTTCAATCCTGGGAAAAAGCCTCTGACTATTCACCCTATCAGTGCTTCTCAATTTTATAGACCTCTATCAGGTCTCCTCTCAACTGCGGTCTTTCCAGTGAAAACAATCCTAATCTTTTAAACTTTTCCACTTTGCCAATGCCCTTGTGACCAGGCAACATCCTGGTGAACCTTCTCTGCACTCTTTCCAAAGCTTCCACATCTTTCTGGTGATGTGGTGACCAAAACTGCATACAATACTCTAAATGCGGTCTAACAAGCATTTTATATAGCTGTCAACATGATTGCCAAGTCTTGTACTCCATGCCCCAGCCAAAGAAGAAACCATGGCATACAATTTCTTAATCATCTTGGCCACCCTTGTCGCCATTTTTAGGGAACTGTGGACCTGCATACCCAGATCCAGCTGTGTTAACATTCCTAAGGGTTCTGACATTTATAGTATAATTCACATCTAAATTTGATCCTCCCAAAATGCACTCTCACATTTGTCTCGATTAAATCCCATCAGCCACTTCAGTGCCCAAATCACCAAACTGTCTACAGTTTGTTGTATCCTTTCACAATCGTCGGCACAATCAGCAACTCCACCAATCTTTGTCGTCTGAAAACTTGCTAATCAGACCACCCACAATTTCCTCCAGATCATTTATATGTACTACATACAGTACTATAAGAGTACCTAAGAGTGATCCCTGTGGAACACGAGTTACCATTCTGAAAAACATCCTCCTACCGCTACCCTCGGTCTTCTATTACCAAGCCAGTTTTGTATCCAACTAGCCAGCCCATCCCAATCCCATCTGATTTTAGTACCAATCTGCCACATGGGATCAATAAAATGCCTTACTAAAATCCACATAAACTACATCTACAACCTTCCCTCATCAAACACCTCTTCAAAAATGTTCAATCAAGCTCCCCGTACAAAATCATGCTTCCGGTCACTAATTAGTCCATTTTCTTCTACATGTGCAACTATCTTATCCCCAATATCACCTTCTTCACAAAAATTCGCAAACAGGAGTGCTGGGGCAGATCCATTGTTTCTGATGCTCCTGCCCCATTTCCCAAACTGATTTGATTCTTTTCTTCACTTGTCCGGTCCTTTTCCACTTACATCAGAGCATGAATACCTCTTTCCATATCTACTATCAACTCCCATAACCAAGGTCCTATCATGGAATGGACTGCTTTCTGCATAGCCTTTTCAAACATTCATAACCCCCATTACAAAAAAATCTAGTTTCTCTTCTTCCCTGGCTTACCATCAATAATTCTTTGATCTGAATAACTCTTTTCCTGTCTCTCTCAGTTCCACCTTCACCTATTTGCTCACTCCTTGTCTTCCATTCCTATCATCTGCATAAATGTCACCTATTCCTAGCTGATTTCAGTTCTGAACCTGGGTTACCAGACTTGAAACTTTAACTCTGTTTTGACTCCAAACTTGGTGAGTTTCTCATGCAATTTCTAGTTTTGCTTCTGAATATCGAATGATATAATGGATTGGATAAGGAAAATGGGAAGCTTATGGCAGGTACCAAGGGCCCAAAACAATAGAAGGTCTAGAAGAGTGCAAAATGTACAAGGGAGAACTTAAAAAGGAAATTAGAAAACAAAAAGTGGGGACATAAAAACAAAATCCTAAGAGATTTTACAAATATGTTTGGGGCAAAAGGATACATAGGGACCAGATGTAGGTACAAAAATCAGGAGAAGGTCTGTGATACAATTAAAGAAATTAGCATAGAGAGAGAAGTGGTTCTGAGTGGTCTGGTAAGCTTAAAATTAGATAAATCTTCAGGATAGGTTAGAATGCATCTCAAGTCATTGAGTGAGGCAGGGGAGCTAGCACAAAGGGTCAGTTAGACTCAAAATGTCAGCTTTTTTTTTCCTTATAGACGCTGCCAGACCTGCTGAGATTTTCCAGCATTTTCTCTTTTGGAGCTAGCACTAATGTTCAATTCCTCTCTGGCTACACAGGACTGGAGCTTAGCCAACGTGGTACTGTTATTCAGAAATGGAGCAAGGGATAAACCAGGAGAAGAAAGGCCGGTCGTCTACCCTCAACGGTGGGAAACTATTAGAAGCAATTCTGAGAGACCGACTTAATGCCGACACCGTGGGCCGCACGGTGGCACAGTGGTTAGCACTGCTGCCTCACAGCGCCAGGGACCTGGGTTCAATTCCTGCCTCAGGCGACTGACTGTGTGGAGTTTGCACGTTCTCCCTGTGTCTGCGTGGGTTTCCTCCGGGTGCTCCGGTTTCCTCCCACAGTCCAAAGATGTGCGGGTCAGGTGAATTGGCCATGCTAAATTGTCCGTAGTGTTAGGTAAGGGGTAAATGTAGGGGTATGGGTGGGTTGCGCTTCGGCGGGTCGGTGTGGACTTGTTGGGCCGAAGGGCCTGTTTCCACACTGTAAGTAATCTAATCTTAATCAGTAACACAGGAGAGCACAACAATGAGGGCCGAAGGGCCTGTCCTGCACTGTAATGTTCTATCTGTCAGCATAGTTTTATTGAAGGAAGGTCATGTCTGACTAACTTGATTGGATTTTTTGAAGAAGTGACCAAGTGTGTAGATGAAGGAAAATAATTTTAAAAATCACACAACACCAGCTTATAGTCCATCAGATTTAATTGGAAACACACTAGCTTTTGGAGCGACGCTCCTTCATCAGGTGATAGTGGAGGGCTCGATCATAACAGAATTTATAGCAAACATTTGCAGTGTGATGTAACTGAAATTATACATTGAAAAATTGATTGTCTGTTAAGCCTTTCATCTGTTAGAATACAGTGGTGGTTTCACTTCTTTCACATGTAAATCACAAATTTTTTTTAACAAGTTGCATTCTCGGGTTAGCTGTTAACAATGGTGATAGGTAGACAATACGTTGAAGGTGTTAGCCCTCTGTGTTCTCTGTCTATGACCTGATGTTTAGATTGATTCTAATCTAAAAAGTGAGATAAGAGTTTTACATAAATTCATGCCCCCTATAAAAATGCCATCCCATATTCACAATTCCTTCACCTTCGCCGCATCTGCTCCCAGGAGGACCAATTCCAATACCGAACAACCCAGATGGCATCCTTCTTCAAAGACCGCAATTTCCCCTCAGACGTGATTGACGATGCTCTCCACCGCATCTCCTCCACTTCCCGCTCCTCCGCCCTTGAACCCCGCCCCTCCAATCGCCACTAGGACAGAACCCCACTAGTCCTCACTTACCACCCCACCAACCTCCAGATACATCGGATCATCCTTTGTCATTTTCGCCACCTCCAAACGGACCCCACCACCAAGGATATATTTCCCTCCCCACCCCTATCAGCATTCCGGAAAGACCACTCCCTCCGCGACTCCCTTGTCAGATCCACACCCCCCACCAACCCAACCTCCACTCCCGGCACCTTACCCTGCAACTGCAAAAAAAATGCAAAACTTGCGCCCACACCTCCCTCCAAGGCCCCAAGGGATCCTTCAATATCCATCAGAAATTCACCTGCACTTCCACACACATCATTCACTGCATCCGCTGCACTCAATGTGGACTCCTATACATTGGGAAGACAGGCCACCTACTTGCGGAACGTTTCAGAGAACACCTCTGGGACACCTGCACCAACTAACCCAACCGCCCCGTGGCTGAACACTAACTCCCCCTCCCACTTCGCCAAGGACATGCAGGTCCTTGGCCTCCTCCATTGCCAGACCATGGCAACACGACGCCTGGAGGAAAAGCGACTCATCTTCCGCCTAGGAACCCTCCAACCACAGGGGGTGAATGCAGATTTCTCCAGCTTCCTCATTTCCCCTCCCCCCACCTTATCTCAGTCCCAACCCTCAGACTCAGTACCGCCTTCTGGACCTGCAATCTTCTTCCCAACCTCTCTGCCCCCACCCCCCACTCCGGCCTTTCACCCTCACCTTAACCTCCTTCCACCTATCGCATTCCCAGCACCCCTCCCCCAAGTCCCTCCTCCCTACCTTTTATCTTACCCTGCTTGGCACACCATCCTCATTCCTGAAGAAGGACTTATGCCCGAAATATTGATTCTCCTTCTCCTTTGATGCTGCCTGACCTGCTGCGCTTTTCCAGCAACACATTTTTAAGCTCTCCTGCCTTCTGTCTATCTACCTTCCGAATCATGTACACTAAAAATGTTTCTTCCTTCTGTATGTTATTAGCAACTGGTGTTTCAGCTTAGTGATCAGTTACCACCAACTTTCCTGCAAACATGCTGTGCTGTGGATTATGAATAACACTATTAATTCTGCCTGGTCAGCTGACAATTATTTATGATTTAGTCAATAAGTGATTTTTTTTCTTATTGTTTTATCATTGCAATAAGAAAAACTAGTTTGTTGTTGTCTTGTGCTGATGTATCAAAACAATTTAGTGAAGAATTGTTGGTGGTTACCCTGCTCTCACCTAATCACAATTACTTTGAAATAAACATGGGCTTATTATGCTAATTTAAGGCACTGAATGGTAAGGAATACATACGTCATGCATTTTGTGCCTGTCCCACTTTTGTTCTGAAACCACAAAAATGAAATGGTGAATTTCTGTAGCCTCAATATCACAATGTTCTTTAGGCTGTTTCATCACAAAACATTGGCCACTCATCTCTTTCATACCATACATTTTATCTGGTTATTGTGGAATCATCAATATAATATTTGCAGCAAACAATTAAACTGCTGTCATGGCTCCTTTCACAATGTATAGTAAAAAAACTTCCATATTGCTTGTCTAAACAATGAGGGGAGGGAAAAGCGAGCATTTGAATTCATTAAAACAAAGATTTTAAAAGGTTTCAAGTAGGTAAGGAAAGGCAAATATTTATCTGGGAAGCATGCCAATGTCCGTTAAGAGCATTTCTAATGCATACAAATGTGTCATCAATCGAGAAATGCTTTTGCAAAGTCTCCAGGTCAACCACTTACTTGATATTATCAACTGAACTGCCTGCTGCAATTAGTCTCTCACAACTGTTGAGTGGCAACCAAAGTTCATTCCTTCTGTCATACACATCCAATACAAGACTAATAGGTATATGCTAATGTAAATAGGTATGTTACTGCTACCTGGTAATTGCAAACTCACTTATAGAGTCATAAAGGCATACAGCATGGAAACAGACTCTTCAGTCCAACCTGTCCATGCCAACCAGATACACCAACCCAATCTAGTTCCAACTGCCAGCATCCGGCCCGTATCCCTCCAAACCCTTCCTATTCATATACCCATCCAAATGCCTTTTAAATGTTGCGATTATACTTCCTTTAATTAAAGCTTTAAAAAGACCATCTATGTAAATAGAGGACTTTCAACTATATGAATGGAGTGTAAACTTCCAACTTTGCATGCAATTTTGGTCTCCTTGTGGATGTTGTGAAACATGAAACAGTTCAGAAAAGATTTACAAGAATGTTGCCATCGTTGGAGTGTTTAAGGTATAGGGAAGACCGAATAGATTGTGGCTATTTACCTTGGAGCGTCGAAGGCTGAGGGTTGACCTTATACAGGTTTATAAAATGAGGTGCATTGGTAGGGTAAATAGATGAGGTCTTTTCCTCGGAGTGGGGGGAATCCAGAACTAGAGGGTGAGGGGAAAGATTTAAAAGAGACATAAGGGGCAACTTTTTCATGCAGAGGGTTGTGCGTTCATGGAATGAACTGTCAGAGGAAGTGTTGGAGCTGGTACAATTACAAGATTCAAAAGGGCTCTTATAGGTATATGAATAGAAAGGGTTTAGAGGGGCATGAGCCAACTGCTGGCAAATGGGACTAGATTTATTTAGGATATCTAGTCAGCATGGATGAGTTGGACCAAAGGATCTGTTTTTGTGCTGTACAACTTTATGATTCTAGGATTCTAAATTTAAAAATTGGGGATACAGTCAAAACCCCACTACCTTTAACATGCACTACTTCCACAATCATTGAGATTAGTTTAAAATGAGATATCAAACTATAAGTGAACTACTGATTAAACATCAAGAACACCAGCGTCCCACAGAATTCACCACTCATAAAAGATTTTGACTTGCAGTTTTCTTCTAAGGTTAAACTTCTGCATAAAGCCTTGAAAATAATTAACATAAAAATGTCAATGTACAACTTAAGTAACAACATTGTCTCCTTAATCACAATAACATTTTTTTTAATTTCAAAACTCCTTTCAGTCACTGCCCTCAGTATTAGGAAAACTCCTTCTAGACAGTACTATGGGTGAACCTACAGCATATGGACAGCAAGTGTGCAAGATGACAGCTCACCACCATGTTCTTAAATGTTAATAAGGAATAAGCACCAAACAATGTCCACATCCTGGAAAAGAATAAAAACTAACAGGAGAAAACATGACAGGTAGAGAATCACAGAAATGGTACAGGGGAATGGAAGAAAGAGGGGAAAAAATGAGTGAAAATGGACAG
Organism: Hemiscyllium ocellatum; assembly: GCF_020745735.1. Classification (NCBI taxonomy): domain Eukaryota; kingdom Metazoa; phylum Chordata; class Chondrichthyes; order Orectolobiformes; family Hemiscylliidae; genus Hemiscyllium; species Hemiscyllium ocellatum. The sequence goes on along the minus strand of NC_083422.1, from coordinate 2,167,092 downwards.
AGACAACGTGAGAGAGTAATAAGTCTTTCAATTTATCCTGACAAAAGGTACACCTGTAATAGATATTACTGTCATTAATTGTCCATTTCTTGATGATAAGTGATGGTCAATTAATAGATCACCAAGTACAAAATAAGAACACTTGTTTTAGAGACTAGTCAGCAACAGTCCACCACTCATACTCATGGAAGCAAAGCCTACAGAAAATGTTCTGGTGCCACCATCACTGTCTCAGGATATGTCCTGCCTCACCAACAGGATAGACCCATGCAAAGCAGTGGCACAGTCACACGCAGTTTGCAACTTTACCTTTGAAGTTCAAAAGTCTCATGGCAAGGAAACATCCTGCAGATTATATTATTCCCTCATAGCCATTAAATCAGTACCAGTTCATACTGAACACAATTGGAAGGTGGAGGATGGCAAGGGCACAATTTACTCTGGTTGGGAGACCTCCAATATCTACCAAAGATGGGATAATGACATCACTACTGACCAAATTGGCAGAATCCCAAAGGGCTGGTTTGAGTCAGACATTGAGGCATTCAACAAGTAGGAAAAACATACCTGACCACCTCCTCACCAATTCACCTACTGCAGACAAATCTGTCTGACGGTATCAATAGAAGCGATCGCTGCACCGTCGTTTTAAAAGACAAAATTCCATTTTCACATCGAGGACATCCTCTATCATCTAGTGTGAATCACTCCCAAGTCAAACGAGTTAAATTTCAAATACATCTAACAACTCAAATCTGGGCATCCATGAGGCACTGTGAGACATCAGCAGCAACAGAAATGTTTTCAATTGCAATCTAACATCATTGGTTGTTACTTCTTACAGTTATCGCCTTAGAAGAACTTTTAGGGCAACATGGCGTCACTAGGAAAACTGGGGAGAAGGTGGAGCTGGGCCGTTCTGATCCGACAGTGAAGTGCATTGACTGCCAGGGAAGCTTTGTCAGGCTTTTGTTGTGGGAGTCTCGGTTTCTGGGCTGTGGAGTCGACTTGGCGAGTATTTGTTCTGGGGGAGGGAGTGGCATGGACGACAGTGCCACGTGCACCGCTGCAAGAGTTCTCTTTTCATAAGGGTAATTTCAGCGAGAGGATGTGAGAAAAAAAATGAGAAATGCTGAAATGAAGGTTACTAATACTTGGGTTGAAAAAGTTTCAAAGTAACTTCTTTGAATTTGCAATACCAAGGGGCCAATGAAGTCTTAACCATTATTGACAGAATTGAAGCAGCTCAGTCACAAGTTCTAAAATTCTCTAAAATCTTAACAAAACATAAAAAAACGACTCTTATTTATGTGAACACTTTGCATTAAAAACACAGCAAAGATATTATAATACAATACTCTCAGCTGGCTAAAGTATGACCACTGACAATTGTTTTTGAAACAGACATTGTAGAATTTTAAACAAATCAGGGGCTAAAGGCCTTCAATCAGTTTGCTTTAAGGATACATGATTGATCACTTTAAAAAGAATATAATGTTGTATAATATTAACGTAAAAACAAATCTGCCCTAGTACATAGCTCACAAAGCACAATGACTCGAGATCTTGATTCAAATAAGGCAAAACAATTACTTAAAAGGATTTTCTGAATGAGTATTTTAACAAACCAAAATATTTAAATATCAAACTCTTTCAGTATGGCATAATTTATTTTGAAACTTCCTTTTTCGACCCAAGTACTAGTACAACCTTAATTTCAGTGTTTCTCATTTTTTTTGCATCTTCTCTCGAACAGCAGATTCTTAAGGAATCATATAGTCACTTACAGGGAGCAGCATCCAAATAAGGCAACATCTATATGGATTGGGTGACCGTTACAATCAACCAGCATCAACAGTAAAGATTAAGCCACCTGGTATTACACAATGGATGTTCTTCACCTTGTTAAACAACTACCTTTGTCTCCAGCATCTCACTATTTATTGCGAATTCATATCTGGTCAAAGTAATGCTAGCTGAGCCTTTGTCAAGCAACCCTAAACTTAACTCTTTCCCTACCTGTTCATACCTTATACACTTTCGCCATGAGTGGGCATATTCCCCATACCATCATAAGCGAACTAGGGACTGACCTTAGTTCAACAAATGGTGCAAAAGTCCATTCCAGTCATCAGCAGACAGATTGAAAATAAGGTGGCAATTTGTTGAATATAAAAAAACAGTATTACTTGTGAGTCAAACAGCAGAAAAAGACTAAAAGATAGACAGAGTTAAGGAATTCCACAACCCAACAGATCAAAGTTCTGCAGTCCAGCAATGAACAGTAGTTGACAATTAATCAATAAACAGGAGAAGGAGACTCTACAAACATACCCATCAACAATGATGGGGAAATTCAGAATATCAGTACAAAAGAGAAGACAGAAGCATTTTCATTCACCTTCAGCCAGAAATGCTGAATAGATGATCATTCTCAGCCTTCTCTGGAGGTTTCCCTCAACTCAAGTACCAGATTTCAGATCAATTTACTCCATATTATGTCAATAAACAGTTGAAGGCACTGAATACTGCAAATGTTACGGGCCCTGACAACATTTCAGCAATGTTATTGGTACAGATTCTAGAATTAGCCATCTAGCTGATCTGGTCTAGCACAGAAGATCTGGACCCCTCCAAAGGGGCTTCTTGGTTTGAGATCGGTCAAAAGAATCACAAGGAATACGGTCTGTTTGAAGCAAGGTTTCTGTTTTTTAGCGGCAGCAGCAACTCAAAGGGTGGGAGCTTGGACTAGGGGGCCTGATTTGAGCTTTTATCTTTGAAATCAGAGAGCACAGGTTTCTGGGAAAGGAGGGACTACTTCTTTTTATTTCTATCCAGCTATATAAGTCAGTGTTTTCTCAACCTGAGGCCCTACCTTTGAAAGGCCTCCCACCCAACCACCTCGTCCAACCTCAAAGACCAGCGTCCCATCAGATAAGCATCTCTTTTTTACTTTGTGATAAGGGGACTAGCAGGGATGGCAGTGCAGGGAGAGCAATGTTCTTCCTGCATGATGTTTGAGGTGAGGGACGCCATTGGTGTCCCATCCAAGTACATCCGCAGGAAGTGCACCCAACTCGCGCTCCTCCAAGACAATGTTAGGGAACTGGAGTGGGAGCTGGATGAGCTTTGGATCATTCGGGAGGCAGAGACTGTGATAGATAAGCGTTACAGGGAAGTAGTTACTCCTAGGCATGAAGAAAGCTGGGTGACTTTTTTTCCCTCCCCTTTGAACAAACAAACAGTCAGTGGAAGGATCCCCTGTGGTCCTTCCCCCAGAAAAAATGTATATCATTTTGGGTACTGTTGAGGGGGATGATTTACCAGGGTTATGCAGTGGGGCCCAGGTTTCTGGTACAGAGCCTATCCCTGTTGCACAGAAGGGAAGGAGGGAAAGAAGTGTGTTAGTCATTGGGGACTCAATAGTTAAAGGGTCAGACAGAACTTTTTTTGGGAACGAGCAAGACTCACAGTTGGTGTGTTGCCTCCCAGGTGCCAAAATCCGTGATGTCTCCTATCATATCTTTGGGGTCCTGAAGGGAGGGGTGACCAGCCTCAAGTCGTGGTCCATGTAGGTACCAACGATATTAGGTAAAAAGGGGGATAGGGACACAAGGCAGGATTTCAGGGAGCTGGGGTGGTTTGTTACCCATGCCACGTGATAGTGAGTCAAGGGATAGGGAGAGATACCAGCTGAACACGTGGCTGCAAGGATGGTGCAGGAGGGAGGGTTGCAGGTGCTTGGACAATTGGGGCTCACTCTGGGGAAGGTGTGACCTCTACAAATAGGACAGTCTTCACTTGAACCAGAGGGGTACTAATATCCTGGGTGGGCAATGTGCTGGTGCTATTCGGGTGGATTTAAACTAGCTCAGCAAAGGGGATAGGAACCGGAGGTGTACTTGCAGTGCGCAGGAGGCTGAGCGTAAGAAGGACAGGGACAGGATTTCAGGGTCACAGGAATGTTCTGGCAGACAGCGAAGTGGTTTGAAGTGTGTCTACTTCAACATCAGAAGTATCCAAAATAAGGTGGGTGGGCTTGCAGCATGGATAGGTACCCAAGACTTCGATGTGTGGCCATTTCCGAGACATGGATAGAGCAGAGTGACGAATGGGTGTTGCAGATTCCAGGGTTTAGATCTTTCATTAAGAACAGGCAAGGCGATAAAAAAGGGGGAGGTGTAGCCTTGTTTTAATCAAGGATAGTATAACAGTGGCTGAAAGAACTTTTGATGAGGACTCGTCTATTGAGGTCGTGTGGGCTGAGGATAGAAACAAGAGGAGAGGTCACACTGCTTGAAGTTTTTTTTATAGACCTCCACAGAGTTCCAGGGAGGTGGAAGAGAGGATTGGCAAAATTATTCTGGGTATGAGTGAAAGAAACAGGGTGGTCATTACAGGGGACTTTAACTTCCCTAACATTGAATGGAAATGCTATAACTCTAGTATGTTGGATGGATCAGCTTTTGTCCAATGTGTACAGGAGGGTTTCCTGACACAGTATGCTGAAGGGCCAACAAGAGGGGAGGCCACACTGGATCTGGTGCTTGGTAATGAACCAGACCAGGTGTTTGATTTAGTTGTAGGTGAGTATTTTGGAGAGAGTGACCATAATTCAGTTATGTTTAGTTTAGTGATAGAAAGGGATAGGTACATGACACAGATCAAGAGTTAATCGATGGGGCAAGGGCAATTATAATGCAATTAAGCAAGTATTAGAATGCATAGAATGGGGTAGCAAAATGCAGGGGATGCAGACAATGGAAGTGTGGAGCTGGTTTAAAGGAACAGATACTGCGTGCCCTTGATAGGTATGTCCCTGTCAGGCAGGGAGGAAGTGATAAGGCAAGGGAACCGTGGTTTACTTCAGAAATTGCATCTCTTGTTAAACAGAAGGAGGAGGCTTATGTGTCGATGAGGCAAGATGGTTCAGATGAGGCTTTAGAAAGTTACAGATCAGCTAGGAAGGATTTAAAGAGAGTTAAGAAGAGCAAAGAGAGGATACCATCAGTCTTTAGCAAATAGAATATAGGAGAACCCTAAAGCTTATTACAGGAATGTGAGGAATAAAAGGATGACCAGGGTAGGAATAGGGCCAATCAAAGATAGGAGTGGGAAGTTTTTAGATTACTTAGTGTGGAAACAGGCCCTTCGGCCCAACAAGTCCACACTGACCTGCCGAAGCGCAACCCACCCATACCCCTACCCCTACATTTACCCCTTACCTAACACTATGGGCAATTTAGCATGGCCAATTCACCTGACCCACACATCTTTGGACTGTGGGAGGAAACCGGAGCACCCGGAGGAAACCCACGCAGACACGGGGAGAACGTGCAAACTCCACACAGTCAGTCGCCTGAGGCAGGAAATGAACCCGGGTCTCTGGCGCTGTGAGGCAGCAGTGCTAACCACTGTGCCACCATGCCGCCCACAAAAAGTGGGAAGTTGAGTGTGGACCCTGTGGAGATCGGAAAGCAGCTAAACAAACATTTCTCATCAGTTTTCATGGAGGAAAAGGAGAATATTGTAGAAGATAAGAATGAGGTATGAGATATTAGACTGGAAAGGATCGAGGTTAGTTACGAACAAGTGTTATCAATTCTAGAAGGAGTGAAAGTAGACAAGTCCCCTGGGCCAGATGGGATTTATCTAAGGCTTCTCTGGGAAGCTAGGGAAGAGATAGCAGAGCCTTTGGCTTTGATATTTGAGTCGTCATTGTCTACAGGTTTAGTACCAGAGGACTGGAGAATTGCAAATGTTGTGCCCTTGTTCAAGAAGGGTAATACAGATGACCCAGGTAATTACAGACCAGTGAGCCTTATGTCTGTTATAGGAAAAGTTTTGGAAAGAATTATAAAAGAGATAAGATTTATAATCATCTAGCAAGCAACAATTTGATTTCAGATAGTCAACATGATTTCGTCAAGGGCAGGTTGTGTCTCACAAACCTCTGAATATTTTTGAGAAGGTGACCAAGCATGTAGATGAGGGCAGGGCAGTTGACATGGTATATGTGGACTTCAGTAAAGTCTTTGATAAGGTTCCACTTGGTAGGCTGTTGGAGAAAATGCAAAGGCATAGAGTTGAGGTTGACTTAGCAGAATGGATTAGAAACTCGCTTTCTGAAAGGTGGCAGCGAGTGGTAGTTGATGGAAAATATTCAGCCTAGAGTCCGGATCCTAGTGGTGTGCCACAAAGATCTGTTTTGGGCCACTGCAATTTGTCATTTTTATAAATGACTTAGACGCAGCCATAGGTGGATGGATTAGTAAATTTGCAACGACACTAAAATTGGTGGAGTAGTGGACAGTTTGGAAGAATGTTACAGATTGTAGGGGGACTTGGATAAATGCAGAATTGGGCTGAGAGGTGGCAAATGGAGTTCAATGCAGCTAAGTGTGAGGTGATGCACTTTGGTACATATAACAGGAAGGCAGAGTACTGGGTCAATGGAATGATTCTTGGTAGTGTGGATGTGCAGAGGGATCTTGGACTCCATCTACATGGATGGGCGGCACGGTGGCACAGTGGTTAGCACTGCTGCCTCACAGCGCCTGAGACCCGGGTTCAATTCCCGACTCAGGCGACTGACTGTGTGACGTTTGCACGTTCTCCCCGTGTCTGTGTGGGTTTCCTCCGGGTGCTCCGGTTTCCTCCCACAGTCCAAAGATGTGTGGGTCAGGTGAATTGGCCCTGCTAAGTTGCCCATAGCATTAGGTAAGGAGTAAATGTAGGAGTATGGATGGGTTGTGCTTCGGCAGGTCGGTGTGGACTTGTTGGGCCGAAGGGACTGTTTCCACACTGTAAGTAATCTAATCTGATCCCTGAAAGTTGCCACTCAGGTGGGTACTGCTGTTGAGGTGGTGTATGGTGCGTTAGGTTTCATTCGTAGGGGGTTAAGTTCCGGAGCTGCATCATCATGCTGCAACTGTACAAAACACTGGTGCGGCCACACTTGGAATATTGTGTACAGTTCTCATCGCCATATTTTGGGAAGGATGTGGAAGCACTGGAAAAGGTACTGAGGAGATTTACCAGGATGTTGCCTGCTCTGGAGGGAAGGTCTTATGAGGAAAGGCTGAGACACTTGGGTCTGTTGTCATTGGAAAGAAGAAGGCTAAGAGGGGATTTGATAGAGGCATACAAGATAATCGGAGGATTAGATAGGGTAGACAGTGAAATCTTTTTCCTAGGATGATGATGTCAGCTTGTACGAGGGGGCATAACTACAAATTGAGGGCTGATAGATTTAAGACAAATGTTAGAGGCATGTTCTTTACTCAGAGTGGCAAGGACATGGAATACCCTACCTGCCAGTGTAGTTAACTCAGCTACATTAGGGAGATTTAAACAACCCTTGGATAAGCCCATGGATGATGATGGGATATTGTAGGGGAACGAGCTGAGAATAGTTCACAGGTTGGTGCAACATTGAGGGCCGAAGGCCCTGTTGTGCGCTGTATTGTTCTATGTTCTTATCATTATAATAAATTAAGGCAGCCTGGTGCAGATGTGTCCAGCAACATTGAGTTCTGTGTTCCGTAGAGAAATGGCGCATTAAAATTTGAAAATTACACATTATTTATATGTTTTTTAAGAGATAGTACAGTCTTAACTACAAAAAAAGGCCAACCACATATAATAAGGTGACATGAATAACAACAACTTAATGCAATGATATTTCTTGGGAAAGGGTTCTTAATTACAAGAAAAGTCCAATCAAACTGTCCAGGTATTTCCTGTTCACAGAAAGGAGGACTTATCCAACCTGGCCAATTACGACCTACCAGTGTACCCTTGATCATCAGTAATGTCACGGAATGGGTGACATATCTGCGGATCATCACATGCCACTTCCAAAGACATCTTCAGAATTTTGAAGGGACTGATTCCTCCACACTTCAATGGTTTGATGTTCAATCAATACAATGCTGCCATTCCTTTCTTTGTCACCTTTTCTCGCATGCAGGAAATGCAAATCCTCTCTTTCACCTCTTCCATTCTCATCTTGAAATGCTTCTACTTCATTTAATGTTGTATGCTGTATTCTCTGCTCATGAGGTAGTTTTCCCTACTTCGAAAAGCCATTCGTAGACTAGATGACTGCTTTGAGGAATACATCCATTCTGTCCACAAGCATGTACCTGAGCTCCCTATGACATGTCATTTTAATTCTTGATCTCATTTCTATTCTGACCTTTTTGTCCCTGACCTGGGCAGTATTCCAATGAAACTCAACATAAGCTTGAATCGAACCTCAAATTTTCAGTTGGGCATTTTATAGACTCTGCTGAAAATGTGTTGCTGGTTAAAGCACAGCAGGTCAGGCAGCATCCAAGGAACAGGAAATTTGACGTTTCGGGCTCTGGCCTGAAACGTCGAATTTCCTGTTCCTTGGATGCTGCCTGACCTGCTGTGCTTTAACCAGCAACGCATTTTCAGCTCTGATCTCCAGCATCTGCAGACCTCACTTTTTACTTTATAGACTCTGGCAGTCAACAATGTTATCAACAACTTTACGTCATAACCTCTGCCATTCTGTTTCACATTTTTACTTATGGATGGTTCTTCAAATCTTTTTCACTTCATTTGAACAGTTGCTATGTTGCCATTCAGATAACTAGTCAATCTTGTACCATTTTACTTGTTCGGTTACCACTCACTTTGATTTTTCATATCATGTGTAAATTAATCTCTCCTGACTTCCACCATATCATCCTACTCTTCTTCCGCCCTTATTTCAACTGCTTGAAATCTATTATATTTTAAACTTGTGCCAGTTGTGATGAAGCCTTTTCAAACTGAAACTTAACTCTCTTCATAGATATGCTATATCCAAATTTCACATATCTTCCGATTTGTTTTAAATTTCCAGCATCCAGAGCATTTTGTTTTGAAAAATAATATTTACAAAGGTAATACCAGGACCGTGAGGTATTACACATCAGGAAAGGATGTGCAGAATGTTTTTCATAAAAAAAAAGCTAAGGGGTAGCCTAACAGAAACATTTAAAGCTAAGAAAGATGTTTAGCGAGTAGACACAGGAACAGTGATTCCACCAATGGAAAAGCAAATCTAGAGGCCAACAATATCATTCAATCAGGCACTGGGAAAAAAACATTTTTACCTAAGAAGTGGTGCTGTATCAAAGGTTGAGACAAACAGTAATGATGTGAACTTGAGGTAAGTATAAAAGACAGAAGAGAATTAATTGACAGCTATCATAAAATCCCTAGTGTGGAATCAGACTATTTTGGCCCAAGTCCACACTGATTCTCTGAAGTATAATCCACTTTGACCCATTCCCTTACCCTATTACTCTACATTTCCCCTGAAAATGCACATCCCTGAACACTATGGGCAATTTAACTTGGCCAATTCATCTAACCTGCACATTTTTGGACTTGACAGATTTAGATAAGAAAGGCTTAAAGGAGACTGCCTAAAGGAGACAGGTTGGACCAAATGACATGTTTTTGTCTATTTTATGGAATTCTATTTAATATAGAAATTTTTCCAAATTTGCAGATGGTACAAAGTAGCAACCTGTTCTGAGAAAGATGTAAAACAATTTCAGGAGAATTCGGACAGGCTTAAAGAATGAGCAAAAATATGGCAGATATAGTATGTGGAAAAATGAGAGATTAACCACTTTGGTAGGAGAAACAGATTTGCAAAGTATTTCTTAAATGATAAGAGATCAGAAATGTTAATGTACAAAAGGAACCTGGATGTCCTTCTTGACAAGTCACCAAAGGCTAACATGCCTGTCTCAGTTTGAAAAGGCTAACATGCTTAATTTTAAAAAAAATTACAGGCAGGAAAGTGGGAGTATTGTGTATTTAAGTACAGTGAAAAGCTATGCTTATGAGAATTAAAGGCAAATCATAGTAAGCGAGGATATATAGATCAAAGGGTGAAAACAAAATTTTAAGTCAGTGGTATACAGGTTATGTCGCACAAGGTGTGTGCCAGGCAAGATCAATATTAACAAGATCAGCATTGTTTGAAGTTCGACAGTTCATTCATCAGTTTAATGACGTGTGAGAAGAAGCTGTTCCTGAACCTGCTGGTGCGTGTTCCAGCTTCTGCATGTTCTGCCTGATGGAAGAGGTTGTAGGAGATCATTACCGGGGTGAGGCGGGTGGGGGGAGGGGACAATGGGTGTTTGATTGTTGGCAGTCTTTCTGTAGCAACAAGCCATGTAAATAGAGTCCATGGACGAAAGGTTGGCTTCCATGATGGTCTAGGCTGTGCACACATCCTTCTATAATTTCTTATGGCCCTGGGTAGAGCAGTTGCCATATCAGGCTGTTATGCACCTTGAACAATACGATTTCAATGGTGCATCCGTAAAAGTTTGTTAAGGTCCTTATGGACATGCCAAACTTCTTGAGTCACCTGAGGAAGAAGGGGAGTTCGCTTCCTTTCTTTCTGAAATCAATGATCAATTCTTTAGTTTTGCAGAGGTCAAATGGCTGCTCTCATTGCACCACGTCACCAAGCCCTCTGACTGACTCATCATTTTTTGATGTCCGTCCTACCACACTGGTGTTGTCAGCAAACTTGTGGATGGCATTCGTTCAGAATTTAGCAACAAAGCCATGGATGCATAGGGAGTACACCTCCTTGCGGGGGGGGGAGGAAGGGTTACAGTGTTAAGTGTTATTGTGCAGTTGCCTATTTATGCCAATTGTGGTCTGTCAGTCAGAAAGCTGAGGATCCAGTTGCAGAGGGTGGAGCTGAGACCAAGGTCTCAGAATTTGGAGATCAGTCTGAAGGGGATAAAAGGTGTTGAAGGCAGAAGTGTAGTCAATAAGTAGGAGACTAATGCAGGTGTCCTTGTTGTCCAGGTGTTCCAGGGATGAGTGCAGGGCTAGGGAAATGGACTGTGGACCTGTTACATTGGTATGCAAATTGTGGGGGATCGAGGCAGGCTGTGAGACTAGAGTTTATGTGGGCTATGACAAGCCTGTTGAAGCACTTCATGATTATGGAAGTCAGAGCCACTGGGCAGTAGTCGTTAGGGCACTTTGCATGTACCTTCTTAGGGACTGGGATGATGATGGTTTTTTTGAAGCAGGTAGGGACTTTGGAGTGAGAGGCTAAAGATGTTGGTGAATACTTCTGCCAGCTGGTCTGCACAGGATCCAAGTGCTCGTCTGGAGACTCCGGCCGGGCCCATTCCTTTCTTTGGGTTGATTCCTAGGATCTGATGTATGCAGCAGAGATAGTGGCACGTGTGTCCAGGACTGTTTGGGGCAGGTGATACCTTGCTGATGGCATTCTGCTTGAACCGAGCATAGAAAGCATTCAGCACATCAAGGAGGGATATGTCTTTGTCTGCTATCTTTCTCTGCTTCATTTTGTGTCCCATAATATTGTTTAGGCCTTGCCAGAGACGGCGAGAGTCCGTTTGGTTGGTTTGGGCCTTAACTTGGTCCGATACTGCCTCGTGGCATCTCTGGTGGTTTGCAGAGATCATATAAAGTACAATGAAAATTTACAGCCCAGGAACAGGCCCTTCGGCCCTCCAAGCCTGAGCGGATCCAATTCTACTTCTGAACCTGTCACCCAATTCCTAAGCATCTCTATCCCTCTGCTCCCCACCTACTCATGCATTAGTCCAGACTCACTTAAATGAATCTACCGCGCCTGCCTCTACCACCTCTGCCGGCAACGCATTCCAGACACCCACCACCCTCTATATAAAGTACCTGCCACGCATATCCCCCTTAAACTTTTCATCTCTCACTTTGAAAGAGTGATCTCTCATTATTGAATCCATCACCCTGGGAAAAAGCTTATCTCTATCTACCCTGTCTATACCCTTCATCATTTTGTAAACCTCAATCAGGTCCCCTTTCTAATGAAAAGGAACCTAACCTATTCAACCTCTCTTCATAGCTAGCACCTTCCATACCAGCCAACATCCTCATGAACCTTCTCTGCACCCTCTCCAAAGCGTCCATATCCTTTTGGTAATGTGGCGACCAGACTGTACACAGTATTTTAAAATGCGACCAAACCAATGTCTTGAACAATTTTAACATGACCTGCCAGCCCTTATACTCAATACTCCATCCAATGAAGGCAAGCACACTATATGCCTTCTTGACCACTCTATCCACCTGTGCAGCAACCTTCAGGGTACAATGGACATGAACTCCCAGATCTGTCTGCTCATCAACTTTTCCCAAGGCCCTTCCATTCATTGTTGATTTCACCCTAGAATTAGACTTGCCAAAATGCATCACCTCACATTTGTCTGGATTGAACTCCATCTGCCACGTTTCCACCCAACTCTCTAGTCTCCTCAAAGAACTCTGGATCTCCTCTATAGATCCAGGTCATCCAACTTGAATGCTGCACATCCAGTCTTCAGGAGGGACTGGATTTCCTGGGATATCCAAAGCTTCCAGTTGGGGAATACTTGGACTTCCTTGGTACAGAGTCCTCCATGCATTTGCTAGTGAAATCCGTGATGGTGGTGTGCTTGTCCAGATTTTCTGGTGAGTATATGAATACAGTCATGTCCACTGATTCCAAGCAACCTTGGAGATGGTCTTCCACTGCCTTGGACCTTGGTGAAGGGTCCTCCTGTTTCAGCTTCTGCTTGTAATGTGGAAAGAGGAACTCAGCGATGTGATCTAATCACCAAATTCCCAACAATCAACAGCCTCGGGGTCACCATCGACAAGAAACATAGCGGGACCATAAATGCCATGACAATCAGAACAGATATGAGGCTAAGTATTTTGCAATGAATAGTTAACTTTCTGGATTGCGAGATGGCAACACATGTGGTGGGAGAAAATGTATATGCTTCATACGTAATTTGTCTATTTAGTTTGATGACTGATTAGCTATGTTACCTAAAAAGTGCTTGAGAAGAGGTCCAACGCCTTTCTACCAGGTAAGACTATGACTAGTTTATTGACCAAAAGATATCCACTGAATGCTTTCAGAGACTAGAAATTCCCCATGCCTCAAGAGAAAAAAATTGCAGTTCTACAGGCAGCCCAGGGGAGCTGTATTAGCTAAAACCCTTGACATGAAGCACAAATGGTTGTTACAAAGCGTGCAGATAGTCAAACAATTTATATACAACATATATAAAACATTTGGGGTGGCACAGTGGTTAGCACTGCTGCCTCACAGCGCCAGAGACCCAGGTTCAATTCCCGCTTCAGGCAACTGTCTGTGTGGAGTTTGCACATTCTCCATGTGTCTGGGTTTCTCTTCGGAGGGCCTGTTTCCAGACTGTAGAGAATCTATTCATTTACTTCCTGGCACCTGTTTAGTAAGTTTACTACAGCACCTCCCCTGGCAGTGCATACTTATTACTCTGTTAAAAAAACCTTGCCTCACATGAAAGATCAAAGAATCAAACAGTACAGCAGACCTCCAGGCCCAAATCAGATTTGTCCAAATAGAGTGGTTTGATCCTAGAAGGATCCATGCCTTACTGCATAAAGACAAGGAAAGGGCTGCTTTAGAATATGAGGAATGAATGGTACTGAACACTGTGCATTCTTCAACAAGTTTTCCCACCTTCGAACTTATGGGGGATTTGGTTGGGAGCGGGGGTGGGGGGTGTGTGTGGAGTGGGGAGTGGAGAGGAAAGGTCATAGAGAAAATATCTCCAAGATGATTAGGCCTAGGACACTACCCTGAGGAACTCCTGCAGAGATGCCCTGGAACTCAGATCATTGACCTTCAGAAGGAGGAGTTGGTGTTGGGTGTCTTGAAAAACATTAAGGTAGGTAAGTAACCAGGGCCTGTTCGGATTCATCCCAAGATACTGAAGGGAAGAAATTATCGGAGCCTTGATAAAGATTTCTGCATCCTCTTTAGCCACAGGCACGGTACCAGAAGTCTGATGAAAAACAGGGATAATCCAGAAAATTATAGACCAGTGAGATAAGGATGTATTAGGGAAATTATTGGAGAAGATTTTGAGAAAGTTTATTCTTTATTCATTCACAGGATGAGGATGTCGCTGGCTAGGCAGCATTTATTGCTCATCCCTAATTGCCCAGAGGTGGTTAAGGGTCAACCACATTCTTGTGGATCTAGAGTCACATGTAGGTCAGACCAGATCAGGATGGCAGCTTCCTTCCCTAAAGGGCATTAGTGATGCAGATGGGTTTTTCCAACAATCGACAATGGACTCATGGTCATCATTAGCCTCTTAATTCTGGATTTTTATTGAATTCAAATTCTACTGTCTGCCATGGCAGATTTACTTATATACAGAGAAGAACAGACTTATTAGGGATAGTCAGCATTGCTTCACACAGGGGAGTCCTTGCCTCACTAACTTGGTTGAGATTTGAGGAAGTAACAGAGATGATTGATAAGAATAGAGTAGTGAATGCTGTCTACATGGACCTTATTAAAGCATTTGAAATGTTTCCTCATGGTAGTGTGGTCCAGAAGATTGAGTCACACGGGATCCATGGTGAGTTGGCAAGTTGGATACAAAATTAGTCATTGTAGAAAACAGAGGATAGTTGTGGAGGATTGTTCTTCTGACTGGAGACCTGCACCCAGTGGTGTGCTTGATTGTAATTTATGTAAATTATTTGGAATGAAAATATATGTTTAGATCCAAAAGATGTGCAGGTCAGGTGAATTGTCCATGATAAATTATCCATAGTGTTAGATGCATTAGTCAGGGGTAAACATAGGACAGGGGAATGGGTCTGAGTGGATTACTCTTCGGAGGGTCAGTTTGGTAACTTGTTGGACTGAAGGGCCTGTTTCCACACTGTAGGAGAATCTAATCTAATCTAATCACAGATGGCTGTTGCAGCTGTATATGATTTTAGTTAGGCCACATTTGGAGTAATTGTGTGCAGTTCTGGTCACCATACTATATAAAGAGACTTGGGACTTGGGAGAGAAATTTACCAGCGCGTTGCCTGGATTGGAGTGTAGCAGCTATAAAGAGAGGTTGGACAAACTTGGAATGTTTTCGCTGAGAGCTGAAAGCGGAGGGAGAACCTGATATAAGATTAGGAGAAGCATGGATAGGGTGGAATCTTTTTCCCAAGATTGAAATGTCAATACTGGGGACATAAGTTTAAGATGACCTGGGAAAACTCTAAAGGACATGTGCAACAAAAGTTTTTTTTCAAAATCACAGGAATGCACTGCCAGGGGAGATGGCAGAAGCAGACATGATAGCAATGTCTAAGAGCAAGCAGGGAATAAAAGGCTAAGGGCCACATGTAGGCAGATGGGATTGATTTAAAATGGCACTGTGGTCAGAACAGTCATTGTGGGCCAACAAGCCTGTTTTTGCGCTGTACCATTTTTTGTTCATCTCCTTTAAACTTCCCCCTCTCACTTTAAACCTATGCCTCCTTGTAGCTGACATTTCCAACCTGAGAAAATGACTCTGTCTATCTATCTTATCCATGCCTCACAATTTTATATACTTCTATCAGGTAGCTCCCTCAGCCCCCAACGTTCTAGCGAAAACAATTCAAGTTTGCCCAACCTGTTTTACACAGCTAAACATGACAACAATTTTTATACTTAATGTCCCAACCAATGAAGGCAAGTATGCCATATGGCTCCTTGATCACCTTAGCTACTTGTGTTGCTGCTTTCAGAGAACTATGGAGTTGCATTCCAAGATGTCTCTGCATATCAAAGCTCTTAAGGGTCCTAGCCATTTACTGTATACTTTCTTCTCCCAAAATGCATCACTTTACACTTGTCTGGATTAACCTTCTTTGGCAATTTCTTTGGCCATTTCTTTGCCCAACTTTCCAAATGATCTGTATCCTGCTGTAACCTTTGTTATCCTTCCTTACCATCCACAACTCTATAAGTTTTCATGTCGCCTGCAAACATACCAACCAGACCATCTGCACTTCCATCCAAATCATGAAATAAATTACAACAGAGGTCCCAGCACTGAGTCTTGAAGAACATCACTGATCACAGACCTCCAGTTGTACACCCCGTAAAACTATTCCATCTTCTTTGATCAAGCCAATTTTGTAGCCAACTTACCAACTCACTGCAGATCCCTTGCAAATTAATCATCTGGACCAGCCGACCAGGAGGAACTTTGTTAAATGCTTTAGCAAAGTCCATGCAAACAACATCCACTGCTCTACCCTCAATCATTTTCGTTACTTCTCAAAAACTCAATCAAATTTGTGAGACAAGACCTCCCTACACCAAGCCATGCTGATTAAGGGCAGACAGGCATTGAGTGCTAGCTGGAGAGAATAATTTGCAGAACTTGTCAACCAAGATTCTGTGTTCAATTTGATTGACTTCAACTGCATTCCTCAATACCACATCAAAATCAGACTCCAGGCTATTAAGTCAGTCTTCAAATCATTCTGTCAGTTGAAACATTCCTAATATTCTGTTCTCTTCCAAATACAAGTAAATCCTGTCCATAAAAATTATCTCCAATAATTTCCTTACCACTATTTTAAGGCTCACTGGTCAAAAATTTCTGAGATTATTCCTGTTGTCCTTCTTCAAAAAAGAAGCAACATTGATTACTCTCCTTACTTCTGAGACCTCGCCTACGGCTAAAGAGGATTATAATGTAATGTTCTGTCAAGACAATGCACTGACCAAACATTACACTGTCTCTTTTAGTCCACTAAACTCCACTCATTGGACAGTGAAAGCATCACTAACAATGATAATCAATTTCAGGCATTTCACTCCAACAACTTCCTGCATAGTGAGGTAGATCATAGGGTCCATGAAAGAGCCTTTAGGAACCAGCTCAATATTATCAGGTAACTTAATCTCAAACTTCTCCCCAAGGAATGCAATGGCAAGGATGGCAAACTCCCTTCTGAAACATGAAGGTGCCTTCATTGCACAACATACCATTTTTTACTGTTACAGCCAATAAATCGATCACCTTAATGGACATGAAACCTAGGCTTGAAATGCAATGTCGACTCAGAGATCCCAGAGAACCAAATATGGAACGGAGCTGACTAAGAGCAGCCAGGCAGTGAGTGCTTGCTGGCGAGAACATTTTGTAGAACCTATCAACCAAGATTCTGTATTCAATTCCAATTTCAACTGCATTCCTCTATACCACATCAAAATCAGACTCCAGGCTACTAAGTCAGTACGTCAGTTGAAAAAATTAAGAAGTCTCTGGAGTAGTTCGAATCCCTGGCAATATTTTGAAATTCAGCAAAGATAGACTCCTGGAGCACCTGCACAACCACTTCAGGGAAGAGACTGGGAGATCTCAGGGATGTTAATATTCACCATACAAAAACTAAATCGCATAAAAAGCCTGACTTTACTGCTAGAACTTTTCCCTCTAAGCTACAGAGCTGTGGGTTACATTCTGGGTATGTAATGTTGGTCAGACATCAATTCAATGCTGAAGGAAAGTTGTACAGTTGGTGACACGGTCAAATCAGGTTCCCATTTGCCTGGTTTATGAATGGATAGATATAAAAGTTCGCATGCCACTATTCCTGGAAATGCAAAGAAGTAGGCCCATATTTATTCTTCAATTTGTGTGCTGTCATGCTTCTTGTATTACAAAAATGAATACACTTCAAAAGTGCTTCTTCTGTCTTATTATTCAGTTAGGACTTCAATCAGTCCAACCTGCCCTCTGAACATAAAGATTCCCATGGCATTGTGAAAGACAACATAGGTCTCCTGGTATTTGCTAATCATTCAGACCTGAACCAATTGGTGATTTGCCCACTATCTACTGTGGAACCTTGCAGTGGATAAACTTCATGCCATGTTTCCTACAACTACCAAAGCACAGACAATGCCTTATCACCATCTCTTCAATCCCATTGGCTGCCTCTCAAAAGCACGACTGTTTCATTGGTTGCAATTGGATATGTATCTTGAGCTCATGAAAAGTTTAAATAGAGTGCACTTGTTCTTTCATGCCTGCCTGAACTTGGACTTTGTAATGTGTAACAACTTCAAACAACCCTGAGGATCTCTCTCTCTCTCTCTCTCTCTCTCTCACACACACACACACACACACACCACCTAAAGGGTAGACCATATTGGATTTTGTGCTTGGCAATGAACCAGGCCAGGTGTCAGATCTCTCAGGGGGAAAGAGCAGTTTGGTGATAGTGATCACAACTCCTGATCTTTACTATAGTCACAGAGAAGAATAACAGCACTCGATAGGGGAAAGTATTTAATTGGGGAAGGGGAATTACAATGCTGTTAGGCAGGAATTGAGAAGCCTAAATTAGGAACTTAGGGAAATGCATGATAGAAATGTGGAGGTTGTTAAGGGAGCACTTGCTGATTGTGCTGGACAGGCTTGTCCCACTGATACAAGGAAGGGATGGTAGGTAGAAAGGACCATGGGTGACAAGGGATTTGGAACATCTAGTCAAGAGGAAGAAGGAAGCTTAATTAAGATTGAGGAGGCAAGGATCAGACAGGGCTCGTGGATTGCACGGAAGTCAGGAAGGAACTGAAGAATAGACTTAGGAGAGCTAAATGGGGGCATGAAAAAGCTTTAGTGGGTAGGATTAAGGAAAACCTGAAGGTATTTTACACTTACGTGAGGATCAAGAGGATGGCCAGACTGAGAGTAGGGTCAATCAGGGATAGAGGAGGGGACGTTTGTTTGGAGTTGGAGATGGTAGGGGAGGGTAATGAATACTTTGCTTCAGTTTTCACTACTGAGAAGGACCCTGACGTTTGTGAGGACAGGGGTGAAACAGACTGATAGGCTCGAACAGGTTGATGTTAAGGAGGAGGATGTGCTGAAAATTTTGAGAAACACAAGGATAGATAAGTTTCCTGGGCCAGACAGCATATGCCCAAGGTTACTACAGGAAGCGAGGGAAGAGACTGCTGCGCCTTTGGCAATGATCTTTGCGTCCTCACTGTCCACTGGAGGAGTACCAGATGATTGGAAGGTGGCAAATGTTACTCCCCTTGTTCAAGAAAGGGAATAGAGATAACCTTACAGACCAGTCAGTCTTACATCTATAGTGGGCAAATTAATGGAAAGGATTCGGAAAGACAGGATTTATGATTACTAGGAAAAGCATAGTTTGATTAGATATAGTCAGCATAGCTTTGAGAGGAGCAGGTCATGGCTCACAAGCCTTACTGAATTCTTTGAGGATGGGACAAAACACATTGATAAAGGTAGAGTAATGGATATGGTGTACATGGATTTTAGCAAGGTGTCTGATAAGGTTCCCCATGGTAGACTTATTCAGAAAGTAAGGAAGCATGGGATTCAGGGAGATTTGGCTGTCTGGATACAGAATTGGCTGGCCCACAGAAGACAGACATTGGTAGTAGATGGAAAGCATTCAGCCTGGAGCTCAGTGACGTTGGTGTTCAGCGGTGATCTGTTCTGGGATCTCTGCTCTTTGTGTTTTTATAAATGACTTGGAGAGGAAGTGGAAGGATGGGTTAGTAAGTTTGCACAAGGTTGGTAGAGTAATGGATCATATGGAAGGTTGTTGTAGGTTGCAAAGAGACATTGACAGGATAAAGAGCTGGGCTGAGATGCAGCAGATGGAGTTCAACCTGGAAAAGTGTGAAGTGATTCATTTTGGAAGGTTGAATTTGAATGCTGATGACAGAGTTAAAGGCAGGGTTCCTGGTCACATGGAAGAACAAAGGGATCTTGGGGTCCATGTTCATAGATCCCTGAAAGTTGCCACCCAAATTGATAGAGTTGTTAAGAAGGTGTGCTGGCTTTCATTAGCGGGATGATTGAGCTTAAGAGCCACAAGGATATGCTGCAGCTCTTTAGAGCACTGGTTAGACCACACTTGGAATATTGTTCAGTTCTGGTCACCTCATTATAGGAAGGATGTGGAAACTTTAGAGAGGGTGCAGAGGAGATTTACCAGGATGCTGCCTGGATTGGAGGGTATATCTTATGAAGAAAGGCTGAGGGAGCGAAAGCTTTTCTCATTGGAGCAAAGAAGGGTGAGAGGCGACTTGATAGAAGTGTACAAGATAATAGGAGGCATAGTGTGAATAGATTAGATAGATTCCCTGCAGTGTGGAAACAGGCCCTTTAATCCAAAAAGTCCACACCGACCCTTTGAAGAGTAACCCACCCAGACCCATTTCCCTCTGACTAACGCACCTGACATTATGGCCAATTCACCTAACCTGCACATCTTTGGACTGTGGGAGGAAACCCACGTAGACACAGGGACAATGTGCAAACTCCACACAGACAGACACCCCAGGCTGGAATCAAACCCAGGTCCCTGGCGCTGAGGCAGCAGTGCTAACCACTGAGCCACCATGCTGCCCTCAAATAGTCACAGACTTTCTCCAGGGGCAGAAATGGCAATCACGACAGGACATAATTTTAAGGTGATTGGAGGAGAGTTGAAAGAAGATGTCAGAGGTAGGCCCTTTACACAGAGAGAGAGAGATGGGTGCATGGAATGCACTACCAATAATTGATAATAGAGTCAGATGCATTAGGGACATTTAAGTGACTCTTGGATAGGCACGTGGATGATAGTAAAAATCGTATGTAGGTTAGTTTGATCTTAGACTAGGATAAAACGTCAGCACAACATCAAGGACTGAAGGGTCTGTATAGGGCTATACTGTTATATGTGCAAGTAAGAGACTAAACGCTATATTTAATGAATGCCAAAGTGTTCTGGTTTCAGGTCCATTGCTGTTACTAAGCACAACGCTTTGTCTGAAGTATAAGTGTCAAAACACAAGGGATGCTCTATGCCAGACACATTGTCAAATCCACACTGGGTCTCCAAGGTTGGAAGCACTATGTTGTGTACCTTGGTTGGGATCTCTCCCTGCGATGGGGGCTGACCCTGCCAGATCCTCAAAATAACGACATTCCTTGTGCCAACTTTTCAGGGTCGGGGTTCTCCAAGCCACCACCTCTGGATGTTGTCTGCCCGGGTTAGGACACCTGTGTAAGGGCTGTATGTAATGTTTCCCCGGGATACTAATGTACGGGCTCACCGTGCGGGGTGGGAATCTCTCCATTCCCTTGAGTCTCCTGGGTGGGGCCCCTCTGTGTTGACAGAAGGTACTCTCACTCGGAGTTGCTGTGAGTCATACACACGCACAGATTCAAACCACTGCCCCTCCCTGTTGCCACTTACCCAGAAGAAAGTGGAATAAATGATGAGGATGATTTTGAGACAGATGTAGTTGAAGCGCTGACAGTGGTTGCGCGGCCCTGCCCTGGACCCCCTAGGCGCGCGCTCCATGCCGAGCGCGCGCTCAGTTCCAGCCGTTAGTCCGTCGCGTGACCTCAACAAACATTGGAAAAAGACAACCTTCGGTTCCGGCTCACCTGTCGGCAGGCCTCACCCAACTTTAACTCACCCGCCCTCCCGGTAAATACTCACCAATCAACGGTGGAATATCTTAGATTGACATCCAACTAACCAATTAAAGATCAGTGACGCGACAATCTCGGGAGATGCCGGTGAAGTGGAGCGAGTGGATCCTCGCGGCACGGTTTAGTACTGCACCCTGGGGAATCAGGCTTTGGGAGCATCTTTAAACATTTAGAGCATGAAACACACGTCAGATTTACAAATTGATCTTTTTATAAGATCCATCCGCGAACATTCTTTCTAATGATTGATATGGAAAGAAATGTATGATGGAAATTTCAGAGCTCAGAAAGTTCATGTTGAAAACTCAATTCGGAGGATTAGAGGAATGCTCAATCTCAAATGTAGATATTTTGCAAAATAAACAAATGCGTGGAGAGGAAGAAACGGTTTTTCACACGAAGTACAGGATATTGGTGAGACCTTTTCTGGAGTACTGTGTCGAGTTCTGGTCGACCAGTTATAGGAAGAATATTGTCAAGCTGGAGGTTTCAGAAGAGATTTACTAGTGTTGTTGGGTATGGAAGGTTTGAGTTATAAAGTAAGGCTGCATCGGATGATACTTTTTTCATTAGAGCGTAGGCGGTTGATAGGTATAGGTGGGGCTAATGGTATCTTTTCACTAGGATGGAGGATTTCAAGAGTGGGGACACATTTTTAAGGTGAGGGGAGAAACAATTAAAAAAGATTGGGGCCAATTCTTTTATGCAGAGGGTGGTTTGCATGTGAATGAACCTCCAGAGGAAGTGGTAGATACGGGCATAATTACAATGTTTTAAAAGGCATTTGGATAATTACATGTTTAGGAAAGGTTGGAAGGATGTGGGCCAGAAGAAGACAGGTGGGTGTAGTTTAGTTTGGTATTATGTTCAGCATGGACGGGTTGGACTGATGGGTCTGTTTACATGCTGTTGGACTCTATAAGTAATTTGTGTTTGGAATATATTACCTGGAGCTGAAACAGATGCAGGTTCAATTGAGCATTTGGGGCATTGGATGATTATTTAAAGAGAAATAATGTGCAGGATTACAGAAAATTGGCACTAAGTCAAAATGCTCTGAGAGCTAGGGTAGACACGATGGGCTACAGAGCTTACTTCTCCACTGTAACAATTCTATCATACCGGATGGCTAAAAAGTGGCAATCTGACATATCAAAGGTGATTCATCCTTGCTAATGGCCTGGTGTTGGCTGTGAAATCACAGATGTCTTAGGATATGAATCTGTCTTGGCCTTGCAGGTTCACCCAGTATGAGAACATTTGGTAGAGTTGGGAGCAGATTGTTGATTTGAGTAGTTTTTAACCATCTCAGTGACTCATCTTGTTTAAAAATCTTTTCATGAATCACCCTTTTAATTGCAATCGAACATCTGCTTCCCAATGTTAATGGGACTTCATGGAATTTTTAAGATTGTCTTGAACACGTTTTCTTCAGCCCTGTGTGATCAAACTGTCTGGCAAATCTATTAATACCAGCTTGAGAAGTTGTCAGGCATTCTGATGACATGCTGAGTCCATATCAGTTTATCGTGTGTTGTCTGTCTTGGATGTTCATGTTTGTTCGTTTAACCTCCCACATAAATCCTAAGATGCTTCTAAGGTGATGCTGTTCCAGAGCAAACTATAATGTTTATATATGACATCTATAAGTTGTCCAAACTTTAGCACTTGGGGATGCATTATGCAAACCACTGCTCGATGGACTTTCACTATAATATTGGCTCGGTTATCTTGATTCTCAAACCTAAATGTGTGACTTACAAAGGAATCAAAAATATGCATAACATATAAAGGCCCAAAGTATATTACAGTACCATAAACAAAATGTGGAATATAGCAACTGATTAATATTAGATTAAATCAGGGAATGAAATGGCAGTCAGTGTTAGAAGCAGAGAAATCAAGAATTGCTTTCTTAAAACATAAACTGATATAGACAGTTCCTTGATAAAACTAATTGGTGCTTTACTGAATCTCTGATAGGTTACAAAATACATATTATTGTGGATGAAAATAATAAAGCTTACCAGTTTTCTGTCCTGCTTCTTTCTCGAGGCATCTTTACTAACCTGTTATCCCTGTTTTGTCAAACTGATGAATGAGACAGATTTCTGGGGATATTTTGATGATGGTTCTGAGCTAATACATTGATCAATATGGATAAGTAGCTATTGCTAATTTTTGCAAAATAGGTTGCTTCGTTTTCTGGTTTTTTGCTTCTCCCATTCTTAACAATCCAGAAATGTATCTGGTTGATTCAACTAGAATCATTGGGAATCAGGAGAAATGTCTTCATTGGTTGGAGTAATACCTGGTACAAAGGAAGATAGATGAATGAAGTTCATTCATCTCATTTGCAGGAGTTCTTCAAGTTAATTCCTATTCTGATAATCTCAGCTATGTCATCAATGACCACCCCTCCCCCAACAGAAGTGAGGATGTTTGCTGATGATTGCATGATGTTTAGCACCATTCATGACTCCTCAGTTACTGAAGCAGTAAGTATGCAGTTTCTGGATGCAGTAAGATCAATACAATATAGACAATAGGAGGAAGGACAAGTAGCAAATAACATTTGTGCAGTACAAGAGCCAGACAATGATCACCTCCGATAAATGAGAATCTAACCATCATCCCTTGATATTCAATGGCATTATTATTGCTGCTTATCCCACTATCAATATCCTGGAGTTTACCATTGAGCAGAAATTGAACTGGACTAGCTATATAAATGCTGCGGCAACAAGAACAGGTAAAAGGTTAAGAGGAATCGTGCAGTTACTAATTCACCTCCTGACTCCCCACAGCCTGTCCATTACCCGTAAGGCACAAGTCAAGATTATGATTGAGTACTCTCCATTTGCCTGGATGAATGCAGCTGCAACAACAGTCAATAAACTCGATATCATCCAGGACAAACTATGCCTCCCTTCACCTCCCAACCTCCCCTATCCAGCGCATGTACCACTGCACAAAAGCATACACATGTGGCCCACACAAACACAAAGATCCATTGCATGTACACCTAACCAACCTCTACCCTGTGCGCGCACACAACAAGACATTCATCACTCCCATGTACCTTCACTTCCAAGCCCCTCACACACACATTACATCCGTAGACGCACATTAATTCCCCTGCACGTGCACACAACACATGCATGCACTCCTTGCACATGAGCTCCTCCCCACACCACATGGCCCATGCACACACACACTCACTGCTCCACACACTCACGTGAGCCCAGACACACCGGTGACCCCCACATACATAACCATGAATGCGTATGCATACTACATCACATATCTCCCACTCCCAGGCTTGCCCACATACACTGCCCCACCACTTCATGGGCCTCCAACCCACATCATCCCCTCCACACATGCTATCTGTCATGCATCCTCTCCATGCATTCCTCCCATGCACTCTCCCATGTGCTGAACTCCTATGTGCACCCCACACCCCCAGTGTGGCTTGCCTCATACCCCACATATGTCCTTGCCCACACACGGTCTCTTTCTCATTGTTTCCCACTCATACTTTCTCCATTTTCTATCACTGTTTCTCTTTTGTGCTCTCTACCTCTCTCCATATCTATCTCTATCTCTGTCTGTCTCTCTCTTTCATTCTTGCTTCCTGTGGCAGATAGTGAGGACTGCAGATGCTGGAGAATCAGCATCAATAACATGTGGCACTGGAAAAAGCATAGCAGGTCAGACAGCATCCGAGGACGAGGAGTGTTGACGTTTCGGCAGGACTCTTTGTCTCGGCAGGACTCTTTGTCACGACTGGGCATGGGGAAGGTTGCAGAAAAATAAATGGGGGAGTGGGTGGGACTTTTTCATCCCTTAATTTTCTCATTTTTCATTCTTACTTTCACTCTCTTGCTCCTTCATTCTCTTTTTTTCTTTCGCTTTCTTCTCTCTGTGTTTCTCTCTCCCTTTTCCTTCCTGCCTTCCCTCCCTCTCTCCCCCCAGTTTTCGAAAACCCATGAAACCCTCAGTATATCAGAGCCTGATCAGGAGAAAGGTTTAATTCTGCTTACAAATCATGTCTATTGACTGATAGATAGGCCTTTCCTTGCTTTTCCCTGCTTGTGCAGCATTTCTATACATTTTGAGTTTGTATAATGATATTATTACAGATACTATCCCTATTTTCAAGGAATTGATAAGGAATCAAGTGGGTGGCACAGTGGTTAGCACTGCTGCCTCACAGCGCCAAAGACCCGGGTTCAATTCGTGCCTCAGGCAACTGTGGAGTTTGCACATTCTCCCCATGTCTGCATGGGTGTCCTCCGGTTTCCTCCCACAGTTTTTTAAAAAAATGTGCAGATTAGGTGAATTGGGCATGCTAAATTGCCTATAGTGTTAGGTGAAGGGGTAAATGTAGGGGATTGGGTCTGGGTGGGTTGCGCTTTGGCGGGTCAGTGTGGACTTGTTGGGCCATAAAGACTGTTTCCACACTATAGGGAATCTAGTCTAATCTCAAAAGTGTAGTTCATTGGAAACGAAAGCCGATTAAAAGAACACTAAAGCCTTTTATGAAGATAAATATTATAAAAGGAGAAGTAAAGCCAATTAGGGACAAAAATCAAAATAATCTTTTGAAGGCAGAGTGTTGTCTGTGTACTTTGTACCTCCTGAACAAAGTCAAGGATGTGCCAATATCAGGTAAAAGGAGATAAACAAATTGGATTGGATCAAATAAAGGACTTGATAGAAGTTTGGCAGCACTCCAAGCATCCTAAACTACAGATTGCAAGCACCCCGAGTTGCTGAGGCAAATAAGGGTGAAATAAAACAAAGGCTTTGGCTACATTGGAATTTGATTAGATTAGATTAGATTACTTACAGTGTGGAAACAGACCCTTCAGCCCGACCAAGCCCACACCAACCCGCCGAAGCGCAACCCACCCAAACCCATTCCCCTATATTTACCCCTTCACCTAACACTTCGGGCAATTTAGCATGGCCAATTCACCTAACCTGCACATCTTTGGACTGTGGGAGGAAACCGGAGTAC
Organism: Hemiscyllium ocellatum; assembly: GCF_020745735.1. Taxonomy (NCBI): domain Eukaryota; kingdom Metazoa; phylum Chordata; class Chondrichthyes; order Orectolobiformes; family Hemiscylliidae; genus Hemiscyllium; species Hemiscyllium ocellatum. Next base: position 2,140,698 of record NC_083422.1, on the reverse strand, counting down.
CCGGAGGAAACCCACGCAGACACTGGGAGAATGTGCAAACTCCACATAGTCAGTCGCCTGAGGCAGGAATTGAACCCGGATCTCTGGCGCTGTGAGGCAGCAGTGCTAACCACTGTGCCACCATGCCGCCCACGGTGTCAGAGAACTGGAGGTTTGCAATTTTTGAACATATTATATCTTATTCAAAAACTCCATAATTGTAAGCTTTCAGTATAACATGTACTCCTCTATGGTGTGTCCTACAAAATCGGCTTTTATTCCATCTATTAACCTGGTCTTTCTCATTTCTTATCTTGAAGTACATTATATTATGATCACTATTGCTCTGATGTTCCAAAACATTTGCTTTTCCACCTGTTCTGGCTGCTTCCATGTCATTAGATCCAATAGTGAATCTTTTTACACATTGGAGGAACCCCATTCCCTTATCTACTTTTCTTATCACTCCTATCAAATTGCAGTAGCATCAGTGTAGCTGAAATCACCTATGATTTTTAAAAAAAGCTTCTAATTTGCATATTTTCTTCCATTTCCCTTCCACTATCGATAATCTATGACCTACACCTATCTGTGTGATAGTTCCTTTTTTCAAAAATAATCACAATCTATGGATTCTATTTTTATCTTGCTGTGTCCCTTTTTCTCCTGGCACTTTATTATCCCAGATAAGCAGTTATCTACCTCTTCACTTTCCCCATCCATTTCTTTCTAAATATGTCATACCCTGCAATATTTAATTCCCAATCCTTTTTTTATATAGAATCCCTACAACGTGGAATCAGGCCCTTCAGTCCAACAAGTCCACATTGACCGTCTGAAGAGTACCCAAACCCATTCCCCTACCCTATTATTCTACATTTACCCCTGACTAATGCATCTAATCTACACATCCCTGAATGCTATGGTCAATTTAGCATGGCCAATTCACCTAACCTGCACATGTTTGGACTGTGGGAACACCCAGAGAAAGCCCACACAGACATTGGGAGAATGTGCAAACTCCCCACAGACATTCACCTGAGGCTGGAACCGAACCCAGGTCCCTGGCGCTGAGGCAACAGTACTAACCACTGAGCCAGTTAACCACCTCCAATCTTGAACCCGTAATCCCTACCACGTCTAGAACCCCCACCAAAGTATAATTGTCTCAATTTCCCAGTTTTATTACTAACACTGTGCATTGTTGAACAGACATTTTGATTTTTTTTAAGGCTTTCCTCTCATTTTATGTTTATTCATCTTCTTAGGGGCGGCACAGTGGTTAGCACTGCTGCCTCATAGCACCAGGGTCCCAGGTTCAATTCCAACCTCAGGTGTCTGTCTATGTGGAGTTTGCACATTCTCCCGTGTCTGCGTGGGTTTCCTCCGGGTGTTCCGGTTTCCTCCCATAGTCCAAAGATGTGCAATTTAGGTGAATTGGCCATGTTAAATTGCCCATAGTGTTAGGGGCATTAGTAAGAACGGGTTTGTGGTTCCTTTATCACTGTGGGTGTCTTCACTAATTAGATGCACCAGTCAGGGCTCACTAATTAAATAAAATATTCAAAATATTTCACAGGTTATTCATCCAGAAATAAAATTAGCTTGAAAATATGAAGAGTGATGAACTCAGTCATGGAACAGTACTTGGGGCTATGATGTTGTGGCCATAACAGAGATGTGGGTTTCACAGGGGCAGAAATGGTTGCTTGATGTTCCAGGGTTTAGAACGTTTAAAAAGAACAGGGAGGGTGGCAAAAGAGGAGGGGGTGTAGCATTGCTAATCCGAGAGTGCGTCACAGCTACAGAAACGAAGGTTGTGAGGAAGGTTTGCCTACTGAGTCAATATGGGTGGAAGTTAGAAACAGCAAATGAGCAGCCACCTCATCGGAGGTTTTCTACAGACCTGCTAATAGCGGTAGAGAGATTGAAGAACTGATAAGCTGGCAGATTTTGGAAAAATGCAGATGTAGCAAGGTTGTTATTATGGGTGACTTCAACTTTCTCAATATCGACTGGAACCTCCTTAGTGCAGATGGTTTGGATGGAGTCGTTTTTGTTAGGTGTGTTCAGGAGGGTTTCCTTGCTCAGTATGTAGGCAGGCCGATGAGAGGCCATTTTGGATTTGGTCCTCAGCAATGAGCCAGAACAGGTGTCAGATCTCGTGGTGAGAGAACACTTTGGTGACAGTGACCACGCTGCCTCACATTTACCATAGCCTTGGAGAGGGAAAGGAGCAGTTACTGAGGGAAGATCATTAATTGGGGAAAAGGAAATTATGGCGCTATCAGACAGGAGTTGGAAAGTACAGACTGGGAACAATTGTTCGACAGAAAGGGCACAGCAGACATGTGGAGACTGTTTAAGGAGCAGTTGTTGTGAGTGATGCACAAATTTGTTCCTCTGAGACAGGTAAGAAGGTGTAATATTAAAGAGCCTTGGATGACGAGAACAGAGGAGTTTCTCGTCAAAAGGAAGAAGGCAGCTTACATAAGGTGGAGGAAGCAAGGGTCTAGCTCAGCTTTAGAGGATTACAGGCTTGCTAGAAAGGAGCTCAGAAATGGACTGAGGAGTGCCAGGAGGGGACACGAGAAAGGTTTGGCAGGAAGGATTAGGGAGAACCCAAAGCATTTTACTCATACGTGAGGAATAAGAGAATGATCAGAGAGAAGATAGGACCGGTTAGGGATATCGTAGGGAACTTGTGCGTGGAATCTGAGCAGATGGGGAAGCCCGAAATGAGTTTTTTTGCCTCAGTTTTCACTAAGGAAAGGGATCTTGTTGTGAGTGAGAACTTTGAGGAACTGGGATATGGGTTTGAACAGATCAAGATTGATGAAGTTAATGTGTTGGAAACTTTGGTGAATTTTAAGATTGATAAGTCCCCTGGGCAAGACCAGAGGGATCAGAGATCTCTTTCTTGGAGATCTTTTCTTAGCTTTTACTACCTTTTAAAGCTATTGCCACCTCCCTACTTGCATTATTTGCTTAGACTGTGACACATGTTAGACAAGTGATACAGCTCCTTCCTGCCCCAGAACTAGTGCCATACCAGAAAAAGTGTTGGGATGTGCCATATCTGGCTATTTATATTCCAGCTGCACAAGTCTCCTGCTTTTCATACAAATAAGATTGTTTGGATTTGGCTGAGCACTGAGCCTACCACCTTTTGCTGATGATATACTCCTCATGGTCATGGATCCTGTTGACTTGTGGAGGATATGTATGCATCAGTAGCCTATATTGTAACATCCTTCACCAGGATAAACTGGGACAAATTTTCTGGACTTCTAATGGGTCAGAGGTAGGTCTTACTGCCAGAGGAGTTCAAGCCTTTTGCCTGGATCACCACCTCCCCCTTGCCACAGTCCTGGGGATTTAACTTCCCCCAGCCAAGGAACGCTAACTGGCAAACTGACAAGAACTGGAGGCCAAAATCACTGTTCCTCTTGGCCAAGGAATGGAACTGCTCTAAATGTTATATTTGTTGACCACTGGCCATGAACCAACTGGTAGACACAATGACATTAATTGGTCACTAGTTCACCCCTGGATTTGAAGAAACTAATTGACTACTTCTAGGATAAAAAAAGGTAGTTCTCTGCCTTAATACTGAATTTTCTACTTTGGAAGGGTACTCCAGCATTGCTGTGCCTTCAAACCCAAGTATTGACTTTTCACCTCTAAGCCTGCAGATATGCCTTTGCCTCATGGATACTCCTAAATGGTGGGTGCACTAATGTTTCTCTTCCACTAACTTTATAGCTTCAATAATATACACAGATCCTGATTGCAAACCTGAGGGTGTGAAGTGGCCGTCTCCTTGTTTCCTTGTGGAAGTTAGAATCTCTACAGTGTGGTGACAGACCATTTGGCCCAACATGTCTGCAGCGACCCTCCGAAAAGTATCCCACACAGACACATTCCTATGTATCTGCTGCCCTGGCTTTCTAAGTAAAAGAGGTCACTGATTTGGAAAGTGCAGTAAAAAGATTCATGGCAAATACTTTCCATGTACTTTGGCGGTTGCACACACTTCTGCCACCAGTGGTGAAGGAAGTGAATATTAAGGTGTTAGATGAGGCCCCAATCAAGTTGGCTGCCTTGACTGGATGGTGTTGAGCTTCTTGAGTGTAGTCATACAGGCAAATGAAGAGTATTACATCACAATCCTGACTTGTGCCTTGTAGGTGGTGGACATAATTTGAGAAGTCAGGAGGTGAGTTACTTAACACAGAATTCCCAGCCTCTAGTCTGGTCTTCCAGACCATGATGAGTATATCATCAGCAAAATCCCAGCAACCTTCTTCATATGAGAAGCGGGAGACGTGCGCAGCTGGAACATAAATAACCAGATGCAGGCTATCTCAACACTTTCCCTGGTGTGGCAGGATGGGGCTGTATCACATTTGAGAGTCACAAATCCAAATTGCTACATATGATTTACACACCATCTGGAAAAGCATGGCCTAATTCGGGACTGTCAGCATGGCTTTGTGTGGGGCAGGTCATTTCTTGCTAACTTGATTTTTTTTGAGGTAGTGACAAAGGTGATTGATCAAGGTAGAACAGTGGATGTTGTCTACATGGATTTTCGTAAGACTTTCGACAAGGTCTCTCATGGTAGGCTCATCGAGAAGATTAAGATATTTTGGATGCGTGGTGACCTGGCTGGTTAGATTCAGAATTGGCTTGCCCATAGAGAGAGGGTAGTGGTGGAAAGGTGCTTTTCTGGCTGGATGTCCATGACTAGTTGTGTTCTGCAGAGATCCATACTGGGATCTCTGCTATTTGTGATATATAGATCAGTTGCAGATATCAGCGGAGAAATGTCAGATGGAGTTTAATCCAGGCAACTGTGAAGCTTTGCACTTGGGGGGCTCATCAAATATAAAGGGAAAGAATAGAGTCAATGGCAGGATCCTGAACCACACTGATGTATGGGGGATCTTGAGGTTCTAGTCCAAAGCTCCCTGAAAGTGGCCACATAAGTAGATAGAATGGTAAAGAGGGCATACGTCATGCTTGCCTTTCTTGGTTGCAGCATGGAATACAAGAGTCAGGAAGTCATTTTGCAGCTTTATAAGACTTTGGTTAGGCCACACTTAGAATATTGCATTTAACATTACAGGAAGGATGTGGTGGCTTTGGATAGGGTGCAAAAGGGGCATACTGGGATGTTACCTGGATCAGAGGTTATGCACTGTAAAGAGCGTTGGACAAACCCTGGGTGTTTTCTCTGGAGTAGCAGAGGCTGAGGGGAGACTTGATAGAAGTTTCTAAAATTATGAGAGGCATAGATAGGATTGACAGTCAGAATCTTTTTACCAGAGTTGAAATGTCTATTACTAGGGGACATGTATTTAAGGTAAGAGATAACAATCAGGTAGCAATTCTCCTTTGAAGTGGCAGTACAATGGCTGGCTGCAGTTTTTGCACTCCATGGTAGAGGTCATACTACTACAACAGACCAGGGAGGCCATGATCGTACTTCAATCCAAATGACCTACATGCTAGGATTTTCGAAATGTGGCTATGCAGGTATTGGGCGCATAGGTTTCATTCTTCTATAATTTCTTGGATTCTAGAATTGGTCTCTGAGGATTAGAAGACAGGAAGCATGGCCTTGTTGTTCAAGACAGGAGGAAAAGAGAATAAAGAAACAAAAGGTAGTTCTGGTATAATGTGTGTTTCATCAACACAGATAGCTTTGGCAAATAGAATTAACAAGAATCCAAAGGGTTTTTGCATTAAGGACAAAAGAGTAACTAGGGAGAGAATAGGGCCCCTCAAAGATCAGCAGGGCGGCCTTTATGTGGAGTCACAGAAAATGGGGGAAGATACTAAACCAGTATTTTGCATCAGTGTTTACTGTGGAAAAGGATATGAAAGATCTAGAATGTAGGGAAATAGATGGTGACACCTTGAAAAATGTCCATATTACAGAGGAGGATGTACTGGATGTCTTGAAACACGTAAAGGTGTACCCTAGAACTCTGTGGGAAGCCAGAGAAGTGATTCCTGGGCCTCTTGATGAGATATTTGTACCATCAATAGTCACAGGTGAGGTGCCAGAAGACTGGAGGTTGGCTAACGTGGTGCCACTATTTGAGAAGGGTGGTAAGGTCAAGCCAGGAAACTAGACCAGTGAGCCTGACATCTGTGGAGGGAATCCTGAGGGACAGGATGTATATGTATTTGGAAAGGCAAGGACTGATTAAGCATGGTCAACATGGCTTTGTGCGTGAGAAATCATGTCTCACAAACTTAATTGAGTTTTTTTGAAGAAGTAACAAAGAAAATTGATGAGGGCAGAGCAGTAGATGTGATCTATCTGGACTTCAGTAAAGCGTTCACAAGGTTCCCCATGGGAGACTGTTTAGCAAGGTTAGATCTCACGGAATACAGGGAGAACTAGCCATTTGGATATAGAACTGGCTCAAAGGTTGAAGACAGAGGGTGGTGGTGTAGGATTGTTTTTCAGACTGGAGGCCTGTGACTAGTGAGGTGCCACAATGATCGGTGCTGGGTCCTCTACTTTTTGACATTTATATAAAATGATTTGGATGCGAGCATAAAAAGTATGGTTAGTAAGTTTGCAGATGACACTAACGTTGGAGGTGTAGTAGACAATGAAGAAGGTTACCTCAGATTGCAACGGGACCTTGATCAGATGAGCCAATGGGCTGAGAGGTGGCAGATGGAGTTTAATTCAGATAAATGCGAGGTGCTGCATTTTGGGAAAGCAAATCTTAACAGGACTTATACACTTAATGGTAAGGTCCTAGGGAGTGTTGCCAGAACAAAGAGACCTTGGAGTGTAGGTTCATAGCTCTTTGAAAGTGGAGTTACAGGTAGATAGGATAGTGAAGGCAGTGTTTGGTATGCTCTCCTTTATTGGTCAGAGTATTGAGTACAGGAGTTGGGAGGTCATCTTGCGGCTGTACAGGACATTGGTTAGGCCATTGTTGGAATATTGTGTGCGATTCTGGTCTCCTTCCTATTGGAGAGATGTTGTGAAACTTGAAAGGGTTCAGAAAAGATTTACAAGGATGTTGCCAGGGTTGGAGGAGTTGAGCTATAAGGAGAGGCTGAACAGGCTGGGGCTGTTTTCCTTGGTGCGTTGGAGGCTGAGGGGTGACCTTATAGAGGTTTACAAAATTGAGAGGCATGGATAGGGCAAATAGGCAAAGTCTTTTCCCTGGGGTGGGGGAGTCCAGAACTAGAGGGCATAGGTTTAGGGTGAGAGGGAAAAGATATAAAAGCGACCTAATGGGCAACTTTTTTACACAGAGGGTGGTACGTGTATGGAATGAGCTGCCAGAGGAAGTGGTGGAGGCTGGTACAATTGCAACATTTGAGAGGCATTTGCATGGGTATATGAATAGTAAAAAATGAGGTCTGCAGATGCTGGAGATCACAGCTGAAAATGTGTTGCTGGTCAAAGCACAGCAGGCCAGGCAGCATCTCAGGAATAGGGAATTCGACACTTCGAGCATAAGCCCTTCATCAGGAAGGTTTCGAGCATAAGCCCTTCAAATTCCTGATGAAGGGCTTATGCTCGAAATGTCGAATTCCCTATTCCTGAGATGCTGCCTGGCCTGCTGTGCTTTGACCAGCAACACATTTTCAGCTGGGTATATGAATAGGAAGGGTTTGGAGGGATATGGGCCGGGTGCTGGCAGGTGGCACTAGATTGGGTTGGGATATCTGGTCGGCATGGATGGGTAGGACTGAAGGGTCTGTTTCCATGCAGTATATCTCTATGACAAGTTGGCTATAACACGTTTAGCGAATTGTGGGTACTGTTTGGATAACGCAAACTCTCTACTGAATGGGTATATCGATTTACTTGCGGGATTTTCTATAGCACAAGGAATTTTCTGTTGCAGAGGAATGTAACTGTCGCATTATACCAGAATGCCCTGTATAAGCAAGTTACCCTGACATCAGTAGGAAAATTGTTGGAATCTACTTTTTGGGACGTGGTAACAAGACACATGAAAAATCATAAGGTAGGCTCAACACGCATGTGTGAAAGTCAGAGTTTTTGACAAATAGGATAGTTTTATAAGATTGTAACTAAAACGATGGGGGGGAACCAATGCATGTAGCATATTTGAATTTTCAAAAGCATTCAATTAGGTGCCACACAAAATTATCACAGAGCAACAATGTATTAATTCAAATGTATAAAAGCAAACTACAGGGCATTCTGATATAATGCGACAACTGCTTTTCTCTGTAGCCTTGCACTATAGAAAATTGCGCTATGGAAAACTGATATAGAAAGTTGCCCTGCAGAAGGTCTCTATAGAAAATTTGTGTTGACAAAACGCATGTTTTACTAGAACGACCTTACTAAATACGGCCGGTTCTAATCTAAAGTGATAGTTCCGTTCTTGTGTGATCTCACAATAGCTGTGCCATCTAACCTAATGGGGACAGAATCATATTATACTCAGCACATGTAAGGAAAGTCACATTCTATAAGTAACATGCATTATAGCAGAACTGACTGTACTGAAGATCGGAAATAAAAACAGAATGTGCTGGAGAAACTCAACTCTCCTTTAACTCATATCACGTTCTCATGTAAAAGGGTGGCTATGTGGACTCACATAGAATCCAGTAATGCTTGTCTCCGCCCCATCCACAACTCTTTCTCTGGAACTATACAGATCATGAACTCTGTCCTTTATCTTGATTTACCCCCACCTTCCCCACTGCCTCCGTGTTCTGTTTTCATGGGTTTGTTTTCAAAGCTGATCCATTTTCTGCTATTAACATCTACCATGAACATTCCACTCTCTGGGTGAAGAAGTTTCTCCTCAACTCTGTTCTAAATGGCCTACCCTTTATTTTTAAACTATGTCCTCTGGTTCTGCACTCACTCATCAGCGGAAACATGCTTCCTGCCTCCATAATGTCCAATCCTTTAATACTCTTATATGTCTCTATCAGATCCCTTCTCATCCTTGTAAACCCAGTCGCTCCAATCCTTCAACATATGATAGTCCTGCCATTCTGGGAATTGACCTCATGAACCAACGTTGCACTCCCTCAATAGCCAGAATGTCCTTCCTCAAATTTGGAGACCGAAACTGCACACAATACTCCAGGTGCAGTCTCACCTGGGCCCTGTACACCGCAGAAGCCTCCTATGTTGCAAAGGCTGTGGGGGAAGAAAGAGGATATAAATATAAATATTATGTAAATTCCGTTCAGTTCATCCATTACCCTAGGTCACCACTACATCGGGGAGATTGCTTGTGTCTTCTCCAGTGAAGACAGATCCAAAGTACCTATTCAACTCTTCTGCCAATTCCTCCCCATAATGAATTCACCTGGTTCTGTCTTCAAGGGCCCAATTTTAGTCTTAACTTTTTTTTTCTTTTCACATACTTAAAAAGGCTGTTACTATCCTCCTTTTATATTTTTGGCCAGTTTGCCTTTGTAACTCATTTTTAGTTTTCCTCTGTTGCTCTTTAAAAGTTTCCCAGTACTCCAGCTTCCCGTTCATCTTTGCTATGTTATACTTCTTCTCTTTTATCTTTATACACTCCTTAACTTCCTACGTTAACTATGGCCGCCCCTGCCTCCCCTTAGGATCTTTTCTCCTCTTTGGAATGAACTGATCCTGCACTTTCTGCATTATGTCCAGAAATACCTGCCATTGTTGTTCCACTGCCATCCCTGCTAGGGTATTGAACCATTGAACTTTGGGCAGCTCCTCCCTCATAGCTCCCTTTGTTCAATTGCAGTACTGACACTTCCGATTCTCCCTTCTCCTTCTCAAATGGCAGATTAAAACATATCATATTATGGTCACTACCTCCTAATGGCTCCTTTACTTCGAGCTCCCTGATCAAATTTGGTTCATTGCACAACACCAGATCCAGAATTGCCTTCTCCCTGGTAGGCTCCAGTACAAGTTGTTCTAAGAATCCATCTTGGAGGCACTCCACAAATTCCCTTTCTTGGGGGTCCAGTACTATCCTGATTCTCCCAGTCTACCTGCATGTTGAAATATCCCCTAACAACTGTAGTAATACCTTTGCGATAGGCCAATTTCAACTCCTAATTCAACTTACACCCTACATCCAGACTACTGTTTGAGGGCCTGTAGATAATTCCCATTAGGGTCTTTCTACCCTTAGAATTTCTTAGCTCTATCCATACTGACTCTACGTCTCCTGATTATATGTCCCCTCTCACAAGGACTGAATACCATTCCTCACCAACAGGGCCACCCCGCCCCCTCTGCCTAACAGTCTGTCCTTTCAATAGCATGTATAGCCTTGAATAATCATTTCCCAGGCCCTATCCACTTGAAGCCACATCTCAGTTAGCCTCACAGCAGCATACCTGCTACTTTTCAACTGAGCCTCAAGCTCATCCACCTTATTTAGAACATAGAACAATACAGCGCAGAGCAAGCCCTTCGGTCTTCGATGTTGTGTTATGAACTATTCTCAGCTCGTCCCACTGTAATATCCCATCATCATCCATGTGCTTATCCAAGGATTGTTTAAATCTCCCTAATGTGGCTGAGTTAACTACATTGGCAGGTAGAGCATTCCACGCCCTTACCACTCTCTGAATAAAGAACCTGCCTCTGACATCCGTTTTAAATCTATCACCCCTCAATTTGTACTTATGTCCCCTCATATAAGCTGACGTCATCATCCTAGGAAAAAGACTTTCACTGTCTACCCTATCTAATGCTCTGATCATCTTGTATGTCTCTACCAAATCCTCTCTTAGCTGCCTTCTTTGCAATGAGAACAGACCCAAGTCTCCCAATCTTTCCTCATAAGACCTTCCCTCCAAACCAGGGAACATCCTGGTGAATCTCCTCTGCACCTTTTCCAGTGCTTCCACATCCTTCCCGAAATAAGGCAACTACAACTGTACACAATATTCCAAGTGTGGCCGCACTAGTGTTTTGTACAGTTGCAGCATGATATTGCAGCTCCGGAACTCAATCCCTCTACGAATTAAACCTAACACCATATGCCTTTTTAACAGTACTATCAACCTGGGTGGCAGCTTTCAGGGATCTGTGTACATGGACACCAAGATCCTTCTGCATATCCACACTACCAAGAATCTTTCCATTGACTCAGTACTCTGCCTTCCTGATATTCTTCCCAAAGTGCATCACCTCACGCTTAGCTGCATTGAACTCCACTTGCCACCTCTCAGCCCAATTCTGCATTTATCCAAGTCCCCCTACAACCTGTAACATTCTTCCAAACTGTCCACTACTCCACCAAATTTAGTGTCATCTGCAAATTTACTGATCCATCCACCTATACCTGCGTCTAAGTCATTTATAAAAAACGACAAATAGCAGTGGTCCCAAAACAGATCCTTGTGGCACACCACTAGGAGCCGGACTCCAGGCTGAATATTTTCCATCAACCACCACTTGCTGCCTTCTTCCAGAAAGTGAGTTTCTAATCCAAACTGCTAAATCACCCTCAATCCCATGTCTCTGTATTTTCTCCAACAGCCTACCATGTGGAACCTTATCATGTATACCATGTCAACTGCCCTGCCCTCATCTACATGCTTGGTCACTTTCTCAAAAAACTCAGTGAGGTTTGTGAGACATGACCTACCCTTGACAAAATCATGTTGACTATCTGAAATCAAATTGTTGCTTGCTAGATGATTATAAATCTTATCTCTTATAATTCTTTCCAAAACCTTTCCTACAACAGACGTAAGGCTCACTCGTCTATAATTACCTGGGCCATCTCTACTGCCCTTCTTGAACAAGGACACAACATTTGCAATCCTCCAGTCCTCTGGTACTAAACCGGTAGACAATGACGACTCAAATATCAAAGCCAAAGGCTCTGCTATCTCCTCCCTAGCATCCCAGAGAAGCTTCAGATAAATCCCATCTGGCCCAAGGGACTTGTCTACTTTCACTTCTTCTAGAATTGATAACACTTGTTCGTAACTAACCTCGATCCTTTCCAGTCTAATATCTCATATTTCATTCTTATCCTCTACAATATTCTCCTTTTCCTGCGTGAAAACTGATGAGAAATGTTCATTTAGCACCTCTCCAATCTCCACAGGGTGCACACTCAACTTCCCACTTCTGTCTTCGACTGGCCCTATTCCTACTCTAGTCACCCTTTTATCCCGCATATATCCTTCATTCTATTGGCTAAAGACTGCACATGTCCTCTCTTTGCTCTTCTTGACTTTCTCTTTAAGTCCTTCCTAGCTGATCTGTAACTCTCCATCACCTCATCTGAACCATCTTGCCTCATCAATACATAAGCCTCCTTCTTCTGCTTAACAAGGGATGCAATTTCTGTAGTAAACCACGCTTCCCTTTCCTTATCACTTCTTCCCTATCAAGGACACGCAATATCTGTTCCTTAAACCAGCTCCACATTTCGATTGTCTGTATCCCCTGCATTTGCTACCCCATTCTATGCATCCTAATTCTTGCCTAATTGCATTATAATTGCCCTTGTCCCATCGATAACTCTTGATCTGTGTCATGTACCTATCCCTTTCCATCACTAAGCTAAACGTAACTGAATTATGGTCACTCTGTCCAAAATGCTCACCTACAACTAAGTCAAACACCTGGCCTGGTTAATTACCAAGCACCAGATCCAGTGTGGCCTCCCCTCTTGTCAGCCCTTCGACGTACTGTCAGGAAACCCTCCTGTACACATTGGACAAAAACTGATCCATCCGACGTACTAGAGTTATAGCATTTCCCGTCAATGTTGGGGAAGTCCCCCGCAATGACCACCCCGTTCCTTTCACTCATACCAAGAATAATTTTGCCAATCCTCTCTACCACCTCCCTGGAGCTCTGCGGAGGCCTATAAAAAAAATTCCAAGCAGTGTGACCTCTCCTCTCCTGTTTCTAACCTCAGCCCACACTACCTTAGTAGATCAGTCCTCATCAAAAGTCTTTTTAGTCACTGTTATATTATCCTTGACTAACAAGGCCACACCTCCCCCCTCTTTTACCGCCTTGCCTGTTCTTAATGAAAGATCTAAACCCTGGAACCTGCAACATCCATTCCTTGCCCTGCTCTGTCCTTGTCTCTGAAACGGCCACAATATCGAAGTCCCAGGTACCTCTCCATGCTGCAACCTCACCCACCTTATTTCGGATACTTCTGGCGTTGAAGTAGAGACACTTCAAACCAGCTTGCTGTCTGCCAGCACATTCCTGTGACAGTAAAATCCTGTCCCTGTCCTCACTACTCTCATCCTCCTGTGCACTGCAACTACACCTCCGGTGCACATCCCCCAGCTGAGCTAGTTTTTAATTTGTTAATCCCCTCACCCTCATCAATCCCTATTTCACTTGACCGTACTGTATGATCCCTTCTTGAGTTTTCTGCTCCATTGATTCTGTTATCTATCTTAACTTCTCTTATTCTCACTTTACCTTTAATTTCCTTCGTAAATTTCCAGTTTGTCCTCCCCGACCCCCCACTTAGTTTAAACACACCTGTGTTGCAGTGGCAAATTTGCCTGCCAGAATGCTGGTCCCCACTTATTAAGGTGCATCCCATTCCTCTTGTATAATTTATCCTTACCCAGTGATCCAAGAATTTAAATCCTTGCTTCCTGCACCAGTTCCTCGGCCACACATTCAAGTGCATTATCTTCCTGTTCATGCCCTCTCCAGCCCAAGGAACTGGAAGCAAACCGGAGATAACCTCCCTGGAAGTCCTCTTTTTCAGCCTTCTTCTGAGTTCTCTGAAGTTCAACTGTAGAATGTCCCTACTCCTCCTCTTCCGAAGTCATTTGTGCCGCCATGCACCACTGCCTCTGACACTTTACCTTTGCCCGAGAGGATTTCCCGCTCTCTGTTGGTGACGTCCTGGATCCTGGAACCAGGAACACAACACACCATCCTCAAATCCCACCTGTTGCCGCAGGAACCCCTTTCAGTCCTCTCAATATGGAGTTCCCTATTACCACGGCTCTGCATGATGTCTGACTCCTCGGCTGTGCCTCCACACCGTTTTTTGTTTGGCAGACCTGTCCGCCTCTTGGACTGGCAGTGTCGTCTGTCTCGACAGTTTCCAAGAGATTCAACCTGTTCATGAGAGGTACTTCCCCTGGGGTCTATTGTACTTCAGTCATCTCTTCCTTCCTCATCGTCATCTCCCTTCTTCCCTCTTCTAGTATGCTCAGTGTAATGACCTCGCTGAAGGTCCTATCCAGAAAACTCTCGTTCTCTCAGATGAGCCTGAGGTCATCTAGTTCTTTCTTCAGTGCTGCAATATGCTCCTTCAGAAGTTGAATGTGTACACACTTTTCATAGCTATGGGAGCCAGAGACACCATCAGTATCCCTGACCTCCCACATCATGCATGTAACACAGTGAATCAGATTGGTAGTCATGTCTTCACCCTCTTCAACTGTGGCGTAATCTCCTCACTTAGCCTCTTCACAGCAGGCTTTATGCTTATCAATGTCTTTCATGCCTATCAATGCTCCCTCTCCGTGGACACCTGGGCATGCATGTAACTGCAAAAGAGAGAGAAGTAGTTGGGCCAAGTAGTCCCCTTTATGGTCTTCTCTCTGACCCTGTTGATCTCGAAGAGTATGGTGCCGGAAAAGTACAGCCAGTCAGGCAACATCTGCAGAGCAGGAGAATTGATGTTTTGAGCATAAGCCCTTTATCAGGAATGAGCCTTTTGGTCCAAGAAGGGTGAGAGATAAATGGGAGGAGGGTGGGATGTGCAGGGAAGGTAGCTGGGAATGCAATACGTAGATGAAGGTGATAGGTCCGAGAGAAGGTTGAAGCAGATAGGTGGGAAGGAAGATGAATAGGTAGGACAGTTCAAGAGGTTGGTGCCGAGTTAGAAGGATGGATCTGGGATAAGGTGGGGGAGGGGAAGTGAGGAAACTGGTGAAATCCACATTGACCCCTTTGGTGGTGGATTGGGTTGGTGGGTCCCAAGATGAAAAATGAGGTGTTCTTCCTCCAGGCATCGGATGGTTAGGGTTTGGTGGTGGAGGAGGCCCAGGACTTGCATGTCCATGGCGGAATGGGAGGGGGAGTTAGTGTTCGGCCACAAAGTGATGGGGTTGATTAGTGCTTGTGTTTCAACGCTTTGCTGGTATGTTAACCTCCGTCGATTTCTTCAGCGCGGGGTTTAGTAACAGTTGGAAATGGTCTGTTACCAGCCCTCAATCTCTTTATTTCCAACTGCCGCCAAACCTTGTGCTAGTCTGTTACCCGTCCTCCATCTCTTCATTTCCAAATGCCACCAGCTCTGCAACACGCACTAAATAACCCTGCCTGCCCTCCCTCCATGGACTGCAGCTGAGATCCAGATCTTTTGTTGTAGGCAAAGTTAGCAAATTGCGCTCCTCTGCCTTCTTGTGTCCAGGACACTGCCTGTGCTGCTCAAGATGGTGATTCTCATTGATATCAGACCTCATATCTGAGAATTTTACTCCCATTGCAAGTTGTTGCCGCCTTGTTTTCAACTGGACTATTCTCCTTTCCCATGGGCACCATGATTCCTGGAGGGTCATAACCATTTGCATTGCCCAAGAACATACAAACCTCACAACCTGATCAAATCTATTTTGGTTTAGTAGCTAAAATTTTGCCAGACATACTTGCCTTGTATGGATTTTGTTAAGTGATGGTGTGTCCATAACTAGCTTCCTACCATTTACTGCTCATGGTCAGTTCCTGATTCAGGAAGTAACCTCTGCATTCCTGCTGAAACCCCAAACTGTCCTTCAACATTCCCAATTCAGGTGGATTTCTAATGCCCACTTATTCTGTCCCAAAGAAAGTCATTGGCAGTAGGAACAGTGACGTGAAACACTCTAACCAGAATGCTGTGCTAGTTTTAGAGTCAGGCCCCCTCTCTTTGTGCCCATATGGGGATCTAATGCTCTTGTTGTGATGAAGCAGAGCAGAATCTTTACTTGATGTCTGTTCTACTGTGCCATATCTATGTTGGGTGACAGTAAATAAAACTTTTAGACAAGCACCGTGGGCGACACAGTGGTTAGCACTGTTGCCTCACAGCTCCAGAGACCTGGGTTCAATTCCCGCCTCAGGCGACTGACTGACTGTGTGGAGTTTGCACATTCTCCCTCTGTCTGCATGGGTTTCCTCCGGGTACTCCGTTTTCCTCCCACAATCCAAAAATGTGCAGGTTAGGTGAATTGGCCATGCTAAATTGCCCGTAGTATTAGGTGAAGGGGTAAATGTAGGGGAATGGGTCTGGGTGGGTTGCGCTTCGGTGGGTCGGTGTGGACTTGTTGAACCAAAGGGTCTGTTTCCACACTGTAAATAATCTAATCTAATCTATTACTAATATCTCCATAATGAGCGCATTTTAAATAATTCTGCCTGTGTCTTGGTAATTGTTTAACACTAAGAACATAATCAGTGAATAGGCCTACTCAGGGTTGATATAGAGAAATGAAATATCTGATTATGTTGCAGATATGTTTCCATGTCAGATCAATTCTGGTTTGTGAAGATTGAAATGATGTGAATAAGAATAACTGAATAATCATGGTACAATGGGATGGAATGGCAAACAGAAATTACAGGAAATTGTCTTATTTACAAATTGAGAGACTCCATGAGCCGAGCTACAGGCTGCTTGTTAATGCTGTTTGTAACATGTTTTATTTAATGGTGCATCATCAAGGTCTAAGCCAAGTCAAAATTTTACATTAAACATATTCTTGAAAGTAAAAGTCAAGGAACAGAATAGCACAATAATTTTAATTTTTGACTTTTGCTCAACAGTGTCACAACCCATATTGTCTCTTGTCATTCCAAACCAACAAATCTTCTCTCTGGAGCCTGATGTAGCAGTGTGTCAGTACTTATAAAGTGGCACCATCACTGTCATTCTTCACTTGTCTTGAGTGTTTGACAGTCTTTGCATTAAATCTGGAGAAGCACATTTGAGGTGGAGGCACATTTGTGGTCTCCCGTCTTGCAGAAACACAATCCAGGACTCACTGCATGACAGGGGTGTGGTGACAACAACTGCTTGTATTGACTTGCAGAGGTCTTTAAGTGGTCACTTCTGCACCAGATTTGCAAACCTATCTTAATCTATTCAATTCTGCATGCAAAACTTAGTTTTGTTTTGGCAATATTCAAGGATAGACCATCAACCCACACCTGGACAGCTAAATATCCCACCTTCTGTATATATTGAAGGAGAAACTCTGAAATGAGTTGAACACTTCCCATAGCTCAACACCTACTTCTCTCAAAAGGTTACCAATTGATGAGGAGGTTCAACACTAGATCAGCCGCACCAATTTAGTCTTCTACAAACAATTTAATTAGGTACCATTGTGTTCAGGATTTGCTGCTTTCTCTAGTTTACCTCTGAATTTCTCTAATGCACTTACAAGATCATCTTGTTCAGTCTACCACTGTCAGGCAATAGTGTGGGAATAAAAGAAAAAGAAAACAAAAACAGGTTCTGTTCACTCTGAGAGCTGGCTCTGAGGAAGCTAGATCAGTTTCTTTTTAAAAAAAAGAAAAAATATAAACTGGAGTGTCAGAGGTTCTGCTCACTCTGAGAGCTGGTTCTGAGGGAGCAGGATCAGTGTCATGGACTCCCCACATGTAAATAAATTATGGTATGGTGATGGGATACCAGTCTTTGTGGAGATATTTTGGTGACAGTATCTTTAAGAGAGTTTGTTCTGTGCTATAGAAAAAGAAAATATCTCTGAGCTCCCTTGTCCCTATTTGTACTCAGCTATTGACTAACCAGCTCCCTTTTGTGACTTCCAAGTCTGCCAATGATTTATTGTCACTGGTTCTGTCTAGGACAACATTTATTGCCCATCCCGCATTGCTGCTTGAACTAAATAGCTTGCTCGGCCATTTCAAAGAGCAGTTAAGAGACAATCACATTTCTGTGTGTCTGGAATTATAGGCAGATCAGGAAAGGATGACAGATTACCTTCTTTAAGGGACTAGTGAACAAATGAGTTTTTACATCATCCTACAATGATTAGGCTGGCTTTTATTTCCACATTTTCATTGATTCAAATTTCATTTCTGGTGGAATTCAAATCCACATCCCAGAACAAGAGCTGGGGATTACAATCACAGAATCCATACAGTGCGGAAAGAGGCCATTCAGTCCATTGAGTCTGCACTAACTCTCTCTGAAGGACATCACACCCAGATCCAACCGATATCCCTGTAACTCTGAATTTACCATGGCTAACCCACCTAGCCTACACATCCGTGGACATTAAGTGGCAATTTACCACTGCTAGTCCACCTAACCTGCACATCTTTGTACTGTGGGAGGAAACTTGAACACAGAATAGAAACCCACACAGACATGGGGAAAATGTGCAAACTCCATACAGTCAGTCACCCAAGTCTGGTAACGAACCCAGGACCCTGGTGCTGTGAGGTAGCATTTCTAATCACTAAGCCACTGTTCCACTCATAAGCCACTGTGCTGACCATTCTGGATTATGAGTCCAGTGACAATAACACCTTGTCCCTGCCTCTCCTAGTATTATCCCTCTTTGCTTCTTTTATAAGCTACAGATCCATATCTAACCTCCCTTTCCTTTCCTAAGCCTGAGTATATTGTTAGTGCCCAAATATTTCTCAAGCACCATGTTTGAATCCCTGCAATCAGATTTCCGCTCCTGCCATTGATTAGCAATGGCATATCACAGGCACAAATGGCACACTATGATACTATGCTAAAAGATAAACTACTATTCCTAGTCCTATTGACTTCTGTGCAGCCTTTGATATGATTGACCAACTATCACCAACGTCTAATGTCTCTTCTCTGTCATCCAGCTAAATGGAACTGTAGTTGTTTGGATTGAGGATACTTTCCAATCAACCTGCTCAGAGATGATATTATGCACCTCTAAAGCAGGTAGAAATTGAACCTCAGCCTCTTGGCTCAGAGTTAATGGCCAATAAAACACCTGCAATAACATTTAATGATGGTCATTGTCGGCGAAATGTCCAATTTCCAATAAACCTTGTACACGGTCCTTGTGAAATTGATACATTTGTTTTTTTTTCATGATAGCATGAGAAGATATCAAACTCAGCTTGGAATGACCGCTTAGCATTGATGAGCCATAACCTCTCCGCCCAGCTATAAATGTATACAGTTTATAAAGGGTAATAAATGGATGATTGTTGATCACAGAAGAATAAAGGCCTAACTACGATAGATAGTTTCACATCATTAAAAAGGCTAATAATACTACGTCTAACAACATTGATTAATTGAGCAATGGTCACAGGAGGCTGGCAATATTAATAGTCTGAGAACATTGATTAGTTGAACAATTGCAACTGATGGAGTAGCCTCCTGATCATAGTGGCAAGTAGTCAGTGGCTATCAATATTAAGTAGTTTGGTGACATCTTGTCTTCAGGGGTATTGTTTTAGCTCCCATGGAGAGAGATACCCCTTGGGGACTCATCAGTATAACAGCATTGTCAGTGAGAGAATCAAATTAGCAGGTCATTTAACTAACACCTTTCCTGCACTCTGGAAAATGGCTGTCACAGCCAATTCTTGTGAATGGCTGCAATAATTTAGTTAGCATGTCACCTCTAAGCAGGGAAAATGGCTTCCACAGTCAAATGGTTTACCTTCTTCCACAATCTCTCTTTTTTTTCTTTTCACCATCAATGGGAGCTTCGGCAAATAGCCCGAACCAGGGGGTTGTCTGGTGGGGGAGGCTCGGAATTGGACAGGTAGCCCTCCAAGTCAGTGAGTTCTGGTTCTGGAGGTTCTGCTTCATCGCAGGGGTTTTCAGTGAAGTGAATTTTTGTCAACTGTGCAGTCAGTGGTACAGGAGACAGCAGTAGTGAACACAAGTGCACACAACACGGCTTAATGAACATGCTAAGGAGTGCAAGAAGGACAAAGGTAGCAACAAGGACAATAAGCCCTTGTAACAGCGCACTGCCTCAGGAGCCCATCAAACTCCCTGGGACCGGGAACATATGTAGAGCAGTTGGAGTCGATGAGGTGCAGTGCCCTCTTTTTTTGACAAGTGAATAATGTAAGGCCATCCTGTTCTGCAAGGCGACAGTATGAATGGCAACCGCCTCTGCTTTAAACGGCCAGGACTGTTGCTGTAGTGTTTGCTAGTTCCACTGTGGTTGTGGCCATCCGCCAGCTTTCTATCTCCAGCCAGACAGCCGCAGAGGAGGGGGAGAAGATAACGAGAAATGGTCAGGCATGGTAATCGCTCTCTTGCTGAGAGCCCATGGCATCTTGAAAGGAGAGAAATGTGAATGGTAAACAAAGGGGACCACATACCCCACATAGTTGCTCCCAGTCCAGGGAGCAGCAGTTAGGGGTAGGCTTTGAAGCCACAAATGAAGTAGGTGCCGTTATACATTCTCAAACGGTCAGTCTGAGTGCCAGTCCAAAACGTATGAGTGGTATTTTTGACGGTTTTGTTGAGAACCTGAAAGTTAAGTATGCTCCCATCCGATTTGGATCGAATCGCTGCTGTGGTGAGATGCAGGGAATAAGCACACCAGCTGATGCCAACAATCCCCATGCTGATGAATGGTTGCTTTTCAAGCAGATGGACCCCATGGGTTCATGGGAGAGATTGTACTGAGATTGGAACCAACCCTTAAATTTCTTCATTCCACAGCCTGCTGATTTCCAGCACATCTGGCTGTTATTCCTGTAAGTTCCCATTTTAACCATGGGTGGTAACCAACTGGGAATTTTAAAGATTGCTACCTCAGGGACCTATCTTGTTCTAGCCACCATTTGGCCGACCTGACTCGTTAAAGGGAATGCCTCCCTGGGAGTGCGTGGGAATGTGGGTACATATCCAGCAGATGGAATGGTTAATCGTCTGAGCATAAACATAAGGCATATGAAGAAAAGTGTTGACATGCGATTCTTGACCATTTGGGTTCCTTAATCCATCCTCTCTGCTCCATTCAAGTCAGGTTCATGTCACCAGGGTGAGGAGGAACACGGTAACAGCTATAGCAACCAGTCAACCTCTTCTACAGTTGTTGGGAGAGCTGGTGCCTGCTGTGCTGTTCATTCAGGTTCTTTGTAACCTGGTGCTCTTTTGCATTATCCTGTGTGTCTAGTCAGGCCTTTCTTCTTCCTTCACAGCTGTCCGGGTTTCCACTGAGGAGAGAAAGAATTCTTTTCAAACGATTTTATCATGACATTGTCCTCAGGCTGGAAAGGATGCAGTGACTCACTTTTAGGTATGGGAATGGCCTCCTTTACTAAATCATGATTGCGGATAATCATTTTGCTTAGTGCTTGGACATAGTCCAGCAGAGTCTCCTGTGTCAGGAGCAATGCTACATCTGCGAGGAGTTTTGGGGTTCTAGCCCCCGTAGGCGTTCGTCTGCCCATCAGGATCTCAAAGGGAGTCAGTCCCTTGGCTCAGTTCACCCGGCTATGTAAGGTATATAGGTCCAAAGACAAGGCGTCTGGCCACAAAATAACCGTGCCTTGGGTAATTTTAATCAGCGTAGTTTTAAGTGTGCCATTCATCCTTTCCACCATACCTGAGGATGGAGGCTGATAGGGGATGTGGTATTTCCACATATACCAAGTGCCCTGCTAACACCAGCTGTGATAGTTGTGGTAATGTGGGTCCCTTTATCACTGTTAATGCCACCCAGAATCGCAAACCTTATCAGGCAATTAACCACTGTACGAGCATAGAACATAGAACATAGAACATAGAAAGATACAGCGCAGTACAGGCCCTTCGGCCCTCGATGTTGTGCCGACCGAATCCTACCTAACCTACACTAGCCCAATAACTTTCAAATGCCTATCCAATGCCCGCTTAAATGACCATAAAAAGGAGAGTTCACCACTGCTACTGGCAGGGCATTCCATGAACTCACAACCCGCTGTGTAAAGAATCTACCCCTAACATCTGTCCTATACCTACCACCCCTTAATTTAAAGCTGTGTCCCCTAGTAACACCTGACTCCATTAGCGGTAAAAGGTTCTCAGTGTCGACCCTATCTAAACCCCTAATCATCTTATACACCTCTATCAAATCTCCCCTAAACCTTCTCTTCTCCAATGAGAACAGCCCCAAGTGCCTCAGCCTTTCCTCATAAGATTTTCCTACCATTCCAGGCAACATCCTGGTAAACCTCCTCTGCACTCGTTCCAATGCCTCCACATCCTTCCTATAGTATGGCGACCAAAACTGCACACAATACTCCAGATGAGGCCGCACCAGAGTCCTATACAGTTGCAACATGACCTCAGGACTCCGGAACTCAATTCCTCTACCAATAAAGCCCAGTACACCATATGCCTTCCTCACAGCACTATTTACCTGGGTGGCAACTTTCAGAGATCTGTGTACATGGACACCAAGATCCCTCTGTTCATCCACACTACCAAGTAGCCTACCATTAGCCCAGTAATCCATCTTCTTGTTACTCCTACCAAAGTGAATGACTTCACACTTAGCTACATTGAATTCCATTTGCCACATTTCTGCCCAGCTCTGCAACTTATCTATATCCCGCTGTAACCTACCACTTCCTTCCTCACTATCCACAACTCCACCGACTTTTGTGTCATCCGCAAACTTGCTTACCCAGCTTTCAAGCCCTTCCTCTAGATCATTTATAAAGATAACAAAAAGCAATGGTCCCAAAACAGATCCTTGTGGTACACCGCTAGTAACTGCACTCCAAGATGAACATAGTCCATCAACTACTACCCTCTGTCTCCTTCCAGCCAGCCAATTCCTAATCCAAACCTCTAATGTATCCTCAATGCCATACCTCCGTAGTTTTAGCATTAGCCTACCATGGGGAACCTTATCGAACGCCTTACTAAAATCCATATACACAACATCTACTGCTTTACCCTCGTCCACTTCCTTAGTCACCTTCTCAAAGAACTCAATAAGGTTTGTGAGGCACGACCTGCCCTTCACAAAACCATGCTGGCTATCCTTGGTCACGTTATTCCTATCCAGATGTTCATAAATCTTATCCCTTACCATTCTCTCTAAGACTTTGCCCACCACTGAAGTCAGACTCACTGGCCTATAGTTACTAGGGCTATCCCTACTCCCTTTCTTGAACAAGGGGACCACATTCGCTATCCTCCAGTCCTCTGGTACTATTCCCGTTGACAATGACAACATAAAAATCCAGGCCAATGGCTCTGCTATCTCCTCCCTAGCTTCCCATAGGATCCTAGGGTAAATGCCATCAGGCCCAGGAGACTTATCTATTTTCATCCTCTCCAATATTCCCAGAACCTCTTCCCTGCATATTTCCAGGCCATCCATTCTAATCATTTGTGACTCCATATTCACATCAGCAACAGTGTCCTGTTCCTGAGTGAATACTGATGAAAAGTATTGATTTAGTGTCTCTCCAATCTCCTCCGCCTCCACACACAACTTCCCTTTTTTGTGGTGAATGCTTCTACCCATTGAGAGAACACATCTAGAATTACCAGCATATATTTGAAACCCTGTTTAGTTGGCATGTGAGCAAAATCAATTTGCAGCTGAGTGAAGGGTCCCACAGGGATCGGCAAATAGTCATACCTGGCCACAGGCTCATCATCATTGCTTTGCAAGAATATTAAACCGTTCGAGACCAGTGCTTGGGCAGTGGCTGCAAAACCTGGCGCGTACTAATTTTGTCATACAGCATGTATCATACCCCTTTTTCTAGCATGGCTGACTCCACTGAGGCCAGTGCCAGGGCATGTAAGTAGGACTTGAGGCAAATGATATTCGTTAAGGTCCACGAGCAGTCCTAGACTAGAGGACCCCTTAGGGCCGATGCTGACCCAACTTTCCTTCTCAGCATGGGAGCCGCATGCTGTGTCGCTCGCACCCCCTCTGTGAGATCAGGGGCTGCAGGAACTTCCCATAGTCTGGGAACTTGTGACACACATGTGGTGGGAGTTAAGGCAGCCTGTCGAACAGCTCGGTCAGTGCAAGAATTGCCGTGGGTGACAGGATCATCCGCAATGGTATGGGCAGCACATTTTACAACAGCTACAGTGGAGGGTAGAAGAATAGCCTGCAACAGATTGTCAATGAGCTGGGCAAGTTGCAGGGGTCTCCCAGAAGAGCTAATGAAATCTCTCTGTTTCCAGAGGGCATCAAAATCATGGATGACCCCAAAGGCTTGTTCCATCTCAGGTATCCATTGCACCTTTGTTGGCTGTTTTGGTGAGGACGCCTCCCAAAGAGGTACATGAATAGCACAATGGACAGGTATTCAATGTCTACAGTAGTTGGCCAGACTCAAGAAGGCTAGAAGCTCAGTTTGCGTAGCGGGTGGGGAGAGCCTAGTGATGGCTGCAATGCGATCTGGAGACAGTGCTTTGAGGCTGTGCAAAAGTTTGTAGCCCATGTAATGTTCTGTTCTCCAGCAAAGTCGCATTTTCTCTACGGAAACTCTGTGTCCATCCTGTGCCAGGCAGCAGAGCAGGGTGACGGCGTCTTTCATGCAAACATCAGTGGAGGTGGAGGCCATGAATATAATATCGGCATATTAAAGCAAGTCTCTTTGGGAATTTAGAATAATGAGAATGGTGGTTGAATGTCAAGTATTCCTCCTGCAGAATGTGGGAGGTAAGGGTCACCACTAGTGTCCCTGCTGACTTTCTCTGCAGGAAGTGCACCCAACTCCAGCTCCTGGAAAACTGCGTTAGGGAACTGGAGCTGGTGCTAGATATATGTTGGATCATTCAAGAGGCGGAAGGGTTTATTGAGAGGAGTTACAGTGAGGTTGTCTCACCTCAGGTACAAGAGAAAGACAGGTGGATGACAGTCAGGGACAGAAAGGGAACCAGCAGACAGTGCAGGGATCCCCTGTGGGGTTTATTATCGAGGGTAAGCTGTGGGGTACAGGTCACTAGCACAGACTCTATCCCTGTTGCTCAGAAGAGAAGGAGAGAGAGGAGCAGAGCATTACTGATTGGGGATTCCATAGTTAGGGGGACAGATAGGATGTTCTGTGGGAACAGAAGAGACTCACGGTTGGTGTGTTGCCTCCCAGGTGCCAGGGTTCGTGATTGTGTTTTCAGGATCCTTAAGGAGGAGGGGGAGCAGCCTAGAGTCATGGTCCACATAGCAGTAATGACATAGGTAGGAAAAGGGATGAGGATTTAAATCAGATGTTCAGAGAGCTAGGGTAGAAGCATAGTGCTTGAACAAACGGTTGTTATCTCTGGTTCGTTACCTGTGCCATGTACTAGCGAGGCGAGGAATAAGGAACGAGAGGAGTTGAGCACGTGGTAACAGGGATGTTGCAGGAGGGAGGGATTTGGATACCTGGGACTCAATCAGGGCTAGATGGGACATCTATAAATGCCAATATCTTGTTGGTGGGGGGGGGGGGGGCAGGGGAGCTTGCTCTCAGGAGGTTTTAAACTAATTCAACAGGTGTTGAGAATATAAATTGTAGCTCCATTGTCCAGGAGGTTGAGAGTGGTGAGGTCCGAAATAAGGTTTCAAGGTGGCAAAAGTACACTGGTGAGTCGGAAGGTGGTTTGGAGTGTGTCTACTTCAATGCCAGGAGCATCCAGAATAAAGTGGGTGAACTTCGATGTTGTGGCCATTTCAAAGGCAAAGAACAGGGACAGGAATGTTGCAGGTTCCAGGGTTTAGATGTTTCGGTAAGAAGAGAAGATGGTAAAAGACTGGGAGGTGTGGCATTGTTAGTCAAGAACAGTATTACAGTTGCAGAAAGGACATTTGAGGACTCGTCTACTGAGGTAGTATGGGCTGAACTTTGAAACAGGAAAGAAGAGGTCACTCTGTTGGGAGTTTTCAATAGGCCTCTGAATACTTCCTGAGATGTAGAGGAAAGGATAGCAAAGATGATTCTGGGTAGGAGTGAAAGCAACAGGGTAGTTGTTATGGGGATCTTTAACTTTCCAAATATCAACTGGAAATGCTATAGTTTGGGTACTTTCGACGGATCAGTTTTTGTCCAATGTGTGCAGCAGGGTTTCCTGACACAATATGTAGACAGGCCAGGGAGGATGGGGGTGCACGTTGGATTTGGCATTGAGTAATGAACCAGGCCAGGTGTTAGATTTGGTGTTAGTGACCACAATTCAGTTATGTTTAGTTTAGCTATGGTAAGATAGGTATGTACTGCAGGGCAAGAGTTAGAGCTGCGGAAAAGGCAATTATGATGTGATTAGGCAAGCTTTAGGATGCATAAGATGGGGAAGGAAACTGCAGGGGACCTTAGTACACAGGACTCACTGGGCACCCCTGAGGACCTGTATGGAATTACCCACCGAGTCGTGGGCTAATGCAAGTGCACACTCCACCTGACTTGTTCCTGGTTGATCTGGGTGTCCTGTCCCTGATGTGCTCGCTACAATTGGTGCCCCAAGACCCCTTGATTTGCGGTAGCCCCCAAGACCCCTTAATTCAATTCGGTTCAATTCAATTCCACCTCCACCCCACCCCCACAAGGTCAATTTCCGTGGGACCACCATATAAATCGGAGGTAAAAGGAACAATATGTCTACTGTCACCCGTTTCCTTACATACCATGTCAGCTGGTGACCCTGGTGTTCCCAGAGGACCTCTACCTTGTTCTTGCAGCGTACATAGTTACTGTGGCGTTTCTGTGTCCTCCATGAGAGGGTCAGTGGATGTGAACCACCCGTCTCAGCGGGACAAGGTAAATGCATTCCTGGGGGCAGGTAAGACAAACGAACATGACAAACACTGGTGTCCTGGTCAATTTCTCCAGGTTTCCCTATTTTGAACTTGAAGTGTTGCTTGGCAGCGGTCTTTATCAGGACCCATCTTGCCTTGATGTCTTTCCCCAACTTAGAATCAGCCTGTTGGCTCAGGGTGGGATCTCACAGTCAGCTAAATTTTAGAAAAAAAGTTTAGAAAATACTTAGAAATTTAGAGAAGCGATCTTTCTGTTCTTCCTCTTGCTGTAATGGCTGTCCCCAACTTAAGATCAGCCTGCTGGCTCAGGTCAGGATCACACTATTGGCCGAAATTAAATAATTTAAGTCCCATTGTAAGTAAGGGGTCTTGTCGCCGAACGCCAAACTGTAGGAGAAATGTCCCATTTCCAATAAAACTTGTATGTGGATCTTGTGAAATTGATATGTTTGTTTATTTCACAATATCACAAGAAGAGGTCAATGACGCGCAATGATACACCACAACCTGTCCATCCAGCTACAGTCGTATACAGTTTATAAAGGGTTACAAAATGGCTGATTGTTGATTACAGAACAATAAAGGTCTAGCTACAACAGATAGTTTAACAGTATTAAGAAGGTTAACAATACTACTGGTCTAATAACATTGATTAATTGAGCAATAGTGAGTGGAGGCTGGCAATAATACTAGTCTGAGAACATTGATTAGTTAAACAATTGAAACTGATGGAGTAGCATCCTGTTCATAGTGGCAAGTAGTCAGTGGCTATCAATATTAAATAGTGAGGACTGCAGATGCTGGAGATTAAAGTTGAGAGTGTGGTACTGGAAAAGCACGGCAGGTCAGGCAGGATCCTAGAAACAGGGGAGTCAACGTTTCAGGGAAAAGCCCTTCATCAGGAATGAAGGCATCCCAATGAAGGGCTTTTGCCCAAAACATCAATATTAAATAGTTTGGTAACACCTTGTCTGCAGGGGTATTGTTTTAGCTCTCATGGAAAGAGATACCCCCTGGGGACTCATCAATGGGTGCGGAGGTACAGTGAGATCATCCAGTTAGCGGGTCATTTAACTAACGTGTTTCCTGCGGTCAGGGAAATGGCAATCACAGCCAATTCCTGTGGATGGCTTCAGTAGTTTAGCTAGCATGTGTCCTCTAAGCAGAGAAAATGGTTTCCCTTCTCCCACACACATGCATAGTCCTTTCAAAACTGTTTTGCTTGAACATAAGAGATGGATGAAGTAGCAGAGTCGAAATGTGTGGTGCTGGGAAAGCACAGCAGGTCAGGCAGCATTCGAGGAGCAGGAGAGTCGCCGTTTCTGGCATAAGTCTTTCATCAGTTATGTGGGAGAGGGAACGGGGCTGAGAGATATATAGGAGGATGTGGATGGGGAGGAAGATAGCTAGGAAGGTGATACGTAAATGCAGGTGGGGGTGAAAGTGGTAGTTCAGAGAGGAGGGTGTGGTGGATAGGTGGGAAGGAAGATGGGCAGTGCAGAATTGGAGGGTTGGATCTGGGATGAGGCAGGGGAGGGAGATAAGGAAACTGGTGAAGTCCATAAGACCATAAGACATAGGAGTGGAAGTGATGTTGATGCCGTGAGTTTGGAGGGTCCCAAGGCTGAAGATGAGGCGTTCTTCCTCCAGTGGTCATGTGGCTTGGATTTGATGGTGGAGGAGGCCCAGGACTAGCATTCCTTGGTGGAGTGGATGGGCAATTGAAGTAATCGGCCATGGGGCGGTGGGGCTGTTTAGTGCACGTGTCCAAGAGATGTTCCCTGAAACATTCTGCGGGTTGGCGTTCTGTCTCCCCGATGTAGAGGAGACCACATCGAGGGCAAAGCACACAGTAGATGAGATGGGTGGATGTGCAGGAACATCTCTGCCAGATGTGGTAGGATCCTTTGGGGTCTTGCATGGAGGTGAAGGGGAAGGTTTGGGCACAGATTTTACAGCTCGTGTGGTGGCACGGGAAGGTGTCAGTGTGGAGGGTAGGTTAGTGGGGGGCAAGGACCTAATGAGGGAGTCGTGAAGGGAATGGTCTGTGCAGAACGCAGATAGGGGTGGGAAGGCAAAAATATCTCTGGTGGTGATTGTAGGTGGCGAAAATGACAGAATAATGCTGTGTATCTGAAGTAGGAGGCCATCTGGGATGTCCTGGAGTAAAATTGGTCCTCCAGGGATCAGATTTGGCAGAGGAATTGGGAGTAATAGATCACGGTTTTACAGGTGGGAGAGTGGGAGGAGGTGTAATCAAGGTAGCTATGGGAGTTGGTGGGTTTGAATAGATGTCAGTGTTGAGTAAGTTGCCACAGATAGAGACAGAGAGGTCCAGGAAGAGGAGGGAGGTGTCAAAGATGGTTCAGTGGGGGGAATCAAGATGGCGGTGACCCAGTAGGTCTGAGTCTGCTGAGCTCTGCCCAGGACCCAGGCAAAGTGGGGTATCTACCCTCCACTTTTTAAACTACTAAAAAATAGCTTTTTCCCAGCAACCACAGTCATTCTGCATCAAACTTCAGCAGTTTGATACTTTTTAAATGTATCAAAGGTAAAGGACCACGGAGTTTGCAACAGGCAGGGGCCACACCCCGCCCCCCACTCCACTGTGCGCAGCAACCGATGTATCTGTGGCTGCCCCGGGGGACTTACCTGCTGAGGCGAGCCTGATCTCGGAGTTTGTTAAGCTTGGAGAGAAGATCGATGTGTTGATTGAAGAGACCTGGTCCAGGTGGGAGCTGATCTCAGTCACGCTTCTGCAGCAGAGAGATTGAGAAAGCAAGTCGCGGCCTCCGAGACCACTGTTGAATCTTCCGTGGGTCAGGTCCAGGCTCTGGATCGCCAAGTCCAGGCCTGAGAAGAGCATACCGACGACCTCGAAAATCGAGGTTGTCAGAAAAGGATTCGGTTGCTGGGCCTTCCTGAACGGGAGGAGGAAGGCCAGCTTATTGACTTTTTGGAGCAATGGCTCCCACAGCTGCTGAAGCCGGAGTCTTGAGTTAGGCCGGGTGCGGGTTGAGTGGGCCCACCGGGTTGCTGTGCGCAGGCCCAGGTCGGACCAGCGCCCCCTCCTGGTCCTAATGCAATTCCAGCACTACAAGGAAAAACGAATGTTTCTGGAGGCCTCCAGTGTTTTAGGGAAGGATCTCCAAGCCATGGTATACAAGGGATCTAAAATAATGCTGTTTCAGGACTTTTCTCCGGTTGTGGTACACAGAGGAAGGCGTTTGATGAGGTAAAGAAGCATCTGAGAGATTTAAATATTCAGTATTCCATGTAATACCGGGCAACACTGCACTTCAGTCATGGAGGGTCTGTGTATAACTTTGGATCACCAGAAAAAGTAAAAGAATTTTTGGATGCTCTCAAATAGACCGATGTACTTGAACTATTATAACTTGCTTGGTTTATCCGGTTGTTGGGGGATGTTTGTGTTTTTCTTTTTCCTTAATATTTGCTGGAATTGTAATTTTATATATTTTATGTTGCTGTTTTGTTAAGAATGCCTAGGTAATAACATGGAGGGGTTGCCCACTTCTAATTCTTGTATTGTAAGACATTGGCGTTTGTTTATCTTACTTTGTAATATCTGGGCTGAGGGCATGGCTCTTGGTGGGATTACTGGAAGGTAGGAATTCCCCCTGTGGACAAAGGGGAAAGTCTCCTTTTAATTCTGTCTTTTTTTTTAGGAGTTTTGATTTAGTTGTTTTAAAGATTATATTTTTAAATTTATGTGAATTATTTATGGTCTCTACTTGATGCTTTCTGAGTGGGGTTCTTCCTCCTGAGGGACCTTGGACTTTCTTGAATGATCATGGCTAGTCATTTGTTTAAATGGTGCACCTGGAATGTCAAGGGGAGCCACTTGCCAATTAAAAGGAAAAAGATATTATCAAGTCTTAAAAAAGAGCAGGTTGATGTAGCCCTTTTACAGGTGACACATCTACTTGATAGGGAGCATTCAAAGCTTCAGCAGGTATTCTTTTCATCTTTTAGCTCAAAAAGTACGGAGTGGCCATTCTTATCCGGAAGAATCATCCCTTCCAAATGCTAAGCCAGATAAAAGATGAGTCCAGACGGTATATATTAATTAATATGGAGAGGAGTACGGGATTTTGAACATATGTTGTCCCCCGGCACGTCCTTTTAAATTTGTAACAGATGCGCTCTCCAAGTTGATGGCTCTCGGGGTGCATCCTATAATTATAGGGGGAGATTATAATTGTATTATCGACCCCAAGGTGGACAAGATACCTCTTGCCTTGTAAAATAGGGAATATAACTATTTCTGACCATGCAGCAGTGTATATGGAGGTCAAGACTAGTGATGACAAGATAGGTTCCCGACATTGGCATATAGACCCTTTCCTATTGAAGGATAGTAAGTTCATAGAATATTTCTCGCAGGAATTTAATACTTTCTGGGGTACCAATTCAGGTACAGTCAATAACCCATTATTGATGTGGGAGACTGCTAAGGCATGTACGTGCGGCATTGTCATCTCATATTCTGTGACCTGGAAAAGATAAAAGGGAGAACAATAGCATCTGCTTGAGGCTCGCCTGAAGGCAGCTGAGACAGTGTATGTTGATAGGCCATCCATTACTAAATTACAGCGGATTACAGCCCTCAGGGCTACTTTGAATACTGTACTTACTCAAACAGTAAAGAGGGGGATACTATTTGCGAAGCAGAGATTATTTGAGCACAGCGATAAGCCAGGCAGGTATCCAGCATACCTTGTCAAAAAGAAAAAGTCTCCCCAATCCATTGCATCTATTAGAGAGGGTGCTGGTACCCTGACCTGTGATTCTAAAAAGATCAATGTAGCCTTTAGAAAGCTCAACTTGGAGTTGTATGAGTCAGAGGGCTGTGAGGATAGAGCGAGGAAGATGGAGTAATTTTTTAAAAATCTGACCCTTTTGGGCTTAACCTCGGAACAGGTGTCACTTTGAATGCACCCCCCCCCCCCCAAACAAACCAAGAAGTACAGGAGGCAGTGAGGCAGCTCCAGAGCGGTAGAGCGCCGGGACCAGATGGATTTCAGGCTGAGTTCTATAAAGAATTCATAGACAAATTGACTGGGCCACTTATAGATATGTATAATTATTCATATAGTCAGGGTAGCATCCTGCCCTCCCTGAGAGAAGCAAATATCTCTCTCATTCTTTAGAAAGGAAAAGCCCCAGATGACTGTACTTCGTATAGACCTATATCCTTATTGAATGTGGACTTTAAAATTTTCTCAAAAATGTTGGCTTTAAGACTGGAAAGGGTTTTACCATTTATTATAAGCGAGGATCAGGCTGGATGTATTAAGGATCACAGATCTACTAATAATATTGGTACATGTACAGGTCTGCCAGCAGGGAGCGATACTGGGATTAGTTGTCTCCCTAGATGCAGAGAAGGCATTCAATTGGGTAGAATGGCCATATCTTTTTTATACAATGGTTTGGCATTGGAAAGATCTTTACCAAGTGGTTCGCAGTATTATATAATGACCCTAAAGCAGTGGTGATTACCAATGGCATAAGATCAGATAGCTTTAGTGCTGGCAGAGGTTGTCATCAAGGATGCCCTCTCTCGCCATTACTATTTACCCTAGTGATTGAACAGCTGGTGGAAGCTATCCGAACTGACCCTAATATATCGGCCCCAGAGGTAGGATTGCATAAAATCACTCTTTATGCGGACGACGTCCTTTTTTTTAAAATTACCCATCGATATCTGTGCCCCGCTTAAGTGGTTAACTTATTTGGTATGTTATCAGGTTACAAGATTACCATTATGAAATCAGAGGCCATGCCGCTAGGAGGTCTTACCAGCATATCTAATTTTCTGAACGGATCCAGTTTCCCCTTTCGGTGGGCACTGGGGGGTTTTCTCTATTTAGGTATTTGTATTACCCTGATATTTGGTCAGCTATACAAAGCTAATTATATGCATTTATTAGAGAAAATAAGGTAGGACCTCCAACACTGGGAAGATCTCCTGATATCCTGGCTAGGAAGAATAGTTTTGGTCAAGATGAATATTCTACCTTGCCTATTATACCCCATGAGAATGCTGCTTTGATGTTGCCGAGACAGGCGCTGTGTAAGCTTTATGGTTGACTTGGCTCCTTTATTTGGAACCATAAATGGCCCCTTATTAAATTAGGTAAGCTTCAGCTCCCACCAGTAAGGAGAGGTCTAGATTTTCTGGGTTTCACGAGGTACCAACTGAGTTCTCTGTTATCATATGTGGCTGATTGGGTCTCTCGTGACCTACAATCAATTTGGTTGGAAATTGAGGCTTCCCAAACAAAATTCCCCTCATCAATCTATTATTTATGGATAAGATGAGAGTTATTATGGATCATTGTAAAAACCCATTTTGACTATGACTATGGTTGATTGACACTTCTATACAACTAATGTTAATGCACTTTACGCCTCTTGAGCCATTGACAAAAAAATTTTATTGTAACATTATAAAGCTGCTAATAAAAGCAACATTTTCTCTTCTGAACCTGTCAACAAAGTTAATCATTTTATGTGAGACCCATCAGCATGAACGATTTATTATTCATGGAAACGTTGAGTTAGCATGGAGGGTATGAGAGGCTATTGGGAGTGAATGGTTTGCACATTTTGGACTTACCTTTCAAAACATTTCTGAATCCAGACAATGGTTCATGTCTTCTCTGAGAAGCAGGACAGTGAGTCATGAAAAATTGGGCCAATTTGCTGAAATAGCTGATGGAGGCACAGGGTGCTAAGTGACTGAATATAGTTAAGAAAGAAGTAGATGGATTTCTAGAGGCCAAAGGTGTCAGGAGTATGGTGTCCAGACAGCTTTGATTATGTTGATTGGATGAGTAAGTTCGATTGGGGAATTGGCTTACACCTACTGCTATTTTTGTTTCAATACCTGCAACCCAGCCAACCAGATCAGGAAGGCAGGGTGTAGATTTACTGCCACATTAAGAGCAGAATTAATCTATGCCTCTGAAAATTGACAGTGTAGACAATGGACCGATAATCACAAAATTATCTCTTTATCAGTCATTTTTAAATTATTGTGGAGCTGTTATGACAAAACTCAGGCTGATTCAGGACCTAAGTGAAATTTATAACCTTGGTTTTCATTATTTCCAAACTTACCATTGTGGTTCAGTTGGTCTTCCTTGGTGGTGTCCTTGGCAATCTGGACAGTTCTTTTCCTTTTATTTCTAATGCTTTAATTTCTGCTTTTGTGTTTTACTCCAACTGGTATAATCTAAGTTTTCACTGTACTCCTGTAATGCTGTACTTTGTACACGCGACGATAAAATCTAAAATGTAAGATCTGATCCAAATCTAAAGGATGTCCAATGATACTATGTTTATTTAACTGCTGAGAGTTTCCCCACATTTCCTTGTTCTCCTGAACATTGGGTAAAATTACGACTTCCTGAGCAAGCAATTAAGATTTAAATCAGATGGTACAGATGATTCTGCTTAGGACACTGAAGGTTTGTTTCATATTCTTATTTCTGAACATAACTTTGTTTTTTTTAATGACAGTGTTATACGTTCCACATTCCTTCAGATTTAGTACTTTTAACTTTTGCTCAAACAGAACAGCGATTCGTTTCTCTCAATTTGGGAGTTCCTCTAATTCACTCAGCCTTCCTCTGTATCAACCAATATTTCCTTCCAGGGATCATTATCAAATTTATATTACACTGGTTCTTGGACAACACCATAATTGTCCTCACAGGAACAGTTCCTGTGAGTCAGGTTGTCAAACCTCCACCTCCATAATTGTAAGGACCTGTGTCTTGCTTTTGTTTTCAGTAATGGTGCTGAGTAATCTATTAACACTCGACTGAATGGTTCTTCAAACACTGGTACAGTTATCAAAGGTGTCAGTTTGTTTAAACTTTGAGGTTTTTCTACTACCTGACATGTATAGCATAGATTACAGAAAAACATAATACTTTTATGAAGTCTTGGCCAGGTAAACTGTCTAGGCGAAAGTGAGGACTGCAGATGCTGGAGATCAGAGTCAAGATTAGTGTGGTGCTAGAGTAGATCCAAGATGGTGGCAACTCAGCAAGTCTGAGTCTGTAGTGCTCCTCCCAAGACCTAGGCAAAGTGGGTCACCCTACTCCACCACACTCACCAAATCATTTAAAATAGTTTTTACTTAATGTAATTAGTGGTTCAGTACTAAATTTTAAACAGTTCAGTCTCCTGTAAAAATGACTAGGGGGAAAAGAGCCCGCAGCTCTCAGCAGGCAGAAGCCCCTCCCTCAGCTGCAGCAGACGCGTCCGCAACTGCCCTGGGGGACTTACCTACGGTGGCGAGCCTCGCGGAAGTAATCTCCAAACTCAGTGCGAAGATCGGTGGAATTCATTCTTGGCCACGCTACAAAAGCACAGCCGAGACATCGAAGAAATTGAGGGGTGGAGCTAAAGGCTGTGACCTCCGAGGCCATTGCAGAATCGGCCATGGACGGCATCCGGACTCTCGAGCAGCAAGTCCGGACCTTAGAGAATCACATCGAACGACCTCGAGAATCAAGGTTGTTGAAAAAATATTCGTTTCCTGGGCCTTCTCGAACAGGAAGGAGAGGCCAGCTTACAAGGTTCCTTGAACAGTGGCTTCCACAGCTTTTAAATCTGGAGGCTGGATCAGGTCAGGTAAGGGTGGAATGGGCCTACCGGGTTGCAATATGCGGGCCCGGCTCGAACCAGCGCCCCCACCCACTCCTGTTCTGGCTGCAGAGCCATAAGGTGAGGCAGATGCTCTTGGACGCCTCCAGAAATCTTGGGAAAGATCCACAAGCTATGACTTATGAAGGATCCAAGATAGTTATTTCAGGACTTTTCCCCAGCTCTGGTCCGAAAGAAGAAGGCGTTTGATGAAGCGAAGAAGCGTTTAAGGGATTTAAACATTCAATACTCCTTGCGCTACCCAGCTGTACTACGCATCAACCATGAAGGCTCAGTGTATAACTCCGGATCACCAGAGAAGGCCAAGGAACTTTTGGATTCTCTTAGATAAATTATAAGAGTTAATTGATGTTGTCTTGCCCAACCCCCACCTGGTTTACCCCCCTTCATTACCTTACTTTCCTTTCATTACCTTACTGTTTAACATTATCTCCGGGGGGTGGGAAACTTAGCAATTTTCTTTCCTCCCCCTATAGGCCAGGTGGTCTGGTTAATGTAGATGGGGGGAAGGTGGCTACCTTATCCTATTTTATCTTTGTCCTTGGGAGTGGGGTTGTTTTCCTCTGTTATTTTGTATTACAATATTTAATTGTAAATATTGGGCGGCACGGTGGCACAGTGGTTAGCACTGCTGCCTCACAGCGCCAGAGACCCGGGTTCAATTCCCGACTCAGGCGACTGACTGTGTGGAGTTTGCACATTCTCCCAGTGTCTGTGTGGGTTTCCTCTGGGTGCTTTGGTTTCCTCCCACAGTCCAAAAGATGTGCACGTCAGGTGAATTGGCCATGCTAAATTGCCCGTAGTGTTAGGTAAAGGGGTAAATGTACAGGAATGGGTGGGTTACGCTTTGGCGGGTCGGTGTGGACTTGTTGGGCTGAAGGGCCTGTTTCTACACTGTAAGTAATCTAATCTAGCAAATAATTATTTGCTGAGACTGTAATTTTGTAGCCATATATGGTCATATATGGTATTAACATTACCAAATACATCCAGGTATTGGTATGGGGGGGTGGGGATAGGGTACTAACTGTTAATATAGGGATAGTTCAGTAGTATACTTGAATTTTCTTTATCCTATCGTGGGGTGCCTGGGTCAAGGGTGGGGCACTGGTTGGGAGAGGTTATGATGGGTTTTTTGGACAGGAAGTGATGCACCCTGGGAATAAGGGGAAAGATCTCCTATATATAAGGGGAAAGTACGTTTTATACTTTTTATTAATTAGAAATAATTTTTTATTATATTGATCTGAATGTATTAAAGAGCTTTTATTTTTGTGAATTTTATATGCTTGGGATGTTTTGGATAGGGTTTCTTCTCCCGGGGGTTTCGGATGTGCCCGGTGATTATGGATGATTAGTCGATTTAAATGGTGCACCTGGAATGTCATGGCGAGTAATTCACCAATCAAAAGAAGGAGAATATTATCAAACCTCAAGAAAGAGAGGATTGATATAGCTCTCCTATAGGAGACACATTTATTGGATAAAGAGCACCTGAAATTATGACAGGGAAGAGATTATTTTCCATTCTCTCTTTCTGTGCAGGGAAAAACATTTTGGTAAACTGGGTGGCTGAGGGCCCTCATGGACTTTAGAGTTAGCACAGAATAATTATAGAATATACTCCCCCTGACCTCCTTGCAAATATGGTGCACCAGGAGAAAAAACAAATTATTCCATAAACATATGGCAGCCCTTCTTGAATTACACAAATACAGATATCTCGGTCATCCTGCAAGGGCCTTTATTTAATTGAGAGGGTGAACCTGGCTGGTCCGGGGCCCCCTGGGAGAGGAATCCCACATGAATACGGTTTTGTTGTGATCTGATGTTAACACATTCCAAGCATGTATATCACTGCTCAATTTATGTGTTCTCCATTGTTTTTTTCCTCTTGAATAATGTAAGAATTTTAACCATACACTCTGGTTAGTTGTAAGTTAGATGAGTAGTTAGTTGAGTTTTGTCTTTTTTTCTCTTGTTTGATAGATTTTGG
The DNA here is from genome assembly GCF_020745735.1 of Hemiscyllium ocellatum. Taxonomy (NCBI): domain Eukaryota; kingdom Metazoa; phylum Chordata; class Chondrichthyes; order Orectolobiformes; family Hemiscylliidae; genus Hemiscyllium; species Hemiscyllium ocellatum. The sequence continues at coordinate 2,103,305 of NC_083422.1, read as the reverse complement.
TTATCATTTATTTGAGATTTAACTATATATCAATGTTTATACTTGGGTTTTTTTTAGTTTTCTTTTGTAAACTTGTAAAAATATGTTAAATTTTCAATTAAAATATCTATGAAAAAAAAGAGTGGTGCTAGAAAAGCACAGCAGGTCAGGTATCCGAAGAGCAGGAAAATCGGCGTTTCAGGCAAAAGCTCTTCAGAAATATCAGGTAAAATGTCTGTTTTATTTTTGTGTATTTTCATGAGGCTGAGGAGTTTCATGTGCTGCTCTCAACATCTTATGATGTCCAGGAGATACAACTATCTAAAGATCAAACATCCATTCCTCATCCACAGCTCAAAAAAGATGACTTTGCTCTCTCATTAGATCTCTGTGTTTAATATCAAAACACTCTGGAACTCCTTCAGCCTCAGTTTCAACTTGAACCACCTATATTAACTTAGTTAATTTTAGATCTATTTCTGACCATCCATGAGCAAAGACATGCTAAATACTGCTTTGAATTTTCCCCATCCAGAAAGAAAGTTGCAACTACCTTTCTGGTGTTACTTTGACATCAGTGATGGGCCATAACTCTAGTCATCACATTAGCAGAATGCCTGCAACTTTCCTGTAAATATACTGCCTCCTTAACCTCGTTCAGACTTTCCGTGATTGGGATGAAGCTATACTACAATTTTACCTCTAGATTTCTGGTTGTAGTTAAAACTACAATTTGATCAGTAGTATTTTCCTTTTGACTTTATTTTTCAAACTCATTCTTACCAAGTAAAATTAGTCACATGGGCTGCATATATATTTTGACATCAATTTTAGAGTTTGGACTTTTGAACTAGCAGCATGTGGGTTTGGTCTACTTATGTGAGGGAAGTAAGTAAATTTTTAGTATTCTTAAAGCTATGATTTTTTAAAACCAGCGTGAGAGAGGGAAAGTGAGTTCCTGGTGTTATGGATCAGACCAAACCTTTCAAAATGCATTAAGAAGATAGCTTGAATTAATCAAACCACCAATCTTGAAGCAAAAAAAAGCTTTATTCTTACACTATAGTTAAAATACAACAGCAAAAAAGAAAAACTATTGAAATAACAGCTCTACTGCAAATTTAACAGATTATTTAACTGCCATACAGTAACTGTTCCAATACAGTAACATCTCATAATCTTGACAAAGGCAAATTCAGTAAAATAGATTGTTTCACGGGGAATTCCCTAATCCAGGAGGAGAAACATCAAGACAAAACTCAGAGAGAGAGAGTGTGTATAGCAACTTCCAAACATAGCTTCAAGATTCCAAAAACTAAAACTAAAAATCCTCACTCTGAGGGAGCTCAAGCCCATCTATTTAGCCTGCTTTTATTGTTCAAACTTTAGGAAAAAAACCTAAGGCCTCACAAGCAGTTTGCTTTGTTGGATTCAAATAGACAGCTCCTTATCTCAGCCTTAAAACTTCTCTTCAGAAAATATCCAAGACAAAATACACTTTTTAAAGCCACAGTATCATCACAACTCCCTTTTTTTTAAAAAAAAAACCCTATCAATATATATGGATGGACTGTATTAGTGAATGTTTGGAGAATCTTTAAAAGCAAAGTTTAGGTGTGGCTAACAGTGGAGCAGTGGTAAACACAGATTTCAGACTGTTGAATACCTTCTGACATTCCTCTGTCCACTGAAAATTTCTTCAACAAATGGAGCAACCACACTGCTAAGATTTGGTACGAACCTCCAGTTAAACCACTCAGTCATACTTCCTTTGTTGATGGTACAAGAAACTCCCAAATAACCTATGTTTTCACATTCTATGGGGCCATTTGTCCATGTCCAATGACATGGCCCAGAAACATGACTTGCGCTTTTGCAAACTCACTCTTAGCCAGGTTATCACCAAGCCTGCCTCTTGAAGTCAATCAAATAATTCAGATAGATGTTCCAAATGTTCATTCCATGTGTGACTAAAAGTCACCAGATCATTGATATATACCATACAGTAGGGTAATCCTTAAATGACTTTATTGGTTAGTCTTTGAAATGTGGCTGGCATATTTTCCATGCCAAATGGCATGACTTTAAACTGGTACAGTCCATTTGGCATCACAAAAGTCAAAATTTCCTTCACTTTTTCAGAAAAAGTATCCTCTGAGTAAGTCATACTTAGAAATATAAGTTGTTTGTCCCATATTCTCAATGCAATCTTCTAAGCATGGGATAGGATATGAATCAGATTTTGTAACTGCTTTGACTTTGTGATAGTCCACACAATCATTAGATACTATCTGGTTTTGGCACCATTACTATGGGTGAGCTCCATTAGCTGCAACTCATTTCAATTATATTGTGTTTGAACATGCATTCAATCTCTTTTTGAACCTGTCCCAATTTTAGTGGGTTACATCTATAAGGATGTTGCTTATTTGGAACATAATTTCCTATAATCTGCATCACGTGTAATTGAGATTAATCCTTCTCAGCTTATTCCTATATCTCTTCATGTGATTGTAATAGTTCTTTCAGGTCATTTCAATTTTGCTATGGAAGCTAACCCAATCACTTATCCCAATTTTTGGGAACTTCCTCATTGTCCAGTTCAATTTGAGGAATGTCCAATTCACAATCATCTGAACTTGGTTCTTCACTCTGCATTGTAACTACTAACACATTCTCCTTTTGCTCTTCTTCTCTATCAAAATATGTGAGCGTATTCACATGAAACACTGGTGTGAGATGTCTTTCTATCTGGTGTTCTTATCAAATAGTTCAACTCACTCAATCTCCACTAGACCTTGCTTTTGATTTATTTTCACTGCCCTTAAACACCTATCAATATTACATTGTTTAATCCTTTCAAACGCAATGTACATTTGACCAGGTTCCTTCATTAGATTCCTGAAACATCTGCAGGGTTCTGGTACTAGCTCATATGCACTTAAGGTGGCATTTTTCACCTCAACATACTCCTCAGATACCTCTGATAGTGATGCAAATACCTCACTAGCTCTACCTACCAACTTTGTTTGGATCAACAATATTCACATGGCTACTGGCCATTTCAGTTATTTAGCCACTTTCTCAAATAGAATGAAAAAGGCTTCTATGTCCCTTTCATCAAACGTAGGCAACACTTTGGACATATTTAAACAGATCACTACCAGGCCTTTGGGCTCTGATGGATTTGCTGTCCATTACTGTCCTCATCACTGCTTTTGCTTTTCACCTCTACATCCACCATTTTAAGTCAACTTTGAGCTTCAGTTCTAACCTCTGAAGTCTAAAAATTCTCTTGCTCCCTTTCTTCTGATTTTAGTCGTAATTCAAACTGTTCCATTTCTTTTTCCTGTTCAAGCTGCTTCATTTGCAATTGAAGTTTAGCTATTTCCAAAGATTCTGATGGCATTCCTGGCAATTGTAAACATTATGTGATTGCCACAATTCACAAACACAGGCAACCCCAACTTCAGCTTGTGTGCTAATTCCAAAAGCTTTGGCTTGTTGACTTTGTCCACTCCTGGAAAACTCTTAGTCACTGAAAGAGCCATGATTACACAAGATGATAGTCTAAAATTAAAGATTTTGATCCCAACCGAGTCCCCAATTTGTGATAGACCAGACCAAACCCCTCAAAGTATACTAAGAAGATAGCTTAGACCCTATGTTTTTCTTATTTTAAAAGTAAGTGCCAGGTATTGTATTCCAGATGTAATTTGATTGGTCAGACCATCAGTCTTGAAGCAACAGATACTTTATTAATATACGACAGTTAAAATACAACAAAATAAAAAAAATTTGATTGACAGCTTTATTGGAAAACTTAACAGGATAATAGATTGTTTAACTATTAAAAAGTAACGGTTCCAATATAGAAACATCCCATAACCATATCTTGGCAAAGACAAATTCTATAAAATAGATTGTCTCACAGTCCAGGAAGAAAAACATCAAGAGAAAACTCAGAGAGAAGCAGGGAGAGATATATTACAGCTTTCAACCCAGCTTCAAGACCCCAGCAACTGCTACTGAAAAAGTAAAACTAAAAATCCTGGTTCTGTGGGAGACACCACCCATTCAGGCTGCTTCTATTGTGCCAACTTTTAAAAACAAAACCCAAGATGTTTCAAAGAAACAACAAAAAAAAGGATGACAGGGTGGCTTACTGGTTAGCACTGCTGCCTCATAGCATCAGGAACTCTGGTTCAATTCCACCCTCTGCAGACCATCTGTGTGAAGTTTGCACTTTCTCCCTGTTTCTGCATGTGTTTCCTCCAGGTTCTCTGGTTTTCTCCCACAGTCTAAAGATGCGCAGGTTAGGTGGATTGGCCATGCTAAGTTATCCCAAAAGTGTAGACAAGGCGTATGGGATAGAGTAATAGGGTGGGTTTTGGATGGGACACTCTTTGGATGGTCAGTGTGGACTTGACGGCTTGCTTCCACAATGTAGGGATTCTATTATTCAAGGTTTGAGTCTGAACTCTAGACAGGCTAGGGCTGTATCTTCTGGAATTTAGAAGAGTCAGACGTGACTGAATTAAAACATATAAGATCCTGAGGGGGCTTGACTAGGTGGGTGTAGAAAGGAGTTTCCCTTGTTGGAGAAGCTAGAACTAGAGGTAATCATTTCATAAGTAAGGCATCCTTCATTTAAGACAAAGATGACCAACATGTTTTTTTTTCTCTCTTAGAGGGTTGTGAGTCTTTGGAATCCCCTTCCTCAAAAGGCAGTGGATGCAAAATCTTTAAACTTTTAATATGGAGGTAGATAGATCCATGATTACCAAGGTGCTGAAAGATTATCAGGGGTTTACCAGGATGTAGAATTGAGATCTTAATCTTAAATTAAGATCCCATAACTGGAATTGGATGTAGGGGTTCAGTTGTTAATTTTAAATCTGTGATAGATCAACTTTTATGAAAGTTCTTAAGGGATATGGGCCAAAGGCAAGTATATGGATTTAGGTCACCGATCAGCCCTTGTCTCATTGAATAGTGGAATAGATCTGAGGGACTGAATGGTCTGTTCCTCTGTTCCTAGCCCTAACTTAATTGAATGGTGGCCTATTGTTATTGTCGATTAATTATATTCATACAAACAATGTATATACATATCATTCCAATTATTTCAATCTAATTTCTTTACCATCAATGTCAGGTTTTAGTAATATGTTTATTAACTTTTGCTGATGAACACAATCAAATGTTCTTCTATTGTTAAAAGCAAATGTTTTTGTTTACTTTCAGATATTTCTCGAAGATTGTTCTATATTCCCTCTCTTGCTTTAACTCTAGGTCAAAGCAAATATCACCAATCCCTGCTTCAACATGTTCGAGTCATACCTTGCACATAGGAAGTTAGAATAGACTCCCTACAATGTGGAAACAGGTCATTTGGCCCAACAAGTCCACACCAACCTTCCAAAGAGTAACTCACCCAGACCTATTCCTCTACCCTAATACTTTACATTTACCCCTGGCTAATGCATCTAATCTACACATCCCTAAACACTACTGGAAATTTATCACGGCCAATTCACCTAAACTGCACATCTTTAGATTGTGGGAGGAAACCCACGCAGACAAGGGGAGAACATGCAAACTCCACACAGTCCCTGATGCTGTGAGGCAGCAGTTCTAACCACTGGTTAGTTGTTGGAAGTCAGTCATCTCAGCTCCAGGATATCTCTGCAGGAAATCCTCAGGATAATATTTCTTCAGCTGCTTCATCAACAACATTCTTTCCATCATAAGGTGGAATGTTCACCCATGACTACACAGCGTTCAGTGCTATTCATGACTCCTCCGACATTGACTGCTTCAATGTTCAAAAACAACATGATTTGGTCAACGTCCAGGCTGGGCTGACAAATGGAAAGTAACATTTGCTCCACATGAATACTAGGCAATGACCGTCTCCAATAAGCTGTGAAGCTTGCCGCCATCTTCTCAAGAGCAACTAGGAATGGGCAATAATTGTTGGCCCAGCCAGTGATGCCCATGTCTCATGAGTACATAAAAAGAAAGTTATTATTTGTTCCTATTACTATATGCAGGATCATTTTAATGAAATGACTTGTTAAGCTTGTCATTCTAAAATGATTGTTCTTTATCGCCTTAGGGTTTTTTTTTTAGGTAATAATGAACAATGGATGTCTCAGTCCACTTGAAATGTATCCTTCTGACATATATTGATCACAATTTTTTGATATTGTTATGATCCTAGCTGATGGTGCTATTGGATAAATCATATAGCAGAATTAAGTCTAGCCCGATTAGTCATTTTTAAAAATTTGTTTAACACTGCAGTCAGTTACTGAAACACAGTCACGTGATGTCACAGTTTCTTTTGAAACTGAGCACTAGTTTCTTACACAACACAAACAAAAAAAGGCATGCCATTTAAATATACAGCATAGTTTGAAAAACCTTAAAAGCAATAGTCAAAGTCTCATCCCATTTCTTGACACTATCTGTTAGAGACTCAAATCCAGAAAAATTACCCCTCTATATCAAATCTTTAAGTTCACAATGGCTGATTCTTTAAAATCCTTTCATGTGAACAGTGAAGTCTTCTTAGATGAAAACTCACCAAACTGACAGCTTAGACTTGCACTGCCAATTTGAATAATCTGTACATTTCTGACCAAACACTCCTTGCTTGTAATTTTCACAAGCTAAACTTTTCTACTGAGTAAACTGTTTTTTTCTGTTTGAACTAATCTACACTCCTTTCAAGGAGACAAACTATCTTTGCTTCTCTAAACCATGTGAAACGCTTTCAATTTCTGGGTTTTCTAAGCTAAAATCAATTTTTGATTATCCTGAACTAAAACAAGGCTTCAATGTTTACTCCAGCTCTTGTAAACCATTAGAATAAAACCAATCTTACATTAATACTGCAGGCACTCCCTCCTCTTTGACAAGTACTGGATTAGGTCACTGTTCTGGAAGGATAGTTTCATGTAAGAAAGTTTCCTCACGCAGTATTTAGAGGATCCTACTCAGGAAGAGGCAAAACTCAACCTACTCTTGGGAAAAAGGACACTACAGGTGACTGAGATGACAGTGAAGGAGATTAGAGTCAAGATTAGAGTGGTGTTGGAGAAACTTTTGAGACCCTTGAACAGGCCCTTTGGCCCTCCAAGCCTGAGCCAATCTAAATGTACTGTCTAAACCTGTCGGTCAATTCTTAAGTGACTGTATCCCTCTAATCACCACTTATTCATGCATGTATCCAGGCGCATCTTAAATGAATCTACCGTGCCTGCCTCTACCACCACTGCTGGCAACATGTTCCAAATGCCCACCACCCTCTGTGTGAAGTATCTTGCACTTTGATTGGATTAGATTACTTACAGTGTGGAAACAGGCCCTTCGGCCCAGCAAGTCCACACTGACCCTCTGAAGAGCAACCCGCCCAGACTCATTCCCCTACATATACCCCTTCACCTAACACTATGGACAATTTAGCATAGCAAATTCACCTAACCTGTACATTTTTGGACTATGGAAGGAAACCCACACAGACACAGGGAGAATGTGCAAACTCCACACAGATAGTAGCCGGAGGCAAGAATTGAACCTGGGTCCTTGGTGCTGTGAGACAGCAGTGCTGACTGCTGTGCCACCGTGCTGCCCCAAAAAGAAAAAAAAAACGATGTTGTTGAAGTCGCATTTGGAGTATGTTGTTCAGTTTTGGTTACCTTGCTGTAGCAAGGATGTTATTAAAATGGAAAAAGAGTAGAAGAAATGTACAAGCATGTTGCCAGGACTAACGGTCTGAGTTATAGGGAGAGGTGGACAAGCTAAGGGTCTTTAGGAGACTGAGGGGGGAATCTTATTATAAGATCACGAGAGGCATGGATAGGGTGATTGCACTCAGTCTTTTTCCCAGGGTTATGTAAACACAGACTAGAGGGCTTGAGTTTAATGTTAGAGTGGAAAGAATAAAAGGGAATCTGAGAGCAACTTCTTTACACGGAGGGTGGAAGGAGGTGTCAGAGGAAATTGTTGAGGTGGGTACATTAACAACATTTAAAAGTCAATTGGACAGATACATGGATAGGAAAGGTTTAGAAGGATGTAAGCCAAGTGCTGGGAAATGGGGTTAGTGTAAGTTGACATTTAGTCGGCATGGTTCAGTTTATTCAAAGGGTCTATTTCCGTGCTGTTGGACTCTTTGATTCTATGACTAGTTTTTGTTTTATACGTTTCAGAAAAGTGACCAATCCCATATGCCATTATTTTAAAATTCATAAGAAATGAGCTGCTGGCAGAAGTTGGTGATGCTCCTAAATAACGTGAATATTCATAAAAATCAGACATTTCCCATCATTTATCCCTACAAATTATTTTTCTCCATGTGTTTCTAGATGTTCTGTTTTTACTTCATTAATGCCCAACGCTTTTTCTGTACTCAACAATTTCAAAGCATTCAAACCCTGATATTTCATCCAACGTTTGCCTCAATGTATTGAAAGGTCTCGACTTTAATAATTGCGTAATTTATTTAAATATGGGTGAACACTAAAACATTGTGGTTAAACACATTAAGTAACAGATGTGATCAAGACAAAAATTAAATATTTCACAGCAGTCCACCTAGCTATTAGTGAGGGCGTAGTCACCAAAATGTTTCCAGAAATTGCTGGAAAAACTCAGCACCTCTGGCAGCATCTGTGGAGAGAAATCAGAGTTAATGTTTCAGGTCGAGTGATAGCAACAAAAACACATAAACTGACATTCCCACCCCAACAGAGAGTCCACCAACCCGACGCATAATAACCCCTTCACAGTGTTCAGTCCACAGTTTCCTAAACCATGTCTTATCATGTAATCTCAGCAAACTAATGATGCACCAAACGCGCGCACACGGCGTACACAGGAACTGACTCTTGTACATCATTTATTCCAATGCCAGAATGTTGCAGAAATACAGTCAGGACTCATCAGAACCAAGATTCCAAGGATTTTGAGCAGGCAGATCAGAAAAAGAGGGACATCGTGTAACAGGAGAGCTACAAACTGCTCTGACCCTCACAAAGACAGCAAGCCACAGTATTTGTTTAATGTCTCTTTACTACCCGTATCCCACATGATAATTTCGCGTTTCTGCCTCGAGGAGACCCAGGCTTCTCTTTTCTCTCTAGCAGCTGGTTGACTGAGAGTCTGCTTTTCGCTAATTTTCCAACTTAATGCCATATATTATTTTTAAAAATGATTATTTTTTGGCCAGCCTTTATTGCATTATAAAAATTTCCCAGTCATCAGCCAACGTTATAAATATCTTCTTTAAATTTCTGTTGTTAGTTATGTTCAAAAAACGATAGAGGTTTATTTCTCAAGGGAATGCATATTTGTTGCAAGTTATGATTTTTAAAAAGTTACCTTAAGGTCCTTAGAGCCGGCCAGGTTAAATCTGAGCATGCTCCCTTTGTACCCTCTGGTCAAACACTCCCAGACAAGCAAATTGAAATGCTTTATTGAGCCGTTTCTCATAAAGTCATATACAATCTGGAATTTTCAAGCTGAAACGTTATTTGTGTTATTCCTCGACGCTGATTAGTTCATTTCAAACAATGCCAGGCGCTATTACAGAGCAAGAATAGTTCGGGGCGTAGTCTAAGTATCTCCAATAACTTTCCCACAATAGTGAGGGACTGGCCAACCTACTGTACAAAGGACGCCGCCGCAATTCAGGGACAGTAATCTCACAAATTAGAACTGTTACCAATGAAACAACATTGGTCTAGTTGTGGAACTGTCGCTAATTGCCATACGTGAGTTCTACCAATATTGTATTTCAAATGGGGAAAATCTGTCCAAGGTCATTGTAACGTGGGCACATACAGAATAAAAGTTGATAATGTCCAGACTGATTGAAGAAAGGGATAGCTCATGTCAGTGTCTGTGGGTTTGGTCAAGCTGCACTTGGGGAAGACTGTGTGAGATCTGTCTGGAGTGAATGTCACCAAGCCCATTGCTCCGCCCCTCGAATATACACACATTGCAACTCCTGGCAGCTGGACCAGGAAACCGTTCCTTCAAACACTGCCCTCATCAACGCTCGTCGCTGGTTAGACATTTGGGAGAGTAATCGCCACGCCTCGGTATTTGCAGATCTTGGGATTGTGAGAAAGGACGCTGGAAATCTCTAATCAGGTCATCTTGATAGTGAGCTGGGTCTCTGAGTGATTAGTGAGCTGGGTGTGAGTGTTAGCTGGCTCTCTTAGTGAGCTGGGTCCTGTGATAGTGAGCTGGGTCTCTAATAATGAGCTGGGTCTCTGAAATAGTGAGCTGTGTCTTTGCGGGATAGGGGGCTGGAGCTGGGCCTCGCTAGTTTGTATTTATACAGGGAAGTTTGGCCCCAAATAGGGACAGAGAGTTTGGGTGTGTGTAGGGATGGGGGAATTACGTCTGTATAGGACGGGGTGTTTGGGTCTGTATTAGGGACGAGGGGATTTGGGTCTGCATAGAGACGCGGGACTTGGGTCTGCACAGGGACGGGACAAGAGATTTGGGTCTATATTGGGACGAGGGTTGGGAGGAGGGGTCTGGATCCGGCCTGGGACAGGGGGTTTGCGTCTGTCTAGGGACGCAGTTGGTCTATAGGTAGAGTTGTCAGTGAAGTGTGAGGGCGGTGAGAGCTCAGGCTGGGAGTGACATTGGGATGAACGGCGAGACAGAAACAGATCTGAATGAGTCTGAGGTCAGTGCCAACGGCACCTTGGCCAATGCATTTGCCCAGCCAGCCTGGCAGGTGGGTCTCTGGGCAATCGCTTACTCAGTGATCATCTTGACCGCTGTCTCTGGCAATGTGATCGTGGTTTGGATTATCCTTGCTCATCAGAGGATGCGGACTGTCACCAATTACTTTCTGCTGAGCCTTGCGGTGGGGGACGCCTCCATGGCTGCGTTCAACACCGCCTTCAATTTCATCTACGCCGTGCACAATGATTGGTACTTCGGCCCGCACTATTGCCGCTTCCAAAACCTGCTGCCCATCACTGCCGTGTTCGCCAGCATATACTCAATGACGGCCATTGCCCTGGACAGGTAAACAACTCTTTACCCGGGACTGACACCCTGGGACAGCTCTCCACCCGCAACAGTCAGAGGGTTATAGAGTCACAGAAAACGGAAACAGAATTTTAGGTCCAACTTCTCCAAGCCCACCAGATATTCTAAATTAATCTAGTCCCATTTCCAGGCGTTTGGCCATATCCCTCTAAATCCTTCCTATTCATATACCCATCTAGATGCCTTTTAAAAGTTGTAATTGTACCAGCCTCTACCACTTCCTCCGGCAGCTGGTTCCATACACTATTCTGCCTGAAAAGTTGTTATGGAGATAGTGTGAATAAAAAGGCATTAAGATTGATCAGCTTGGATTGTATGAAATAGTTGTACAGGTTTGGTGAGCTGAATTGCAGATTCCTATTCCTATGTTTCTGTGAAAGGTAGCTTCTCAGGAACTACCTAATGCAATAGCGATATATCTCTGTGCTTTCTCCTTATGGCAACATTTAACATTACAAGGCATTTCCAAAGTAACTGTTCGGTCTCCTGCGGGCTCATTTCTCCCTGGCTCTCGGGGAAAAAAGCATCTAATGTCTTTCAACATTTGTTCCATTCAGCCCACATCCTTTGTCTTAGGGAAAATGTTAGAAGCTGTTACTAAATAATTTGCAACTGGACATTTGGACAAATTCAATGTAATCAGGCTGAGTTCACATCGTTTTGTCATCATGTTGCACATTCCCACCGTGTCTGCGTGGGTTTCTTTCAGGTACTCCAGTCTCTTCCCACAATCCAAAGAAATGCAGGCCAGGAGAATTGGCCATGCTAAATTGCCCATAGTGTTCAGGGATATGTAGGTTCGGTGCATTTTTTGGGTTAAATGAAGGTACTAGGGGAGGAGAATGGGTCTGGGTGGGTTATTCTTCGGAGGATTTGTATGGGCCAAATGGCTGTTTCCTTACTGTCGAGATTCTATGATTTTGTGATGTTTGACCAATATATTAGTCTTTCGAGGAAGTAACATATGCTGTGAATAAAGAGGAACCAATGAATGTATTGTACATAGATTTCCAGAAGACTTTTGATAAAGGTGCCACATTATTGGTTATTGTGGAAAATAAAAGCTCATAGTGTAGGGAGTAGTATATTGGCATGAATAGAAAAGTGGCTAACAGGAATCAATAGGCATACTTCAGGTTGACAAGAGGGGTACCACAGGGATTGGCGCTGTGGCCTCAACTATTTGCAATTTATATCAGTGATTTAAATGAAAGGACTAAATATACGGTCACTAAATTTGCTGATGAGGTGAACTATAGCAGATAAGAGCAAGAGTAGGTCATTCCACACCTCGAGTCTGCTCCCTCATTCATTACGATCATGGCGTATAATTAAAATTCAATTACCTACTTTTTTCTAAGTTACTGTGGCAATTATTACTTCTTTACTTATGTTGTCTTCACAACTTACTTTCCTCCTGGAAAGTAAGGAAAAACAAAAGACCTGAGGATTGGGAAAAGTTTAAAAATCAGCAAAGGGATTGATTAAGAAAGGGAAAATGAGAGTAAGCTTACAGTGATCATTAGAATTCACTGTAAACGTTTCTATAGGTATATAAAGAGAAAAAGACTGATGGAAACTAATATTGGTCTCTTACTGTCAGAAATGAGTGACTTTACAATAGAGAACAAAGACATTTCTGACAAACTAATTTTTATACTTTACTTCTGTCTTCATAAAGGAGGACATGAATAACATACCAGAAACAATGGGGAACACTGGGTTTATTGAGAGGGAGGAGCTGGAACAAATCTGTATTAGTTGAGAATTGATGTTGGGGAAATTGACGGATTGAAGGCTGATAACTTACTGAATTTATCCCCAGATAAACTACATCCCATAGTTCCAAAAACCTTACATAGGTTTACACAGATGATTTAGAGTTTGGGACCAAATATAGTGTGTCAAGTTCACAGATGATACTAAGATGAGTAATAGAGCAAATGATGCAGAAAACACTGAAAGTCTTGTTATGGAGAAAATACAGAGAATCACCAGGAGACGCAGAGAGTTCTTCAAGAAGTAGGTCTTTTATTTGCAAACAAAAAACCATGACACTGAGAAAGCAGATTCTCGAATGCCCATGAACCTCAGAGTCTGTGGATTTTTATATTTTTTTTAATCATGTTTCTGTTAGCTTATCAGCATGTCCAACTATATTAATCAAGGTACCTCACTGTAGCTACACAATAAACCAGTAATGGTAGTTCCCATTACCTCTTTAGTTGTACATTCTACTTAATGTTATTCTAATGTCAGGGTTAGATATTTATTGCTAACTCTGCAACAGTGATCTTCCATCCCAGACTAACCTGTCATGATAGATATTTAGCTATTCCATCTATTACAACAGTCTCCTGTCTCAAGCCGACTCTGCTAGCTATTAATTAGATATTTTTTGTCATGTCCCAAATATTTATGGTCCCAATCCTGTCATAATAATACTTAACAGAGAAACTTGCTTGATTACTTGTATTATGTCATCTCGCCGTAGTGATCTTTCAGCCTTAACCTTACCCTGCTAATTAGTGTAAAAATGTTCCACCACTCTTATTCCATCCTGTCTTCCACAGACCACAGATTGCCAGTGGTCTTCATGCTTTAACCCTTCCCATGCTTTCATGTCCTTTATTTTCCAAATTTCCCCCCTTTGAGACCTACTGGTCTCACCTAGAGAAAGAAGATAATAAGCTCAGCCCCTCTCGTGCCCAATACAAACAATGTAGGTCCCAACACGGACTAAATAATTTTCAGAGTCTGAGACTTAAAGGGTTATTCCTCCATTCCTGGGGTCCCTTGGGCCAAAACCCTGTCCTCCAATAACCAGAACAGGAAAAAAATCTAAGATTCCTCACAATCTATGACCTCTGCATTCTTCAGAAGTATCATTGATGTCCCCACATGGACATATTCCTTGCACTATGGCAGTTATCAGATCATAATAGTAGAACTGTGGGGTTCCGTCAGAGGTGCAAGCACTTCCTGGGGTAGCTGAAATGACCACAAGTTGTTGTATAGTGACATGAACTAAAAAGGACTTAATAAAAAGTAAAGCACAACAAAAGACAAATGCAAAAGCAAGCAAAACCATACCTACAATAAGACCAATCTTGACAAACCATGCTGCCCAAGACCGTAATATATTATTCAGCCAATCAAAAGCCTGATGATCAAACCCCACATTGTCTTTTAGCTCCAGTCTTAGAGTCTTTAGCTTTTTTTTTGCTTTAGTAAAAGATCCCCCAGGGCTAGTGTTGTTAGGTATAAAGGTACAGCAATGTTCCCCAAACATCACACATTGTCAGATGAGGGACATACCACTGCTTAGTTCGGCGCAAAGCTGACTGTGATGTAGCATCAAGCTGCGTGTGTGGCAATATAACGACCTCATGTAGGTGCATTACACCGGCACAGTTGCCACTCCAGTCAGCGGTAGCGTTGGATGCAGCCCTCCTTCCTTACCACATATCTGCCAGTGGGACACGTTGAGAATTTAAAACAGCCCCAAATGTGGTGTCCACCTCTAATTCAATTGTATTCCCGCAAAGACCCTTAAAATAGCCTACTGGTGTGGAGCCATTTCGCTTAAAGCATTCAAAACTCAACCCTTCCCGTATCCTGAAAGCAGCCACAGGGAATGTGTAACTAGTCTTATTGGTGGACCACTGGGTACTATAGCCACACCACCGTTGGAGTTACTGCCTGCCCACGTCATCCTGCTGATAGAATGTAGAGGTCTGAAGTAGAAGGCGCTAAAACGGGCAATGCAATTGACTGTAAATTGATAAATCATCCGGATTAAGAGGTCGGCTAGTGTGCTGCAAAGGCCATTGAGTATAGGTGGTCGAGTTATACGACATGGGGACAACCTAGTATGAGGGGGTTGCGTTAGTACACAAGAAGCAGTACTGTCTAGCCATCATTACAGCCGTATAGTTTGCCCATTGATACCAGTGATTGTCATGGGTATGTACCCATGTTAGGGCAGCAAGGTCTGCACTTCTAATATGTCTTTGCCTCCCAGCCTGAATGACCCTGGTATTATCAGTCCAGGTTTGCCAAGTTACTGGTCTCCAAGTTTGAATATGCAGGTCGGGCATCAGAGAGGGGGGTATCAGGGCATCCCCCATGTCTTCCCCATCCCTGCTGCCAGGAGAACTATGCTCCACATCTCCATCACAATCATTTTTGGAATGATCAGAATCCCCAAGAACTTCACCTGTACCTTGTTCGGAACCCTGTTGAGGGGTACTAGCCTCCTGTGTAGCCTGCCCGTGTCCAAGCTCCTCGGCCTCAGCTCCATTTACCCAAGTTAGTTGTGCCTGGTGGCCTACTCCTGCACCTATTGTCTATTGTCTTTGATGCTGCCTGACCTGCTGCGCTTTTCCAGCAACACATTTTTAGGCTCATTTATGATGTCAGACCCACCACCTCCTCCAGTCTTGACCTGACTTGGGAAGGCAATGCCTCAAATGGTGGAATTTTGGAACATTGTAGTCAACAACTGATTAGTCTCTATGTCTTGCTCTGTTTCCAGTCTCCACTTCTTTAACTGTTTCTCCAAGTATGCAGCCAGGTTTTCACTTTCTCCCAATGGATCTCCCCTCAGAGCCTGGGGGTCCATTTTGGGTGGATAACAGTCTCTTAAGGTCTGCCATACATTGTCTCTCACTCGATCAAACCCAACTCCATCAATCATTGGATTGTCTGCCGCATTTTTCAAACGGACTCAGATCATTATTTCCTTTAACTTCGAGAGCCCTACCAACCTCACCAGCAGTGCCTTCAAGTCTCCTATAGCCAGCAATCACCCTGTGGTTTCATCTTCAAAAGCCCTGATCCACTTTCCTGCTCCTTCATGTGAACAGGGCAGTGCATTCTTCAGCCCTTCCAGAACCTGAGTTCCCCAAGGAATGCATTGTGGGCTTCTCCCTTCTTTTATAAGGAGCGGTAGCATCCTTTCCTGTTGGCCCTTTTTTCCATTGACTGACACTACTTCTCAATAAACCCTCCTCAGGCTCTGAGTCCGATGCTATTTCTAATTCCTCCCATTCTTTAGGTACTGGGGCCTTTATCTTTCCCTGCCTCTCATCATCCCTTTCTGCTTGCTCTGCATCACTTTCACTGCTTTTCTCTTCAGCCCTTCTTTTGTATCGCAATGAGTATTCCTCAATTTCTTTTTGATTCCTTAGCCCTTGCTGCACACTAATCTCATATTTCAGTTTTTCCTGCACTCATTGTATGGCTTCTATTTGCTCCTGCCTGTCCCTTTTCTTTCTTTCTCTTCTTTCCCTCAGTTCATTTTTGTCTTCCACACTTCCATCCTATTCTAACTGTTCTTCTATTTCTACTGTTCTCTTTATTACCGGACACTGCTTCACTGCCTCTTCATTTGAGTAGGGAGGAGGTCTATTCAAGTCCTCCACATCTGAGTGAGGCGGGGAGTTGATTCCTGCTTTTCTGTTTCCTGAAACTGCTCAGCTTGTTCTTTTGCAGCTTTCCTAGTCACCACAGGTGCCTGACAAGCTACCTTCAGTTCCTCACCCTCTTTTCTGAAAAGTTTCAGTATTTCCATCTCCAGATCCTTTTTTTGGTTTCTATTTTTAGATTTATCTTTCGGCTTAGAGTTCTTAATTAGTCCTTCCATCTCATTGCACATATATATATCAAAGGTACTTTCTTTTGGCCTTTTAGTCAATAAATCCTTAGTTCTTTTTTCCCATTTCTCAGAAATTTTTACAATATCATTTCTTGCCACTGGAAATTTCTTACTCAGTTTCTCAGCTGCAGTCCCTTTATCCATTCTAACATACATTTCAGTCCAGCTAATGTATTATCTTTGCTGTCATAAATCACTTCCTCATGCCATTCAAGTCTGGTAGGACTTTGTCAGTAGTTTAAGCAATCCCTAACTTTATAACTTGCAATTGTCCCTTACCAATCTATCAATTCCTAAACGTCCTCAATTGCAGTTAGTTAATACAAACCACCTATTCTCATTCATTCAGCCTAAACCAATCTAACACTTCACCTTCAAAATGCACCAATCACTAATGGTTTCTTAAGAAATTTCTCTCTCAAAAAGAAATCTTAAATTCTAACAGTGTAAAATAAAATCAAAATGCCCCTGGATCTTGAGCTCCAAGGAAACAAAACACAAACATTTAACCACCATCAAACAATTATGCATACAAATCAGATCACAATGATTAAACTATAAACTCTCTCTCTCACACACAGAATTTCTGCAACCTACAGCTGCTCTCTCTCTCACACACACACACACACACACACACACACACACACACACACACACACACACTTGCTGCTAACAGCCAAGAACTTGGCTGTAAATCAATCTCTGTCAACCAGAGCCTTACTTCAACAGACCCTTAGTTCATTTCCAAAAGTCCTATTATCCTACAGGCCTTATCTAAAACATTTAATACTCTAGTAACATTATAACACTATGACTATTCTCTGCTATTTTATTTTAATCATCCATTACCAATCTGCCAGCAAAACAATTTCTCCATATTTATTCTGCCTTATCTATCTATAGGGTCTTACAAAACAATTTCCCCTTCTTTATTCTGCCTTATCTATCTATAGGGTCTTATAAAACAATTTCCCCTTCTTTATTCTGTCTATTCTGAGGGTTTTATATACACCACCGTGGACTTTTTACTCAGAAAATTGCTACATTTTATTCTTACTCACCCCTTACCCCACTGCGCAGTTTTCTTGACCAATGCTCCACGTCTCCTTCAGCAGCAATTTACCTCTTGCCTATGGATATTGGATCGAAGAGACCCTCCGGCAGGTTCCCACACCTCCAGATCCCCAAGGACCACTCCAAGCCAACAAAATATAGTCCGAATTCAGCAAAAATGCTAACTATTTTTGTTAAGTACCCTTATTCTGTCAGTCTCGGGAGTGCCCCCTGTGGACCAAGAAGTGCCCTGTTACTGCCGCCCTCTGTCCAGGTGGGTCTCTGCACGACCCTGCTCGCAGCGCCAAATTTGTTGTGGAGAAAATATAGAGAATCACCAGGAGATGCAGAGAGATCTTCAAGAAATAGGATCTTTTATTTGCAAACAAAAAACCATGACACTGAGAAAGCAGATTCTCGAATGCCCATGTACCCCAGGGTCCGTGGATTTTTATATATTTTTTAATCATGTTTCTGTTAGCTTATTAGCATGTCCAACTATATTAACCAAAGTACCTCACTGTAGCTACACAATAAACCAGTAATGGTAGTTCCCATTATCTCTTTAGTTGTACATTCTACTTAATGTTATTCTAGTGGGCGGCACGGTGGCACAGTGGTTAGCACTGCTGTCTCACAGTGCCTGAGACCCGGGTTCAATTCCCGACTCAGGCGACTGACTGTGTGGAGTTTGCACGTTCTCCCCGTGTCTGCGTGGGTTTCCTCCGGGTGCCCCGGTTTCCTCCCACAGTCCAAAGATGTGCAGGTCAGGTGAATTGGCCATGCTAAATTGTCCGTAGTGTTAGGTAGGGGTAAATGTAGGGGTATGGGTTGGTTGCGCTTCGGCGGGTCGGTGTGGACTTGTTGGGCCGAAGGGCCTGTTTCCACACTGTAAGTAATCTAATCTAATGTTATGGTTAGATATTTATTGCTAATTCTGCAACAGTGAATTTCCATCCCAGATTAACCTGTCATGATATTTAGCTATTCCATCAATTACAATAGTCTCCTGTCTCAAGCTGACTCTGCTAACTATTAATTAGATATTTTAATGTCATGTCCCAAATATTTATGGTCCCAATCCTGTCATAATACTTAACTTGCTTGATTCTTGTGTTATCTCATCTTGCCATAGTGATCTTTCAGCCTTAACCTTCCTCTGCTAATTGGTGTAAGAGCATTCACTATTCTTATCCCATCCTGCCTTCCACAGACGACAGATTGCCAGTGGTCTTCATGCTTTAATCCTTCCCATGCTTTCATGTTCTTTATTTGCCATAGTGTGCAGAGGGATATAGTTAGGTTAAGTGAGTGGGCAAGGCTCTGGCAGGTGGAGTACAAAGAACAAAGTACAACTCAGCACAAGAACAGGCCCTTCGGCCCTCCAAGCCTGTGCTGCCACATTTTGCCCTTTCATACTAAAACTGTCTTCACTTACAGGATCCATATCCAATGTTAGTAAATGTGAGGAACAAACTCCACACATACAGTTGCCTGAGGCTGGAATCAAACCCAGGTCCCTGGTGCTGTGAGGCAGTGGTGCTAACCGCTGAGTACATTTGGGACTATACTCATTGGAATTTAGAAGAATGAAAGGGATCTAATAGAAACATATAAGATTGTGAAAGGAATAGATAAGATAGAAGCAGAGAAGTTGTATCCACTAGAGCTAGGACATAGCCTCAAAATAAGGGATAGCAGATTTAGGACTGAGTTGAGGAGGGACATCTTCTCCCAAAGGATTGTGAATCTGTGAAATTCTCTGCCTAATGAAGCAGATGAAGCTACCTCGTTGAATGTTTTTAAAGCAAAGATAGACAGATTTTTTAACAGGAAAGGAATTAAGGGTTATGGTGAGTGGGAGGATAAGTGGAACTGAGTCCAAGAACAGATGAGCCATGACCTTATTGAATAGTGAGCAGGCTCAATGGGCGTATTTCTTTTGTTCTTATATTTTATACAGACAAAAGTAAATGATATAGAGATGTTTTGAGTGAAGGAGTAAAGATTAAGCCAATGGAGTATAATATGTGAAAATATAAAATTGTCTATTTTGGCAGGAAGGATAACAAAGAAATATATTATGTAGATGGTGAGAATTTGTAGAGATCTGAGTGACCTCATGCATGCAAGTATTGAGTAAATCTAATCGGATGTTAGCATTTATTGCAAGGGAAATTAAATACAAAAGTAAAGAAGTTGATCTTCAGTTATAGAGGGTACTGATGACAGCACATCTGAAGTACCATGCACAATATTAGTCAGCTTATTTAAGGAAGGATATAAAAGCATTGGGAGGAAATTTTCAGATTTCTATTTGAGTTTCCTCCTCTTGGCAACCAGATCACATGTTCATATTTTGGAGCAAAGATGTTCTTATCAGGACTCCATCACCATCTCCTTTTCAGTCTGTTTTAAACACAACTGTCTTATAAAGGCCAGTATTCATGATATTTCCCCCGAAAAACGTAGCAGTAATGATTTTTATTCCTTATTGATATCAAAATATAACAAATTGCACAATTGTAAACAACTGAAGAACAAATGTATTACACACTGTAACATTCTTCCTCTTGTGACACATTTTGCAATTATTCATATTGTGATGGTAATATTCTATGACTGAGTCCATAACAACTAGCTGCATGCGATCATTTAAATTTAAAATCCAGTGTGAGTTCTGAAAGTCTCAACTGTCTTTTAAATGAGAATTTAATTTACTACTGGGTCAGTTGATTTTCTCTCAATATTTGTAAAATATCTTTATTTTCATTTTGCTTAGGCAGTGCAGCTTTTCTTATTCTTGGCCGGAAGACTATATTGTGGTTCTACATTTTTCATGTTGCTTTCCAAAATCTGTATTGGATTGTGCATAGTCTAATGCCTGAGATAATATATGTGATGGGACCAAATGCTTGACAAATTGTTAAGTCTGCTTAACTTTATCAAGAGCAACTTTAGTAATTGCTGCCAAGCCACCTGGCTTTTGAATACTGGTGGATGTGAATTGTAAACAAAAGAGAAATCCCCTGTCCACATTCTGGGTTCAGTAATTTGCTTTATCATTCTTTAAAGCCAGACACTAAGTTATCATCAGGGCTTTCAATTTGCAACACAGACTTGTGTTCAGTTTTTAATGCCTTCAATGTCTGCAATTTTTTTAATGTCTTAGTCTGTGAAAAACATTTCAACCAGCAAATCACCTGACAAGTACGAAGGATAGTTGAATTAATCTCATCCTGTTTGTATTCTTTATCATTCCCGATCAAGGACTTTTGCCCAAAACGTTGATTTTCCTTCTCCTCGTAAGCTGCCTGAGTTGCTATGCTTTTCCAGCAACCACTCTATTCTTGACTCTGATCTCCAGCATCTGCAGTCCTTACTTTCACCTGTTTGTATTCTGTCAGGACTGCTCGAACTGAAAGAGATCATAAATTATTTTTTACAAATCTTTTATTGTTTTATTTTGCTTGTGCCATTCATATAATGCAAGTTGATTACAAGCTTTGGAAAATTCCAATCAGCAGAAACCAAGCCAGAGCTCAAACACCATCTTCATGGAATCTCACAGTCTTATAATGTGTAGACCTCACAGTCAACAAATGCAAGAGAATAGTAAACATGTCTTTCTATCAGGGTCAGGTTAAAAAAAATGTGCACTATATGAATGGCCCATCGTCTAGCTCGTACAGTAACCAGAAGCATTGAAGTCACCCAGGAAACTAAATTAACTAATTTCAAAAGTCTTCCATATAAGCAAAATTTCTCTGGTTTCTGAAAAGTTTAATCATAATTTCTGGACCCATTTTTGTAGTCTCTTAAGAATCTTTCTGCTATTAACATTAATTCAGGCTGCTAAGAATCTAACCAGCTGCTAACATTCAGTATGCTTTTACAATCCAAATCAGTTACGTCTCCAAGATCATCAATGGAACAGCCAGACTCCAGGCATGCCTCAAGCCCAAATAAGCCTCCTTGAAACCTAGTTCCAAATGTCTTATACTGTATTTAATTGAAAAGTGAACCAAGTGTCTACACACACCAATCTCATTTGCTGCATCATTGTCAATTTTAAAAAGGAATCCTGTAACTCTTGCCCTCCCTAGCTAAAACTGAACTACCTGCCTTATCCTCCTTGACTGTCTGATGATCACATAATCACTTTCTTCCCAAAGCCCCTTATTCTATGAGATGACCACCTCCAGAAGAATATAGCTGCCTGGCTAACTGCAGTAATGCCAGCTATTGCTATAGCTCCTCAAACTGATGACATTTCCTGCACGTGATTGTCTGGGACACAAGAAATGTCCTGGAGTTTATACATGCTACAGGATGTATGCTTGATAGGGGCGGTACGGTGGCTCAGTGGTTAGCACTGCTGCCTCACAATACCAGGGAGCCAGGTTCGATTCTAGCCTCTGGTGACTGTGTGGAGTTTGCACGTTCTCCCCGTGTCTGCGTGGGTTTCCTCCGGGTGCTCCGGTTTCCTCCCACAGTCACAAAGATGTGCAGGGTAGGTGAATTGGTCATGCTAAATTGCCCACAGAGTTAGGTGCATTAGTTAGGGGGAATAGGTCTGGGTGGGTTACTCTTCGGAGGGTCAGTGTGGACTAGTTGAGCCAAAGGGTCTGTTTCCACACTGTAGGGAATCTAATCTTCCACAACTCCACTGATTAGATTGTTACACTGAAAGCTGTTAAACAACATTGTACATTACTCTGAATCACACAGTACTAAAGACAGCTTGACTTAACTGTGCGGTTGATATTCCTAGGCCAGTCCGCTTTACAGATTGCACGAAATGGGTGTGGAAGCCTTGTTGGAATGTTAGAGCTTTTAAAGGGAAGTTATAAAAATACATAATGTAAAACAAAAGAGTGGAAGGGATAGGATTGGGTGAAGTAAGATTGGAGGATGTCTGTGTGGAGCGTGATCATTGATTTGGATATGTTGAGCCAAATGGAAATGTTTGATGTAATTGTAACAAGAGGATAATATTGAGATCTGATTATCTGTGGTATAACACTTGTTGTATTTCACCACATAGGTACATTGCCATCATCCACCCTTTGAAGCCCAGGCTGTCGTCCAGCTCGACTAAGCTAGTGATTGGGGTTATTTGGTTCCTGGCCCTGGCTCTAGCATTCCCACAGTGTTTCTATGCCCGCATTGTGCAATCAGAAAGCCGCGTGATCTGTAAGGTGGACTGGCCTGGGGATGTCGGAGGACAACATCAATTGACGTAAGAATATGTTATCAGTTCCTTCCATTGGTAACTTTACTGCTACAAACGTTAGTAATTGTGTAAATTTACAAATGAGGACAATTATCCAAAAATAATTTCCACAAATTCATGGGGGAAAATAACATTCTCAAATCTGTAGAAATTTTCATCTCAAGCAATCTATAATTTATGGTGCAAGGACATGAGTCACTTATAATTAGAAATTATGTGCAAATAACTGTGTTTCATTGGAAGAACCTATAACAGTATTATAGGTTTGAACTTTTGTTGGTTTGAGGAATTGGTAATTGTGCTTTAACTTGTGATTTGAAAGCTGGTAAGGATCAGAGAAAAGCATTTGCTTTATTATTATCCAAACTGATTGCTGGGTTCCAGTTATGTCAAGGCTGTTTTTGTTGCTATCATTCCAGCATAACACAGTTGATGATCAATAATGCCCCAACATGTAAGGGTTTTGATTCCTTTATCTTTGTGAGCACTTGCAACTGACCTGATTCCCAGATTAAGATTCTGTTCTTTTCTAGGACCAGGGAATGTTTCAGTAAAATCCGGCTAAGATTTGCCAGATGACTATGGGTGCAGCATTTGCCACAGTATGGCAATTCAGAGTGATTTTATTATGTTCTGTCTTCACATCAATTGGCACTGTCACTGCATGAAACAGGACAGACTTTGAATAGGGCTAGCAATTCAAGAGTCAGCGTCCATGAGGTGCTGTGGGCCTTCTACAGCAGCAGAATGAACCCCAGCACAATCTGTAACCTCATGGCCCAGCATATCCCTAGTCAACTCTTAGCATCAAGCCAGGGGATCAATTCTAGTTCAATGAAGAGGACAGGAGGACATGCCAGGAGTAGCACCAGACATATCTGAAGATGAGGTGTCAACCCAGTAAAGCTACCAAACACGACTACTTGCATGCCAAGCAGCAAATGACAGAAAAAAACTAAATGATCCCACAATCAATGGATCCAATCTAAGCTCTGCAACCCTCCCACATGCAATCATGAATGGTGGTGACAATGGAGGAGGAGGCTCCACAAATGATTCTATCCTCAATGATGGAAGAGCCTAACACGCCAGTGCAAAAGGTAAGGCTAAAGCATTTGCAGCAAGACGTGCTGAGTGGATGAACTATTTCAGCCTCCTCCAGTGGCTCCCAGCATCACAGATAACAGTCTTCAGCCAATTTGATTCACACCACATGAAGTCAAGGATACAGCAAAAGCTATAGACCCTGACAATATTCCAGCAATTGTGCTGAAGACTTGCTTTCCAGAATTTGTAGCTCCCTGAGCCAATCTCTGGCATCCACCTGACTGTGTGGAAAATTGCCCAAGTATGTCCTATAATCAAAAAGCATGTCAAATCCAACCCAGCCAATTACCACTCCATCAGTCTACTATTGATCATCAGTAAAGTGATGGAAGATGTCATCAACAGTGCTATTAAGCAGCACCTGCTCAGCAAAAACCTGCTCAGTGACACACACAGTTTGAGTTTGCCAGGGCCACGCACCTCCTGACCTCAGTACAGCCTTGGTTCAAATATGGACAAAAGGCCTGAGTTCCATAGGTAAAGTGAGAGTGGCAGCCCTTGACATCAAGGCTGCATTCAACCAAGTGTGGCATCAAGGAGCCAAAACAATACTGGAATCAGTGGGAATCGGGTGAAGTTCTCTGTTGGTTTGAGTCATGTCTGGCACATAGGAAGACGGTTGTGGTTGTTGGAGGCCAGTCATCTCTGCACCAGGATGTCTCTACAGGAGTTCCTCAGGATAATGTCATAGGCACAACCATCTTCAGCTACTTCATCAATGACCTTCTCTCCACCATAAGGTCAGAAGTGGGGATGTTTGCCAGTAATTGCACAATATTCAGCACCATTTGTGATTTCTCAGATGCTGAAACAGTCCATGTTCAAATACACAAAATCTGCACAATATCCAGGCCTGGGCTAATAAGTGGCAAGTAATGTTCGTGTCACACAAGTGCTGGGCTGTAACCATCATCAACAAGAGACAATCTAATTACTGGTCCTTGACATTGAATGGTGTTACCATCACTGAATCACCTACTATTAATATCCTTTGGGTTACCATTTACCAGTAACTCAACTGAACTTACCAGGTAAACATAATGGCTACAAGAGTAGGTCAGAGGCTAGGAATATTGTGGTGAGTAACTCCTCAAAACCTGTCCACCATCTACAAGACACAAGTCAGGAGTGTGATGGAATACTGCCCACTTGCCTGGATGGCCCACCATCTACAACACACAAGAAAGTTAAAGCCATTCAAGACAATCAGCCCACTTGATTGGCATAGAAACTAGAACTTTACAGTGTAGTACAAGCCCTTTGGCCCCCAACCTGTGAAACCAATCTGAAGCCCATCTAACCTACACTATTCCATTTTCATCCATATGTCTATCCAATGATCATTTAAATGCCCTTAAAGTTGACGATTCTACTAATGTTGCAGGCAGGCCATTCCATGCCCCTACTACTCTTTAAGTAAAAAAGCTATCTCTGACATCTGTTCTATATCTATCACCCCTCAAATTAAAGCTATGTCTCCTTGTACTAGCCATCACCATCTGAGGAAAAAGGCTCTCACTGTCTACTTTATCTAACCCTCTGATTATCTTATATGTCTCATTAAGTCATCTCTCAAACTTCTTCTCTCTAACAAAAACAGTCTCAAGTTCCTCAGCCTTTCCTTGTAAGGCCTTCCCTCCATACCAGGCAACATCCTAGTAAATCTCCCCTGAACCTTTTCCAAAGTTTTCACATCTTTCCTATAATGCGGTGACCAGAACTGTACACAATACTCCAAGTGCGGTCGCACCACAGTTTTGTACAGCTGCAGCATGACATCATGGCTCAGAAACTCAATCCCTCTACTAATAAGAGCTAACACACCGTATGTCTTCTTAATAACCCTGGGTGGCAACTTTGTGTGATCTATGTACATAGATACCAAGATCTCTCTGCTCATCTACACTACCAAGAAAGTTATCATTAGCCCAGTACTCTTTATTCCTGTTGATCCTTCCAAAGTGAATCACCTCACACTTTTCTGCATTAAACTCCATTTGCCACCTCTCAGCCCATCTCTGCAGCTTATCTATGTCTGTCTGTAACCCACAACATCCTTTGGCACTATCTACAACTCTACCGACCTTGGTGTCATCCGCAAATTTACTCACCCATCCTTCTACGCCCTCATCCAGGTAATTTATAAAAATGACAAACAGCAGTGGCCCCAAAATAGATCCTTGGGGTATACCACTAGTAACTGAAGTCCAGGAAGAACTTTTCACATTAACCGCCACTCTCTGTCTTCTTTCAGCTGGCCAACCTCTGATTCCAAACTGTCAAAACACTCTCAATCTTATGCCTCTGTATTTTGTGCAGAAGCCTACCGTGGGGAACTTTATCAAACTCCTCACTGAAATGCATACACACCACATCAACGGCTTTACCCTCATCCACCTGTTTGCCTTCTCAAAGAAGTCAATAAGTTTGTGAGGTATGATCTACCCTTCGCAAAACCAGGTTGACTATCCTTAATCAACTTATTCCTTTCTAGATGATTATAAATTTTATCTCTGATAACCTTTTCAAACACTTTAACCAGAACCGAAGTGAGGCTCACTGGTCGATAATTACCAGAGTTATCTCTACTCCCCTTCTTGAAATAGGGGACAACACTTGCTATCCTTCAGTCTTCTGGTACTATTCCTGGAGTCAATGACAATATAAAGATCAAAGGTAATCCCTGGCTTCCCAGAGATTCTTAGGATAAATCCCATCTGACCCATGGGACTTAGTTAATTTCACATTTTCCAGAATTGGTAACATTTCCTCCTTGTGCACCTCAATCCCATCTATTCCAGCAGCCTGTATCTCAATATTCTCCTCAACAACAATGTCATTTTCCAGTGTGATTACTGATGAAAAATATTCATTTAGTGCTTCCGCTATCTCCTCTGACTTCACACACAACCTCCCACTACTATCCTTGATTGGCCCCCATTTTATTCTAGTCATTCTTTTATTCCTGATATACCTATAAGGCCTTAGGGTTTTCTTGATCCTATCCACCAACAACTTCTCATGCCCCCTCCTGACTCTTCTTAGTTCTCTCTTTAGGTCTTTCCTGGCAAACTTGTAATTCTCAAGCACCCTAACTGAGCCTTTATGTCTTATCCTAACATGTGCCTTCTTCCTGCTTTTGACAAGAGCTTCAATTTTTTTAGTAAACCATGGCTCCCTCACTCGACAACTTCCTCCCTGTCTGACAGGTACATAGTTATTAAGGAAACACAGTAGCTGTTCCTTGAATAAGCTCCACATTTCAATTGTACCCATCACCTACAGTTTCCTTCCCCATCCTATGCATCCTAAATCTTCCGTAATTGCAATGTAATTGCCTTTCCCCCCACTCTTACTCTTGCCCTGCATTATATACCTCCCCCTTTCCATAGCTAGAGTAAACATAATCAAATTGTGGTCACTATCACCAAAGTGCTCACCTATCTCCAAATCTCGCCCCTCGTTGACCTGCTACATATTGTGTCATGAAACCCTCCTGCACGCATTTCACAAAAACTGACCACAGACAATGTTTGGAAAGTTAAACTCCTCCGTAACAGCTACCCTGTCACTCTCACTATTGAGAATCATCTTTGCTATGCTTTCCTCTACATCTCTGAAATTATTTGGAGGCCTATAGAAAACTCCCAACAGGGTGACCTCCCCTTCCTGTTTCCAACCTCAGCCAGTACTACTTCAGTAGATGTGTCCTCAAACGTCTTTCTGCCTCCATAATGCTGTTCTTGATTAATAATGCTACACCTCTCCCTCTTTTACTTTCTTCTCTGTTCTTACTGAAACATCTAAATCCCGGAACCTGCAACAACCATTCCTGTCCCTGCTCTACTCATGTCTCCGAAATGGCCACAGCATTGAAGTCCCAGTTACCAACTCATGGTGCAAGTTCACCCACTTTATTCTGGATGTTCCTAGCATTGAAATAGACACACTTTAAGTCAACTTCTTGCTTATCAGTGCCCTCCTAACTTTCTGTATGAGCCTACTGGGGGGAACTTTATCAAATGCCTTACTGAAATCACACCCATTGCTCAACCTTCGACAGCGTGTTTCGGCACATCCTCACAGAACTCAATAAGGCTTGTGAGGCATGACCTGCCCCTTACAAAGACATGCTGACTATCTTTAATCAAATTATGTTTTTCCAAATAGTCATAAATCCTATCTCTCAGAGTCATTTCCAGTACCTTGCTTACCACAGATGTAAGACCAACTGGTTTGTAATTCCCAGGGGTTTCCCTATGCCCTTTCTTGAACAGAGGAACAACATTTGCCTCCCCCCAATTATCCAGTACTATTCGCGTGGAGAGTGAGGATGCAAGCATCATTGCTAGAGGTGCAGCAATGTCATTCTTCACTTCCTGTAGTAACCTTGGATATATCTGGTCTGGCCCTGGGGGCTTATCTATCTTGATGCTTCCCAGAATTTCCAGCACATCCACTTTCTTAATATCAATCTGTTCAAGCCTATTAACCTGGTCCATGGTGTTCTCACTATCAACAAGAACCTCTCTCAAAATTATGAGGGGCATAGATAGGGTAAAGAGGCAAAATCTTTTCCTTGGGGTCAGGGAGTCCAGAACTAGAGGGCATAGGTTTAGGGTGAGAGGGGAAAGATATAAAAGAGACCTAAGGGGCAACTTTTTCACGCAGTGGGTGGTACGTGTATGGAATGTGCTGCCAGAGGATGTGGTGGAGGCTAGTACAAATGCAACATTTAAGAGGCATTTGGATGTGTATATGAATAGGAAGAGTTTGGAAAGATATGGGCCTTACCATTCCTTGCCTGTCTCAGTGGGAGACAAAGTTATCTTATACTTGAAACAAGTGCTCCTTAAACAGTCTCCACACTTCTGTTGTGCATTTCCTGCAGAACAATTGTTCCCAATTTATGCTCCACTGCTCCTGTCTATTAGCAATATAATTTCTCATTACTCAATTAAATACCTTCCTATACTGTCTGCTCCTATTCCTCTGCATGGCTATGGTAAAGGTGAGGCAATTGTGGTCACTGTCACCGAATGCTCTCCCATCGAGAGATCTGACACCTGGCCTGGCTTGTTGCCCAGCACCAAATCCAATATGGTGTCAGCCTGAGTCAGAAATCCTTCCTGAACACACCTGACAAAAACAACTCCATTCAGACGATCTACACTAAGGAGGTTCCAATCAATATTGGGGAAGTTGAAGTCACCCATGACAACAGCTCTGTTACATCTGCACCTTTTCAAGATCTGCTGTCCTGTTTTTCTTCCAGCTCTCTGCAGCTATTGGGCTTTCTAGAACATAGAACATAGAACAGTACCGCACAGAACAGGCCCTTCAGCCCACGATTTTGTGCCGACCACTGATCCTCATGTATGCACCCTCAAACTTCTGTGACCATATGCATGTCCAGCAGTCTCTTAAATGTCCCCAATGATTTTGCTTCTACATCTGCTGCTGGCAATGCCTTCTATGCTCTCTCAACTCTCTGTGTAAAGAAACCTCCTCTGACATCCCCTCTATACTTTCCTCCAACCAGCTTTAAACTATGACCCCACATGTTAGCCATTTCTGCCCTGGAAATAGTCTCTGGCTATCAACTCTATCTATGCCTCTCATGATCTTGTATACCTCAATTAGATCTCCTCTCCTCCTCCTTTTCTCCAATGAAAAAAGTCCGAGCTCAGTCAACCTCACTTCATAAGATAAGCCCTCCAGTCCAGGCAGCATCCCAGTAAACCTCCTCTGAACCCTCTCCAAAGCATCCACATCTTTCCTATAATAGGGCGACCAGAACTGGACGCAGTATTCCAAGTGTGGTCTAACCAAAGTTTTATAGAGCTGCAACAAGATCTCACGACTCTTAAACTCAATCCCCCTGTTAATGAAAGCCAAAACACCATATGCTTTCTTAACAACCCTGTCCACTTGGGTAACCATTTTAAGGGGTCTATGTACCTGCACACCAAGATCCCTCTGTTCCTCCATGCTGCCAAGAATCCTATCCTTAATCCTGTACTCAGCTTTCAAATTCGACCTTCCAAAATGCATCACCTCGCATTTATCCAGGTTGAACCGTGGGCGGCATGGTGGCGCAGTGGTTAGCACTGCTGCCTCACAGCGCCTGAGACCTGGGTTCAATTCCCGACTCAGGCGACTGACTGTGGAGTTTGCACGTTCTCCCCGTGTCTGCGTGGGTTTCCTCCGGGTGCTCCAGTTCCCTCCCACAGTCCAAAAATGTGCGGGTCAGGTGAATTGGCCATGCTAAATTGCCCATAGTGTTAGGTAAGGGGTAAATGTAAGGGGTATGGGTGGGTTGCGCTTCGGCAGGTCGGTGTGGCCTGTTTCCACACTGTAAGTAATCTAATCTATCTTCCACCTCTCAGCCCATCTCTGCATCCTGTCAATGTCCCGCTGCAGCCTACAACAGCCCTCTATACTGTCAACGACACCTCCAACCTTCGCATCGTCTGAAAACTTGCTGACCCATCCTTCAATCCCCTCATCCAAGTCATTAATAAAAATTACAAACAGTAGAAGCCCAAGGTCAGAGCCCTGTGGAACATTACTCACCACTGACTTCCAAGCAGAATATTTTCCTTCTACTACCATTCGCTGTCTTCTGTTGGCCTGTCAATTCTGTATCCAGACAGCTATGTTCCCCTATATCCCATTCCTCCTGATCTTCTGAATGAGCCTACCATGGGGAATCTTATCAAATGCTTTGCTTAAGTCCATATACACCACATCCACAGCTCAACATTCATCAACTTTTCTAGTCACATCCTCAAAGAACTCGATAAGGTTTGTGAGGCATGATCTGCCCCTCATAAAGCTGTGTTGACAGCATTTAATTAAGCCATGCTGTTCCAGATGGTCATAAATCCTATCCCTCAGAATCCTTTCTAACACCTTGCAGACAACAGACGTGAGACTTACTGGTCTGTAATTGTCCGGGATTTCCCTATTTCCTTTCCTGAAGAGAGGAATTACATTTGCTTCACTCCAGTCCTCAGGTCCGACTCCAGTGGAGAGTGAGGAAGCAAAGATCTTCGCAAGTGGCGAAGCAATTGCATTTCTCGTTTACCAAAGCAGCCGAGGACGAATCTGGTCCGGGCCTGGCGACTTGTCAATCTTAATGTTTGACAAAATTTTCAGCACATCAGTTTCCTCTATCTCTGTCCATTCCAGCATGCACACCTGCTCTTCAAAGGTTTCATTCACTACAAAGTTCGTTCCTTTTGTAAAGACAGAAGCAACAAACTCATTTAGGGCTTCCCCTTCCTCCTCAGACTCCACACACAAGTTCCCTATGCTATCCCTGATCGGCCCTACTCTTTCTTTGACCATTCTCTTATTCCTCACATAAGTGTAAAATGTCTGTGTTCTCCCTAATCTGTTCTGCCAAGCCTTTCTCATGCCCCCTCCTGGCTCTCCTCAGACCATTTTTGAGCTCCTTTCTCTCCTGCCTGTAATCCTCTAGAGCTGAAAATGTGTTGCTGGAAAGGCGCAGCAGGTCAGGCAGCATCCAAGGAGCAGGAGAATCGACGTTTCGGGCATGAGCCCTTCTTCAGGAATGAGGAGAGTGTGCCAAGCAGGCTAAGATAAAAGGTAGGGAGGAGGGACTTGGGGGAGGGGCGTTGGAAATGCGATAAGTGGAAGGAGGTTAAGGTGAGGGTACTAGGCCGAAGTGGGGGTGGGGGTGGAGAGGTCAGGAAGAAGATTGCAGGATAGGAAGGTGGTGCTGAGTTCGAGGGTTGGAACTGAGACATGGTGGGGGGAGGGGAAATGAGGAAACTGGAGAAATCTGAGTTCATCCCTTGTGGTTGGAGGTTTCCCAGGCGCTTTCCTTCAGCCGTCGTGTTGCTATGGTCTGGCGATGGAGGAGTCCAAGGACCTGCATGTCCTTGGTGGAGAGGGAGGGGGAGTTGAAGTGTTGAGCCACGGGGTGGTTGGGTTGGTTGGTCCGGGTGTCCCAGAGGTGCTCTCTGAACCGTTCCGCAAGTCCAGGTAAATTTGAAGTCGGGGTGTTCCAGGTAAATTTGGGTTGACATTTCATAATGCAGCCTACTGTTCCCTGTGCCACAATGTCAGGAGTTGGAGAGCTTTCTCTAACACTCTAGTGCTGGGACTTCATTGTCTGCTCATTTCTGCTCATTTCATAGGGACTGGTAATGTGAGTCACGTATGGTGTTTATAATTTTGCCTGTGTACCGTGAGTGAATTGACCTTGCGAGATAAACACAAGGTCACTGTCTTAAAACTTTCATGGCATTCTTACAATCTCTGACACTAAGCAATGTTGCCACTTCACAGAGCTGTCCTTATAGGGAAATCTGATTGAGACAGCGCTTCAGCTCAGTTTCATTGTTGTTGTGAGGTAACTACTCAGAGAGAATAGAGAAAGGGAAGAGCAGAAACTGGCACTGGGTCAGTGATTGAGGCAGAAGCTGTCATAATTCTAGTTTTGATTGCATCGTGGATGAAGGAATATGAACTGAGCAGGAGTCATGTTTTGAACATTCTGCTTGTGTCCATGGTAAGTACTGACATAAAGTGGCTGGCCCAGATAGCCTCTTTTATGTTATAACTGTTGTGTATTTGTCTATTACCAACAGTCTCTTGGAAATAGCCTCGTCTCTGCTGCAGTGTTAAAGATGTACAAGGCATTGGCACGATGCATTGCCCCAGGTAGACACTGCATCAGCAGCTTGGGGTCTCTGTTACAGAAAACCTTCCCACCTCCAATCCTTGGAGTAACAATTGAATTCTGCAACTAGCCATGTTATTGAGAGACACTTGCTCCTGCTACTGGAAACTCAGTTCAGAGATGCCTAAAAACACAGCCACAAATTAGGAACAGAAAAAAGCTATTCAGTCCCTCAAGCCTGCTTTGCCATTCTATAAAATCATGTATTATCTTTCAAATCCCGCAATCCCATCTATTTCCTATATCCTTTGATTCTCATGCCTAACAGAAATCGATCTACATTGACCTTAAAAGTATTCAAGCAAAGCAAGTTATTTGTGTATCCCACTTCATAGAACCCTTTCAGTGTGGAAACAGGCCATCAGTCCATCAAGTCCACATTGACCATCCAAAGACCATCCCACCCAGACTCACACCCCTATCCAATCCCCATAACCCTGCATATCCCATGCCTAATCCACCTAACCTACACATCCCTGGACACTACAGATTATTTAGCATGGCCAATCCACCTAACCTGCACATCTTTGGTCTCTTGGAAGAAACCAGAGCACCCGGAGGAAGCCCACACAAACACAACGTGCAAACTCCAAACAGGCAGTTGCCCGAGAGTAGAGCCGGGTCTCTGGTGCAGTGAGGCAGCAATGCTAATCACTGAGTTACCATGCCACCCTGCAAAAACTAAGCAACAAATTCCAGAATTAAAGACTGACATAACTGGATAGTCTGATGATTGCAGAGCTGTGCTAATTGTAAGTTTATGGAATTTGGAATCAAATGATTGCCATAACTTCATTGTAAGTAAGTTAAACAATCATAATTCCTTCATTTTGAATGTGCCACTATTGTTCCACTATGTGCCATTGCAGGTGAAGGATTGGTTTTCAGTAAGCCAGAAGTACATAATGATCGTGACCTTCCCCTGTGCTGAGCACAGAAAAAGTGTGCTGCGCAAGTGTATTAACTCTATGCACTTGTTGCTCCTAGTACTGAGACCATTGCACTCAATACATTGTAATAAAGTACCTCCAAATGGCAGGAGGGAGGCAAGAGAAAGATTCCAAGGAATCCAGCATGCAGCAGTACCTCCCTCAATGTCCCAACATTCCACTGATTGTTTCCAGTTATGGCAATGGAAGCATGAATTTAGCTCCTAGTCTTTTGAGAGCATGCAGAGGAAGAGGCAGCAGGAGCTCTTTTACTTCATTCTCTAGCTTGCTTGGGAATAGACATGGGTTCAGTAAGCACAGAGTAAGGAAATTAATATCAGGGAGCACAAGCTCCCTTCAATTAGAAGCTGATATTTTTCTTTCGGATTAAGGGAAAAATATCAAGAAATGATGTCCTTTTCAGCCTTACAATGCTCTTTGGCTTTCCCAGTTGAGCAGGGAGAAGGTAGGAGTCTCGGCTGAGCATCTGCAGTCATGAGGTAATAGCCCTGAATATTAAAAGGATCCTATCCCTGGGCTCTTTCAAGTCAGCGTTCAAATTCCAGCTATGTCACTTATATGGAGCGAAACTATCACAATTCTGGATTTTCCCTGTCAGAATGAGACACGTTTAGTTGGTGCACTTATGTGATCTATGTTGTGTGTCCTGACAGCTCTCCAAACCTTTAGGTGCTAGGGAGAAACTGAGTATATGATTAAGAGTGCTAGCTTGGGTTTAGTATGCATTGGCGAAAATTCTGAAAGGTTTCCAGTTTCAACTTTGCTGGATGATTAATTCGCACTAAAAGCAAAATGACAATAACTTGATTATCTGTTTCTTGTGATGTTGTCTGAGGATTAAATATTGGCCAGATCTAGTGCCCATGGGAGACTGATTTGCAAGGTTAGATCTCATGGAGTACAGGGAGAACTAGCCATTTGGATACAGAACTGGCTCAAAGGGTGGTGGTGGAGGGTTGTTTTTCAGACTGGAGGTCTGTGAACAGTAGAGTGCCACAAGGATCGGTGCTGGGCCCTCTACCTTTTGTCATTTACATAAATGATTTGGATGCGAGCATAAGAGGTATAGTTAGTAATTTTGCAGATGACACCAAAATTGGAGTGTAGAAGACAGTAAAGAGGGTTACCTCGGATTACAACAGGATCTGGACCAGATGGGCTAATGGGCTGAGAAGTGGCAGATGGAGTTTAATTCAGATAAATGCGAGGTGCTGCATTTTGGGAAAGCACATCTTAGTAGGATCTTATACACTTAATGGTAAGGTCCTAGGGAGTGTTGCTGAACAAAGAGACCTTGGAGTGCAGGTTCATAGCTCCTTGAAAGTGGAGTTGCAGGTAGATAGGATAGTGAAGGCAGCATTTGATATGCTTTCCTTTATTGGTCAGAGTATTGAGTACAGGAGTTGGGAGGTCATTTTGCGGCTGTACAGGACATTGGTTAGGCCATTGTTGGAATATTGTGTGCAGTTCGGGTCTCCTTCCTATCGGAAAGATGTTGTGAAACTTGGAAGGGTTCAGAAAAGATTTACAAGGATGTTACCAGGGTTGGAGGATTTGAGCTGTAGGGAGAGGCTGAACAGGCTGGCGTTGTTTTCTCTGGTGCATCGGAGGCTGAGGGGTGACCTTATAGAGGTTTATAAAATCATGAGGGGCATGGGATAGAATAAATTGACAAAGTCTTTTCCCTGGGATCGGGGAGTCCAGAACTAGAGGGCATAGGTTTAGGGTGAGAGGGGAAAGATATAAAAGAGACCTAAGGGGCAACTTTTTCACGCAGAGGGTGGTACGTGTATGGAATGAGCTGCCAGCGGATGTGGTGGAGGCTGGTACAATTGCAACATTTAAGAGGCATTTGGATGTGTATATGAATAGGAAGGGTTTGAAGGGATATGGGCCGGGTGCTGGCAGATGGGAATAAATTGGGTTGGGATATCTGGTCGGCATGGACAGGTTGGACCGAAGGGTCTGTTTCCATGCTGTACATCTCTATGACTCTAAGACTCCATGGGATCTTTTACATCCTGCAATAAGGAGCTGTTCAATCACATACCAAAGTCAGCACCTCAGTGCAGGACACCCTTAGTACTGCTCTGGATTGTTGAGCACAAAGAGATAGACTAAATGGCACTTTACTGAAGAGTGCACAGTGACAGTGGGACATGGAAATGGATGTATATTAATCTTTGAAAGTGATAGGGCATATTGAGAGAGTGGTTGGCAAGGCAATTGCAATCTTGGCCTTTGTAAATAAAGATAATGACTAAAAAAAGGGATGTTTTGCTGAAACTTCATAAATCTCTGGTTGGCTCCATGTCCAGTTCTGGTTGCCACTTATTAGGAACCGTGTGAGAGTCCTCAAAAGGGTACAGAGATTTGCCAAACTGTCTTCAGAGATGGAGTTTGTTGGAGAGGATGGAATTGTTCTCCTAGCATGAAAAGAGGATTAAGATAGAGGTTTGATAAACATAGGAGAAAGTGAGGACTGCAGATGCTGGAGTAGCAGAGTTGAAAAATGTCGTGCTAGAAAACCACAGCAGGCCAGGCAGCATCCGAGGAGCAGGAGAATTGACGTTTTGGGCATAAGCCCTTCTTCAGGAATCGGAATTTGATAAACATATTCAAGATTATTGTAGGATCAGAGAAACAAAGTTAAGAACAGGTAAAAGCAAAAAATAAAAGCAAATACTGCAGGCATTGGAAATCTCAAATGAGAACTTAAAAAAGAGATTAGGAGAGCTAAAAGGGTATATGAATGGATACCGGCAGGGAAAATAAAGGAAATTCCCAAGTTGTTTTAAAAATGCATTAAGGATATCGAGGGAAAGAGTAGGGCATATTAAGGACCACAGTGGTAGTTTGTGTGTGGAACAGGATGATGATATAGTTTCAGTTCCAAATGAATACTTTGCATCTGAGTTCACCAATGAGAGAGGTGATATGGATACAGAAATCAGGGAGAAGGTCTGTGATACTGTTAAAGAAATTGCCACAAACAGAGAGAAGATTTGAGTGGTCTAATAGGCTTAAAAGTGATAAATTTCCAGAGCTGAATGAAATATATCCTGGGTTGTTGAGTGAGGCAAAGGCAGAAATAGCCGGGGCACTGGTAATAATTTTCAATTTCTCTTGGGCCAGAAGACAGGTGCTAATATGGGATTGTTGTTCATGAAGGGGGCTAGGAATAAACCAGGAAACTACGGGCAGTCAGTCTAACCTTGTTAATAGGGAAACTACTGGCAATAATTCTGAGGAACAGGATTAGTCTGCATTTGGAAAGGCAGCAACTAATCAAGAACTATCAGCATGGATTTGTTAACGGAAGATCATGTCTGATCAACTGAATTGGTGACCTGTGGCCAGTGAAGAATTGAATTTTTTTGCAAATGCTCCTCTCTTGCCTCACTTAACAACATAGGATACATTTCATTCAGCTTTCGAGACTTATCTACGTTTAAGCCTGCCAGACCACTCAGAACATGCTCTCGGTCAATGCTAATTTAAAAAAATTATAACACAGACCTTTTCCATGACTTCTATACCTATGTTGGCCCAGTCATTAGTGAACACCAATATAGAGTGTTAATTTCCAACCCTACCTACATCCTCCAGCTCCACACACAAGTTACCACTGTGGTCCTTAATGGGCACTACTCTTCGCCTAGTTATCCTTTTACCCTTAATGTACTGTATAATAATTTAGGATTATCTGTTATTTTACCTGCCATTATTCTTTCATGCTCCCTTTTTGCTCTCCTGATTTTCTTCCTAGGTCCCTTTTGCATATTCTATACTCCTGTAGGGATTCTGCTGTTTGAGCCCTCAGTGTCTGTCATGAACCTCCCTATTTCTCTAATCCAATGCAATATATCCAGGGTTCACAGGATTTGATGGTCCCACCTTTTAGATTTAGTGGAACATATTCACCCTGTAGTCTCCTTATTTCTGTCTTGAATCCATCCTAAGACCATGGCACAGGCTTAACTAAAATTTTCAGCTCCCAGCCCACTGGCCAAATCATATCATATCTTATTAAAGTTAATGTTTTCCGTGATTGAGAATATTAATTTCAGGCGGAACCTTGTCCTTTTTTACAACAATCTTGAATCTAATGGTGTTATGATCATTGTCTGCAAAATACTCTCCTACTGATACTCAACCATTTGCCCAGTTTCATTACCTAAAATTAAGTGCAGGTCCTTCGACACACAGGCTTAAAAAGCAGTCCATAAGATTGTAAGACCACAAGGAATGGAAATGGGATTAAGTCATTTGGCTCTTTGTGCCTGCTCTGCCATTCAATAGGATCATGGTTGATCCAACATTCCTCAAAACCACTTTCCTACCTTCACCCATAACCCTTGAGTCCCCAACTGATCAAGGAATCTCCCCCAACAGCTCTTAAATCAGCACCCCTTCATTCAGAGACTCTTTTTTACGCAGTTCTGCCAACAGTACTGGTCACCACATTACCAAAAGAATGTGGATACTTTGGAGAAGGCGTAGAGGAGGTTCACCAGGATGTTGACTGGTATGGAGGGTGCTAGCTATGAAGAGAGGTTGAGTGGATTAGAATTATTTTCATGAGAAAGACAGAGGTTGAGGAGGATCTGACTGGGGTCTACAAAATCATGAGAGTTATAGACAGGGTGAATAGCAAGAAGCTTTTTTCCCAGAGTAGGGAACTCAATTACTAGGGGTCATGAGTTCAAGATGAGAGGGGAAAAGCTTAAGTGAGATATGTGTGGAAAGTTCTTTGCACAGAGGGTGGTGGGTGCCTGGAACGCATTGCCAGTGGAGGTGGTAGAGGCGGGCACAATAGCAGATACATGAATGGGTGGGAACAGAGCGATACAGATCCTTAGAAAATAGGTGATAGGTTTAGATAGAGAATCTGGGTCGCCGCAGATTTGGAGGGCTGAAGGGCGTGTTCCTGTGCTGTAATTTTTTTTGTCCTTTGTTCCTTCTGGGCCTAGATTTTCCCATGCGGGGAAACATCCTCTAAGGATTTTCTCTCTTAAGCCTGTAATGAATCCTATATATTTCAATGTGATCACCTCTCATTTTTCTAAACTCCAATGAGTAGAGTTCCAAAGCATTTAAATTTTGTCCTCCATACCAGTGATCATCCAAGTGAACTTTTTTGGAACTGCCTCCAATGAAACATTTTTTCCTTAGATAAAGGACCAAAACTGCTCACAGTACTCCAGAGATGATCTCACCAGCACCTTGTACCATTGCAGTAAGATTTCCCTACTTTTATACTGCAACTGCCTTGAAATAAGGGCTGATATTCCATGAGCCTTCCTGATTACCTCCCACATCTCTCCATATAAATAATACACTGATCTTTTGCTCCCCCTTCCAAAATGAACAACTTTATATTTTCCCACATTGTACTCCATTCGCCAACTTTTTGATCACTTACATAATCTATCAATATCTCAGTTTGAGTGTGAGAAACATGGGTCAGAAACAACTGCGTTTAACTTAAATAAAGGGAATAACAATGAAGTAAGCACAGAGGTGGCTAAAATGAACTGAGTGGATAGGTTGGCAGGAAAAATAGTAAGTAAGCAATAGCAGACATTTAAGAAGACATTTAATTAACCCTGGGTCCCTGGCATAGTAAGGTAGCAGTGCTAACCACAGATGAGGCACATTTTTCACACAAAGGGTGTTGAGTGCCTGGAACATGCAGACAGAGGAGGTGGTGGAAGCAGACACAGTAGCAGCATTCAAAAAACACCTGGATGAATACATGAATAGGAAGCGAATAAAGGGATATGGACCCTGTAAGTCAAGACAGTTTTGGTATGGAAGGACAAAATGTGTCAGTGCAGGTTTAGAGGGCCAAAGGGCATGTTCCTGTGATTTATTGTTCTTTGTTCTTTATTCTACAAAAGGATCTTGATCAATTGGGTCAAAAGACTGAGGAGTAGCAGATGGAATTTAATTTGGATAAATGTGAGGTATTGCTTTTTGTAAAATAACAAGGGTAGTTCTTATACAATTAATGACAGAGCCCTGGGTAGTTTTGTAGAACAGAGATCTAGGGGTTCAGGTATATAACTTTTTGAAATTTGCAGCACAAGGTGATTAAGAAAATGTTTAGCATGTTTGTGCTCTTTGCTCAGACTTTTGAGTTTTGGAGTTGGGATGTCATGTTGAGGTTGTACAGGATATTGGTGAGGCTATTTTTGGAGTATTGTGTTCAATCTGGTCATATGTTATAGATTAAACGCAGAGGGTTCAGAAAAGATTTACCAGGATGTTGTGGGGAATGGTTTGAGATATAAAAATAGGCTGGAAAGGCTGGGACCTTTTTCACTGGGATGGAGGAGGTTGAGGGGTGACCTTATAGAAGTTTATAAAATCAGGAAGAGCATAGATAAGGCAAATAATAAAAGGATGTTCCCTAGGATGGGGGAATTTCAAAAGTAGGAGGCATATTTTTAAGGTGAGAGGAGAAAGATTTAAGATGTACACCAGGGGTAACATTTTACATTGGTTTGTATGTGGAATGAACTGTCAAAGAAGGCAATGGGTGCAGGTACAGTTATAGTGTTTAGGGGTGGCATGGTGGCTCAGTGGTTAGAACTGCTGCCTCACAGTGCCAAGGACCCGGGTTCAAGTCCAACCTTGGGCGACTGACTGTGGAGTTTGTACATTCTCCCCGTGTTTGCGGGGATTTCCTCCAGGTGCTCTCACAATCCAATGATGTGCAGGTTAGGTGAATTTTGCCCATGGTGTTCGGGGGTGTGTAGGTAGGTGCATTAGTCAAGGATAAATACAGCGTAGGTGAATGGGTCCGAATGGGTTACTCCTCGAAGGGTTGGTGTGGACTTCTTAGGCCAAAGGGCCTGTTTCCACACTGTAGGGATTCTAGTCTTATCTAATCTAATCTAAAAGTCAAATAAGTTTATGAATAGGAAAGATTTGCAGAGATATGGGCCAAATGCATGCAGGTGGGATTAGTTTAGTTTGTGAACATGATCGGCATGGACTTATTGGACTGAAGGATCTGTTTTTGCGCTGTATGATGCTTTTAGCACAAATATACACCAGTAAGTATGAAAGACTCTAATCATGGCTGACCAAGGAAGTAAAGGGAAGTATTAAGCTGAAATAAAAAACATATGAGGAGGCAAAAGTCAGTGATAGCCCCAAAGACTGGGATAAAATTTGAAGCCAGTGAAGGAGGACAAAAATATAATAAAGAGAGAAAAAATAAATTATGAGGGCAAACTAGTGAGAAATTTAAAAACTGACAAAAAGAGCTTCTTTAAATATGTAAAAATGAAGCAAGAGGTGAAAGTGAACATAGGCCCATTAGAAAATGAATCTGGGGAGATAGTTATGGGGGATAAGGAAATATTAAAAGAGATAACCAGATGTTTTGCATCAGTTTTTATGGCGGAAATAAACCTTCTCTAAGATTCAATGAAGATACTTCGACCATGCCGTTAATATTAAAGAATACAGAAGAGGAATTCAGTGCCATCACCATCATTAGATAAGTAGCATTAAACACACTAATGGTGCTAAACTCCCCTGGCCCTGATGGCTTGCATCTTAGGATCCTAAAAGAAGTATCTGTAGAGATGGTGAATGTATTGGTTATAATTTTCCAAAAATCCTTGGATTCTGTCCTGAATGCATTTTAAGAATCTTGTTCCCTCTAAACCTTTCACACTATGACTACCTCAGTTAATATTAGGAAAGTTGTAACCTTTTCTGATGAAGAGCTTATGCTCGAAAGGTCGACTCTCCTGCTTCTCAGATGCTGGCTAACCGGCTCTGCTTTTCCAGCACAACACTCTTTGACTCTGATCTTCAGCATCTGCAGTCCTGATTTTTTCCGAAGTTGTAGCCTTCCACTATTACCAACCTATTTCCTTTACAGTTCACTGAAATTTGCCTACATATCTGTTCTTCTATTTCTTTTGGACTGTTAGGCAGCCTATAGTACACTCCCAGCAATGTGATTGGTCCTTTTGGTTTTTAAGTTCTGCACATGTGACTTCATTTGAAGAACCTTTAAGATCTCTCCTGTAAGAGATTCCTGATCAACATTGTAACACCTCCTCCTATTTTACCTCCTTCCCTGTTCCACCTTAAGATCCTGGAACATTGAGCTGCCAATTCTGCCCTTCTCTCAACTATGTCTAAACAATAGCGATGATGACATTACCCTCATATTTTACTTTGCGCAATCAGCTCATCTGTCTTGTTTGCCAGATTCCTAGCATTAAAATAAATACCATCCAACCTTGCTAAAGTCCTTTGTTCTTTAACTGGCTGATAATCTCCAAATGTTCCTGACCCCACCTCCCACCACCAAACCATCATCACCCCACCTCCCACCACCAAACCATCATCTCCCAAGACCCCACCTCCCACCACCAAACCATCATCTCCCAGACCATCCATAACCTCATCACCTCAGGGGATCTCCCATCCA
The DNA here is from genome assembly GCF_020745735.1 of Hemiscyllium ocellatum. Lineage (NCBI taxonomy): Eukaryota > Metazoa > Chordata > Chondrichthyes > Orectolobiformes > Hemiscylliidae > Hemiscyllium > Hemiscyllium ocellatum. Next base: position 2,061,065 of record NC_083422.1, on the reverse strand, counting down.
CCGCCTCCAACCTCATAGTCCCACAACCCCGCACCGCCCATTTCTACCTCCTGCCCAAAATCCACAAACCTGACTGCCCCGCTGACCCATTGTCTCAGCCTGCTCCTGCCCCACCAAACTCATCTCTGCATACCTCGACACGGTCCTGTCCCCCTTAATCCAAGAATTCCCCACCTACATTCGTGTCACCACCCACGTCCTCTACCTCCTCCATGATTTTCGCTTCCCCGGCCCCCAACGCCTTATCTTCACCATGGACATCCAGTCCCTATACACCTCCATCCCCCATCATGAAGGCCTCAAAGCCCTCCGCTTCTTCCTTTCCCACCGAACCAACCAGTACCCTTCCACTGACACCCTCCTTCGACTGACTGAACTGGTCCTCACTCTGAACAACTTCTCTTTCCAATCCTCCCACTTCCTCCAAACCAAAGGAGTAGCCATGAGCACCCACATGGGCCCCAGCTATGCCTGCCTCTTCGTAGGATATGTGGAACAGTCCATCTTCCGCAGCTACACTGGCACCACCCCCCACCTTTTCCTCCGCTACATTGATGACTGTATCGGTGCTACCTCGTGCTCCCACAAGGAGGTTGAACAATTCATCCACTTTACTAACGCCTCCCACTACGACCTCAAATTTACCTAGACCGTCTCAGACTCCTCCCTCCCCTTGCTAGACCTCTCCATTTCTATCTTGGGCGACCAACTCAACACGGACATTTACTATAAACCAACCGACTCCCACAGTTACCTAAATTACACCTCCTCCCACCCTGCCCCCTGTAAAAACACCATCCCATATTCCCAATTCCTTCACCTCTGCCGCATCTACTCCCAGGAGGACCAATTCCAATACCGAACAACTCAGATGGCCTTCTTTTTCAAAGACCGCAATTTCCCCTCAGACGTGGTTGACGATGCTCTCCACCACATCTCCTCCACTTCCCGTTCCTTCGCCCTTGAACCCCGCCCCTCCAATCGCCACCAGGACAGAACCCCACTGGTCCTCACCTACCACTCCACCAACCTCCAGATACATCGTCACTTCTGCCACCTCCAAACAGACCCCACCACCAAGGATATATTTCCGTCCTCTCCCCTATCAGCGTTCCAGAAAGACCACTCCCTCCGCGACTCCCTCGTCAGGTCCACACCCCCCACCAACCCAACCTCCACTCCCAGCATCTTCCCCTGCAACCGCAAGAAATGCAAAACTTGCGCCCACACCTCCCCCCTCACTTCCCTCCAAGGCCCCAAGGGATCCTTCCATATCCAACACAAATTCACCTGCACCTCCACACACATCATTTACTGCATCCGCTGCACCCGATGTGGCCTCCTCTGCATTGGGGAGACAGGCCGCCTACTTGCGGAACATTTCAGAGAACACCTCTGGGCCACCCGCACCAGCCAACCCAACCGCCCCATGGCTGAACACTTTAACTCCCCCTCCCACTCCGCCAAGGACATGCAGGTCCTTGGCCTCCTCCATCACCAGACCATGGCAACACGATGCCTGGAGGAAGAGTGCCTCATCTTCCACCTAGGAACCCTCCAACCACAAGGGATGAATGCTGATTTCTCCAGCTTCCTCATTTCCCCTCCCCCCACCTTATCTCAGTCCCAACCCTTGGACTCAGCACCGCCTACTTGACCTGCAATCTTCTTCCCGACCTCTCCACCCCCACCTCCTCTCTGGCCTATCACCCTCACCTTAACCACCTTCCACCTATCACATTCCCAACGCACCTCCTCCAAGTCCCTCCTCCCTACCTTTTATCTTAGCCTGCTTGGCACACCCTCTTCATTCCTGAAAAACATCGATTCTCTTGCTCCTTGGATGCTGCCTGACCTGCTGCGCTTTTCCAGCAACACATTTTTCAGCTCTTGCTCAAAAGACTTGCTATTTTTTCTTGGTCATGAGGGATGCCACTGATTGGGGGTAGGTAGTAAGTGAGGTGCAATATGTGAGAAGTTATGATGAGAAATCTTGCTAGGCCTCAAGGGAAAATTCAGATGCAACGCACACTTTGCCAAACCTGCTGTAAGCTTCATCCCTGTTTCTCTGTCACAGATACTGCCACACCTGCTGAGTTTCTACCACAATTTCTGTTCTTATTTTCGATTAAGAATGGTGTTCCTTTTAGGAATCACTGCTTTCAGGCTTTGGGCAAGAGTTCTGGGAAGGGTGGGATGTCAAGTGGTAATGGCCTGAAACTCACGGGCATTCAATTGTTCGAAAATAGAATTAGATGGCCATTTAAAGGAAGCAAATTTCCGTGGCTATGGTGAACAAGCAGAAGATTGCATCTGACTGAATTGTTGCACAGAGAGCTGGCATGTATCCCATAGGCTGAATGGCCAACCTCGATACCATAAATGACTCCATGAATTTGTTAACGGTTTGTATGAAGGCTTAATTATATCAGTCCTGAAATTATCTTCCACTAATTTGAATCAATGTCCCTCAATAATCAAAGTCTCATAAGCAGTTACAGCACACCTGGAAGCCATTCAGCCCATTGAGTCCATGCCTATCAACAAAGATCTGACTGCACTATTCCCATTTTCAAGCTTTTGGCTTATGGCCCTGGAGGCTATGACAGTACAAGTGACTATCTCAATACTGAATAAATGTTACAAGAGTAACTTTTCAAGCAGTGAGTTCTGGACTCCCACCATCTTTTTAGGGAAAAACAACCTCTCAATTCTTAGCTTTTTACCTCTTACCTTAAACGTATGACACCTGTTTATTGACCTTTTTACTAATGTCAAATGTGCCTTCTAATTCATGCTATTTATACCTTTCTTAGAATCATAGGGATGTACAGCATGGAAACAGACCCTTCGGTCCATGCCGACCAGATATCCCAACCCAACCTAGTCCCACCTGCCAGCACCCAGCCCATATCCCTCCAAACCCTTCCTATTCATATACCCATCCAAATGCCTCTCAAATGTTGCAATTGTACCAGCCTCCACCACATCCTCTGGCAGCTCATTCCATACACGTACCACCCTCTGTGTGAAAAGGTTGCCCCTTAGGTCTCTTTTATACCTTTCCCCTCTCACCCTAAACCTATGCCCTCTAGTTCTGGATTCCCTGTCCCCAGGGAAAAGACTTTGTCTATTTATCCTATCTATGCCCCTCATAATTTTGTAAACCTCTATAAGGTCAACCCTCAGCCTCCAACGCTCCAGGGAAAACAGCCCCAGCCTCTTCAGCCTCTCCCTGTAGCTCAGATCCTCCATCCCTGGCAACATCCTTGTAAATCTTTTCTGAACCCTTTCAAGTTTCGCAACATCTTTCCGATAAGAAGGAAACCAGAATTGCACACAATATTCCAACAGTGGCCTAACCAATGTCCTGTACAGTAAAAAATGAGGTCTGCAGATGCTGGAGATCACAGCTGCAAATGTGTTGCTGGTCAAAGCACAGCAGGTTAGGCAGCATCTCAGGAATAGAGAATTCGACGTTTCGAGCATAAGCCCTTCATCAGGAATAAGAGAGAGAGAGCCAAGCAGGCTGAGATAAAAGGTAGGGAGGAGGGACTAGGGGGAGGGGCGATGGAGGTGGGATAGGTGGAAGGAGGTCAAGGTGAGGGTGATAGGCCGGAGTGGGGTGGGGGCGGAGAGGTCAGGAAGAGGATTGCAGGTTAGGAGGGCGGTGCTGAGTTGAGGGAACCGACTGAGACAAGGTGGGGGGAGGGGAAATGAGGAAGCTGGAGAAATCTGAATTCATACCTTGTGGTTGGAGGGTTCCCAGGCGGAAGATGAGGCGCTCCTCCTCCAGCCGTCGTGTAGTTGTGTTCTGCCGGTGGAGGAGTCCAAGGACCTGCATGTCCTCGGTGGAGTGGGAGGGGGAGTTAAAGTGTTGAGCCACGGGGTGATTGGGTTGGTTGGTTCGGGCGGCCCAGAGGTGTTCTCTGAAGCGTTCCGCAAGTAAGCGGCCTGTCTCACCAATATAGAGGAGGCCACATCGGGTGCAGCGGATGCAATAGATGATGTGTGTGGAGGTACAGGTGAACTTGTGGTGGATATGGAAGGATCCCTTGGGGCCTTGGAGGGAAGTGAGTGTGGAGGTGTGGGCGCAAGTTTTACATTTCCTGCGGTTGCAGGGGAAGGTGCCGGGGGTGGAGGTTGGGTTGGTGGGGGGTGTGGATCTGACAAGGGAGTCACGAAGGGAGTGGTCCTTGCGGAACGCTGAAAGGGGAGGGGAGGGAAATATATCCTTGGTGGTGGGGTCCGTTTGGAGGTGGCGGAAATGGCGGCGGATAATACGTTGTATGCGCAGGTTGGTGGGGTGGTAGGTGAGAACCAGTGGGGTTCTGTCTTGGTGGCGGTTGGAGGAGCGGGGCTCAAGGGCGGAGGAGCGGGAAGTGGAGGAGATGCGGTGGAGGGCATCGTCGATCACGTCTGGGGGGAATCTGCGGTCCTTGAAGAAGGAGGCCATCTGGGTTGTGCGGTGTTGGAATTGGTCCTCCTGGGAGCAGATGCGGCAGAGACGAAGGAATTGGGAATATGGGATGGCGTTTTTACAGGGGGCAGGGTGGGAGGAGGTGTAGTCCAGGTAGCTGTGGGAGTCAGTCGGTTTATAATAGATGTCTGTGTTGAGTCGGTCGCCCGAGATAGAAATGGAAAGGTCTAGGAAGGGGAGGGAGGAGTCTGAGACAGTCCAGGTGAATTTCAGGTCGGGATGGAAGGTGTTAGTAAAGTTGATGAACTGTTCAACCTCCTCGTGGGAGCACGAGGCAGCGCCGATACAGTCATCGATGTAGCGGAGGAAAAGGTGGGGGGTGGTGCCAGTGTAGTTGCGGAAGATGGACTGTTCCACATATCCTACGAAGAGGCAGGCATAGCTGGGGCCCATGCGGGTGCCCATGGCAACTCCTTTAGTTTGGAGGAAGTGGGAGGATTGAAAAGAGAAGTTATTCAGGGTGAGGACCAGTTCAGTCAGTCGAAGGAGGGTGTCAGTGGAAGGGTACTGGTTAGTGCGGCGGGAAAGGAAGAAGCGGAGGGCTTTGAGTCCTTCGTGATGGGGGATGGAGGTGTACAGGGACTGGATGTCCATCGTGAAAATAAGGCGTTGGGGACCGGGGAAGCGAAAATCCTGGAGGAGGTGGAGGGCGTGGGTGGTGTCCCGAACGTAGGTGGGGAGTTCTTGGACTAAAGAGGACAGGACCGTGTCGAGGTATTGGGAGATGAGTTCGGTGGGGCAGGAGCAGGCTGAGACAATGGGTCGGCCGGGGCAGGCAGGTTTGTGGATTTTGGGCAGGAGGTAGAAACGGGCGGTGCGGGGTTGTGGGACTATGAGGTTGGAGGCGGTGGATGGGAGATCCCCTGAGGTGATGAGGTCCTGGATGGTCTGGGAGATGATGGTTTGGTGGTGGGAGGTGGGGTCGTGGTCAAGGGGGCGATAAGAGGAGGCGTCCGCGACGGTTCCCTCAACTCAGCACCGCCCTCCTAACCTGCAATCCTCTTCCTGACCTCTCCGCCCCCACCCCACTCCGGCCTATCACCCTCACCTTGACCTCCTTCCACCTATCCCACCTCCATCGCCCCTCCCCCTAGTCCCTCCTCCCTACCTTTTATCTCAGCCTGCTTGGCTCTCTCTCTCTTATTCCTGATGAAGGGCTTATGCTCGAAACGTCGAATTCTCTATTCCTGAGATGCTGCCTAACCTGCTGTGCTTTGACCAGCAACACATTTGCAGCAATGTCCTGTACAGCCTCAACATGACCTCCCAACTCCTGTACTCAATACTCTGACCAATAAATGAAAGCATACCAAACACCTTCTTCACTATCCTATCTACCTGCGACTCCACTTTCACGGAGCTATGAACCTGCACTCCAAGGTCTCTTTGTTCAGCAACACTCCCTAGGACCTTACCATTAAGTGTATAAGTCCTGCTGAGATTTACTTTCCCAAAATGCAGCACTTCAGTATTTCAGTCAGACCCATACCAACCCCTGTGCCCAGTGGTTCAGTCAGACCCACATTGAGCCTGTGTCCAGTTCTGGTCAGTCCTGACCTCAGTATTGAGTCCACAATTACTGTATTGGCTATTTGGTACTACATCTGAAAATGTGTTGCTGGAAAAGCGCAGCAGGTCAGGCAGCATCCAAGGAGCAGGAGAATCGATGTTTCGGGCATGAGCCCTTCTTCAGGAATCTCCAGCATCTGCAGTGCTCACTTTCTCCTATTTGGTACTACAATCCACTTCACTTGACTGTACTTCATTTTTCTGCATACCCCTCCGATTTTTGTTCTCCAACACGTAATCAGCTAATACTATTGGATCATCCTCCATGGCCCTTCGAGCCACCGCAGGGAGGTTTATATATAATATCTTCCTGTGTATGACAGTGTGTTCTCACATCGCCTCTGGCTGTTTAGTCAATTACCTTAAATCTGAGTCCCCTTGATACTGACCCTTTTAGCACAGGAAACATTTCTCCCTTATTTGCTCTCTAATATTTGCTCTCTACCCTATGTATTAATGAAACAGCAATAACCATTCCCATTTGCATTAACATCAATTTCTAAGTTGCTGATTGTACTGTCTTAAGTGCTACATTTAATTCACACACAAACATCTGTTCTTACTTGCTCATATCTCACGCACTGACAGCAAGAACAAAGTGAAATCAATAGTACCTATTATAGACAGTGTACAGTCTATCGTAAAACAGATTTATCAAGGCAGAATTCGTTTTATTAGATTGCCTATAGTGTGGAAACAGGCCCTTCAGCCCAGCAAGTCCACACTGACCCTCTGAAGAGTAACCCACCCAGACCCATTCCCTTACATTTATCCCTGACTAATGGGTCTAAACTATGAGCAATTTAACATGGTCAATTCACCTGATCTGTACATTTTTGGATTGTGGGAGGAAACGCACACAGATATGGGGAGAATGTGCAAACTCCACACAGTGTCCCGACGTAGGAATCGAACCCGGGTCCCTGGCAGCACTGCTAACCACTGAGCCACCAGGACGCCCTTTTAGTTTATATATTTTCAGGTCAGGATCCTTTATCAAGCCTGTTTGGGGATATAAACAAAAATCAAACTGTTATATTGCCAGTGACTTTCTGGTGATTGTGTCTCAGATGCATGAATCAATCTGAGAACTATTCAGAAACATCACTTGTTAACAATTTGTCACTTTCAAACTCAGGATTCTAGTGGGTGTAACAGATTTAACAGAGCTCCTGTCTGAAATAGGGAGAGCCTGAGAACTCAGGTTGACACATCACGTTTGATTCTGGTGATTTAGAAGCTCTGAAAATGATGGTGCCTGTACTTCTGTCCATTTCAAGCATGGCCTAAGTGATACCTCCTGCTATAAAAGGACATTGAGGGGACATGCCTGCTGTGCCAAGAGAAATATGAAAGCATATAGAATCATACAGCACAGAAGCAGATACTTCGGTCCAACAGGTCCAGGCCAATCATAATTCCAAATTAAACTAGTCCCACCTGCCTGTGCTAGGCCTGTAAACCTTCAAACCCTCTTATTTATGTATTTACTGAAATGTCTTTTAAACAGAGTAACTGTACTGCATCCACTGTTTTCTTTGGCAGTTCATTTCACGCACAAACCACTCTCTGTGTAAAAGAAATTGCCCCTCATGCCCTTTCCAAGTCTTTCTCCTCTTACCTTAAAATATGTCCCTGGTCTTGAAATCCTCCGCCTTAGGGAAAAGACATCTGCCATTCACCTCATCTATATGTTCCTGATGTTATAAACCTCTATAAGGTCATCCCTCAACCTCCTATGTTCCAGTGAAATAAAAAGTCCCAGCCTTTCCAGACATTTCCCATAACTCTAACCCTCCATTCCCAGTAACATTTTGGCAAATCTCTTCTGAACCTTTTCAGCTTAATAATATCCTTCCTAAAGCAGGGCAACCAGAACTGGACACAGTACTCCAGAAGAAGCCTCACCAGTGTCCTGGGCAACTTCGTCATAACATCCTAACTCCTATACTCAAAGGTCTCAGTAATGAATGCAAGTGTACTTAACCATGTAAACAAATTGCAGAGAAGTGAAAAGTCATAGATAAAAGGAAGAGGATATCAATTTCCCCAACATTAACTGGGGTGGTCATAGTGCAAAAGGTTTAGAGGATGTGGAATTCTTAAAAGGCATTAGCAGAGCTTTATGGCGTGCAAGGGAGGAGGCGGTCCTGAACTCAATTTTAGGTAATGAAGACAGGACATGGTTGAAGCATTAGTGGGACAGCATCTTGCAGATAGTGATCTTAACCTGTTAGATTCAAGATTATGAAAAAAGACAGAGATGAGCCTGTAATCAAATTTTGCAACTTGGGGAAGGCTAGTTTTAATAAGATCAGATATGATTTAGCCAGAGTGCACTGGGAACAGATATTTCCAGGTAAATTCATCTCAGAACAGTGGGATACATTCAACATATTCCAATTAAGATTACCATCATATTTTGTGAACCCTGGATAATTGGAAAAAAGTAACATTAGATTAAGAGAAAAAGGGAGTATTAAGGTAGATAACTAATGCTCAGAGCAATATAATACCTAGAGGAGTGTGCAGCACGTGGAAGAGGGAACTTAAAAAGATTAGGAGATCTCAAAGGGGATATGAAAATATACTAGTAGATGAAATACAGGTAAATCCTAAGGTATTTTCCAAGTATATTAAGGGTAAAACAATAACGAGGGAAAAAGTAAGGCCCATTAAGGACAACAGTGGTAATTTGTGCCTGGAGTTAGGGCTCAAAAATGAATACTTTTGCATGGGTGTCCATGACTGAGCGGGGAAATAGAGGTATAGAAATCAGGGAGAAGCTCTGTGATATAATTAAATGAATAAACATAGACAGAGAGGAGTGCCTGAGTGAGGTTCGGTCAAGAAGAAGGAGGAAGCTTTTGTTGGGTGTAGACAATTGGGATCCCTGACGAGTATAGGGGTGTAGGAGTACACTTAATTCAGAAATCAGTAGGGCAAAAAGGAAACCTGAGGTAGCTTTGGCAGATAAGGTAAAGGAGAATCCAAAAAGAGTCTACAAGTGTATTAATGCAAAAGAATAAGCAGGGAGAGAATAGCGTTCTTGAGGTTGTCTATGTGTGGAATCATAAGAGATTGGTGGGATCCTGAACAAATATTTTGTGTCAGTATTTATCGTGGGGAAAGACATGGAAGCTAGGGAACTCAGGGAAATAAATACTGATGTCTTTAAAAGAATCCACATGACAGAAGAGGAGGTGCTGGAGGTCTTAAAACTCATAAAGTGGATAAATCCCTGGGATCTGATGACATGTATCACAGGACATTGTGGGAAGCTAGGGAAAAAATTGTGGGGCTTCTTAGCAGAGATATTTGTATCATCGACACCACCGGTGAGGTGCCAGAAGACTGCAGAGTAGCTAATGTGCCATTATTTAAGAAATGCCAGGGAAGTACAAACTGGTGAGCCTAATATCAATGGTGGGTAAATTGTTCGAGGGATTCTGAAGGACAGGATCTACATACATTTGGAAAGGCAAGGACTGATTAGGGCTAGTCAGCATGGCTTTGTGTGTAGAAAATTGTGTCTCGCAAATTTGATTAAGTTTTTTTGAAGAGATGACCAAGAAGATAGATGAGAGCAGTGGCGTAGACGTTGTCTCCATGGACTTTAGCAAGATCATTGACAAAGTACCACATGGGTAGACTGTTTAGTAAGTTTAGATCACATTTGAACCAGGGAGAGTTCGCCAATTGGATGCAAAATTGCCTTTGACAGTAGGAGTTAGAGGGTGATAATAGAGGGTTGCTTTTCAGACTGGAATGATTTGCAGTGTGATGGAAGGATCGGTGCTGTGTCCACTGTTTTTCATCATTTTTTGAAATGAGAATATAGGAGGTGCAGTTAGTAAATTTGCGAATGACACCAAAATTGGTGGTAGAATGGACAGCGAAGAAGGTTATCTAAGAGTGCAACGGGATTATGATCAACTGCATCAGTGGGCCAAGGAATGGCAGATGGAGTTTAATGCAGATAAATGTGAGGCATTGCATTTTGGTAAGAGAAACCAGGGCAGGACTTACACAGTTAATGGAAGGACCCTGGGGAGTGTTGTTGATGAGAGAGATCTATGCAGTATTGGAAGTGACATTACAGGTACACAGGGTGGTGAAGAAGGCATTTTGGCAAGCAACCACCTGATGAAGGAGTGCACTCCAAAAGCTAGTGCTTCCAGATAAACCTGTTGAACTATAACCTGGTGTTGTGTGGTTTATAACTTTGTCCACCCCACCAACTTCTCCACATCTTGTTTTCATCAGTCAGAGCACTGAGTATGGGAGTTGGAATATCATGTTACAACTATACAAGACATTGGTAATGCCACATTTGGGGTACTGGAAGTTTGAGTTATATGGAGAGGCTTCATTGCAAGAGGGTTTGTGTATAGGAGCAAGGAATTCTTATTGCAGCTGTACAGGTTCTGAGAGTATTGTACAGTTTTGGTTTTCTTACCCAAGCATTTACCATAGAGGCAGTGCAGAGAAGGTTCATCAGACTGATTCCTGGTTTGTTGTGTGAGAAGAGGCTGGGTAAACTAGGCCTATGTAGATATTTTTAATCAACCTGTTCAGACATGTTGTAACTCACTTCTGGAGCAGTTAGGACTGGAGTTAGAAGAATGAGAGGTGGTCTCTTTGAAGCATATAATGTTCTGATAGGACTGGCCAGACTGGATGTAGAGATAGTTTTTTGGGCTTCTAAAGACCATAGTCTCTGGACACATGATAGGCATTTCAGACTGAGATGAGGAGACATTTCTTCTCTTGGAGTGTGGTGAACTTGTGGAATTCTTTACCAAATAAGTCTGTGGAGGCTAAGTCACTGTATATATTGAAAAGCTAAATAGTTGGCTTTCTAGAAGATAAAGGTGTCGGAGGTATAAGAAGAGAGTGGGAACATGTAATTGAGAGAAAAAAACCAACAATGATCATGCTTAATGACATCGAAGGTTTGATGGACTGAATGGCTTACTCTGCTGCTGTTTCCTATGTTTCTGTGATTTCCTCATCAATGGGCCTGACCCAGTCTAGAATCCCTCCATCATTGACACTCAGTAGCTGAAGTGGGTACTATCGACAAGTGGAATGGCAGAAATTCACCAAAGATCCTTAGACAGCACCTTCCAATACCTATGACCACTTCCATCTGGAAGGACAAGGGCAGTAGATACAAGGAACACCACCATCTTCAAGCTCTCCACCAAGCCACTCACCATCCTTCCTTCACTGTTGCTCAGTCAAAAATCTTGAAATTCCCTCTCTAATGGTATTGTCAACCTACAGCATGTGGTCTCCAGTGGTTCAAGAAGGCAGCTCACCACCACCATCTGAAGGGCACTCAGAATCAGCAATAAATGCTGGCCAACCAACAAAGCCCACCTCCCACAAATGAATTTTAAAAATGTACTTTAGGACCCGACCAGCTCAATCAGTAATGCTGCTGCAGAGTCACTCTTGGTAATGGACATTGAAATCCTCCATCCAGAGTACATCTTGCACCCTTGTCATTTTCAGTGCTTCCTCCAAGTGTTATTCAACATAGAGGCGTACTGATTCATCAGCCAAGGTGGGGGTGGGTTGTGTGATTTGTGGTAATGAGCAGGAAGTTCCTTGTCCATGTTTGACCAGGTGCAATGAGACGTTGTTGCATCCAGAGTCAATATTGAGGACTCCCAGGGCAAGTCCCCTACCGACTCCATACCATTGTGCTAGGTCTGTCTAGCCAGTGGAATGGGACATATCCAGAGATGGTGATGGCGGTGTCTGGGACATTTTCTATAAGGTATGATTCTGGGAGTATGACTATGACAGGCTGTTGATTGACTAGTTTGTGAGGCAGCACTCCCAATTTTGGCACTCATCCCCAGACCTCAGTAAGGAGGACATTGCAGGGCTGTGTTTGCCATTGTTGTTTCTGATTTCTGGATTGACACCAGGTGCTCTAAACAGTTTCATTCCTTTGAGACTTGTAAGCAATTTGATATCACTGTCTGGTTTGCTCAACCATCTCAAAGGGCAGTGAAGAGTCAACCACATTGCTCTGGTTCTGGAAGAACATGTAGACCAGACCAGGTAAGGATGGCAAATTTTCTTCCTTAGAGGTAATTGTTTAGACACCTGAGTTCAATTCCTGCCCCTGCAGATGGTGGATTTTAAATTCAATAAAAATCTGGAATTCAGTCTGATGATGAAACCATTGTCAATTGCCAGGAAATCTGCTTCACTGAAGTCCTTTAGAGAAGGAAATTGCTGTCTTTATCTGGTCTGGCCATCATGTGACTCCAGACCTACAGTAATATGGTTGACTATTAACTCCCTTCCGGCAGGGACAGGGCAAGGGAACAGATCATGGTTAAATGTCAATTAAGGGATCATTGGATGTGTGTGCATATCAAAACATATATGTCAAGATTAAAGTGAGTGCTGGAAAAGCACAGCAGGTCAGGCAGCATCTGAGGAGCAGAAAAATTGACATTTCGGGCAGGAGCTCTTCATCAGGAATGAGATGAAGGGCTCATATGGGCATATATAAACATATATGTCCATATGGGGAACAAATAATCGGTGTGAAAGTTTTGTCCAGTGTGAATTGGAAAAAAAATTTAATATAAAACCATAAGACATAGGATCAGCAGGAATTCATTTAATCTGCTCTGCTATTTAGAGAGATTCAGGGTGAGTTAGTAAATTTGCAAGGTGGAGTTGTGAATAATGTAGAAAGTTATCAAAGGATACAGCCGGATGTAGATCAGTTGCAGATGCGAGCGGTGAAATGGCAAATGGAGTTTAATCTGGGTAAGTGTGAGGTGCTGCACTTTGAGAGATCAAATGTTAATAAAAAGTATATAGTTAGTGGCAGGACTCTGAATAGCATTGATGTACAGAAGGGTCTTGGGGTTCAAGTCCATAGCTTCCTGAAAGTGGTCACTCAAATAGAGAGGATCGTAAAGAAGGTGTACAGCATGCTTGCCTTTATTGGTTGGGCAATTGAGTACAAGAGTCAGGATGCCATGTTGCTGCAGCTTTATACGACTTTGGTTAGGCCACACTGAGAATATTGCATTCAATTCTGGTCATCACATTACAGGAAGGATGTGGAGGCTTTGGAGAGGGTGCAGAAGAGGTTTATCAGAGTGCTGCCTGGATTACAGAGTATGAGTTATAAGGAGAGGCTAGAAAAACTTAGGTTATTTTCTCTTGAGCGGCAGAGGCTGAGGGGAGACTTGATAAAAATCTATAAAATTATGAGATACAGAGATAGGGTTCGCAGTCAGAATCCTTTTCCCAGAGGCGAAATGTCTAATACTAGGGGGCATGCATTTAAAGTGAGAGAGGGAAAGTTTAAAGGAGATGTAAGGGGCAAGTATTTTTACACAGAAAGTGGTTGGAGTCTGGAATGCACTGCCAGCAGTTGTGGTGGAGGCAGATATGATAAGGACATTTAAGGGACTTTTAGATAAGCTCATGAATATTGAAGGAATGGAGGGATATGGATCAAAAACATGCAGAAGAGATTTCAAGCCAAGTTCAGCACAACATCATGGGCCGAAGGGCCTGTTCTTATGCTGTATAGTTCTATGTTTCATGTTCAATGTTCTATCACAACTGATCTAACAATCTTCAACTCCGCTTTCCTGCCTTTTCCCCATAACCCTTGATTCCCTTACAGATTAAAAATCTTTCTGTCTTGGACTTGAATATATTTAATGGCCCCATCTGTGTGAAAAACCTCCACAGATTTATTATGCTCTGAGAAAAGAAATTTCTCCTCATTTCTGTTCAAAATGTGTAACTCCTTTTTCTGAAATTATTCCCTCTGGTATCAGACTCTTCCATAAGGAGCGGTGTCCTGTGGGTGTCTTTGGCCTCTGCTCTTTGTAGTTTTTTTAAATGACTTGGATGAGGAGGTTGAGGGGTGGGTTAGTAAATTTGCAGATGACACAAAGGTTGGAGGTCCTGTTGATAGTATTGAGGGCTATTGCAGGCTGCAGCGTGACATAGACAGGGTGCAGAGCTGGGCTGAGAAACCTGGATAAATGTGAAGTGATGCATTTTGGAAGGTCGAACTTGAATACTGAATATAGGATTAAAACAGGATTCTTGGCAGTGTGGAGGAACAGAGGGATCTTGGTGTTCAAGTACTTTTATCCCTCAAAGTTGCCACCCAAGTGGATAGGGTTGTTAAGAAAGCATATGGTGTTTTGGCTTTCATTAACAGGAGGTTCGAGTTTAAGAGCTGCAAGGTTTTTCTACAGCTCAACAAGTCCCTGGTGAGACCACACTTGGAATATTGTGTACAGTTCTTGTTGCCCTTTTATAGAAAAGATACAGAGGCTTTGGAGAGGGTGCAAAGAAGGTTTACCAGGATGCTGCCTGGACTGGAGGACTTGTCTTATGAAGAGAGGTTGACTAAGGGTGGACTTTTCTCTCTGGAGAGGAGGAAGAGAGGTGACCTGATTGAGGCATACAAGAGGCATGGATAGTGTCAATAGCCAGAGACTTTTCCCCAGGGCAGGATTGACTGGGATGAGGGATCATACTTTTAAGATATTAGGAAGAAGGTTTGAGGAGACATCAGAGGTAGGTTCTTTAGGCAGAGAGTTGTGAATGCATGGAATGCATTGCCAGCGGTGGTGATGGAAGCAGAGTCATTACAGACATGTAAGCACCTGTTGGGCAAGCACATGGACAGTAGTGAATTGAGGGATGCATAGGTAAGGTCATTTTATTTTAGATTACGATTAATCCTCGGCACAACATCATAGGCCAAAGGGCCTGTTCTTTGCTGTACTTTTCTATGTTGTATTTTCTATGTTCTAAGGAAACAACCTATCTGCATCTACCCTACCAAATCATCTTGTAAGGTCATTCTTCTATATTCCAGCAAATACTGGACTCAAACTCCCCTCATTAGACTGTCCCTCATACCCAATATCAACCAAGTGAACATTCTCTGGATTGTCTCCAATGTTAGAGTATCTTTTCTTCAATAAGGGGCCTAAAACTATTTACAGTATTCTATTTGTGGTGAGACTGGTGTCTTTATAGGTTTAGCATAACTTATCTACTTTAAATTTCATTGCCTTTGAAATAAAGGGCAATATTCCATTGGCCTTTCTTATTTTTTTTGATTGATCCATGAGTACTCCCATAGTTCCTGCAGTGTTTCTCTATTTAAATAATATTCAGCTCTTCTATTCTTCCTGCCAAAATGTATAATCCCACATTTCCATACAGTATATTACATCTGCCAAGATCTTGGCACTTGCTTAACCTTTCTATACTCCACTGTGACACCCTTTGTGCCATCTCCACCACTTGAATTCCCACCTTTTTTTGTGTCATCATCAAACTTGGTGATAGTGCACTCACTTCCCTCATCCAAGTCATTAATATTTATTGTAAAAGGTGTAGTAATGGTAAGGTCCTAAGGGCGAGTTGCTGAACAAAAAGACCTTGGCATGCAAGTTGAACAGGCTGTGGCTGTTTCCCTTGGAGCATCGGAGGCTGAGGGGTGACCTTATAGAGGCTTACAAAATCATGAGGGGCATGGACAGGGTAAGTAGACAAGGTCTTTTCTTTGGGGTGGGCGAGTCCAGAACTAGAAGGTATAGGTTTAGGGTGAGAGGGGAAAGATATAAAAGAGACTTAAGGGGCAACTTTTTCACACAGAGGGTGGTGCGTGTGTGGAATAAGCTGCCAGAGAAAGTGGTGGAGGCTGGTACAATTGCAACATTTAAAAGGCAAAAGTGAGGACTGCAGATGCGGCACGGTGGCACAGTGGTTAGCACTGCTGCCTCACAGCGCCTGAGACCCGGGTTCAATTCCCGACTCAGGCAACTGACTGTGTGGAGTTTGCACGTTCTCCCCGTGTCTGCGTGGGTTTCCTCCAGGTGCTCCGGTTTCCTCCCACAGTCCAAAGATGTGCGGGTCAGGTGAATTGGCCATGCTAAATTGCCCATAGTGTTAGGTAAGGGGTAAATGTAGGGGTATGGGTGGGTTGCGCTTCGGCGGGTCGGTGTGGACTTGTTGGGCCGAAGGGCCTGTTTCCACACTGTAAGTCTAGTCTTAACATAAAATGCTGGAGATGAGAGTCCAGATTAGAGTGGTGCTGGAAAAGCACAGCAGGTCAAGCAGCATCTGAGGAGCAAGAAAATCAATATTTCGGGCAAAAGCCTTTCACCGTCCCCTGCCACCGCAGGAATTGCAAAATCTGTGCCCACACTTCCCCCCCCTCACCTCTATCTAAGGCCCCAAAGGAGCCTTCCACATCCATCAAAGTTTCATCTGCACATCCAGCAATATCATTTATTGTATCCGTTGCTCCCGATGCGGTCTCCTTTTACATTGGGGAGACTGAACAACTTCTTGCAGAGTACTTTAGCGAAAATCTCCAGGAAAGCCGCACCAATCACACACCCTTCCGTGGCCGAACATTTCAACTCTCCCTTCCACTCTGCCAAGGACGTGCAGGTCCTTGGCCACCTCCACTGCTGCTTTCTCACCACCCGACACATGGAGGAAGAACCCCTTCATGGATACAGGAGGAAGAACCCCTTCATGGATACAGGAGGAAGAACCCCTTCATCTTCTCTTCATGCTAATATACGACCTCCATACCATGGGTTCTTGTTTTATTAAGTAGCCTAGAATGTGGATCTTTCTCAAACACCTTCTGAAAATCCAAATATATTATATCCACTGCTTCTCCTTTATCTATCCTACTTGTTAACTCCTCAAAGACTTCTAGTAATTTGTTGGCAAAACTCAGCAGGTCTTGGCAGTATCTGTGGGAAGAAAGTTAATGTTTTGAGCCAGGTGACTCTTCATTAGAATTGATAACAACTAGAAAAAAAGAGTTATTTATGCTGAAGACAATGTTTGACGGTCAGGGGGAGGTGAGTGAATAGATGGAGATGGAGCCCAGAGAGAGAGATATGAAACAGGTAGGAAAACAAGGAAACTATGGAAGGCAGACTAGGACAGAAGAAAAGTGACAATAAGAGCTAAGAGTAGGAGAGATTGGGTGAGCTGTGCTGAAAGGAGACCATACAATGTGATAGCAGGCCTGAGAGTGGGTGAAAATTGGTTGGTTGTGCTAAAAGCAACCAATGTCATAATAGGACTGGGTGTGAGGGTGAGTAACAAATATGGAATGGTGCAATCAGGCTCTAAGTGATTGAATTTGATATTGGAGCCCAGAGGCTGCAGAATCCTCAAGCTGAAAATGAGACATTGTTCTTTGGGCTTGCGCTAATGCTCGCTGGAACATTGCAGCAAGCCTGAGATAGGGAACCTGGTGGTCTGTTGAAATGACAGGTCGCTGGAAGCTCTGGCTCATTTTTACTGACAGATGTCCTGCAGTACAGTCACCCAAACTGTGCTTTGTCTCCCCAGTGTAGAGTAGTGAATACAGTAGACTACATTGAGTGAAGTGCAGGTAAATCACTGTTTCACCTGGAAGGTGTGTCTGGATGGTGAGTTGGGAGGAAGTAAATGGGCAGGTGTTACACCTCCTGTGATTGCATGGGAAGATATTGTAGGACCGTGGAGAGGAGTGGACCAGGGTGTCCCAGAGGGAACAGTGCCCGCAGAAGGCTGACAAGGGAGGGGACAGGTACTGCACATCCATGGCATAGAGGAGGGGGCTGGAGCCACAAACTGAAAATTCTGAAACTGACATAAAGCATCAGGAGAATTCTGAATGTAAGTGGGGAAGGACAGGACAAGGGGAGGAAAAAAGATCAAGTCAAAGTAAGGAGAGATATGTTCCATGGGGCAGGAGCAGACAGAAACAGCAGCTCTACCCAGATAGTTCTGTTTCTGGATTTTAGGGAGAAAGTAGAGTGGGTTGTATGGGTTGGGGATTATGAGCTGGGAGGCTGTCATGAGGGGATCCCAGATGAGGTGAGCGTGATGACAGTCGTGGCCACAAAAGCCTGGTATACCATGGTGGGGTCATATCCAGGGGTGGTAGCAGCAAGTATTTGAGAACTGGAGCTCAGCCTCCACAATGTAGTGGCCAATATGCCAGACAACAACTGCACCACCCTTGTTGGCAGGTTTGACGACAAAGTCAGGATTGGACCTAAGAACATGGAGTGCAGTCAGTTCAGAGGGAGAGAGTTTTGAATGGGTGAAGGGGACAGAAAAATTAAGGTGACTGATGTCACGTCGACAGTTCTCAATGAGTAAGTTGAGTGTGGGTAAAAAGGTCAGGGAGGGAGGTATGCCAGTGGATGGACTGTTATGGACCAGACCACACTCCCTCAAAATATCAAGGAGATTGCTTAGACCCTAACTTCTATTTAAAAGCAAGTGTAGGATGCTGTGTTCCAGATGTGATTTGATTGGTCCACTACTAGACTTTAAGAAAAACACACAATACTGTTATATCACAATTAAAATACAAATAAATAAAAACGTTGACTCTATTGAAATACTTAATATAATAATACATTATTTAATGATTAATCATCAACTGTCCCAATAAGCAACATCCCCTAAACACACTCTTGGCAGAGGCAAATCCAGAAAACAATTTTTGCTCATGTGCTATCACATCTACAGTCTAGGAGAAAGAAACACCAAAAGAAACAATCTAGCAGCAGAGGTGAACTCAAGCTTTTAACTGCAGTAGAAAGAGAGGTCTATTTTTTAGCTTCAATAGCCAACTCCAAATCCCAACTGAAAGCACAGTTAAAACCCTAGGTCTGTGTGAGCCTGACTCCATCCACTCATGCTTCTATCGTTTAATCTAAAAAAGAACTCAGGGAGCTCAAAGCTGTTTATCCATTGCTTCTGAAGCAGACATTCAGTACCACTGTGGCAACACCTCTCTGCTAGAGGAACAGCACAGAACAAATCTCTCTTAAAGGCACAGTACCATCATAGGAAGCATTGAAGGCAAGTGAAAGCATCTGTGGGATGGCAGGAGGAGGTCCACTGTCCACAGAAATGGGCATGGTTGGGAGGGGGTGGGGCTTGATGATGGAAGAAGTGTTCAATGTCATGTCCAGCCTGAAATTCATTGAGCTGGGGACACAGAGGGATAAAACTGAGCCCTTTGGTGAGTACAAAACATTCAGCATCAGAGAGCTGCAGGGATAGTAAATATCTAACAAGATTTGGAGTCAGGAGAAGGGATGGAGTCAGAGTGAAAGCTAGGGGAGGGAGGTTCCAGAGTATCTAACAGTTCTGATAGAGATAACAGACTCAAAGCTCAAACTAGATTCTTCCCACAGATGCTGCCAGAACTACTGAGTTTCCAAGTAATTTCTATTTAGTTTGAGATCTCCAGCACCTGCAGTTCTTTGTTTTATTCTAGTAAATTGATCAATTTCCCCTTCACAAAGTCTTTTCAACTCTGCTTGATCATATTATATATTTCCAAATATATTGTGATTGCATTCTTTATAATAGACAAACGATTCCCCAAAACCAGATGTTAAACTCACTGGCCTATAGATGGAAAAATGTATGCCCAAACTCAGTCCTTTAACCTCTGATGTTTAACAACTGTTACTGAGGCTAGCTTTATATTTTGGATTTTACAGAGTTCACATTCCTCTAGTATTATGTTTTCATGTGGAATAAACAAAACCGTTCCATTTATGGAATTTCTTTGAATATTTTTTGAGTATGTACAAATTGCATTATTGGTCGTTGTGTCTTCCAGATATCAACTTGTGGTGATTGTACTGACGTACCTCTTACCATTGATGGTGATGGGAGTTGCCTATACAAAGGTGGGAAAAACACTGTGGGCCAGCGAAATACCTGGAGACTCAACAGAAAGATATAGTGAGCATTTGAATGCAAAACGAAAGGTTTGTAGCAAAACAAAAAAAAAATCTGTCATCAGTTTGATTTAGAGAGGAGGGCATGTACCTGATGAATGCTTGCCATCACCTTAGAACAATGGGATTAATTCATTCAGTTAAACAGACTGCCATGGTTGTTCTTTGAGTAAAAAGTGAGGTCTGCAGATGCTGGAGATCAGAGGCTGAAAATGTGTGAAAACATTTTCTGCCATGGTTGTTACTGAGTTTAAATCCTTATTCCTTGAATTGTTTAATTTTTAATTCACTGATGGGATATGCACATCCCTTGCTAGGCCAGCATTTATTACTCATCTCTAATTATCCTAGAGAAAGTGGTGGTGAGCTGCCCACTTGAAGCATGGTCAGGGCGAGGGGAAGGAGAGTGGACAGAACAGGGCGAAGGACATTGGACAGGACAGGGGGAGAGTGTGGACAGAGTGGAGGAGGAGAGTGTGGACAGAATAGGGGGAGAGAGTGGACAAGATGGAAGGGGAGAGAGTTCCAGAACAGAGGGAGAAAGTGGATACGGTAGGGGTGGGGGTAGGTGAGGTTTGAGTGTGGAGAGAGTGGGTAGGGAGAGAGTGGACAGGATGAGGGGAAGAGAGTGGACAAAGTGGGGGCAGAGTGTGGACAGGATGGGGGAGAGTGAACACGGTGAAGTGGGAAGAGTGGACAGTGTGGGGAGAAATTTTACCCCTTCAAGGAGGGATCAATGACCAGGAATAGATTTAAGGTAAGGGGTAGGAGGTTTAGAGGAGATGTGAGGAAAAGCTTATTCAGCTAGAGGGTGGTGGGAATCTGTAAGGATGGAAAAGGCCGAAACCCTTATAACGTTTCAGGAGTATTTAGATGTGCACTGGCAATGCCAAAGAATACAAGGCTATGGGCCAAGTGCTGGAAAATAGAGATACAGGGCCAGGAGTTATATTGTTCTGCACGATACAGGAGCCAGTGGACCTTACCTATAGTAAGTGCTGGATGCTTCAAGAATTCTCGCTCAGAGTTGATGAGTTGGAGTCTGAGCTTCGAACACTGTAACACATCAGGGAGGGGGAGTGTTACCTGGATTCTGTGTTTCAGGAGGCAGTCACATCACTCCTTAGATTAACTACCTCAAATTAAGGTAGTAGTCAGGGACAGGAGTGACTATTAGTGAGACAGTTAGCAGGTCCAGAAGGTAATGCTGAAGGAGCCTCAGTCCTTGAGCTTGTCTAACAAATTTGAGATTCTTGCTCCCTATGTGGACAAGAGTGGGAGCTGTAGGGAGGATGAGCAAACTGACCATAGCACTGTGGTATGCCATTCAAGAGAAGGGTTGAAAAGAGAAATGTAGTTCTAATCGGTATAGTATAGACTGGGGAATAGACACTATTCTCTGTGGCCAGCATTGAGAGTCCCAAAGGCTGCATTGCCTGCCTAGTGCCCAGCTTCAGGATATCTCACCTGGGCTGCAGAGGAACTTGGAGAGGGAAGGGACAGAACCAATTGCATGGTTCATGTAGGTACCAGTGATATAGGTAGAAAGAGGAATGAGGTTCTGCTGAGGGAATATGAGCAGCTTGGGATTAAATTGAGAGCAGAACCAAAAAAGGAGGCATCTACTTGAACTAGTTGGCACAGGGTCAACAAGATTAAAGAGGATTAACTCAAAGATTGGTGTGGAAGAAACAGGTTTGAATTCATGGGGTACAAGGAAAAGAGGGAGTTATTCCAATGGGATGGGTTCCACCTGTTTCAAACTGGGACCAGAGTCCGGGCAAATTGCATAACCGGGACTGTGGATAGGGCTTTAAAGAGTTGGAGGAATTGTGGGGTGTTCAGATGCATGGAAAATGGTAAAGGACAAGTTGGGATTGCAGGAAAGGTTTGGAGGGATATGGGCCAGGTGCTGGCAGGTGGGACTAGACTAGGTTGGGATATCTGATCAGCAGGACGAGTTGGACTAAAGGGTCTGTTTCCATGCTGTACATCTCAATGACTCTATCTCTATGAACAGTTGGAAAATTTAAAAAGAACAGTGCAATATGGGTAACTTTAATCTTCATGTTGATTGGGTTAATCAAATTAGAAAGGGTAGCTATGGCAACACATTCATAGAGTGCATTAGTGATGGTACTGATTGTACCCAAAAAATAGAAGGAAGGGACAGAATGCGTGAATGTCAAATTGCACCTAAGAACCATCAGAGTGTAGAGAAATGTGATAATAGGACAAAGTTGAAGGCTTCATATCTTTATGCAGTCAGCTTTCAGAATAGGGTAGATAAACTGACAGCACAAATTGAAGTAGATGAATATGATCTCACAGCCATTACAGAGATATGGTTACAAGGTGATCAAAATGGCGACTTAACATTCAGGGATTCAAAGTTTGGGAGAAGATTTGTAGCTCGGGTGCTCGTTGTTGTAGTTCTGTTCACTGAGCAGGGCATTTGTGTTGCAAACATTTCATCCCCTGTCTAGGTGACATCCTCAGTGCTTGGGAGCCTTCTGTGAAGTGCTTCTGTGATGTTTCCTCCGGCATTTATAGTGGTTTGTATCTGCCACTTCTGGTTGTCAGTTCCAGCTGTCCGCTGCAGTGGCCGGTATATTGGGTCCAGGTCAATGTGCTTATTGATTGAATCTGTGGATGAGTGCCATGCCTCTAGGAATTCCCCAGCTTTTCTCTGTTTAGCTTGTCCTATAATAGTAGTGTTGTCCCAGTCGAACTCATGTTGCTTGTCATCTGAGTGTGTGGCTACTCAGGATAGCTGGTCATGTTGTTTCGTGGTTAGTTGGTGTTCATGGATGCGGGTCGTTAGCTGTCTTCCTGTTTGTCCTATGTAGTGTTTTGTGCAGTTCTTGCATGGGATTTTGTACACTACATTGGTTTTGCTTATGCTGGCGATCGGGTCCTTCGTCCTGGTGAGTTGTTGTCTGAGAATGGCTGTTGGTTTGTGTGCTGTTATGAGTCCTAGTGGCCACAGTAGTCTAGCTGTCTATCAGAAATGTTTTTGATATATGGTAGTGTGACTAGTCCTTTGGGTTGTGGCATGTCCTCATTCTGTTGTCTTTCCTTTAGGCATCTGTTGATGAAATTGTGAGGGTATCCGTTTTTGGCGAATACATTGTATAGGTGTTCTTCTTTCTCTTTTTGTAGTTCGGGTGTATTGCAGTGTGTTGTGGCCCTTTTGAACAGTGTCTTGATGCAACTTCTTTTGTGTGTGTTGGGGTGGTTGCTTTCATACTTTAGGACTTGGTCTGTGTGTGTGGCTTTCCTGTATACCTTTGTGGTGAATTCTCCATTCGGTGTTCTCTGTACCATCAGGTCTAGGAATGGGAGTTGGTTGTCCTTTTCTTCCTCTCTAGTGAATTGGATTCCTGTGAGCATTGATGATCCAGTGTGAATTCTCTATTTCTGTGTTTTTAATGATTACAAAGGTATCATCTACATATCTGAACCAGAGGTTGGGTTGAATTTGCGGTAAGACTGTTTGTTCTAAACTTTGCATTACTGCTTCTGCTATGAGTCCAGAGATGGGTGAGCCCATGGGTGTGCTGTTGATTTGTTCATATATTTGGTTGTTGAATGTGAAGTGTGTTGTGAGGCACAGGTCCAGTAGTTTGAGTATGCCGTCTTTGTTGATAGGTTCCCCGTCTTGTTGTTTGTTCTGTATGTCCAGCAGGTTGGCTATTGAGTTCGACTGGGACAACACTACTATTATAGGACAAACCAAACAGAGGACAGCCAGGGAATTCCTAGAGGCATGGCACTCATCCACAGATTCAATCAATAAGCACATTGACCTGGACCCAATATACCGGCCACTGCAGCGGACAGCTGGAACTGACAACCGGAAGTGGCAGATACAAATCACTATAAATGCCGGAGGAAACATCACAGAAGCACTTCACAGGAGGCTCCCAAGCACTGAGGATGTCACCTAGACAGGGGACGAAACATCTGCAACACAAATGTCCAGCTCGGCGAACAGAGCCACAACAACATTCAGGGATGTTTGACCTTTTAGAAAGATAGGAGGCATGGAAAGGTGTTGGGGTAGCGCTATTAATAAGAGATGAAATGAAGACAGTTATGAGAGATAAGCTAGGATTGGATGATGCTGATCTATTTGTGTGAAAATAAAAAGCAGTAAATGAATGAAGACATTGATAGGACTAGCAAATAGACCCCAAACAGTAGCCATTCTGTAGGAATAACTATAAATTACATGCTGATCTGGTCTCCTTCCTATTGGAAGGATGTTGTGAAACTTGAAAGGGTTCAGAAAAAATTTACAAGGATGTTGCCAGGGTTGGAGAATTTGAGCTATAGGTAGAGGTTGAACAGGCTAGGGCTGTTTTCCCCAGAGTGTCGGAGGCTAAGGGGTGACCTTATAGAGGATTATAAAATCATGAGGGGTATGGATTGGATAACTAGACAAAGTCTTTTCCCTGGTGTGGAAGAGTCCAGAACTAGAGGGCATATGTTTATGGTGAGAGGGGAAAGATATAAAAGAGACCTAAGGGGCAACATTTTCACACAGAGTGTGGTATATGTATGGAATGAGCTGCCAGAGGTAGTGGTGGAGGCTGGTACGATTGCAACATTTAAAAGGCATCTGGATGGGTATATGAATAGGAAGGGTTTGGAGGAATATGGGCCAGGTGCTGGCAGGTGGGACTAGATTTTGTTGGGATATCTGGTCGGCATGGACAAGTTGGACCGCAAGGTCTATTTTTTGCTGTACATCTCTATGACTCTATATTAACATGGTATAACTGATCTTTCTTCCTTTGATACAGAGTGTCCATCAGATAATTCACTTCACTGACCTTCTTAATTACCTTATATAAACCACTGAATCTTGTCTTCAGATTTTCCTCCTGTAAAGGTAACAATACTAACAGGTCACAGTCTAAGGATACAGGATAGGCCATTCAGGACTGAATTGAAGTTTCTTCATCCAGAAAGTGGTGAGCCTGTGGAATTCTCTACCACAGAAAGCAGTTGAGGCCAAAACATTGAATGTTTTCAAGAAGGATTTAATATAGTTCTTAGGGCTAAAAGGATCAAAGGGTATAGAGAAAAAGTGGGAACAGGGTACTGGCTTGGATGATCAGAAATGATAATATTGAATGACACAGCAGACACAAAGTGTTGAATTACCTACTCCTGCTCCTGTTTTCTATGTTTCTGTGCTTAACCCTACATCTCTGGCTTGAAATGTTCTGCCAACTGCATCCTTACTTGCTCATTCTTTCATCTTTGCCTGTGAAGTTTTTTTTAAAAATTCCTGTCTTCTTTGTAAACTCCTGCCAGTCTCTCTAGAAACACAGACAAATGATCTTCCTGTTCTAAAAGCTTATTATGAACCTTTTATCTCATGACCATAAATTCATTTGAATGGATTGAAGCCCGTAGATTCATTTGCCAAATCACTGGTCGCAAATAACAGAAAAACTGACCTTTGCCCTATTCAAAGGAATCTTCATGACAATGTGCTTTCATCATTGTCTTGAGAATCTGATTGCGTATCTTTAACCCTTTCCTGTGTTTGTCGATGATATGCTATAGATGTTAACTATTTTCTTTCCAAGTTAGTCAATATATCTTTAAAAAAAAAGTTAGATATAGATTTGGACCCTTAATCTGACTGCATTTCATAATACATAATAATCTGACTGATAGTTCATATTAAGTAAAAACAATTGAGTAGTTTTATTCATCACTACTATAGCTGTGAATGCCCTCAAATGGATGGCCTTTTAGAACCAAGGTGTCATATCCATAATGGTAAGGATGCACTGGTGCTGTGCTTTCATTTTCTGATAATGATCCTTGACAGTCTACCATCACCCTACTGGGTGCTTCTACAAAAACCAGTATCGGTATTAAAGGTGCTGGATAGATTGTATGTTAAACATTTAGAATATATGATATATCTTACAACATTGTGCTGTATCCTTATGAATATCCTGGGGAATATCATTGACCAGCTGAACTAGACTCACTATTTAAATACGTTGACTATGAGGGCAGTTCAGAGACTAGGAACACTGTGACAAGTGTTCCGCAAGGACTGTACAAATCAGGAGTGTAATCGAATACTCTACACTTGCTTGGATGGGTGCAGCTCCAACAATACTGAAGAAACTTGACACCATCCAGGACACAACAGCTGACTTTATTAGCAACATGTTCACAAACATCCATTCCCTCCACTATTGACGTTCAGTCACAGCAGTGTGTACATCTGCAAGATGCACAGCAGAAATTCACCAAAGATCTGCCACAGGTGTTGCAAAGCCACAGCCTCTTCCATCTAGAAGGACAAAAGCAGCAGATACCATGGGCACACCACCAGAAGCAGAAGTCTTCTCAGGAGAAAAGTAACAACATTGAACAGGGGGGATGTCACTTCCACTATGTTAGAGTGATACTGCATCAGTCACAACAAGCCAGACAGAACTTAATTGATACAAATCCACAAGAGATAATGAGTTAAGTGTGCACATTTTTGATTGAATGTGGATTTTGTGTCATATCAAAATCATTTGCTTACTGAAGCATTTGACAAAGTCCCTTATGATCGATGGTTCAGAAGACTAAGTCACATGGAATCCACAGTGAGTAGTAAGTTAGATGCAAAATTGGCTTGATTGAAGACAGGATGTTTCTCATGGGGTATTTATTTGACTGGCGTTTTATGACCAGTGGTACTCTACAAGGTACTCTACAAGTGGTACTAGGACCTCTGTTGTTTGTCATATATGTAAATGATTTGGATGAAAATATAGGTGGTCTGATTAGTAAGTTTAGGCAAAATTGAGGACTACAGATGCTGGAGATTAGAGTCGACAGTGTAGTACTGGAAAAGCACAGCAGGTCAGGCAGCATCCAAGGAGCAGGAGAGTCGATGTTTCGCACAAAAGTCCTTCATCAAGAATCAGTAAGTTTGATTAGTAAGTTTGCAGATTGACACAAAAATTGATGGAGTTGGCAATGATGAGGAAGGATTTCGAAGGATACAGCAGGATAAAGACCAGTTTGATAGTTGGCAGAAAAATGGCAGATGGATTTTGATCTGGAGAGGTTACAATGTTGCATTTTGGGAGGTCAAATGTAAGAAGGAAGTGTACAGGAAATGGCAGGACCCTAAGAGGCATTGATATATGAGGGATCTTGGGATGTAAGCCCATAGCTCCCTCAAAGGAGCAACACAAGTGTATAAGATGATAAAGAAAGGATGCTTGCTTCATGCTTGCTTCCATTGTTCGGGAATTGAGTATAAAAGTTGGAGAGTCATGTTGTAGCTGTATAGAACTTTAGTTAGGCCACATTTGGAGTATTGTGTGAAGTTCTGGTTGCCATACCATAGGAAGGGTGTGGAGGTTTTGGAGAGGGTGTAAAAGAGGCTTACCAGGATATTGTCTGGATTGGAGTGCATTAGCTGTAAATTGAGATTGGACAAACCTTGATTATTTTCGCTATAGTGTCAGAGGCTGAGGGATGCCCTGATAGAAGTATATAAAATTATGAGGAGGGTGGAGAAGACGGATAGTTAGACTCTTTTTCCAAGGGTGGAATTATCAAATATTCAAGGGGGTGGGTTTAAAGTGAGGGGCAGAAAATTTAAAGGATTTGTGCAAAGAAAGGTTTTTACACAGATGATGATAGGTGCCTGGAACACATTGCTGGGGAGATGGTATAAGCAGGTAGAATACCAACATTGAATAGGCAGAAAATAGAGGGATACAGATCATGCATCTCACAGATGGGATTAGTTTGGAATAGTATCATGTTCGGCACAGATATGGTGGCCTGAAGGACCTGTTCCTGTGCTGTACTGTTCTAGGTTCTATGTTCTATAAAGGTAAGCAGCCCTTGTGATGTGCAAAAGCAAACACCATTTCTCTGTTAATTCTGTCTTTGCCTCTTTTATTGTGCAATAACCTGTTGCTGTTATCAATTGTTTGAAGGCTGGTCCCACTTTGCAGAAAGACATTGTCTGGACATTAGAGAAAGGTTAGCACTCATTCATACATGATTTGAACATCATCTAGCACTAAGTAAAATCGCTTCTGAGACATCCTTAATGATTGCGGATCTGAGAGCTGTGCAGTGAGTCCTGCATGGCCATGATCTATTGAAGAGGTATCCTGATGCAGATCACCCATCATTACTCAATTTTCAGTGCTTGCAAATTCATATATGCCGCTAAAAGAATACGCAAGGCTTCAGTTGACTTCACCACAACATCTGAATTTCAGTCAGCCCTTAAAAATTCTTCTGTAACCAGAAAAATGCAGTGTGGAGCAAAGTTTAGTTCATACAGGGGATATTGTGCATCAGCTAC
This sequence comes from Hemiscyllium ocellatum, assembly GCF_020745735.1. Classification (NCBI taxonomy): domain Eukaryota; kingdom Metazoa; phylum Chordata; class Chondrichthyes; order Orectolobiformes; family Hemiscylliidae; genus Hemiscyllium; species Hemiscyllium ocellatum. The sequence continues at coordinate 2,032,849 of NC_083422.1, read as the reverse complement.
TGTTTGAATAGTTTAAATGAACCTTTGCCCTAGAGTAGTGTGCCTTCATGAATGAACGTTTTTACACAGAATAGTGTGAAACAAGAAGGCAAGGCATAAAGGTATTAACTTTACAATCTGAAGTCTCCTTACTAAAATACTCACTCATGAACGTAAGAATTGAATCAACATCTCATCTGTAGAACATCTATTCTTCTTGGGATATATGAAGAGGCTGTTAAACTCTGTCATGATATCCACATCTCCTGATTCTGCAGCTAAAAGTTCAGTTCAACAGACAGGTAAGACTGGAAATGCAGAAGTGCAAGGGAAGTGCTGTGCATTCCTCCAGTTCATGGAAATGGTATTCGCTTTGATAGCTATCTCCAGCCAGGCTAGTCCTCAAGGAAAAGGATGGCTGTCCTCTCCACAGCCATCTTCAGGCTCTGAAAACAAAAGCAAGGTTTCAGCTTCCCTTTTTCAACCATCTCCTTTGGTAATGTGGATATTACCAAAGGAGATGGTAACCAGATATAGCATGGTTGTTCTTGGTTTGCCACGTTTGAATTAGTGCACAACTGGAGTTTAACCATGACACCCCACGGTCATGGAAACCCTCCATGAAACTCGCTGAAAATGGCATTTAGCCCAATTATGGGAAGATTCAGCCTTATGTGTTGGTAATCCATTCTTGATGGGACTGACTGCGTGCCGGGAATGTACATGGATTCGCTGTGATCACATTCTATTCTAATCGGATTAACATTGCACTGATAAACTATTCCAGGTAGCATGGACTCTGTTTTGGTAAGCAATTCCAGAACCTATTGAGACTTTGTGTAATTGATCTATTTCACAGTGGATTTAGAACATAGAACATAGAACAGTACAGCACAGAACAGGCCCTTCAGCCCACGATGTGGTGCCAACCATTGATCCTCATGTAAGGTAAACCTAATGTACGAACCCTCAAATTTCTGTGACCATATGCATGTCCAGTAGTCTCTTAAATATCCCGAATGACCTTGCTTCCACAACTGCTGCTGGCAACGCATTCCATGCTCTCACAACTCTCTGCATAAAGAACCCGCCTCTGACATCCCCTCTATACTTTCTGCCAAACAGCTTAAAACTATGACCCCTCGTGTTAACAATTTCTGCCCTGGGAAAAGGTCTCTGGCTATCAACACTATCTATGCCTCTCATTATCTTGTACACCTCAATTAGGTCCTCTCTCTTCCTTCTTTTTCCAAAGAAAAAGGTCTGAGCTCAGTCAACCTCTCTTCGTAAGATAAGCCCTCCATTCCAGGCAGCATCCGGGTAAATCTCCTCTGAACCCTCTCCAAAGCATCCATATCTTTCCTATAATAGGGTGACCAGAACTGGACACAGTATTCCAAGTGCGGTCTAACCAAAGTTTTATAGAGCTGCAACAAGATCTCATGGTTCTTAAACTCAATCCCCTGTTAATGAAAGCCAAAACACCATATGCTTTCTTCACAACCCTGTCCACTTGGGTGGCAATTTTAAGGGATCTATGTACCTGCACACCAAGATTCCGCTGTTCCTCCACTACCAAGAATCCTGTCTTTAATCCTGTAGTCAACTTTCAAGTTCGACCTTCCAACATGCATCACTTCGCACTTATCCAGGTTGAACTCCATCTGCCACCTTTCAGCCCATCTCTACATCCTGTCAATGTCACGCTGCAGCCTACAACAGTCCTCAATACTGTCAACGACACCTCCAACCTTTGTGTCATCTGCAAACTTGCTAACCCATCCTTCAATCTCCTCATCCAAGTCATTAATAAAAATTACAAACAGTAGAGGCCCAAGAACAGAGCCCTGTGGAACACCACTCACCACTGACTTCCAGGCAGAATACTTTCTGTCCACTACCACTCGCTGTCTTCTGTCAACCAGCCAATTCTGTATCCAGACAGCTAAATTTCCCTGTATCCCATTCCTCCTGACCATTCTGAATGAGCCTACCATGGGGAACCTTATCAAATGCCTTGTTGAAGTCCATATACACCACATCCACGTCTCGACCCTCATCAACTTGTCTAGTAACATCCTCAAAGAACTCAATAAGATTCATGAGGCATGACCTGCCCCTCACAAAGCCGTGCTGACTGCATTTAATCAAGCCATGCTCTTCCATGGTCATAAATCCTATCCCTCAGAATCCTTTCTAACACCTTGCAGACGACAGACATGAGACTGACTGGTCTGTAATAGCCAGGGATTCCCCTATTTCCTTTCTTGAAGAGAGGAATTACATTTTCTCCCTCCAGTCCTCAGGTACGATTCCAGTGGAGAGCGAGGATGCAAAGGTCTTCGCAAGCGGCGAAGCAATCACATTTCTCGCTTCCCAAAGCAGCCGAGGACAAATCTGGTCTGGCCCTGGCGACTTGTCAATCTTAATGTTTGCCAAATTTTGAGCACATCAGCTTCCTCAATCTCTATCCGTTCCAGCATGCTTACCTGCTCCTCAATGGCTTCATTCACTACAAGGTCCTTTTCTTTAGTAAAGACAGAAGAAAAAAACTCATTTAGGGCTTCCTCTACCTCTTCAGATTCAATACACAAGTTCCCTATGCTATCCCTGATCAGCCCTACTCTTTCTTTGATCATTCTCTTATTCCTCACATACATGTAAAATGCCTTTGTGTTCTCCCTAATCCTTCCTGCCAAGCCTTTTTCATGCCCCCTCCTGGCTCTCCTCAGACCATTTTTGAGCTCCTTCCTCGCCTGCCTGTAATTCTCTAGAGCTGAGCAAGACCCTTGCTTCCTCTACCTTACGTAAGCTGCCTTCTTTCTTTTGATGAGAAGCTCCTCCGCTCTCGTCATCCAAGGTTCCTTTATCTTACCCCTTCTTGCCTGTCTCAGAGGAGAACATTTATGCATCACCTGCAACAACTGTTCCTTAAACAGTCTCTACATGTAGATTAGATTACTTACAGTGTGGAAACAGGCCCTTCGGCCCAACAAGTCCACACCGACCCGCCGCAGTGCAACCCACCCATGCCCCTACATTTACCCCGTACCTAACACTACGGGCAATTTAGCATGGCCAATTCACCTGACCCGCATATCTTTGGACTGTGGGAGGAAACCGGAGCACCCGAAGGAAACCCACGCAGACACGGGGAGAACATGCAAACTCCACACAGTCAGTCGCCTGAGTCGGGAATTGAACCCGGGTCTCTAGCCCTGTGAGGCAGCAGTGCTAACCACTGTGCCACCGTGCCGCCCACAATGCCACCGTGCCGCCCACTATGCCACCGTGCCGCCCACGGTGCCCTTTCCATGGAACAATTTCTCCCAGTCCATGCTTCCCAACTCACGTCTGAGAGCATCATAGTTTCCTTTTACCCAATTAAATATCCTCCCATTGTGCCTTCTCCATAGCTATGTAGAATGTGAGGCAGTTGCGGTCATTATCACCAAAATGCTCTCCTACCGCAAGATCTGACACCTGCCCTGGCTCATTGCCCAGCACCCCAAATCCAAAATGGCTTCTCCCCTCGTCGGCCAGTCAACGTACTGGCTGGGACAGCATTTATCGCCCAACCTTAGTTGCCCTTGAAAAGGTAGTGGTGAACTATCTTCTTGAATTACTGAAGTCCATATACTGTAGGTAGATCCACAGTGCTGTTAGGGAGGGACGTAGAATTTTGAACCAGCCAAAGTGAAGGAGTAGCAATATATTTCCAAGTCATGATGATGAATGGTTTGAAGGGGAACTTGCAGGTGGTAGTGTTTTCATGTATCTAGAATCATTGAATCCCTATAGTATGGCATCAGGCCATTTGACCATTGAGTCCACACTGACCCTCTGAAGGACAAGCCACCCAGATCAATCCCCTATCCCTGTAACCCTGCATTTCCCGTGGTTAAACCACCTAGCCTGCACATCCCTGCACACTATGGGCAATTTAGCATGGCCAATTCACCTAACCTTCATATCTTTGGACTATGGGAGGAAACCGGAGCACCCAGAAGAAACGTGAAGAATGTACAAACTCCACATAAACATTTGCCCAGGGGTGTAATTGAACTTAGATCCCTGGCGCTTTGAGGCAACAGTGCTAACCACTGAGCCACCATGCTGTCCCAAAGATGTTTTGACTCTTTCAAGCCAGGATTGAACCAGCGACCTAAGGATTTGGTGCCCTTGTGCTTCTAGATGGAAGTGGTCGAGTGTTTGTAAGGTGCTATCTAAGGATCTTCGGTGAACTGCTGCAGTGCGTTGCTGTAACTGAGCATCAGTGGTGGAGGGAATGGGTGCTTATGGATGTGGTGCCAATCAAGCGGGCTGCTTTGTCCTGGATGCTGTCATGCTTCTTGAGTGTTTTTGTAGCTGGTCTCATGCAGGCAACTGGGGATGTTCGCAACAATCTTCAGCCAGAAATGCCAAGTGGATAGTCTATCTCAGCTTCCTTCAGTGATTGCCAGCATCACAAATGCCAGTCTTCAGCCATATTGATTCACTCCACGTGATATCAAGAAATGGGTGGAGGCACTGGTGGCTGCAAAGACTATTTTTGAAAATTGTAGTATTGGAAAAGCACAGCCGGTCAGGCAGCATCTGAGAAGTAGGAGAGTTGATGTTTCGACCATAAGCCCATCATCAGGAATGGGGAGGGAGGTACCCAAGGGGGCTGAAAGATAAATGGGAGGGGAGTGGTTTTAGGGGGAAGGTAACTGGGAATGCAATAGGTAGATGAAGGTGGGCGGTGATGGTGATAGGTCAGAGAGGGTTGGATCTGGGATAAGGTGGGGGCAAGGGAAATGAGGAAACTGATGAAATCAACATTGATCCCATGTGATTGGAGGGTCCCAAGGCAGAAAATGAGGCATTCTTTCTCCATGCTTCCGGTAGTTAGAGTTTGGTGGTGGAGGAGGCCAATAACTTGCATGTTCTTGGTGGGGTGGGATGGGGCATTGAAGTGTTCGGTCACAGGGCGGTGGGGTTGTTTGGTGGGTGTGTCCCAGAGTTGTTCTCTGAAATGTTCCACAAGTTGGCATCCTGTCTCCCTAATGTAGAGGAGACCACACTGAGAGCAACGGACACAGCACATGATGTGTGTGGAAGTATGGGCCCCTTGGCCCTCACCTTACTCATTCCTGATGAAGAGCTTATGTGCAGAATATTGACTGTCCTGCTCCTCGGATGCTGCCTGACTGGCTGTGCTTTTCCAGCATCACACTTTGCGGCTCTAAACTCCAATATCTGCAGTCCTCATTTTCTCCTGCAAGGGCTATGGGCCCTGACAATATTCCAGCATTAGAATTGAACACTTGTGCTCCAAAACTTGCTGAATCTCTAGCCAAACTGTTTCAGTACAGTTACAACACTGGCATCTACCCAACCATGAGGAAAACTGCCCAGATATGTTCTGTACATTAAAAGCAGGATAGGTCCAACCTGGCCAATTACTGCCCCATTAGTCTACTTTCAATCATTAGTAAAGTGATGCAAAGTGTCCTCAACAGCACCTGCTCAGCAATAGCTGAGTGACTGGCAGGAGGGGCAGGCTAGTAGTACATGAGTCTTCTGTGGCTATTCCCTCTAACAGAAATATCATTTTGGATACTGTTGAGGGGGGATAGCCTGTCAAGGGAGTATATCAGCAACAGCCAGGCCTATGGCACTCCAATAGGCTCTGCTGTACAGCAGGATTGGGCGAAATCCAAGCGAGTGATAGTGGTCGGAGACTTGCTCATTAGGGGCATAGACAGGCACTTCACTGCCCATGTTTGAGACGTCTCTGAGACGTTGCACGAAATTCATAAGGTGAGCAGCCAGACGTCTTTGTGACATTGGTACATCATAGGTAGAAAGGGGATGAGGTCCTTCAGAGTAAGTACAGGGAGTTAGGAAAGAGGTTGAAAAGCAGGACCTTGAGGGTAATAATCTTTGGGTTACTACCAGGGCCATGTGCTAGTGAGAGAAGGAATTGAAAGATAGGACAGATGAATGTGTGGCTAAGGAGCTGGTGTAGGGGGCAGGGTTTCAGGTTCTTGGATCATTGGGACCTCTTCTGGAGCAGGGGCGACATGTACAAGAGGGACAGGGTGCACCTATACTGGAGGGGAGTCAACATCCTCACAGGGAGATTCACCAGTGCCACTCGTGAGGATTTAAATGAGAATGGCAGAGGCCTGGGAACAGAGCAGCAGGTGAGCAAGTGGAGAGATTGAGGGGAAGGTACATATAAGGGTATCAGTAATCAGAAAGAAAGGACAGGCAGAGACACGTAGATGAATCCAATGGTACTAATGAACTGAATGTGTTTATTTCAATGCAAGGAGTATCATAGGTAAGGCAGATGAACTTAGAGCCTGGATCAGTAACATGGGACTATGATGTTGTGACCATTACAGAGACGTAGTGGAGAGAGGGACGGGACTACCTGCTCACCATTCCAGGGTTTTGTTGTTTTAGACGAGATAGAGAGAAAGGTAAAAGAGGTGGAGGAATTGCATTATTATTCAGGGAGAATATCACATCTGCACTTAGAGAAGACACACTGGAGGGTTCAACCACTGAGCCACTATGGATCAAGCTCAAAAATAAGAAGGATGCACTCACTCTGATGGGATTACACTATAGGTCCTCCAACAGCCACTGAGACAAATATGTAGGTAGATTATGGAAAGATACAATAAAAAGAGTTGTGATAGTGGGTGACTTTAACTTCCCCAGTATTGACTGGGACTCCCTCAGAGCAAGAGGCAGAATTTGTTAAGTGCATCCAATACAGTTTCTTGAAACAGTATGTGGATTGTCCAACTAGAAGAAGGGCCATATTGGACCTTGTACTGGCTAATGAGCCTGGCCAGGTGACTGACCTTTCAGTGGGAGAGTGACTTAGAAACAGGGATCACAACTCCTTAACGTTTAAGGTAGCTATGAATACAGACAGGTCAGGATCTTATGGCAAGGTGCTAAATTGGAAGAGAGAAAATTATGGCAGTATTAGGCAAGTGCTATGGAGTGTTAATTGGGAGGAACTCTTATCAGGCCAGTCCATATTTGACATGTGGGAATTGTTTAAAGACCTGCTGATGAGAGTTCAGGACCGAGATGTTTCAGTAAGGAGGAAGGACAAGGATAGCAAGTTATGGGACCTTTGGATAACAAGGGAGGATGTGAATTTAGTCAAGAGGGAAAAAGAAGCAATGCAAGGTTTAGGAAGCTAAAATTGGACAGGGCCAATGAGGAATATAAAGACAGCTGGAAAGAACTCAAGCAGGGAGTTAGGAGAGCAAGAAGGGGCTATGAAGTGACCTTGGCAAGTGGGGTTAAAGAGAATTCCAATGCATTCTATACAGCCATTAAAAACTAGGGAGAAGGTGGGAACACTCAAGGGTAAGGGAGGAGAATTGTGCTTGGAGCAGAGTATCCTAAATGAACACTTTGCATCAGTATTCACCCAGGAGAAGGATATGGAGGATAGGCATTTGAGGGCTCAGTGGTTAGCACTGCAGCCTCACAGCGCCAGGTTCGATTCCAACCTCGGGCAACTGTCTGTGTGGAGTTTCCATGTTCTCCCTATGTCTGCGTGGGTTTCCTCCGGGTGCTCCGGTTTCCTCCCATAATCCAAAAGTGTGCAGGTGGACTGGCCATGCTAAATTGCCCACAGTGTAAGATGCATTAGTCAGAGGGGAATGGGTTTGGATGGGTTACTCTAGGAGGGTTAGTGTGCTCTTCTTGGGCCAAATGGCTTGTTTCCACATTGTAGGGATTCTAATCTAATAATGAGATTTACGTGGAGCAGGCTAACACATGACATCAATTTGAGATCAAGATAGAAGTGGTATTGGGTCTCTTGAAGAGTATTGGGGTGGATAAATCTCCAGAGTTGATAAAATGTGGAACTCGATTAAGCACAGCAGGTCAACCTGCATCAGAAGAGCAGGAGAGTTGATGTTTTGGGCAGGACCCTTCATCAGGACTGAGAAGGGGGCAGGAGGCTGAGAAATAAATAGAGGAAAGAGGATGTGGCTAGGGGTAATGTTGCTGGGATACTCTTATGTTAATGGAGATAGGAGGTTAATGAGACTGGTCAGTGGGTAGGGTGGAGCAGATAGGTGGGGAGGAAGATGGACAGATTAGGTCAGGTTAAAAGGGTGGGGCAGAGGGGAAGTGCTGGGCCTGGGATGAGGTAGGGGTTGGGGAGATTTGGAAGCTGGTGAATTCTATGTTGAGGCCATAAGATTGTAAGCTCCCGAGGCAGAAGATGCAGTGTTCTTCCTCCAGTTTGCACATGGCCTCATTTTGACTATGGAGGAGGCCCAGGATGGTCATGTCATTGGGGAGAGGGAGGGGGTGTTGAAATGAATGGCAATCGGGCAGTGGGGTTGATTGGAGCGTGCGGACCATAGATGCTGTCTGAACCGGTACCCGAGTTTGCCCTCGGACTATCCAATGTAGAGGAGATCACATTGGCAGCAACGGATGCTGTAAATCAGTTTGGAGGAAATGCAGGTAAATATCAGCTGGATTTGGAGATGGTTCTTTAGGACATTGGAAGCAGGATTTGCACCTCTTACGGCAGCAGGAGAAGGTGCCAGATATGGAGGAGAGGTTTGTGGGGAGTATGGACCTAATGAGGGAGTCACAGAGGGAACGGTCCCTATGGAAAGCATATAGGGGTGGGGAAGGAAATATCTTTTTGGTAGTGAGGTCAGACTGCAAGTAATGTGCTGGAATTGTAGGTTAGTGGGGTTGACAGTGGGGGACATTGTCCTTGCTGTGGTCGTGGAGAAGTGGTGGGATTGGTGGCAGAAGTCTGGGAGGTGGAAGAGATGCAGTCGAAGACATCATTAATCATGGGGGGGGGAAATTGAAGAAGAACATCTGGGGTGTCCTGGAGTAGAATCCCTCATCCTAGGAGCAGATGCAATGGGGCTGGAGGAATTGGGAGTATGGGATCGCATATTTTGCAGGAGGGATTATGGGAGGAGGTGTAGTCAAGGTAGCTGTGGGAGTTGGTGGGTTTGAAATATATGTTGATGCTAAGTCGGTTGTTGGGGAAGGAGAGGTGTTAGAGATGGTCCAGATGAATTTGAGGTCAGGGTAGAAGTTACGGGTGACGTTGAAGAACTGTTCGAGCACTTCTTGGAGCATGAAGCAGCACCAATACAGTCATCAATGTAGCAGTGGAAAAGGTGGGGGTTAGTGCCGGTGTAACTGTGGAAGAAGGACTGTTCCATGTATCCTATGAGGAGGCAGGCATAGCACGGACCCATGCAGGTACCCATGGCTACACCTCTGGTTTATAGGAAGTGGGATTATTCAAAGGAGAAGTTATTAAGGGTGAGGACTAGGTCCGCTAATCAAGTGAGTGTGTCAGTGGAGGGGGACTGGTTGGAGTCTGTGGGAGACGAAGAAGTGGAGGGATCTTATGCCCTCCTCGTGGGGGATGCAGATGTAGAGAGACTGGATGTCCCTGATGAAGATGAGGTATAGGAGACTGGGAAGTTGGAAGTCCCCAGAGTCCGATGCTATCTAGTGCAGGATATTGAGATAGGCAAGAGAGGAGATTGCTGGGTCTTTGAGCAAGATCTTTGTCTTCTCACTAGCCACTGAAGTGGTCCCAAAGGACTAGCAAGTAGCTCATGTTGTTCGTCCATTCAAGATGGAAAATAAGGATAATCTAGAAACCTGTAGACCAGTGAGTCTCACATTGGTGTTTGGGAAGCTGTTGGAGAGCATTCTTAGGGTTAGGATTTATGTGCATTTGAAAAAGCATGGCCTGATAAGGGATAGTCAGCATTGCTTTGTGCAGGGCAGGTCATGTCTCATTAACTTGGTTGAATTATTTGAGGAGGTGACAAAAATGGTTGATGAGGGTAGACAGTGGATGTTGTCTACATAGATTTTAGAAGACTTTTGACAAGGTCCCTCATGGTAGGCTCATCTAGAAGATTAAGATGTATGGGATCCATGGTGGCTTGACCACATGGATTTAGAATTGGTTTGTCCATAGAAGAAAGAGGGTAGTGATGGAAGGGTGTATTTTTGACGGGAGGTCCATAACTAGTGGTCTTCACAGAGATCCGTACTGTGACCTCTGCTTTTTGTGACTTATATAAATGACTTGGATGAAAACGCAGATGGATGAGTTAGTAAGTCTGCAGATGACATAAAGATTGGGGGAGTTGTAGACAATGTAGAAGGTTGTCTCAAATGACACAGCAGGATATAGATCAGTTGCATATATGGTCAGAGAAATGACAGATGGCCTAAGTGTGAGGTGCTGCACTTTGGGAAATCAAATGTTAAGGATGGCACCCTGAACATCACTGATGTACAGAGGGATCTTGGGGTTTTAGTCCATGGCTCCCTGAAAGTGGTCACGCAAATAGATGGAAGGCATATGGCACACTAGTCTTTATCGGTTGGGGAATTGAGTACAAGGGTCAGGATGTTATGTTGCAGCTTTATAAGACTTTGGTTAGGCCACACTTCGAGTGTAATATTAAAGTTTGATTGTCACATTACAGGAAGGCTGTGGAGGCTTTGGAGCGGATGCAGAAGAGGTTTACCAGGATGTTGCATGGATTAGAGGGTGTAGGCTACAAGGAGAGGCAAGAAAAACTCAAGTTGTTTTCTCTGGAATGGCTGAGGCAGAGGGGAGACTTGATAGAGATTTATAAAAATTATGAGATACATAAATAGGGTTGATGTTCAGAATCTTTCTTCCAGACTTGAAATGTCTAAAACTAGAAGGCATGCATATAAGATGAGAGGTGGAATGTTCAAAGGCATCATTGTAAAATTCCTACAGTGTGGAAACAGACCATTTGGCCCAATAAGTCCATGCCAACCCTCTGAGAAGTAACCCACCCAGACCCATTCCCCTAGTGTTACTAACCCAAACCTTAAACACTATTGGCAATTTAACATAGCAATTCACCTAACCTGCACATCTATGGAGGGAGGAAACTGGAGCACCTGAAGGAAACCCACGGAGACACGAGGAGAATGTGCAAACTCCCCATAGGCAGTCACCCAAGGGTGGAATCAAACCCAGGTCCCTGGTGCTGTGAGGTAGCAGTGCTAACCACTGAGCCACTGTGTTGCCTGCACAGTGAGGGGCAAGTCTTTCTCCATAGAGAGTTGTTTGAGTCTGGAATGTGCTGCCAAGATTTGTGGTAGAGGCAGATATGATAGGAGCATTTAAGAGACTTTTAGATAAGCACATGGATATGCAAGGAATGGAGGGTTATGGATTAAGGGCAGTCCGAAAGAATTGGCTTAATTTGGCGTTACATCTGGCATAATATTGTGGGCCAAAGGGCCTATTTCTGTGCTGTACAATTCCATGTTCTATGTTCTATATTCTATGTTCTAATGGCCTACTCAGTGATGCCCAGTTTGGAATCCACTCAGCTCCTGACCTCACTACAGCCTTAGTTCAAACATGGACAAAACAGATGAATTCCAGAGGTGAGATGAGAGTCATAATCCTTGACATCAAGGCCATATTTGGCCAAGTGTAGCACCAATGGACCCAAGCAAAACTGTAGTCAGTGGGGAAAATTCTCCACTGATTGGATTCATACCTGGTACAGAGAAAGATCGTTGTGGTTGTTGGAAGTTTATCAAGTCAGCTCCAGGACATGTCTGCAGGAGATCCTCAGGATAGTGTCCTCGGCCCAAACATTTTCAGCTGCTTCATCACTGATCTTCTGCCCATCATAAGGTCAGAAGTGGGGATGTTCCCTGATGATTACATAACATTCAGAACTATTCACGACTCCTTAGGTATTGAAGCAGTCCACGTGCGCACACAACTAGATTTAGGCATTGGCATTGGCTTACAAGTGGAAAGTAACACGCACAGCTCAGGCAATGACTGTCTCCAACAAAAAACAATCCAACTATCACCCTTTGGCAATCAATGGTGTTATCATCATAGAATTCCTGACTATCAACATCCCAGGAGTTATCATTGACTAGAAACTCAACTAGACTCACTACTTAAATGCAATGGCTACAAGAGTAGGTAAGAGGCTGGGAATAATGCAGTGAGTAACTCGTCTCCTGACTCTCCAAAGCCTGTCCACCATCTTCAAGGCACAAATCAGGAGTGTGTTGGAATACTCCCCACTTGCTTGGATGAGTGTTACTGGCTGCAAAAGCTTGGGTTCCAGGTTATTGAGCATTGATTGAGTTACTGTTGTGGATCTGCAAGGGACAGAATTATGTTAATAATATGTTTAGATGGGTGTTCACATCGCAGGTTAGAAACATTTAGGGAAAATGGGGAGATGCAGACGTCCCACGAGAGAATTTTTAAAAATCCCAAAGAATAATAACTATCTGTTTTCATAATCTATTTTAGTTAGAATTGTCTTTGTCTGGTTATTTATCCCAGAGAGGATGTGCACACTAATAATCTAATGTCTAATCTAATAATGATGGTCCTACATTAGTAACAGGGAAAAAGCCAGAATTGTGAAAGATGTGATAAGTGGTTATATGGACCTGACTGGCCATCGTTTGCATGGATTTATGAATGGGAAATCTAGTCAGATCAATGAATCTTTGAGGATGCTACTGGCAGAATTTATATGTGGGAATTAATGGATGCACTATATTTGAATTTTCAGCAGGTTTTTGATGAAAGGTAAAGGATTAGCAAAATTAAAGCACGTGTGGTAATTTGTTATGAACTGCATGGATTAAGGAAAATACAGTCAAAATAAAAAGATCAGTATATTGACAGGCTGTGACACATGGGACACTGCAGGGATCATCACATGGGCCCCAACTGTTCACCAATTGTAACAATTTCAAATTTGCAAATGAAGCCAACTAGGTGGCAATTGTTTTGTAGTGAAGCAGCAAAGCAGCTTCATGAGGAATTGGGAAAGCTTAATGTGTGGACAAGAACAATATCTGGTGGAATAGAAATTTGAAAAAATGTGAAGCTCTTCACTTCAATAGAAGGAAAAAACATGCAGAGCAATTCTTGAATGGTGAGAGATTAGAATGCTGCAAATGTGTTGCTGGTCAACTCCCTCCCCTTCCTAGACCTTTCCATTTCTATCTCGGGCGACCGACTCAACACAGACATCTATTATAAACCGACTGACTCCCACAGCTACCTGGACTACACCTCCTCCCACCCTGCCCCCTGTAAAAACGCCATCCCATATTCCCAATTCCTTCGTCTCCGCCGCATCTGCTCCCAGGAGGACCAATTCCAACACCGCACAGCCCAGATGGCCTCCTTCTTCAAGGACCGCAGATTCCCCCCAGACGTGATCGACGATGCCCTCCACCGCATCTCCTCCACTTCCCGCTCCTCCGCCCTTGAGCCCCGCTCCTCCAACCGCCACCAAGACAGAACCCCACTGGTTCTCACCTACCACCCCACCAACCTGCGCATACAACGTATTATCCGCCGCCATTTCCGCCACCTCCAAACGGACCCCACCACCAAGGATATATTTCCCTCCCCTCCCCTATCAGCGTTCCGCAAGGACCACTCCCTTCGTGACTCCCTTGTCAGATCCACACCCCCCACCAACCCAACCTCCACCCCCGGCACCTTCCCCTGCAACCGCAGGAAATGTAAAACTTGCGCCCACACCTCCACACTCACTTCCCTCCAAGGCCCCAAGGGATCCTTCCATATCCGCCACAAGTTCACCTGTACCTCCACACACATCATCTATTGCATCCGCTGCACCTGATGTGGCCTCCTCTATATTGGTGAGACAGGCCGCTTACTTGCGGAACGCTTCAGAGAACACCTCTGGGCCGCCCGAACCAACCAACCCAATCACCCCGTGGCTCAACACTTTAACTCCCCCTCCCACTCCACCGAGGACATGCAGGTCCTTGGACTCCTCCACCGGCAGAACACAACTACACGACGGCTGGAGGAGGAGCGCCTCATCTTCCGCCTGGGAACGCTCCAACCACAAGGTATGAATTCAGATTTCTCCAGCTTCCTCATTTCCCCTCCCCCCACCTTGTCTCAGTCGGTTCCCTCAACTCAGCACCGCCCTCCTAACCTGCAATCCTCTTCCTGACCTCTCCGCCCCCACCCCACTCCGGCCTATCACCCTCACCTTGACCTCCTTCCACCTATCCCACCTCCATCGCCCCTCCCCCTAGTCCCTCCTCCCTACCTTTTATCTCAGCCTGCTTGGCTCTCTCTCTTATTCCTGATGAAGGGCTTATGCTCGAAACGTCGAATTCTCTATTCCTGAGATGCTGCCTAACCTGCTGTGCTTTGACCAGCAACACATTTGCAGCTGTGATCTCCAGCATCTGCAGACCTCATTTTTTACTGAGAGATTAGAATGTGCAGTTGTACAAGGGGGACATGGATGCCCTCATCAATAAGTCACTGATGACTAGCATGAAGATGCAGAAACTAATCAAGAATGTGCATGATTTGTTAACGTTTAGTTATTTTAAGATAATTTAAGAACAGGAGTAGCAACGTTTTCATTCAATTTGCATACAATGTGCACCTGAAACACTGTGTACACTATTGATACCCTTACTTTGTGGATGAGGGTAGAGCAGTGGATGTAGTGTACATGGATTTTAGTAAGGCATTTGATAAGGTTCCCCATGGTAGGCTTATGCGGAAAGTGAGGAGGCATGGGATAGTGGGAAATTTGGCCAGTTGGATAGAGAACTGGCTAACCGGCCGAAGTCAGAGAGTGGTGGTAGATGATAAATGGTAAATATTCAGCCTGGAGCCCAGTCACAAGTGGAGTTCCGCAGGGATCAGTTCTGGATCCTCTGCTGTTTATAATTTTTATTAATGACTTGGAAGAGGGAGTCAAAGGGTGGGTCAGTAAACTTGCAGATGATATGAAGATTGGTGGAGTTGTGGATAATGAGGAGGGCTGTTGTCGGCTGCAAAGGGATTTAGATATGATGCAGAGCTGGGCTGAGGAGTGGTAGATGGAATTCAACCCTGTCAAGTGTGAGGTTGTCTATTTTGGAAGGACAAATAAGAATGCGGAATACAGGGTTAACTGTAGGGTTCTTAGTAAGGTGGAGGAGCAGAGGGATCTTGGGGTCTATGTTCATAGTTCTTTCAAAGTTGCCACTCAGGTGGATAGAGCTTGTAAGAAGGCCTATGGTGTATTAGCGTTCATTAGCAGAGGGATTGAATTCAAGAATTGTGAGGTGATGTTGCAGCTGTACAGGACCTTGGTAAGGAGTACTGTGTGCAGTTCTGGTCGCCTCACTTTAGGAGAGATGTGGAAGCTTTGGAGAGGGTGCAGAGGTGATTTACCAGGATGTTGCCTGGAATGGAGAATAGGTCATACGAGGATAGGTTGAGAGTGCTAGGCCTTTTCTCATTGGAACGGCGAAGGATGAGGGGTGACTTGATAGAGGGTTATAAGATGATCAGGGGAATAGATAGAGTAGACAGTAAGAGACTTTTTCCCCGGGTACAACAGAGTGTTACAAGGGGACATAAATTTAAGGTGAAGGGTGGAAGGTATAGGGGAGATGTCAGGGGTGGGTTCTTTACCCAGAGAGTGGTGGGGACATAGAATGCGCTGCCTGTGGGAGTGGCAGAATCAGAATCATTGGTGACCTTTAAGCGGTAATTGGATAGGTACATGGATAGGTGCTTAAGCTAGGACAAATGTTCAGCACAACATCGTGGGCCGAAGGACCTGTTCTGTGCTGTATTGTTCTATGTTCTATGTTCTACTTTAGGATGAATACTTTAAGAAGGATATTATTGCTATGGAGGGAGTGCAACAAATGTTCACAAGACTGTGCTGGGGTAATGGAACTGAAGAGAGATTGGGCAAAGTGGAATAAACACAAAAAAATGTGGATGCTGGAAATCCAAAACAAAACAGAGAGAGCTGGAGCTGGAATTCTGATGAAAAGTCACTGGACTTTAACATTAGCTCTGTTTTTCTCTCAACAGATATTGCCAGACCTGTTGAATTTCTCTAGCACTCGCTATTATTGTTTGATAAACTGGGCTTATATTCACTGGAGTTTTGAAGAATGAGAGATGGTCTCACTGAACATTAGAAAATATTTAAAAGGATAAATAGGGTTGATACAGGTACAATGTTACCACTGGTTGGGGAAAACCTAGAACCAGGTGGTAGAATTTTAAAATAAGGGGGAAATCACTGAATATTGAGCTGAGGAGAAAAGTATTTACTCAGAAGGTTATGAATCTTTGGAATTCTCTCAGGCTGTGGAAGCTCAATCATTGAGTGTTTTTTTGTTCAGAGCGTTCTCTAAAAGTCTGTCATTGACATAAAGACATATCGGGATAGTGTAGGGAAAAGGCTTTGAAGCAGATGGTCAGCAATTATTGTATTGAATGACAGAGTGTGTTCATTTGGTAATCACTCTCTGCATAAAATTATTCATGTTTCAATGATCCATTCCAGTGTAAAATGCCTCATGCTTCAGTGATGTATTTGAGTATAAAATTACTTAGTTTTCAATTACATATGCCAATATAGAATGATTCCTATTTCAATGATCTTTCCAGTATAGAATGACACGTCTCAGTATTCATTCCAGTGTAGAATAAATAACGCCAATATTTTGGTGATTTATTCCAGTGTAGTATGACAGATCTTTCAATGATCTGTTCCATTGTTGAATAATTCATGTTTCAGTGATTTATCCCAGTGTTAATTGATTCATGTTTGAGTGATCTATTCTAGTATAGAATGATTCATGCTTGGGTGATCTACTCCAATGTAGAGTGATATGTTTTGGTGACGTATCCCAGTGCAGAATGATTTGTTTTGATGATCTATGCGAGTATACAGTGACTCAGGTTTAAATGATCCATTCCAGTGTAGAATGACTCATTTTTTGGTGATCTGTTCCAGTGTAGGATAACTCAAGTTTTGATTATCTTTTCCAGTGTGGAAAGAGGAGAAAGTGAGGACTGCGGATGCTGGAGATCAGAGCTGAAAATGTGTTGCTGGAAAAGCGCAGCAGGTCAGGCAGCATCCAAAGAGCAGGAGAACCGATGTTTCGGGCATGAGCCCTTCTTCAGGAACATTCCTGAACAAGGGCTCATGCCCGAAACGTCGATTCTCCTGCTCTTTGGATGCTGCCTGACCTGCTGCACTTTTCCAGCAACACATTTTCACCAGTGTGGAAAGACTCATGTTTAATTGGTTAAACATCTGGTGTAGGAGGGAGGGCTTTGGATATCTGGATCATTGGGACCATTGGGATCTCTTCAGGGCAGGTGGGACCTGTACAAGAAGGGCGGGTTGCACCTAAACTGGAGGGGCACCAATTGCAGGGAAGTTTGCTAGTGCCACTCAGGAGGGTATAAACTAGTGTGGCAGGTGGGGATGTGGGTGGAAACCAGAGCAATAGCTCAGAATGTAGAATGATTGAGGAGAAGAGAGAGGCTAAATCAATCAAGTCTACCAGGAAGAACAGACAGGGCCAAGTTAATAAGCACTGGAGTACTGGCAATCTGAAGAGTATTTATTTTAATGCAAGGAATATAACAGGTTAAGCAGAAGAGTTTAGAGCCTGGATTAGTACACGGGACTACGATGTGGTAGCCATTACATATTGGCTACACAATATTCTACAAAAATTGATCCATCTAAAGTACTCGAACTATACTATTTCCAGTCTATTGTTCGAGTACTTTAGATGAACCAGTTTTTGTCCAATGTGTGCAAGAGGGCTTCCTGACACAGTATGTAGACAGGCTAACAAGGGGCGAGGCCACACTGGATTTGGTACTGGGTAATGAACCCAGCCAGGTGTAAGATTTGGAGGCTGGTGAACACTTTGGTGACAGTGACCACAATTCAGTTATATTTACTTCAGCAATGGAAAGGGTTTGGTATATAACACAGAGCAAGAGTTATTGCTGGGGAAAAGGCAATTATAATGCAATTAAGTAAGCTTTAGGATGTATAGGATGAGGAAGGAAACTGTAGGGTTTGTGCTGCAGCTGTACAAAACGCTGGTGCTGCTGCACTTGAAGTATTGCGAACAGTTCTGGCCACAGTATTTTAGGAAGGAAAAGGAAGCTTTGGAAAAGGTTCAGAGGAGATTTACTGGAATGTTTCCTGGCCTGGATGGAAGGCCTTATGAGGAAAGGCTGAGGGACTTGAGGCTGCTTTCATTAGAGAGAAGAAGGTTGAGAGTCCACTTAATTGAGACATACAAGATAATCAGAGGGTTAGATCGGTGGACAGTGAGAGCCTTTTTCCTCAGATGGTAATGGCTAGCACAAGAGGACGTAGCTTTAAACTGAGGGATAATAGGTATAGGACAAATGTCAGAGATAGGTTCTTTACTCAGATTAGTAGGGGTGCGGAATGCACTGCCTGCAACAATAGTAGAACACCAACTTTAAGGGCATTTAAATGGTCATTGGATATACATATGGATGAAAATGGAATAGTGTAGGATAGATGGGCTTCAGATTGGATTCACAGGTCAGCACAATATTGAGGGCCAAAGGGCCTGTACTGTGCTGTTATGTTCTATGTTTCAAGTGAGAGAAAGGGATGTAAAAGGGGTGGAGGAGTTTTATAACTGATTAAGGAGAATGTCACATCTTTACTAAGGGAGGACTCAGAGTGGTCTAAAAAAAAGGTTCATCCAGCGAGGCAATATGGGTAGAATTTAGGAATAAGAATGGTGTAATCACTGTGATGGGGTTATAATGAGGGCCTCCCATTATCTAACAGGAGATAGAGGACAGATATGTAAGCATATCATGGCAAGATATGAAACAAGCAGGATTTTTAGAAATAATTCATTGATGGGATGTGGATGTAACTGGTTGGGCCAGCATTTATTGCCCATCCCCAATTACCCAGAGCACAGTTAAGACTGAATGGCCTGCTAGGGCATTTCGATGGCTGTGGGTCTGGAGTCATTCCTAGGATGGTAGATTTCCATCATTAAAGGATATTGGTGAACCAGATGGGTTTTCTAACAATCAACAATGGTTTAAATACCTCACTAGATTCTTATGACCAGATTATTACTGAATTTAAATTTCACCATCTCCACTGACAGGATTAAAACCGAGGTCCCCAGAATATTACCTACTTTTCTGCATTAACAGTCTAGCAAATAATATACTCGGTCATCTTCTACCCTATTTTCACACAAAAGCCAATAGACGTTTGGAACACTGGCAACTGATGCTCAATTAGTTGTTGATTTTAAAACTGAGATTGATAACTCTTACCAAAAAGTATGAAGGAATACAGACAAAAGGTTAAGAGGGCATTCCATGAACAGATGAAAAAGAAGGAAAGAGGGATACAATAGCCTGTGAAGTAGCAATTCGAGTAAGATATTGGAATAATAAATCTTATGCACCTGCAGAGAACCGTTAAGTTAACTGGACAGTTTCAGTGCTAGAGATGTTACAGTTCTAAAGTCAAAGGGATGAAAATCTCATCGGAATCCCACAGATCTCTCTGAAGCAAGATCCTGAGATAGCAATGAGAAACAAGAACCGCAGTTTAGTTTTGTTCATAGCTAACTAGTGGGGAACCTGGCATCTCCCTTTATCTGAGGCCAGAGTGTCCAAGACAATGCCAGCAAGCTCCTGTTTCTGGGCCCATACATTATATTCTATTGCCAGTCTCCATAAACGTCACTTTGTAGTTGATACCTTACCTCCATGGGCTGCCTGATTGGGAAAAATTGCTCCCCCACCAGTAGATATTGATCAATGAGGGAGTAAAGTTCACCAATTCCTGACAGTCACAAAGTTTAAACATTGAACTAATAGGAGGTGAAAAATGGATGCAAAATGTACCAATTTCTGGAATCAACGCAACACCTATCCCAAACCTGACTTCAGAGTGGATAAGGCGACTTGCTAAACATTAAATAACTGCCTGTAACAGATATACGTAAGATGCCTAAGACCCGTTTTAGGCTCCCTTTGTAAGATTGTCACATGACACCAGGTTATAGTCCAACAGGTTTATTTGAATTCAGAAGCTTTTGGAACGCAGCCCCTTCATCACTGCATCTGGTGTCATGTGACTTCTGACTTTGTCCACCCCGGTCCAACATTGGCAGCTCCACATTGCTGTTAAATTAGCCACAGCAAGAGAAACTAAGGAATTTTTAGTGCCTCCTTTCTTTAAATTTTGCCCCCAACACATCGGTGGAAATGGAGAAGCTACTTAAAGACAAGTAACTAGGATATCACTAATAGCAAGCAGAATGCAACCGAATTCAAAATTATAAACAGAGAAGGTGAAGATAAAAATCTGGAAGAAAGCCAATTTCGAGGACATTAAAAGGGAACTAGCCTAGATAAATTTGAAAGCCAATAAATGGAAAGTATAGTTGAACCAGCTCCTAAAAAAAGGAAATGAGTCAGCAGCAAAAGCTGGAGTTCTTCAGATTAATGGAGAAATCAATGAAACATAATAAACTTGTCTCTAATAATAGAAAATAAAATCAAACAGAACATTGAGTGAATGGAAAGTTTAAAAAAAACCTAAGAAACATGGATTGATGATCTCAGTGAAGGCACCCCTTATAGCAGACTATTCTAAGATTGAATATTACATTCAATTTAAGGGAGACAGGATAGAGTCTGAGGCCACTTCTCAAAATTTTAAATAAGGCAATTATGAAAGCATGAAAGTAGAGCTGGCTGAAGTGAATGGGCAAATTAGGTGAAAAGATAGGTCAGAGGAGATGCAACGGCAGACATTTAAGGGATTATTTCAGAATACATAGTGTAGGTACATTCCAAAGAATAAGAAGACTTCCAAGAGATGCTATCACCATCCATTATTAAGTATAAATATTAACAATAGCATCAACCTTGAAGGAAAAACATAATTGTGTGAAGAGAGATGATAGGTTAGAAGTTCGGACAATGGCAAACTGACCAAAAAAGGGAAAAATTAAGATTGCAAAGAGAAAGGAGCCAGGAATATATAAATATATTAATGGAAAATAAGGAAATGGCAAGGAATTGAATGGGTATTTTGCATTAGTCTTCATGATGCTGAATACAAGTAACATCCCAGAAGCATCTATATGGGTGGCATGGTGGCACAATGGTTAGCACTGCTGCCATACAGCGCTAGAGACCCGGGTGCAATTCCCGCCTCAGGCGACTGACTGTGTGAAGTTTGCACCTTCTCCCTGTGTCTGCATGGGTTTCCTCCAGGTGCTCCGGTTTCCTCCCAAAGTCCAAAGATATGCAGGCCAGGTGAATTGGGTGAAGGGGTAAATCTTCAAGGAGAAAGTGAGGTCTGCAGATGCTGGAGTATCAGAGCTGAAAATGTGTTGCTGGAAAAGCGCAGCAGGTCAGGCAGCATCCAAGGAACAGGAAATTCTGATGAAGGGCTTATGCCCGACCTGCTGCACTTTTCCAGCAACACATTTTCAGCTCTGAAGGGGTAAATGTAAGGATAAGGGTAGGGGTATGGGTGGGTTGCGCTTCGGTGGGTCGGTGTGGACTGTTGAAGGGCCTGTTTCCACACTGTAATCTAATCTATAAAAAAAATTAGGAAATGGCAGGAAGGGAGAACTCTGGAAAAGCACAATTGCCAGAGCAGCAGGTCAACAGGTGCTCAGATTGTCATGGACTTCACCCAAGGATCAACTTGCTAACAGAGAGTAGACACAAACAGGTTCTTTTCAGATTAGCAAGATGTAAGCAGTGATGAACAATAGGGATTGGAGTTAGGACTTAACTGTTCACAGCTTACGTAAATGACTTGGATGAAGAGACAGAATGCATAGTTGCCTAATTTGCTGATGAACAAAGAATCATAGAGTCATACAGCATGGAAACAGATCCTTTCATCCAACTTGACAATGCCGACCAGTTTCCCAAACTAAACTAGTCCGTCTTGCCAACATTTGGCCACATCCCTCCAAACCCTATTCATTAACTTATACAAATATATTTTAAATGTTGTAACTGTACCTCCATCCACACTCCCTATGGCAGTTCATTCCATACACGAATCACTCTCTATGTAAAAAAGTTGCCCCTCATGTTCTTTTTAAAGCCTTCTCTGCTCACTTTAATAATATGCCACTTAGCTTTGACCTCCCCCATCCTAGGGGAAAGACCCTTGCTGTTCACCTTTTCAATGTTCAGCATGATTTTTTTCCAGTGAAAAGAAACTGAGCCTAATTTTTTTGTAATTCAAACCTTCCATTCTTGGCAACATCCTGGTAAATCTCTTCTGAACTGTCTCCAACTAAGTTGTGAAGAGGACATAAGCAGACTACAAAGATTAAGTGTGTCGGAAGCAATTCAGAGAATTGGTTTTGAAGAAACATGCATGTCCTCTAGTATCTGCAAAGCAGACTAATAGTTTCAGGAAGAAAGGTTGGACAAGCTATGTTTGTATTTGCTGATATTCATAACAGGCAGCTTGATTGAAAACACACGAAGTACTAAGGGGTCTTGACAGGTTGGATGTGGAGATAATGTTTTCTCTTATGGGAGAATCTAGAACTAGAGCTCACTGTTTAAACATTAGGGTCATTTATTTCAATCAAATATGAAATTTTTTTTTGAAGGTTCAGTTTTTGGAACTCTCTTCCTGTAAAGCAGAGTCCTTGAATATTTTAAGGCACAAGTGGGTAGACACTTGTTAATCAAGATGGTGAAAGGTTATTGGCGGTCAGTGGGAATGAGGTTACGATTAGATCTGCTGTGATCTTACTGAATAATGCAGCAGTATTAAGCAGCAGAATCACCTGCTCATTGCTTGTATGGAGAAAGACTGATGACAAACATAAAAAGAAAATAATTCATAAACATAAAGAACAAAATACATAGTTCAATAAAAGGTCAGTTAAAGCTTTGTGCAGATGATTAATGAGGTTTGCAGATAGTAGAGGACATGCATGTTTCGTCAAAAGAAAAGATTTGAGGTAAGGTGCCATGCAGGATCTTTTCAACAAAATGAAGACACACGATATATGAAGGAGTGTGGCAACATTTTGGCAAGCTGCTTAAACAAACAGAAAATAATGAGCAGTGGAGTGGGTAGGAGTTGTCTCCCTTTCTCTTTGCCCAACAGTTAGAGTGACCACGTTCAAGAACTGCTCCCCTAGCGAGAATCAACACTTTCAGGAACTGTATCCCAGTGAGAGGCAGCATCTTCAGAAACCATTACCTCAGTGAGAGGCAGCACCTCAGGAACTGTTCCCAAACATTCTGAGTTAGATTTTTTTCCCAGTTTTAAGCTCCAAAGGCATGAGGGCAAAAGAGTGACATGAGAATGATTTGGCAGATTAGGTTAAGGTGAATCCAAAGAGATTTTGCAAGTACATTAAGGGCAAAACAGTAACCAGGGCACCTTCAAGATCAACGAGGCTGTCAATGTGTGGACCCACAGGAGATGGGTGAGATCCTAAATGTTAGTATTTATGATGGAGGAAGACATGGAAGCTAGGGAACTTGGGGATGTCAATAGAGATGTCTTAAAAATAGTCCACATTACAGAAGAGGATGTTCTGGAGGTCTTAAAATACATAAATGTCGATAAATCTCTGGGATCTGATCAAGGGTATCCCAGGACATTATGGGAAGCTAGGAAAGAAATTGCAGGGTCCCTAGCAGAGATTTTTATTTCATTAGCAGCCATGGGTGCAGTGCCGGGAAATTGGAGGGTGGTTAATGCTGTGCCATTATTTAAGAAAGGTTGCATGGAAACGCCAGGGAATAACAGACTGGTGAGCTGAATATTAGTGGTAGGTAAATTGTTGGAGATTCTGGAGATAGATTCTACCTGCATTTGGAAAGGCAAGGACTGATGAGGGATACTCAGTATGGCTTTGTGCATGGGAGATCATGTGTTTTTTGAAGAGGTAACCAAGAAGATAGATGAAGGCAGAATAGTAGATGTTGTCTATGTGGACTTTAGCAAGGCTTTTGACAAGATATCACTTGGTAAACTGGTTAGTAAGATTAGATTGCATAGGATCCAAGGAGAGCTAGCCAAATGACTGCAAAACTGGCTTGTCAGTAGGAGACAGAGAGTGGTGGTAGAGGATTGTTTTTCAGACTGAAGGCCTTTGACCAGCAATGTGCTGGGTCCACTGTTGTTCATCATTTATTTAAAAGGTTTGCACGATAATATTAGAAGCATAGTTAGTAAGTTTGCAGTATGATGGATAGTGAAAAGGATTGTCTCAGAGTACAACAGGATCTTATTCAACTGGACCAGTGGGCCAAGCATGGCAGATGGAGTTTAAAAGTGAGGTGTTGCATTTTGGTAAGATAAACCAGGTCAGGATTTACACAGTTAATGGTAGGCCCTAGGATATGTTGTTGAACAGGGAAACCTAGGGGTGCAGATACATAGTTCCTTAAAGTTGGCATCATAGGTGATAGGGTGGTGAAGAAGACATTGGTACGCCTTCCTTTATTGGTCAGTGCAACAGGAGTTGGGACGTCATGTTATGGCTTTACAAGGTATTAGTAATGCCACATTTTGAGTACTGTATACAATTCTAATTGACCTGCTATAGGAAGGACGTTATGAAACTGGAAAGAGTGCAAAAAAGATTTACAAGGATGTTATGGAGACTGGAAGGCTTGAGTTATAAGGAGAGGCTGGATAGGCTGTGACATTTTTCCTTGGATTGTAGGAGGCTGAGGGGTAACCTTATAGAGGTTTAAAAATATCATGAGGGCATAGATAAGGTGAATAGCCAAGGTCTTTTCCCCAGGGTCAGGGAATCCAAAACTAGAAGGCATTAAGTGAGAGGGGAAAGATTTAAAAGGGACCTAAGGGGCAATTTCTTCATGCAGATGGTGGTATGGCTATGGAATGAATTGCCAAAAGAAGCGGTGGAAACTGGTATAATTTACAAGATTTAAAAGGCATCTAAATGGGTATATGAATAGGAAGGGTTTAGAGGGATCTGGGCCAAATCCTGGCAAATGGGACTAGGTTAATTTGGGATATGTGCTTGGTGTTGATGAGTTGCAAGTCTGTAGCTCTATGATACTATAACTCCTGTGATGATATCTGTAGACTGATTCATTTTCAAGTGATCTATTCCAGTACAGAATACCATGATTTGAGATCAGTGAAAAATTACTCATGTTCCAATGATGGATTCCTGTCTAAAATTACACACGTCTCAATAATCTAAAACAGTATAAAATGACCAATGTCTCAATCTACTCCGGCGTGGAAGGAGTAATGCATTCAAAATAAATTCCAGTGTAGAATGATATGTACATGTTTCAGTGATCTCTTCCAACGTCATCTATTCCAATGTAAAATGGCACGTGGAACCACAGAACCCCTACAGTGTGGAAACAGGCCATTTGGCCCAACGAATCCAAACTGACCCTCTGGGAGAGTAACCCACCCAGACCTATTCCTCTATCCTATTACTGTACATTTACCACTGATTAATACCCCTAACCTATACATTCCTGCACACTGTGGGCAATTTAGCATTGCCAATTCATCTAAGCCACACATCTTTGGATTGTGGGAGGAAACCAGAGCACCCGGAAGAAACCCACACAGACATGGGGAGAATGTGCAAACTACACAGACAGTCGCCTGAGGCTGGAATCAAACCTAGGTCCTTGGAGACCTTCATTATCATCTCCTGCTCCTTGGATACTGCATGATCTGCTGTGCTTTTCCAGCACCACACACTCTTGATTCTGATCTCCAGCATCTGCAGTCCTCACTTTCTCCTTAGTGTTGTGAGGCAGCTGTGCTAACCATGGAGTCACTGTTCCACCTATATTTCACTGAGCTATCCAAGTGTAAAATACCTCATGTTCTGATACTCTATTCTAGTGCAGGTGCTTTAGGTTTCAATGATTCATGTTCGAGTGATATATTCCAGAGTGTAATGATTCATGTTTAAGTGATTTTCTCCAGTATAGAATGAGACCATTTCGATGACATATCCCAATGTAGAAAAGTTCATGTTTCAGTGATCTTTGCAGTGTAGAATGACTGCTGTTTCAGTAATCTATCCAGTGTGGAACAATCCATGTTTTGATTACCCATTCCACTGTACAATGATTCACCTTTCAGTGATCAATTCTAGAGCAGTGACTAATGTATCAATGACCTATTCCAATGCAGTGACCTGTGCTTCTGACACCAATTCCAGTGTAGAATGACCCATGTTTCTATTATCTGTTCCAGTACAGATTGCATCATGTTTGCATTACTTATTCCAGTGTTAAACATTCACGTTTTGGTGATCTATTCCAGTGTAGAATGATACTTGTTTCGATGATCTATCCCAGTGTAGACTGACTCACATTCCAGATGTATTTCAGTGTAGAATGGCCATTGTTTTAATAATATGTTCCATTATACAATGATTCGTGTTTCAGTGATTTATTCCAGTGGAGAATGATTCTTGTTTTGATATTATATTCCAGTGATCAATTGTTCATGTTTTCGTGATCTTGTCCAGTGACTCATGCTTTGATAATCTATTCCAATGTAGAATTGCATATGTTTCAGTAATCCTTTCTCATATAGAATGATTCATGCTTTAATGATCTATTGTAGTGTGAAATAACTCATGTATCGATGATCTGTTCCAGTTTAGATTGATTCGAGGTACAGTGGTCTCTTCCAGTACAGAATGTCATGATGCCAGTGTAAAATGACTCATCTTCTGATGATGAATTCCAGTGTAAAAAGATACTTGTTTCAGTAATCTATTCTAGTGTAGAAGGCGCAATGTGTTAAAGATCTATTCCTGTATAGAATTACCAATATTCCGGTGATCTATTCCAGTGTAGAGTAATTCATGTTTCAATGATCAGTTCCATTGCAGAGTGACTCATGTTTCAGTGATCTATTCCAGTGTAGAATGTCTGTTTTGAGAATGTATTCTATTCTGAAATTACTTGTGTTTTTGATGTCCAATTTAGGATGACTGACGTATCAATGATCTGTTCCGGTGCAGAATGCTTCATGTTTCAGTGATTTATTCCAGTGTAGAATGAGATTAAAAATCACACAACACCAGGTTATAGTCCAACAGGTTTAATTGGAAGCACACACTGAGGTGATTAGTTTTGATGATCTTTCCCAGCATAGAAAGACTCCTGTTTCAGCCATCTATCCAGTGTAGCATGTCCCATTTTTTGATGATCTATTCCACTGTACAATTATTGACCTTCCAGCGATCTGTTCCAATGCAGGGTGACCTGTGCTTCAGACATCAATTCCAATGAGTCAATAACCCGTGTTTCCACTATCTGTTCCAGTATAAAGTGACCCATATTTCAATGACCTATTCCAGTATGGTATGATTCAAGTTTCAGCCATTTATCCATGTAGAATAATCTATGTTTTGAAGACCTATTCCATTGTACAATGATTCATTTTTAGTGATCAATTCCAGTGCAATGACCCATGTTCCTATTATCTATTCCATTGCAGACTGAACCGTGTTTGCATTATATATATTACAGTGCAGATTGAACCATGTTTCAATAGTCTATTGAGTGTTGAATAACCCATGTTTTGATGATGTATTTTAGTGTAGAATACCCATTTTTCAAATGTCTATTCCAGTATACAATGATTTTTGTTTCAGTGATAATTCTTATTCAAATATTACAAATTTTTCTGTTATCAATTCTAGTGTAGGATGACTCACATTTTGATGATCTAGTCCAGGGTTGAATGATCCATGTTTTGATAATGTATTCCAGTGTGGAAAGACACTTGAGATATGAAAGATTTCAGTGTGACTCATGCTTCAGTAATCTATTCCAGTGTTTAGATTGCTGAATATTTTGATGATCTAGTGATGAATGATCAGTGATCTTTCAAGTGAAAAATGACCCAGTTTTTGATAATCTATTGTAGTGTAAAATGACTCATGTTTCGGTGATCCTGCCAGTGCAGAATGACTGACTTGTATTTCAGTGACTGATTGCAGTGTAGGGTGATCAATTTTTTTGGCTTAGTCCAACATACAATAATGCACTTTTTTTAGTCATCATTCAAGTGAAAAATGACCCATTTTAATAATCTATTGCAGTATAGAATAACTCCTGTTTCAGTGATCTTTTCAAGTGTAAATTGACACGTTTCTGTGATTTATAGAGTGACTGATGTTTCAGGGATCTGTTCCAGAGTAAAGTGACCCATGTTTTGATGACCTACTCAATGTTTCAGTGGCATATGACAGTGGATAAAGACTTGTGTTTCGATAGTTTAATCTGGTTCAATTACTTGTGTTTCTGTGATCAATTATAGTGTAAAAATGACCCATATTTTGATTATCTATTCGAGTGCAGAATGATTAGCCTTTCAGAGATCTGGTCCAGTGCAGAATTTTTCATGTTTCAGGGAGATCCCTGAAAGTGTGAAATTATTTGGGCTTCGGGGATCTTTTCCAATCTATATTTTTTCAGGTTTCAAGGATCTGGTCCACTGGGTTCGCTATATAAATACAGCGGCTGCAAGATTAGGCCAGAAACTAGGAATACTGCAGCAAGTAACTCACCTCATGACTCCCCAAAGCCTATCACCATGTAGAAGGCACAAGTCAGCAATATGATGGAATACTTCCACTTGCCGGGATGGGTACAGCTCCAATAATACTCAAGAAGCTCGACACCATCCAGGTCAAAGCAGCCCGCTTGACCAGGACTCCATCCACCACCTTCAACATTCGCTCCATTAGTACTGTTTAAAAAGTGGCAGCAATGTGTATCATCTACAAGAGACACTACTGTAATTCATCATAAATCCTTTAACAGCACCTTCCATCTGGAAGGATGGGGGAGACACCACCACGTAAACATTCCCCTTCAAGTCACTCCCCAAGCTGACTTGGAGATATATCACCATTCCTTCAATGTAGCTGGGTCAAAATTCTGGAACTCCTTTTCTAAGGACATTGTAGGTCAATCGATAGTGCATGGGCTCACCAGCTCGCCACCACCTTCTCAAGGGCAACTAGGATGGTCAACAAATCCTGATCTAGCTAGTGTTATCTGCAGCCCATGAAAAATAAAAACACTAAATCCGTAAATCAAACAGCTCAACAAAATTGATAGACAGGATCTTTGTCCTCAATGATCTGTGTTTGGTATGCCCAATAAATATTAAAAGTTTGCTGTGATAAAATCTTCTTACACATCTCTAAGATTACTTTTCAAAGCTTGCCTGATGTTCTTTACTCTGTTTCAGGTTGTGAAAATGATGATTATGGTTGTTCTGACCTTTGCCTTTTGCTGGCTGCCCTATCATTTGTATTTCATTCTGGCCAGTTTCAAGAAGGACATCTATTATGAAACCTACATACAACAGGTGTATCTGGGCATATTCTGGCTAGCCATGAGCTCAACCATGTACAACCCCATCATTTACTGCTGCCTTAACAACCGGTGAGCACAACAGCCCAACAGTGGGTACATGAGTAGGCAGAGGGGAAGCTGGTGGCAGTGGATACAGAGACAGGACAGGCAGGGGGCTGGGCACAGAGAGGGGCAATAGGCACAGTAATAATCATGAAACTGGCTGACAAGGGCAGATGGATTGATAGAGCCAACAACAGTAACAAAAACTTTGTTGGGACTTTAATATAGCCAACTGTCCAAAACACTCGAAGTATCATGAAAAGAAATGTCACTGAGCCATGTCAGGATTGTCATAATTAACGATTGATGTTATCTTTAGAGAGACTAACAGAGCAGGGAATGAAAAATGATTAGACATCTTTAGAAATCCTGAGTTTAGAGTCCAAGTAAATGAAAGCAGTCTCCACAAATGATGGTGTGACAAAAATTCAGAGACTTGAATTAGAGGAATACTGAGATCTCGAAAGGTTTGTAGGGACTAGTGTGGGTGACAGAGAGAAGGAGGGGTGTATGGCCTGGGGAAGTTACAGAGATAGTGTGGATGTAGGGGTTGGAGGAGGTTATAGAGATAGGGAGGGGTGTAGGGACTGGACAGGTTATAGAAATAGGGAGGGGTAGGGCCTGGAGGAGGTTACAGAGATAGGGAGGGGTGTAGGGCCTGGAGGAGGTTACAGAGATAAGGAGGGGTGTAGGGCCTGGAGGAGGTTACAGAGATAAGGAGGGGTGTAGGGCCTGGAAGAGGTTACAGAGATAAGGAGGGGTGTAGAGCCTGGAGGGGTTACAGAGATGGGGTGGGTGTAGGGTTTGGAGGAGGTTACAAAGATAGGGAGGGGTATGGGGTTGGGTGGGTTACAGAGATATGGTGGGTGTAGGAGTTTTCAGAGGTTACAAAGATAGGGAGGGGTGTAGGAGCTGGACAGGTTACAGAAATTGGGAGGAGTGTAGGGCTTGGAGGAGCTTACAGAGATCGGGAGAGTTGTAGGACCTGGACGAGGTGACAGTGATAGGAAGAGGGGTAAGGATTGAAGGAAGTTATAGAGATCGAGAAGGATGTGGGGGATGGTTCAAAGATTGTTGGGAAATGCCAGATGTAATGATACAACATTGAGACGAGAAACTTTAGATCGAATGAATTGTAGGTGAGTGCAGTCCCAAACAGATTGATGACAGTGGAGACGCTTCAGAGCAGAATGGTGTGAACGTCAGCCGAGAAGGATGAGGGCAATTTATCTTCATCACAGTGACACAGGATGTCATTGGTGAGTATGACAGCAGCTGTCGTAACGATGTGGTTGTGGAGAATGTTGTCTGAATGGTTTAAACATGGAATTCCAGGAAAGGAGACACAGAGTTGGGAAACTGGTTGTGGAATTTGAGAGGTAAATGACATTGATGGAAGGATGGGGGAATTCTTGTTATTGTTTGGAGCAGGGGTTTGATGATAGTAGAGGAGGGAATGGTACTTGAAAAGGATGACAGCGAACTTGTGTCGGGTCAAGATACTGGCAGTTCAATGGAAATAGAGTTGAGGCAGCAGGAGGTGGGCAGACTGTCAGATGGTCTGGATGCGTGTGAGGAGGCAAGCAGAGAAAGACCAACATTAACCATCGAACACTGCCAATTGTATATAGACAGATGAAAGAACAGGCAAATGCAAGTACAGAGCAAGACAAATGGAAGGTAAGCAGGTAGCAGATGGGTAAACAGAGACAGGCAGAGTTAGTGTTCTGATGTTGCAGTAATCTATGTTCCTAATGTAAGTTTATTGACTACTCAATTTTACAGCTTTTTCCAGACATTTTTCCTTACATACGCTTCAGGATATAGAAAGTGTATTCCTTACATTTTCAATATCCTGAAGCAGTATACTTAATCAATCAATTTTTATCTCCTGTCCCCAAATCACCCATGGTATTTCCCATCTATTAACCACTATCAATAAATCACCCGTGTAGCCAATTGGATACTTACAGGCAAAGCCTGTTAAGGGCAATGCTAATCATCAGAGGATGAGGGGGCATTGGGAGAGTGAGCGAGACTAAATAAAAATGGAGTTGGAGGGGGAGATAAAACACTCGCAGTGCCCCCCCCCCCACCTTCTCTAAAGAGACCAAGCGTATTGGGAGACACCACAGTCCCTCTTCAAGGACACCCACCGGCACAAACATAGCTGGGGAAGAGGGGCTGACAATCTACAGAGATGACCCCCTCCACAGCCCATTGCCTGGATCCGTTTATAGCCAGCCTGGTCAGGCCCAGAAGCAGACCCAGGAGGACATCCTCTAAACTGCCTGCATGCCTCCGCACCAGGTGTCCAAAGATCAGGAGTGGTGGGCTGAAGTGCAACCTAAAGCACAACAAAAGGTTTTCTCAAATCATTAAAAAGACGGCTTCGTATGTATGTTCAGACAATTAATAGTCCCATCTGCTTCTTCTGAATATTAAATAATCTTAACAATGAGATTAACCAAACATTAATGGGATGACTAAATATTCCAGAAACAAGATTGGTTGATTTTTCTTCAATGTGGAAGTGCTGGTGTTGGGCCGGGTTGGACAAGGTTAGAAGTCAGATGACACCAGGTTGAAGTCCAACAGGTTTATTTAAAATCACAAGCTTTTGGAGTGTGGCCCCTTTGCCAGGTGAAGTAAGAGAGAAGCACACAGGACACAGAATTTATAGGCAGAGAGATGCAAATGGTGTGAGTGGAGTGTTGATGGGCTGCATAATAAGACTCTGCAGGTGATCAAGACTATCAGACAGTGTTGAGTAAATTTTGGTAAGCGGCTTTCAAGATATACGACAATGCAGAAATGGAGCAGAAATTGATAGCCAAATTCCATACCCATGAAGATGGCCTCAACAAAGATCTAGAGTTTATATTGTGCAACGTGTGACCCCATCACACTGTTTTGTATCTGTGAAGTTTTCCTTACTGTCCTGTTTTGACACCACCACCTCGATAAATTGTTATGGTCTCTCTATCTTATTTAGTTTGGATAATTTTGGATTACTTATTACATTGGTTATGTTATTCTAGCCATTTGGTTTGTCTCCAGCATCACCTTATTTTTAGTCTATGTAACTATCCTTCTGCCTCATTTATTCAGATTATAGGTCAACTCTTTCCTTGTTATTCAGTAGTTGACACTTTACTCACACCATCTGACACTCTTGATCACCCGCAGAGACCTATTTCAGCCTGTCGACATTCCACTCACACAACTTGTGTGATCGATCTGCCTATAAAATCCAAAAGCTTGTGATTTCAAATAAACCTGTTGGATTATAACTGGATATCATCTGACTTCTAACTGATTTTTCTTTTGTAAGCGTTGCAGAGCCAAAGGAGAGTTGATGAAATTAAGATACAGATCAGAACGGGGTTGGAGTGCTCCTCCTAAACTAATCAGCACTAAATAGTCTCTTCATATCACAAGCAGAGGTTATGATAGAGACCAGGCAGTTCTGTGATGGCTCCCAAGAATATTTTCTAATCACAGGAACATCATTTACAAGGCAGGAAGTTAGGAAATGAGAATTGCTTGATCTAGAATGACCAGTCACCTTGATTCTCTTCCACTATCATCTAATTGTCTAATCATAGCACTCAGTTCCTTTTTGCAACAGAGGTGAGGAAACTGCAGTGGCTGAGTGTTTTCTACATTATCTGCCTTTCCCAAATCATTATGTCATGCCCAATATTCCTCATTTGCTGTTTCCAAAAGGAAGTAATATGTAAGTGTGTAGTGGGTAGTGTAATTGAGGCGGGGGGATTGCCAGACCAGATTGTGGAGGGTGGTTGGGTACTGAGCTACACTGGGGTGGGGGTCATGTGGTCCCATTGGGACTGTAGTTTTCTGTACTTTAACATTTCCCCCATGTCTCTGGAATGTGTACAATCTCTGGAGGAGAGTAGGTGTGAATCATCTTGGAAAGTGTACAACATTGTCGAATCCCACGATGCATTATGTATCATTTTTCATGTTGTCGTTGCCCAGATTCCGCATTGGATTTAAGCGAGCTTTCCGCTGGTGCCCCTTTGTACATGTCAGTCCCTACGATCAACAGGAGTTAACGACAGTGGTGAGCTTCCGAATGACATGCAGCAGCACATACACTGGAAACAGGATGGAAGCAATGGTAACCAGCCACACCGATTCCAATCATGATGAAACTGAGGAGGCAAAAGCAAAATTCATCACTTCTCAGACCATTCTTTGAAATGCATTTGGTCGTGTATAGGATCTCTTCAGAGCTGAGGACTAATATTGAAACTGGCAGCTCCCACATAGAGGGGTTACATTGTCTGGGCTCAAGGAGATGAAACAATGAGCCATTCTCCAATGCTGACTCTCAATTCTTTGACTGAGATGCCTGACTTGATGTTCCTGAATCTTCCGTACCCACTCCTGTTCTTCAGTTCTGATTCCTGATTTTCTAATCTAGCTGCCGATTCCCTGAAACTGGATCCTGATTCCTGGTCCATGATTCCCCAGATCCCTGACCCAGTAATCTAAGCTCTCCAGAGAACTGAGCATACTAAACCTGCTCAGGCTCAAAACAACCACTTCATCAGGCTGACTGAATACCTTAGCAAGTTACAGGCTTTTCATGTCACCTTCATTCCAATGTCGACATTTTGGGCCTTCCACCCTATTGTCATGAATGTGCAGGAAGAATGTAAGTTGTGTAAATACAAGATAAAGAAAAAAAAGACTTGCATTTACATTGAGCCTTTCACAACCTCAGGTTTCTCTTTTCAGTAAATGAGGTATTTTTGACGTGCAGGTATTGTCATTGTAAATAGGGTTGTAATAGTAATAAGCCTGTGCATGAAGCAATTTCAACTATCTGTGTATAGGGAATGTGATTTACAATTGAATGAAGAGGCTATTTTATCACAGAAAAATAACCTTGTTAAAATTAAGGTTAATCATCTTTAAACTTTATATTCAATGATTACATTTGTCTTTTGCTGCTGTTTCACTTTAACTTTGAACTGAGGAGATTTCAGGATGCAGGAATCAATTAGTGACACTACTGGTATGGACCATTAGATCATAATCCTGTTTGTGACCCACCCTTCCACTAATCAGGGTTTAAACAGAGAGAGAGAGGACAGAGCCTCTGAGAAAGCATATCATTCTCACTGCAGAGTGAACTGAATGCATGATTAAAACTTTATACATTAGAGTGTCTTCTTTTGAGCAGAAAGGTTTTAAGGGGAGATGGAATCAAGGTGTCTAACAGTATGAAGAGTTTTACTGAATTAGATAGAGAAAAAGCAGGAACACTGGTAACCAGAGGGCACACATTTCTAATAATTGACAAAAATCCATTTGGAAATAATCAAGTTTATTTTACACAGTGCAATATTATGATCTGAAAGGCAGAGGAAGAGTGGGGAAAGCACATTCAATCATAAATTAAAATAGGGAATTGAAGAAAGCCTTGAAAAGGGACATTTTTAAAAGACATAGGTAAAGAGTAGGGGAAGTGGATCAAATAGATCTTTTAAAAAGCCAGAATAGCTGTGATAAACTGAATAGCCACCTCCTGTTTGCATCTTTCTTTGGCAATGACAGCACAAAGCAAAGAAATCCTTCAAAACAGGACCATCCATCTAAATCTGAAGAAAATCACAGCCTTTCTCTTTCTCACTCTATCTCTCACTCTCTCTCTCTGGAAAAGAGGAAGTATATTTAGGAGACCCAAGGTGCAGCATAGTAGGACAAAGCAACTAAGCTAATGCTGAGGATCATTCAGAACAGAGTGATTGGATCCAGGAACAAGTGAGCTCTCACAAGGCTGCTAGTATCTCCAAGAGCCCAAGGAATATGAACAACATTAAACAGAACGGTGTTTCCAAATCCTACCTGCACCCGAGCTGGGTGCAACGTGTGACCCCATCACACTGTTTTGTATCTGTGAAGTTTTCCTTACTGTCCTGTTTTGACACCACCACCTCGATAAATTGTTATGGTCTCTCTATCTTATTTAGTTTGGATAATTTTGGATTACCTATTACATTGGTTATGTTATTCTAGCCATTTGGTTTGTCTCCAGCATCACCTTATTTTTAGTCTATGTAACTATCCTTCTGCCTCATTTATTCAGATTGTTAACAATTTTATTTACACTCACATTCGCCAATGTTTAAGAACAGTTTAGACTAGAATGGTAGTTGCACAGAGTAATAGTATCAGCAGTGGTTTCACTCTGCACCTTTATTAACTGAGTTCCTGTTCAGATTGGTTATTATACCCAACTGTTTTGGCCACTGGCCTCACTTGATTCAACACTGGAATACAATCAGGATACATCAGGGAAACATGCTTTGGCCCATTCAGTCCATGTCAGTAATTACTCACTCCGATTTGTTATCTCATTTCTGTCATTACCAAACTAATTTAATCTAAGAACTCTTGGCTAATCTAATCTTGAGCTATGATATTGTTTCTGTCTCAAACACAAGCCCAGAATTAAATTACAGAGGCTTGCCTTGTCTCAGACTCTCAGTTACTGGTTATAGCCTGATCCCACTTCACCTGCCATTCTTTTCCTTGTTCTGAAACAGAGGTGCACGTCAAATGTAGCTTAAGGATGATTTTTGTAAACAGGATCCAGAAGTTGTGGAGTTGTGTAGTTATGTTTTCCTGGCTATCCTAGAACTGCGACCGCTACACCCCACCACCAAACCGAGAATTGCTGCTATCCACAAACCAGCCACTCGCTGTGGCACCATGATACCACATTCAGACAAGGCAGGACCTGGCAACAGGCTTATGGTTCATTCCTGAAAGAAGAAGCATGAAACAGTCATGCCGGCAGCATAGTAGAGTTATTTAAGAGGCTAGGCAACCTTATTGCAAGTAATTTCATATTTTTGGATCTTTTTCCAATGTCTGGAAAGACTCTGATGTCTGCTAGACTTGTCATTGTATGCTCACTTCATCACAGGGAGTGAAGAAAGAGGCAGGGGTCCTGCCCTTGGACAGAGAGGTGAGCGAGGGCAGTGGGCAATGTAAAGGGAAGGTGGGTAGGCATGGATGGACATGTTTCTGAGATGGGTTAAAAGGAGAGTAAGTACAGTTTAATATGGACAAATGTGAGATAACACAGTAGAAGTTTCAGGAAACTAAAATTGCTGGGAAATCTCAGCAGGTTTGGCAGCGTCTGTGGAAAGAAAACAGAGATAATGTTTCGAGTCCAGTGATCCTTCTTCAGAACTGACTGAAAGCTTGGCAAAGATTGGTATATAAGCTAAAGTTGGGGTGGGGCAAGTGAGGAGAAGAATAAACACTAGATGGAAATGGAGCCCAGAGACAGAGATCAACAGTCAGACAGAAAAAGGAATGGGTAAAAGTCAATCTAAAAGTATCAAGGGCAGCTAATGGGGATCATTAGTAGCTGCCAATGGTTGTGGTATAAGCTCATGTTTGTGGGGGTTGGGGTAAGGACATCGGAGAAGATGCTCAGGTCCTAAAATCATTGAATTCGATCTTGAGTCCTGATGACTGCAGGATCCCCATGCAGAAAATGAGATGCTCTTCTTCCAGCTTGCACTGAGCTTCACCGGAGCACTGCAGCAAGCCTGAGACAGAGATTTTGGCCTGGGAACACAGTGGCAACTAGTGATTTGGTGATAGTTTTGTGGACAGAATGTAGATGTTCTGCAAAGCGGTCACCCAGTGTGCATTTCGTCTCCCCAATGTAGAGGAGACCACATGGTGAGTGGTGAATACAGTGAAGTGCAAGCAAACCGCGGCTTCCTCTAGAAGGTGTGCCTGGAGCCTTGGGATGTGAGAAGGGAGAAAGTAAATGGGTAGGTGTTACACCTTGTGTGATTTCTCAAAGATCCATCCCATGCTGGCAATGTTTTTTCTACAACCTCTACCATCAGGGAGAAGGTACAGAAGCCTGAACACACGCATCAGCCGGTTTTGTAACAGTTTCTACTCAACTGTTATGAGAATACTGAATGCTCTCTCAAACTCTTAACATTCGCCTGTACCTGTGCTTTTGTTTTTGCCACTGTTTACCTATTATTTACTTATCTATGCTACTTAAATATGTGATCTGCCTATATTGCTCACTGTACCTCGGTACACATGACAATAAATTCAATGCAGTTCAATTCAATTCAATTCAATTCAATACAAGGGAAAGTAATATGAGGCTGTAGGCAGGCATGAGGAGTGGAGGAGGAGTGGACTAGGGTGTTCCAGAGGGACCAGTCCCTGCAGATTGCTGACAAGGGAGGGGTGGGGACTATGCGTCCGGTGCTGGTATATCGCTGGAGGTGGTGGAAATAGTAGATAATGATCCTTTGGATATGGATGTTAGTGGTTTGAAAAGGGGACCCGATCACTGCTGTGAGAGGGAACATAAGGGGTGAGGGCCAAAGTGCGGGAGATGGGTCGGAGTTGGCTGAAGGCCCTGTCGACAATAGTGCTGATGAATCCTCAATTGAGGAAGAAGGTGGTCATATTGGAGGTTCCCTTGTTGAAGTTGGCATTATCTGAACAGATGCAATGGAGACAGAAGAACTGGGAGAATGGAATAGGATCTTTACAGGTTACAGGGTGTAAGCATGCATAGCCTAGGTAACTGTGGGAGTCAGTGGGTTTGTAGTGGAATTGGTGGCCTATGTTGTGGTTCTGTTCGCCGAGCTGGGAATTTGTGTTGCAGATGTTTCATCCCCTGTTTAAGTGACATCCGCAGTGCTTGGGAGCTTCCTGTGAAGCGCCTCTATGATCCTTCCTCCGGCATTTATAGTGGTTTGAATCTGCCGCTTCCGGTTGTCAATAAGCACATCGACCTGGACCCAATGTACTGACCACTGCAACGGACAGCTGGAACTGACAACCAGTTCCATAGATTGATCGATAGATTCAAACCACTACAAATGCCGGAGGAAACATCACAGAAGCGCTTCACAGGAGGCTCCCAAGCACTGAGGATGTCACCTAGAAAGGGGACAAAACGTCAGCAACACAAATTCCCAGCTCGGCGAACAGAACCACAACAAAGATCACCCGAGCTACAAATCTTCTCCCAAACTTTGATTGGTGGCCTGTCCCTAAAATGGAAACAGAGATGTTGAGAAAGGGAAGAGAGGGGTCAGAGGTAGACCAGATGAAGGTGAAAGCAGAGCAGAATTTGGAAACAAAATTGATAAATGTCTCCACTTCAGAAGAAAGGGAAGCAGTACTGATGATGACATTGATGTACTGGAAAAAGAGTGGGGGCCACAATAGAACCAGAACAAGGAATGTTTCATATATCCCACAAAGAGACAGGCATACCTGGGGCCCATGAGGAATACCAACGGCCACCCCCTTTGACCTGAAGGATGTGGAGGAGTTCAAGGAGAAGTTTATCAAAGTGAAGACGAGTTTGGCCAGGCAAAGGACGGTGGTAATTGACGGGGACAGTTCAGGCTGAATGTACACTAGGAGCTCTTCCCCTCTCTGCCCTTACATTGCTACTGTCCTTGTCTTTATTAGATTAGATTACTTACAGTGTGGAAACAGGCCCTTCGGCCCAACAAGTCCACACTGACCCTCCGAAGAGCAACCTACCCAGACCCATTCCCCTACATTTACCCCTTCACCTAACACTACATGCCATTTAGCATGGCCAATCCACCTAACCACATTTTTGGACTGTGGGAGGAAACGGAGTACCTGGAGGAAACCCATGCAGATACGGGGAGAACGTGCAAACTCCACACAGACAGTTGCCTGAGGCAGGAATTGAACCCGGGTCTCTGGTGCTGTGAGGCAGCAGTGCTAACCACTGAGCCATGTTTAAATCACTCCAAGCAGCATTCTATCCAGCCACAATACTAAAATTGTTCTTGTAAAAGCCACAAATGACATCTGTGGTGACTTTCTGACCACATCCTTCCTGATCTGTTTGCAATCTTTGACATTGCTAATCACACCATCCTGCTCCAACGCCTCACCACAGTTATCCAGTTGGATGGTACTGTGCTCATCCACTTCCATTATTTCTTTAAACAGAGCCAGGGAATCACTTGCAATGTATTCTCTTTCTGTTCTCACATTGTTAGCCTGGTGTCCCCCGAACACCAATCCTCAGCTGTCTTCCTGTTTCTCATCCACATGCTGCTCCTTAGCATCATCATCTAAAAACAAGATCCAAATGGTGGAAGAGTAGTTACCACTGCTGCCTCACAGTGCCAGGGACCTGGGTTTGATTCTAGTCTTGGGTGACTGCGTGGAGTTTACACTTTGCCCTTGTACAAGTGAGGTGGATTGATTGTGCCAAGGTTAGGGTGGGATGCTCTTCGGAGGGTCAATGAAGAATCAATGGGCCGAATGGCTTCTATCTGCACTTTATGGATTCTACGATTTTAATTTTCACATGTAACATGATAAATCACCAGGTCTAAATCACCACCTGCATCCACTGCTGGCAGATTGTCACATTACTTGCTTGACACGTTTTCCTGAGAAAGGATTTTCTCTTCTTGAATATTAAGAAGACTGAAGCCATAGTTTTTGTTGCTTTTTCAAACACCGACTGCTGGGTCCACCTTACTCATTGGCAACAGGCTGAGATTAAGCAAGTCTGTTTTTAATATTTGTGTTGTATGTGATCATGAAATGAGCTTCTGGGCTCACACTGTACCATCTCTAAGACTCTACCCCTGTAAGATTCACCCCTTTTAGCTAATTAAACACATTCATACCTCTGTTACCTCTTGTCTATTTCAATGCTTTCCTGCCTGGTCTTATACATTTTACCCTCTTTAAAACAGAGATCAGACATAACTCTGGTGCTTGTGTCCAAATTTGCAGCAAGACCCATTCCCCTGTCCCTCTTGTACTCACTGATCTACAGTGATGTCTGATAGCCATGTTTGATTTTAAAATGCTGATCCTGGTTTTGAAATCACTCCATGGCGTGATTACTCCTTATTTAAGTATTAATCACTATTTCCATAACCTTCTGTAATTTTGTGCTCATCCATTTTCTGGCCACTTGTCCCTCTTATAATTACTCAACCAATCGTTGCCCTATGCTGGGAAATTCCCTCCCTTTTACACTGTCCTTCAAACCTCCATGTTTGACCAAACTTTTGGTCACCTGACCTAATATTGCTCTGTGACTCAGTGACAGTCTTTGGTTTAATGTGCTTCTGCGAAGCATAAATAGGACCATTAAACGTAGGAGCAGAAGGAGATCATTCGGCCCATTGAGTTTGCTCTGTCATTCAGTGGGACCTTGACTGATCTGACAACCATCAACTCCACTTTCCTGCCTTAGCCCATAATCTTTATTCCCTTACTGATTAAAATGTCTCTCTCAGCCTTGAACTGCCCTCTGTGGTAAAGAATCACACAGATTCACTACCTTCTGAGAGAAGAAACTCCTCCTCATCGATGTCTTAAATAAGTGACTCCTTATTCTGAGATAATACTTCTGTCCTAGACTCTCTCACAAGGGGAAATAACTTCTCTGCATGTATCCTGTCAAGTCCCCTAAGAATCTTGTATGTTTTAATAAGGTCACCTCTCATTCTTCTATCTTTCAATGAGTACAGGTCTAACTGAAAACACTTTTCATCATAAAAGCTGATACCTAGTATCAACTGAGTGAACCTTCACTTACCTGCCTCCAATATGTCATTCTACTTTTAAAAAGGACCAAAATTCTTCATAAAATTCTAATTATGGTCTGACTAACATCTTGCATTGATTTAACAAATGCTTTCTATTTTTATATTCCATTCCCTTTGAAATAAAAGTGCTACATAAATTCTCTTCTCAGATCAGCACTGAATGGTAATGCTAAATTTTCAGTTCGTGATGATAAGCAGTTTTTCATAAATGAGATGAAATGTCCTTGTGAGGCTCTGTACTCCAGGCTGGTCTGTCAACGAAGATGATGTGCTCAATTCTCAGGAAGAGGGTACATAACTCAAGAGGTGAGAATTAAGCACTGGCACAACGCTAGTATATAAATGGTGGTGAAGAAAATATCAATTTATTTTTGTAATGTTTAAACAATGAGAGTAGGTATAATTCCAATTGTTTAACACCTCATGAGAGATGTGTTAGCAAGATTATATCTCATAGAATACAGCAGGAAGTAGCCGTTTGGATACAGAACTGGCTCAAAGGTAGAACACAGAGGATGGTGATGGAACGTTGCTTTTCAGATTGGACCAGTGTGTGCACAAGGATCGATGCTGGGTTCACTGCTTTCTGTCATTTATCTAAATGATTTAGATGTGAACATAGGAGGCATAGTTATTAATTTTGCAGATGACACCAAAATTGAAGGTGTAATGGACAGTGAAGAAGGTTACCTCAGAATACAGCGGGATCTTGATCAGATGGGCCAATGGACTGAGGAGTGGCAGATTGAGTTTAATTTAGATAAATGCAGGATGTTGCATTTTGGAAAAGCAAATCAGAGCAGGACTTATACACTTACTGTGAAGGTCCAGGGGGAGTGTTGCTGAACAAATAGACTAGAGTCATAGTGTGAATGGTTCATAGTTCCTTGAAAGTAGAGTTGCAGGTAGATAGGATAGTGAAGAAGGCATTTGATATGCTTTCCTTTATTGGTCAGAACATTGAGTAATGGAGTTGGGAGGTCATGCTGTACAGGACATTGGTGAGGCCACTTTTGGAATATTGTGTGTAATTCTGGTCTCCTTCCTATTGGAAGGATGTTGTGAAACTTGAAAGGGTTCAGAAAAGATTTACAAGGATGTTGCCAGGGTTGGAGGACTTGAGCTATAAGGAGAGGATGAACAGGCTGTGGCTGTTTTCCCTGGAGCATCGGTGGCTCAGGGTGGCCTCATAGAGGTTTATAAGAGCATGAGGGACATGAATAGGATAAATAGACAAGGCCTTTTCTCTGTGTTGGGTGAGTCCAGAACTAGAGGGCACAGATTTAGGGTGAGAGCGGAAAAATCTAAAAGGTACCTAAGGTAGACCTTTTCACACAGAGGGTGGTACGTGTATGGAATGAGCTGCCAGACGAAGTGGTGGAGGCTTGTACAATAACAGCAATGAAAAGGCATCTGGATGGGTGTAAGAATATAAAGGTTTTAGAGGGATCTGGGCCAAGTGCTGGCAAATCAGACTAGATTAGGTTAGGATATCTGGTTGGCATGGACGAGTTGGACCGAAGGATCTGTTTCCATGCTGTATATCTTTATGTTTCTATGACTCTATGGTTGGCTGCAGCTTGAGTGGGTAGTGGGTGGAATTGTCCAAAACACTATCTCATTTGATAACTTGTTCAATCCGTGCCAGCTGCCAGTGCTCCTAACCTAATAATCAGCCGCTTCATCAAACAAAGCTGGATTAAAATCACATTAACGTCGAAAACAAATCATGCCCTTGACCCCTCTACTTAGCAGCTATAGAGTGGAAAGTTAATCTTTTCATATCTGATATAATGGAGTGCTTTGTGTTTCTGATTACAAAGCAAAGCTATTGAAAGTCATTTACTCAACGGAAAGATTAGCAAATGGAACAGGTTCTGGTACCTTTCACTGCTTTAATCACAAACTGATAGATTATATTCTTAATTTTGTGAATTTTGTATCCCTGAATTATTCTTTATACTTTTTTCATGAAACACTCCCAGGGCAGGTACAGCACAAGTTAGACACCCAGTAAAGATTCCTTGAACAGAATAATAATCCTAAACCATTCTTGAGACAACCCTGGATCAGGTGTATGCCTCAGATGATCAACTTCAGATGACCAGCTCGGTCTGAGAAGCTTATACAACTCACCGTGAAGGCAAGGAACTAGCTGAGAATACAATGTTCTTTCAGATTGCCTGTTTCATTAATTTTTGCTAGTTTATTACAACCTGGATTTTATACTGACCTAGGGATCTCCTTAGTAACATATCATCTCACAGAAACAAAGACAACAGACGGGTTCTCAAATTTGGATGCAGAAAACTATACAAGTCTTATGTATATTAGAGATAATACATTTTATATAATTTCTAAATTATATTAAAGTTGTTTAAACAATCAGCATGCAATACACATTTAATGGGAAAGGCAATTGTGGCAGTAATAATAATAGGAAAACCAAGTATAATCTTGTTTCAAATAAGAGAAGTCAGCTTTTAAGTCTAAATAATATCACAGTAAGAAATGTAAGATATCTATAAACATTTAAAGTAGCACTTACTTTATATCATTGAGTAGAAAACTACAGAACTTAGCATGATAACTCCATTACAAATAAGGGAAGAGCTATACCACTGAATGTTGATGGTCTAGAGCACTCAAGTATGCTCAGGCATGTTTAATAATTCTCTCTCTGTTGTGAAAGGATGAATCCTAATTTTAAATTCTTAATTCATAGGA
This sequence comes from Hemiscyllium ocellatum, assembly GCF_020745735.1. Classification (NCBI taxonomy): domain Eukaryota; kingdom Metazoa; phylum Chordata; class Chondrichthyes; order Orectolobiformes; family Hemiscylliidae; genus Hemiscyllium; species Hemiscyllium ocellatum. The sequence goes on along the minus strand of NC_083422.1, from coordinate 1,989,121 downwards.
AAGTCATTTCTAATCTTAGAACTCCAATAATTCTGAAATAGGGTTGCAATAGTGACAGATTTCAACTTGCAAACATTAACTGGAGCAGTCATAGCGTGAAAGTTTAGAGAGAACAGAATTCTTAAAATTGCATCCAGAAGAACTCTTTAAGTCAGTACATAGAAGGCCCTACCAGAGAAGTTAAAGAAGTTAGTATCACAGCGAGGAGGCTCTTAGTGATCTGGCAGGCTTAAAGGTAGAGAGTCTCCAGGCTGGATGAAATATATCCTAGATTGCTGAATGAGGCAAGGGAGAACCAGGTTTAGAAAAATTTTCAGTTCCTCCCCTGCAACAGGAAAAGTGCTAGAATACTGGAGCTCAGCCAATGTGGTGCCATTATTAAAGAGGTCATTGAGGAGAGTTTGTCTACTGAGTCATTGTAGATGAAAGTCAGAAACAGGCAAGGAGCAGTCATGTTATTGGGAGTTTTCTATCAGCCCCCAATAGCAACAGAGACACAGTGAAGCAGATTGGGAAACAGATTTTGGAAAAGTGCAGAAGTAACAAGGTTGTTGTTATAGGTGACTTCAACTTCCCTAATATTGATTGGAACCTTCTCAGTGCAAATAGTTTGGATGCAGCAGATATTGTCAGGTGAGTCCAGGAAGGATTTGTGACTTAATATGTAGATAGGCCAACTAGAGAGGTGGACACACACACACAGGGATAGGCCGAATAGGGAGGAGGCCATATTGGATTTGGTGCTTGGCAACAAACCAGGTCAAGTGTCAGATCTCTTGGTGGGAGAGCATTTCGGTGATAGTGATCACAACTTCCTGACCTTTACTATGGTGATGGAGAAGGATAGGAGCAGACAGTATGGGAAGTATTTAAATGGGGAGGGGGAATTAAAATGCTATTAGGCAGGAATTGTGGGGCAGAAATTGGGAACAGATATTCTCACTGAAATGCATGACAGAAATGTGGAGGTTGTTTAGGGAGCACTGGATGTGAGTGAAGGAACTTTGGATGATAAAGGATGTTGAATATCTAGTCAAGAGGAAGAGGAAGCAAGGATCAGACAGACGGGGGTTAGAAGGATCAGACAGACAGAGGTTACAAGGTAGCCAGAAAGGAACTGAAGAATGGATTTAGGACAGGGCCTTGGTTGGTGGGGTTAAGGAAAACCCAAGGTGTTCTACACGTAAATGAGGAACAAGAGGATGGCCAGAGAGAGGGTAGGACTAATCAGGGATGGTGGAGGGAACTTGAGCCTGGAGTCAGAAGAGGTAGGGGAGGTCCTTAATGAATACTTTCCTTCGGTATTCATTAGTAAGAGGGAACTTATTGTTTGCGAGGACAACATGAAACAGACGGATATGATTGAACAGGTTGAATTTAAGAAGGAGGATGTACTGGAAATTTTGAAAAACATGATAAGTCCCCTGGATCAGACAGGATATAACCAAAGTTACTACAGGAAGCAAGTGAAGACAGTTCTGCGCCTTTGGTGATGATCTTTGTGTCCACTGGAGGAGTACCAGATTATTGGAGGGTAGCAAATACTATTCCCTTGTTCAAGAAAGGGAGTAGGGAAAAACATGGGAATTACGGACCAGTTTTATATCAGTGGTGGGCAACTTATTGGAGAGGATTCTGAGAGGCAGGATTTATAATTATTTGGAAGAGCATAATTTGATTAGAGATAGTCACCATGGCTGAGTGAGGGGCAGGTCATGCCTCACACTCCTGATTAGAATTATAGAAATGTACAGCATGGAAACAGACCCTTCTGACCAGATATCCCAAACCAATGTAGTCCCACCTGCCAGCACCCAGCCCATATCCCTCCAAACCCTTCCTATTCATATACACATCCAAATGCTTTTAAATGTTGCAATTGTACTAGCCTCCACCGCTTCCTCTGGCAACTCATTCCATACATGTACCACCCTCTGCATGAAAAGGTTGCCCCTCAGGTCTTTTTTATATCTTTTCCCACTCACCCTAAACCTATGCCCTCTAGTTCTGGACTCCCCCACCCCAGTCTATTTATCCTATCCATGCCCCTTATGACTTATAAACCTCTATAAGGTCACCCCTCAGCCTCCAACGCTCCAAGGGAAAAAAGCCTGTTCAGCCTCTCCCTATAGTTCAAATCCTCCAACCCTAGCAACATCCTTGTAAATCTTTTCTGAACCCTTTCAAGTTTCACAACAAGTTCCACGCAAGTTGAAAGAGTTGTTAAAAGGAGTATAGTGTGTTGGCTTTCATTAACAGGGTGATTGAGTTTAAGAGCCAAGAGGTTTTGCTGTAACTTTATAAAGCTGTGGTTAGACCACACTTGGAATATTGTGTACAGTTCTGGTCATCTCATTATAGGAAGGATGTGAAAGCTTTAGTGAGGGTGCAGAGTAGATTTACCAGGATGCTGCCTGGACTGGAGGAAAGCTGAGGGAGCTGGGGCTTTTCTCATTGGAGTGAAGAAGGATGAGAGGTGACTTGTCAGAAGTGTACATGATGACGAGAGGCATAGCTAGAGCGAATAGCCAGAAACATTTTCCCAGGGTGGAAATGGCTATCATGGGGGACATAATTTTAATGTTATTGGACAAAGGTTTAGGGGAGACATCAGTGGTCGGTTCTTTACACAGAGAGTGGTGGATGCCAGCAGTGGTACTAGAGTCAGATACATTAGGGACATTTAAGCCACCCTTGGATAGGCACATGGATGATAGTGAAATGAATGGTATGTAGGTTAGTTTGATCTTAGAGTCGGATAAAAAGTCGGCAAAACATTGGGGGCCAAATAGAACTGTGCTGTTCTATGTTCCATGTTCTAAAGCAGGAAACTACCAGCCTGTCGGTCAAACCTTAGTGGTGTAAACCATTGGAAGTAACACTAAAGGACAGAATGAATCTGTACTTAAAAAGGCAGGGATTAATCAAGAACAGTCAACGTGGTTTTATTAAGGAGAGGTTGTGTCTGACCAACTCGATTGGATGTTTTGAACAGGCGACAGGTATGTAGATGAGGACATTACTTTTGATGCTGTCTACTTTCACTTTAACAAAGCTTTTGATAAGGTCCCACATAGGAGACTGGCAGCAAAAATAAGATCCCATGGGATCCAAGGAAGTTTGGCTAATTGGATCCAGAATTGGCCGAGAGACAGGAGGCAGAGGGGTGTTTTTGTGACTGGAAGTCCGTATCCAGTGCGGTTCCACAGCGAGTAGTGTTGGAGCCCTCTCTTCTTGTGGTATATGATAATTATTTTATAGTTAACTGTAGGAGGGTTGATCAGTAAGTTCATGAATGGTGAGGTGGTGAATAGTGATAAGGATAACAAGGCAAAGGAATACATGGTGAATGGTAGGGAAGCACCGAGGATCAGATGGATCTTGATGTGTGTCTACAGGTAACAGGACAGGTGGATAAAATGTCAAGAGTGTGATGCTGGAAGAGCACAGCAGGCCAGGCAACATCTGAGGAGCAGGAGAATCGATGTCTTGCGCAGAAGCCATTCATCAGGAATGTGGCATGTGAGCTGTGGGGAGTTGGAGGGAGCTGACAGACAAATGGGAGGGGTGTGGGGATGGGGTGAAGCTAGCTGACAATGCAATGGGTAGATGAAGGTGGGGGCGAAGGTCGTAGGTCTGAGAGGGATAGATGGGAAAGATGATGGACAAGTCAAGAGGGCGGTGCCAAGTCGGAGGCTTGGGACTCAGATAAGATTGCGGGAGGGGATAAATGAGGAAACTGGTGAAATCCACATTAATCCCATGTGGTTTCAGGGTCCCAAGGCAGAAGATTAGGTGTTGGATGGTTAGGGTTTGGTGATGGAGGAGGCCCAGAACTAGTCCTTGGTGTTGTGGGGGTGGGGGGAGGTGAAGTGTTTAGCCACAGAGTGATGGTTGGTTGGTTGGTGATGATGTCGCAGAGATATCCTCTGGAATTATCCACAAGTTGGCGTCCTGTCTCCCCGATGTAGAGGAGACCACATCGGGTGCAATGGATACAGTAGATGACATGAGTGCAGATACAGATAAATTTCTGTCAGATGTGAATGGGTCCTTTGGACAGAGGTAAGAGTCAGGTGTGGGCACAGATTTTACACTTTCTGCAGTGGCAGGGTCAGGTGCCAGGAGTGGGGTGAAGGCTGGTTGGGGGCGGGTCGTAAATCTGACAAGGGAGTCGTGGAGGGAATGGTCTCTCCGAAATGCAAATAGGGGTGGGGAGGGAAATATATCTCTGGTAGTGGGGTCTGTTTGTAGGTGGCCGAAATGGTGGAGGATGATGTGATGTATACGGAGGCTGGTGGGGTGGAAGGTGAGGACCAGAGGTATTCTGTCCTTGTGTTGGGAGGGGTAGGGTTCAAGGGCGGAGATGAGGGAAGTGAATGAGATGCGCTGGAAAGCATTGTCCACCGCATGGGAGGGGAAATTGCAATCTTTAAAGAAGGAGACCATCTGGGATTTTCTATGGTGGAATTTGTCATCTTGGGAACAGATGCAGCGGAGGAATTGGGAATAAGGCGTTTTTGCAGGAGGCGGGGTGGGAGAAGGTGCAGTCCTGGCATCTGTGGGAGACACTGGGTTTTTTGTAAATGTCAATTGCCAGACATGGAGATGAGAGGACCAGGAAGGAGAGGGAGGCGTCTGAGATGGTTCAGGTGGATTTGAGGTCAGGGTGAAAGATGTTAGTGAAGTTGATGAACTGTTCAACCCCCTTGTAGGAGCAGGATGTAGCAATGATACAGTCATCGATGTAGCAGAGGAAAAGGTGGGGAATGGTGCCGACACAGGTGCAGAAAATGGACTGTTCACGTAACTGACAAAGAGTCAGGCATTACTGGGGCCCATGTGGGTGCTCATGGCTACCCCTTTGGTTTGGAGGGATTGGAAGAAGTTGTTGAGGGTGAGAACCATTTCAGCCAGGCGAATGAGGGTATCAGTGGATGGATACTGGTTGGGACGGTGTGAGAGGAAGAAATGGAGGGCTAGGAGGCCTTTGTCATGGCAGATGAATGTGTATAGAGACTAGATGTCCATAGTGAAGATGAGGCAATGGGGGCCAGGGAAACAAAGGTCTTGGAGGAGGTGAAGGGCATGGGTGGTGTCGCAAACGTAGGTGAGGAGTTCCTGAACCAAGGGAACAGGACTGTATCAAGGTATGCAGAGATGAGTCCAGTGGGACAGGAGCAGGCTAAGACAATGGGTCAATTGAGGAAGTCAGGTTTGTGGATCTTTGGTAGGATGTAGAATTGGGCAGTGCAAGGTTCGCAGACGATGAGGTTTGAGGCTGTGGATGGGAGATCCCCTGAGGTGAGGAGGTTATGGATGGTTTGTGAGATGATGATTTGATGAGGGGAGGTGATGTTGTAGGTGAGGGGGCAGTTAAAGAGGTCTTTTCCTTAGGTTGGGGGAGACCAGAACTAGAGTACATAGGTTTAGAGAGGGGAAAGATATAAAAGGGACCTAAGGGGGAACTTTGTCAAGCAAAGGGTGGTGCATGTATGGAATGAGCCAGAGGAAATAGTGGAGCGTAGTACAGTTGCAACATTTAAAAGGCATCTGGATGGGTACTTGAATAGGAAGAGCTTAGAGAGATATGGGCCGTGTGCTGGCAAGTGGGACGAGATTGGGTTGGGATATCTGGTCAGCATGGACTTGTTGGACTGAAGGGTCTGTTTCCATACTGTACATCTCTATGATTCTGCAAATCATTGGTCAAACCATATTTGGAATATTGTGTTCACTTCTGGGCACCTGTCTGGAAGGATATTAAAACTCTAGAGAGAGTTCAAAGGAATTTTACTGGATACCAGGAATGAGGGATTTTTGATGAAAGATAGGTCAGAGAGTTTATTCTACTTGAAGCAGAGAAGATTAAGGGGTGACCTCATTGAGATGTTCGAATTTATGAATAAGTTTGACAAATATTCCATTTCCACTAGGTGGTATATCAGTAACTAGGGGATCACAATTGCAAGATTGTCAGCAAGACAGCTAAGATTGGTAATGAGGAGAGCTGTTAGGATTTAGAAAATGCTGCCTGGGAGAGTGATGGAGGCTGATTCCATAGAAGGTTTCAAAAGAGAGCTGAATATATATTTGAAGTGATGAATTTAGAGGGCTCCGGAGATAGAGCTGACAATGGCTTTTGCTGTGTGGCTCTTTCAGGCGCCAGTACAGACATAATTAATTGGATGACCTCCTACTGTACTGTAAAATTTGATGAATCCACTTGAGGTATCGAATTGAGGAGGGACTTAAGCACCAGTGACTGACAGTGGAAAGGCGGATATGGGAATCAAAATCAGCAGCAAGAGTGGTAGGAGTGGCAGAGGGAGGAGAGAATTTGGTCTCAACCTTTGAACAAAACCAGTTTCCACCCCTTCCTGGGGAAGCCAGAGGAACCCTGACTGGGTTTGCTGCTTGTGCTTCCCACATGACATGTATATCACTGGGTTAATCCTGGCAGTGGCAGGATGAGGCTATTATTGCCCAAATAACAGCTTTAATTATCCCAGAGTACTAGAGGATGGTCTTCCTGAATTAACTTAAAACAAGTGGCGGTGGGAGACTGGTGGTCTATCCAGCACATTTCCCCCTATTAGATTACCTCTCCAGCACTAAACTCACTGCAGGAGACCACAAAAGTTCACACCTTCACTTCATTGACTGAAGCATGAGCCAGTAAAGAAGTTATATCAAACGTTTCGAGAAGAAAGGCAGGCATCAGCTGAGAACCATTTTCAATCCTAAGTTCAGTTTTCGATACAAAATTAGAACGAGGATGTGAAAGTGCTAGGTCGTGGTGCATAAATGATTTCCTAGAGTGAAGGAGTTTGGTTGGTGGGAGACTGAAGCTGTTCTCTTTAGGCTAGAGAAAGATTAAGAGGAGATTTGATCAAGATGTTCCAAATTCATGACTCATTTTGAGATAGTAACAAAGGAGAAACTTCCTAGCAGCACAATAGTAGTAACTAGATCTAAGGTAACTATCAGAAAACTAATGGTAACATAACAGTCTATTTACACAACAGGGTTGAGAGATCTGGACAGCATTGGGCTTCATTGAGAAAATTCTGTAGATTTTTTGGTTTGGGGGAAGTCTCATAGCTTGATGGAAATCTGTTGTTATCAGTGAGCAGCTTTGATGAATAAGACAAGAAGTCCATTAAAATTGACCAATGAAAATTATTTATTTTAAGATAAAAAGATAAATGTTGGGTCCTTTAATGTTTGTGATACCTATAAACAATGTTGATGAGAATGTTGTGGGGGGGGGGTGCGGGTGTTGGGGGAGACTGATAAGTACGTTTGCACATGACACGAGGATTGGTTGGGTGGTTGACAGTGAGAAGGAATATCTCGGGTTACAGGTTTAGATGGATTGATCAGATGGAATACTGACGCATGAGAGGTGATGCACTTTGGGAGTAGTAACAAGACAAGGGAGTACTTGAAGAATGGGAAGACATTAGGAAGCTCAGAGAAACAGCAGGATCTTGGAGTGCTTGTCCACAGATCCTCGAGGGTGGTAAGGTAGGTTAATTAAGTAGTTAAAAAGTCATATGCGACATTTAACTTTACCAGTCAAAGCATAGATTCTAAGAATAGGGTGGTTATATTGGAGTTGTATAGAACTTTGGATGGGACACAACTGGAGTACTGTATGCAGTTGTGACATCCACGCTATATGAAGGATGTAATTGTACTGGAAAAGGTGCAGAGGAGATTCACCAGAATATTGCCTCAATTACAGCACATTAGTTAGAACATAGAACATAGAAAAATACAGCGCAGTACAGGCCCTTCGGCCCTCGATGTTGTGCCGACCAAAGTCTACCTAACCTACACTAGCCCAATAACCTCCATATGCTTATCCAATGCCCGCTTAAATGACCATAAAGAGGGAGAGTTCACCACTGCTACTGGCAGGGCATTCCATGAACTCACAACCCGCTGAGTAAAGAATCTACCCCTAACATCTGTCCTATACCTACCACCCCTTAATTTAAAGCTGTGTCCCCTAGTAACAGCTGACTCCATTAACAGAAAAAGGTTCCCAGTGTCTACCCTATCTAAACCCCTAATCATCTTGTTATGAACAGAAACTGGATATATCCGTTTTTGGTTGTTTTTCCTTGGAGCAGAGAAGGTTGAGGGAGTGTCTTGATAGAGGTGTATAAGATTGAGTCATGGACAGAGTGAATAGAAAGCATTTGCTCCCCTTCGTTGAAAGAAGCATAATTTTAAGGTGACAGGCAAGAGGTTGAGAATGGAATTGAAGAAACATTTTTTCACCCGGAGTGTGGTGGGGCCTGGAATGCAATGCCTGGGGGAATAACTGAAGTGAAAATTTCATTGCTTAAAAAAAAGTACTTGGATCAACCCTTGAACTGTCATAACATTCAAGATCATTGGCCTACAGCTTGAAAGTGAATTATAGATTTAGGGTAGCTTTGTAGGTAGAGACTCAATCGACCAAAAGTCCCCAAGTCTCCAGGTGTATAAGTCCCCTGGTCCGGATGGATTCTCTCTCAGGTTACTGAGGGAAGATCGAGAGGAAATAGCTGGGGCCTTAACAGATATTTTTGCAGCACCCTTGAACATGGGTGTGGTCCCGGATGACTGGATAATTGCTAATGTTGTCCCTTTGTTTAAGGGTAACAAGGATAATCCAGGTAATTATAGACTGGTGAGCCTGACGTCAGTGGTATGGAAGCTGCTGGAGAAGCTACAGAAGGATAGCATCTATTTTCATTTGGAAGAAAATGGACTTATCAGATAGTTTTGTACAGGGAAGGTCATATCTTACTAACTTAATAGAATTCTTTGAGGATGTGACAATGTTGATTGATTAGGGACAGGCTGTAGATATCATATACATGGACTTCAGTAAGGTGTATGATAAGATTCTCCATTGTAGGGTGATGGAGAAGGTGAAGTCGCATGGAATTCAGGGTGTACTAGCTAGATGGATAAAGAACTGGCTGGGCAACAGGTGACAGAGAGTAGTAGTGGAAGGGAACTTATCAAAATGGAGAGCTATGACTAGTGGTGTTCCACATGGATCCATACTGGGGCCACTGTTGTTTGTGATATACGTAAATGATCTGGGGGAAGGTGTAGGTGGTCTGATTAGCAAGTTTGCAGATTACACTAAGATTGGTGGAGAAGCAGATAGTGAAGGAAACTGTCAGAGAATATAGCAGAATCTGGATAGATTGGAGTGTTGGGCAGAGATACAGCAGATGGAGTTCAATCCGGGCAAATGCGAGGTGATTCATTTTGGAAGATCCAATTCAAGAGTAAACTATACGGCAAGTGGAAACGTCCTGGGGAAAATTGATGTACAGAGAGATCTGGGGGTTCAGGTCCATTGTACCCTGAAGGTGGTAATGCAGGTTGATAGTGATCAAGGAGGCATACAGCATGCTTTCCTTCATCAGACAGGGTACTGAGTACAAGAGTTGGCAGGTCATGTTACAGTCATATAGGGCTTGGGTTTGGCCACATTTGAAATATTCCGTATAGTTCTGGTCGCCACATTACCAAAAGGATGTGGATGCTTGAGAGCAGAGATTCACCAGAATGTTGCCTGGTATGGAGGGTGCCAGCTACAAAGACAGGTTGAGTAGATTAGAATTATTTTCATTAGAAAAATGAAGGTTGAGGGGGGGTCCAGATTGAGGTCCACAAAATCGTGAGAGGTGTAGACAGGGTGGATAGCAAGAAGCTTTTTCCCCCCAGAGTGGGGACTCGATTACTAGGGGATATGAGTTCAAGGTGAGAGGGGAGAGTTTAGGAGAGATATGGAAACTTCTTTGTGCAGAGGGCAGTGAGTGCCTGGATAGCTTTGCTAGGCGAGGTGGTAGAGGCGGGTATAATAGCATCATTTAAGATACATCTAGACAGATACATGAATGGTCAGGGAGCAGAGGGATACAGATCCTTAGAAAATAGGCTACAGGTTTAGATAGAGGATCTGGATCAGCACAGGCTTGGAGGGCTGAAGGGCCTGTTCCTGTGCTGTAATTTTCTTTGTTCTTTGCCTTTTTATACTGTATGATTTTATGATTCTATAACAATGGAAATATTTCCTATATTAAATCACAACTTTCAATTTGGCTTATGGAGTCAGAGCAGTGAAATGGGATTAGCTGGACAGCTCTACCAAGTGGGCTGAATGGTCTCTTTCTGTGTGTGGTTCTAGGATACAAGATAACTCAGTTCTTGACAATGAATTTCATTCATTGTGATGTTCGCATCAGTATATATTAGAGACAATCAGTATATATGAAACCAATACTGTTCATGCAACGTAGGAAAAGGTTTAGATAAAGAACTAGAGGGAAAAATATTAACCAGGCAAGAACTTCCCTGCTCATAGTGCCAAGGTTTTTTTTTAAAACCATCTACCCAGGTACGAGAATTTATAAATATGGTCCTCCCCTTCCACCCCACTCACCTCTGGATACAGCGCATTCTCCTCTGCCATTTCTGCCACCTACCACCACTACCACCAATATATTTTCCTCTCCAACTCTACCTACATTCTGTAGAGACAATCCCTCTGTGACTCCCTCATTTGGTCCACACTCCCAGCAACCCACCCTCTACTTCCTTTGCTGCTGTCAGAGGTGTAAAACCTGTGTTCCTCCCCACTCCCCTCTCTCCAGGGCCCCAAAAGGATTTTTCCACATCTGGCAGAGATTTTTCTGCACATCCACCCACCTCATCTATTGTGTCTGTTGATTTCAACGTGGTCTGCTCTATATCAGAGAGACAGGTTGCCAACTCACAAAGCATTTCAGGGAACATCTCTGGGACGTACACAACAAACAACCCCACTGTCCTGTGGCTGACCACTTCACCTGCAACGACATGCAAATCCTGGGCTGCCTCCACTGATAAATCAAACTCACCCAACAACTGGAGGAAGTATACCTCATCTTCCACCTCAAGACCCTTCAACCACACAGCATCAACATCGACTTCACAAGTTTCCAAATCTCCCCTCCCCCCACCTCAACCGAGATCCAACCCTTCAACTCAGCACCGGCCTCTTGACCTGTCCATCTTCCTTCCCACCTATCCACTCTACTCTTCCCACTGATCTATCATAATTATCCCCACCTGCATCCACCTGTTACCTCCCCAGCTACCTTCCCCCAGCCTCACTCCCACCCTATTTATCACTCAGTCCACTTCCCCCTCCATATACCTTATGCCCAAAATCTCAACACTCCTGCTCCTTGGATATTGCCTGACCTGCTGTGCTTTTCCAGTGCTACACCTTTTGATTCAAACTCTAGTTGAGCACTGTTGAGACTTGGGATGAGGGCATCAGTGACAAGACCAGCATTTGTTGCCCACCACTAAATCATTGATCAATGCTAGATCATTTCAAAGGCCAATTTTAAGAGTCAATCACATTGCTACGAGTCTGGAGGGGTCACATATAAACCTGATCGGGTAAGGACAGATTTCATTCCCTGCAGGATATTAGTGAATCAGATGGTGTTAAGTTTCTAACCATCCTACTCAGAGATATTATTACCATATCTCTGGTGCAAATGTGGATTGAACTCACGTCTTCTGGCTCAGAGGTGAGAACATAGAAACATAGAACATAGAAAAAAAATACAGCGCAGTACAGGCCCTTCGGCCCTCGATGTTGCTCCGACCGAAGTCTACCTAACCTACACTAGCCCAATAACCTCCATATGCTTATCCAATGCCCGCTTGAATGACCATAAAGAGGGAGAGTCCACCACTGATACTGGCAGGGCATTCCATGAACTCACAACCCGCTGAGTAAAGAATCTACCCCTAACATCTGTCCTATACCAACCCCCCCCCTTAATTTAAAGCTGTGTCCCCTAGCAACAGCTGACTCCATACGCGGAAAAAGGTTCTCCCTGTCAACCCTATCTAAGCCCCTAATCATCTTGTACACCTCTATCAAATCTCCCCTAAACCTTCTTTTCTCCAATGAGAACAGCCCCAAGTGCCTCAGCCTTTCCTCATACGATCTTCCTACCATGCCAGGCAACATCCTGGTAAACCTCCCCTGCACCCGTTCCAGTGCCTACACATCCCTCCTATAGTATGGCGATCAAAACTGTACACAATACTCCAGATAAGGCCGTACCAGCGTCTTATACAACTGACCTCAGGACTCCGGAACTCAATTCTTCTACCAATAAAGCCCAGTTGCCATATGCCTTCTTCACAGCACTATTTACCTGGGTGGCAACTTTCAGAGATCTGTGTACATGGACACCAAGATCCCTCTGCTCATCCACACCACCAAGTAGCCTACCATTAGCCCAGTAATCCATCTTCTTGTTACTCCTACCAAAGTGAATGACTTCACACTTAGCTACATTGAACTCCATTTGCCACCTTTCTGCCCAGCTCTGCAACTTATCTATATCCCGCTGTAACCTGCCACATCCTTCTTCGCTGTCGACCACTCCACCAACTTTCGTATCATCACACCGACTTTCATAAGGACACTCTCATTGTGCCAGAAGATCCCTGAACCAGATGGGGTTTTAACAACTGATGAGGGTTTCATGGTAACATCAATGAGATTAGCTTTCAATTCCAAATTCATTGGTAGAATTTAAGTTTCACGAGCAGCCGTGGTGAGATTGGAATTTGTGACCCAGAGGATTAGTCTAATGCAATAACATTACAACACCAACCCACCAAACATGGCATCTGACCATGTGACACCACATTACATACCATCTATTTACATTCACAGTCATAGATCTGTACAGCATGGAAACAGACCCTTCGATCCAACTTGTCCATACTGACCAGATACTAATCTAGCTCTATTTGCCAGCATTTGGCCCATATCCCTCTAAACGTTTCCTATTCATACACCCATCCTGATGCCTTTTAAATGTTTTAATTGTACCAGCCTCCAGCACTTCCTCTGGCAGCTCATTCCATACACACACCACCCTGTGTGTGAAAAAATTGCCCCTTAGGTCCCTTTCAAATTTTTCCCATCTCACCATAAACCTATGTCCTCTAGTTATGGACTCTCCCACTTTCGGAAAAAAGACCTTGGCCATTCACCTTATATGTGCCTATCATGGTTTTATAGACCTCCATAAGGTCTCCAATGCCCTTGGGAAAATAGCCATAACAGATATTATGTTTACCGTACAAAATTTCAATCTCCCTTTAGGAGATTGTTTCTTGATTCTCACATGATTGCAATTAAAATAGAAATGTCAGTGGTGAGCATGGGAAATGTGTAACCACGTGGTATCGGATGCTGTTCATTGGTGATACATGCGGCTAGACAGACCCTCCTGGTCAAAATGAGAGATTCTACAATATGATCAAAATTTTCCTGCTCAACTCCATTTGCATTGGGCACACAAAGGTAGCAAAAAGTGTTTTTAAATTTTGATGGCCCGCATTGATGGTTACAGGCATTTCATTTACTGTGAAAAATAATGATGTGTTTTCATGTACACTCATCAAAATATTCCTGATGAAGTGCTTTTGCCCGAAATGTCGATTTTACTGCTCCTCGGATGCTGCCTGAACTGCTGTGCTCTTCTAGCACCACTGATCCATATTCATGTTAGTGTCTAGTGCCGAATTCGCAGGTTCAGCAGGTCCACTTTTCCATGCATTGTAAAGGTCACCAATCAAAAGCACATCCATTTG